>NC_089265.1:29963086-30619873 GCF_963930625.1 Muntiacus reevesi | reverse complement strand
GGATCCCAAGAATACTGGAGTGGATAGCCTATCCCTTCTCCAAGGGAGCTTCCCGACCCAAGAATTGAACCTGGATCTCCTGCATTGCAGGCGGGTTCTTTATCAGCTGAGCTACCTGCGAAGCTCGCCATTACAATCCCAGGGGAAAAAAAAATCATGTAAACTGTTTCTCATTCAAAATATTCGTGATTGTGTGTCATTGACATGAAAGTTACTATTCACAGGTTTCTTTAGACCTGACAAATTTTATTGTTAAAAATGTTGGACACAACAGACTTCATCAGACTAAAATATTAATAACTTAAGATGAGAAAATTGAAAAAATAGCCCACACATAGTCATGTGATTCCAAGATATTTTTTAGTTTTTAAATTACAGGAAAGATGAAATATGAGAGAAGGAGGGAGGAAATGAATATATCACGTCTATTGGAGTTAATTAAGAACAGGTGCTACATCAAGCTGTGGTGTAACTATTTGTGTTTTCTTTCCCCCCAAAATTAGTAAATATATTTTTCACTGAACCAGAGGGGCCTGAGCTGACAATAATGTCCTGAATTTTGTTGGAAATTACTTAAAATGCCATTAAGAAATATTCACACAAATAGAGAAGATGCATAGGCATGATAAAAATCACAAAGAATAAAACTACTGAAATAAAGCCAGGCATGAGAATTTTATTAAAAAATACTGTATCTTTAAATTGAAAAATAGTGAGATTTGTGTTTAAATAATGAAAACTGAATTCAGAGTGGTAGCTAACTGAGAAAAATAAGTGACAATAGCTTACTGATGATTCTATAAGGCTCAGTAAGGAAACTCCCATGTTTTAAAATTTTATTTATTTATGTTTATTTTGACTGTACCAGGTCTTTGTTTCTGTGTGTGCTTTTCTGTAGTTGCACAGAGTGGGGGCTACTGTTCGTTCCAGTGGGCAGGGTTTCTTGTTTCAGTAGCTTCTTTTGTTGCAGACATCAGGCTCCAGAGTGCAGCAGGCTCCAGTAGCTGCAGCATATGGGCTCAGTAGTTGTGGGTTTAGCTGCTCCGTGGCCCGTGGGATCCTCCTGGACCAGGGATTGAACCCATGCTTCCTGCACTGGCAGCTGGATTCTTTACCAGTGAGCCACTGGAAGCCCTAAAATCTGATATTAAAAAATTTTTTTTAAAAGTTTGAAAGTTTTGCTTTCTGAGTGTTAACCTAAAAAAGAGATGCAGCACTATCTTATAAGTAGGGGAACTTCTAAATCATCCTAAATTGATCATAATCACGGAAACAAAAGGAAAAGTTGTCAGAGGAAAAACTGGGGAGAAACAGAACATCAGACTGGTTCTGCAGGATCTATAGGTACACTGCACAGATTTTCCTACCTGGAAGAGTAGACCTCGCATATGGGACAGATTATCTATATTATATAGTGATTGTCTGCTATCTTGACTGACTTCTACTAAAAATACAGTTATCCCTTGAACAACATGGGAGTTATGGGCCCTGAAACTCCATGAAGTTGAAAATTTGTGTATACTTTATTATTGGCCCTTTCACTATACAGTTCCTCTTTAATTGAAATTCTGCATCCTAAACTCAAGCAACCAAAGAATGTGCAGTAATATAGTATTCAGTAGTGGGGGGGAAATCTGCTTAGAAGTGGATCCATGTGATTTAAATGTGTTGTTCAAAGATCAACTGTGTAATTCATCAAATTTCTTTATTTTGACCAACAGAATCAAGTCTTCCATGATCTGATCAGCATTTTGTGTACATACAAGAAAAAATACTGGCATTTTTTTTCCCAGTGTACTGATCTTTATTTTTCTTTCTCAAGCTTTCCTGAGATATAATTGACATACAAATTTGTGTAAGCCTAATGTATACAGCTTGATGACATGATAGACCTACATGTTGCAAAATTATTACCACACTAAGGCATTTGTTTGCTAAAAAATATTTAAGATCTACTTTCTTAGCAAATTTCAAATATATAACACAGCATTGTTAACTATCTTGCCCATAAGAAAAGGAAAAAATACAAACTTGTGACAAAATGAAACTATTTAGAATATTCATGAATGTAAGTTGAGGTAATAGAAAATGAGCTCTTCACAAGTTATGGCTTTGTTTATCAACATTTATTATAATGTTTGACTATCACAAATCAACAAAGATGTAACATACATCTTATAATTGATATAGATTTGTTTCCTCATGTTACTTCAAATTAACTTTTACTGTGCCAAAAGTATAGAGACATTAAGTTTTACCATTGCTGTTGCTTCCCTTCCATATGCACCTATATCCCAAAGGTTAACTCTTAAACACTCCTTTTGGTAAATAGCTTTTTATCACTAGATAACACATGTATACTTTTAATACTTTATATTTTATATTCAGGCATTTTTCTAGACACTTGCCCCAGCTAAAGATGAAACTGTAACACTCTTCATTGATTAAAATTCAACATATATACACAACTGAAATCCTGTTAAAATAATTATGAATGAAACCAAAGTATGCACAGAAGAGCCTTGGCACAGATAAAGGAATATCTATGTCTGTGAATGTTTATTTGCTATAAATATCATTGTATTTATGAAATAAAATGCTAACATCAAATTTGAAATGAAAATAATTGTGTTTTAAAGAATTTAAAATGTCCTTTGGAAAAATTATATACATAAATATGTTAAGTATTTAGGTATATGGTACGTGTGCTGTGTTTAGTCATTGTCTGACTCTTTATGACCCCATGGATTGCAGCACACCAGGCTTCCCTGTCCTTTACCATCTCCCAGAGTTTGATCAAACTCATGTCCATTGAGTCAGTGATGCCATCCAACCATCTCACCCTCTGCCGCCCATTCTCCTTTTGCCTTCACTCTTTCCTAGCATCAGGGTCTTTTCGAGTGAGTCAGCTCTTTGCATCAGATGGCCAAAGGATTAGAGCTTCAGCATCAACCCTTCCAATACATATTCAGGGTTGAGATCCTGTAGGATTGGCTGGTTTGCTCTCCTTGCTGGCCAAAGGGCTCTCAAGAGTCTTCTCCAGAACCATATGGACGTATGTATATCCCGAAAGCCATAGGTTGAAAGCTTAAATAACAATGTGACTATATTTTCAAACAGTCCTTTAGAAGATAATTATGATTAAATGAGATCATAAAAGTGGGGCTCTTATCCTATAGGACTACTGTTCTTCTAAAAAGCGCTTACTTTCTCTGCCACATAAGGACACAGCAAGAAAGCAGTCATCTGTAATGAAGTAGCAGACACCTACTAGAAACAAAGCCCTGCCAGAACTTTGATTTTTTACTTTCTAGGCACCAGAATTATAAGAAAATTCATTTTTGTTGATTAAGACATGACACTGAGATATTTTGTTTTTTGTGTAAATATAAAGATTATTATTCCAGTTAGCTATTCCATTGTGACTATGCCACAACTTATCTATCCATTCCCTTTGTGAAAAGTATATCCACAGTTTCTGTGTTTTAGTAATTGTGAATCATGATTCCACGGACATTCTTGTACATATGTATTGGTGAACATACATACACATTTTTGTTTATATATTTAGAAATGGAAGCTGAGTCATGAGGTAGCATTATTTCAGCTTTAGTATCAATATTTGCTGCAAAGCAGCAGCTTCAGTTTGTCTACACCCTCACCAGGTTTATATTGTTTTTTTCATGTAATCTTTGGTTGACATTTAGCAGTATGATTATAAAAATAGGCATTTTCTTGATGAAAAATGAAGTTGAGTATATCTTCATATATTTAGTGACTAGATACTCACTTTTGTGAAGTGCTTATTTGGTTATTTGCTTTTTTTCCTTTTGAGTTTGTTACTTGTTATAGATAATAAGGGCTTCCCTGGTAGCTCAGGTGGTAAAGAATCCACCTGTGATGCGGCAGTCCTGGGTTCAATTCCTGGGTTGGGAAGATCTCCTGGAGTAACGTGTGGCAACCCACTCCAGTATTTTTACCTGAAGCATCCCCATGGACAGAGAAGCCTGGGGGTTACAGTCCATGGGGTTGCAAAGAGTTGGACATGACTGACTGATGAAGCATAGCACATAGATAATAATTTGCAATATCTTCTAATACCATATAAGTTGACTCTTCTCACCATTTTTGTATGAGTATATATTTTTAGCTTTAATACAGATAAAATTATAAGTTTAAATGTATACCTTTAATGTCATATTTAATAAATAGTTGCTAATCCCATGGTATTGGGCCTAGTTAGTTGTCATAAGGTGTATATGTCTTATTACCTCCCTAAACCTACAACTATTACTTTAATTCTTGGTTTATTTGGCTTCCATTTGTAATCTGTGAAAGGTATGGGGATTATTCTTTTATGTGTGGAGTTACTATAATGATCTGTGTCTTAAAAGAATCTTAATCTTAGGTCTCACTGCCTGTATGTGAAACTAGCCTAGTCACGTGTCTATCAGTAGTTTATATAATTTTGTGTATATTTTACTGATGCAGTATTTATTTAAAACCATTTTTTTCCTATTAGTATTTGATTTATTATTGCTAGGTATTAAAAGTAGATTTAGGGGTTAAGCATTATTGAATCCACTGTAGAATCTTGGTCCAGTCATTTAATGTTCAGGTTCAGTGGGATACTTATTGATCTTAAGAGATTTGACTGAATTCAACTAAAGGATTATAAAAACATAAGGAAAGTCAGAGAATTAGAAAACAAAAGACCTCTCTTTACTCATGAATGATAGTTTGGCTATGTATGATATCCTGAATGACAAATATGTTCCTTAATATATGTTAAATACTTTACTTCTCCAATGTAAAATAAATTTGATTGTGGCTCCAATTATGCAGTTACCAATGTTGATGCATAGAAAGGATCGATAAGTTCCCCAAAAATTTTTGGAGCAAAGTACAATTCAAAATTGCCACACTGAAAATTCTAAGCTTGCTGTATCAATTTTCATATTTCACTGATATGAGATAGGTCAGGATTTGTTTTTAGATATGGTCAAGATTTCTGTTTATACTATTTTATTTATTATGTTTGATTGTTTGAAGGCTTGGTCTAGTTGCAGAGAGTGAGGGCTGCTCTTCTTCATGGTGCACGAGCTTCTCATTGTGGTGGCTTCTCTTGTTCAGAGTGCAGGCTCGTGGCAGGCTTCAGTAGTTGTGGCCCATGGGCTTAGTTGCTCTGCAGCGTGTGGAATCTTCCAGGAGCAGGGATCAAACCAGTGTCCCCAGCATTGGCTAGCAGGTTCTTAACCACCAGGGAAGTCCTGTATTATTTTAAATAAAATTAATTTAAGAAGTTTGGAGTTTTATCACCATGTTTGCATTCCTAAAAGTCTATTATTTAATAGTTACAATTTTATAAACTTTACATACAGAGCATACTATAGTATACTTTGAGTTCCTTTGTCTTTTATTTTTAGATGTATTCATGCTTACAGGTATTTCACTTTTTTTTATTTTGATAGTTTAGAATGTGTCTAACAATTATGTCTCCTTTCTACCCTTAATAACTATTAGTAGGTTTTTAGAATTTCTGGTTAGTACAAACAATCCCATTAGAAATAAGGGAAGTTTAGGATATGATAGTCCCTTGGACTGCAAGGAGATCAAAGAACTGACTCATTGGAAAAGACCCTGATGCTGGGAAAGACTGAAGGCAGGAGGAGAAGGAGACAGCAGAGGATAAGATGGCTGGATGGCATCACTGACTCAATGGACATGAGTTTGAGCAAGCTCTGGGAGTTGATGATGGAAAGGGAAGCCTGGCGTGCTGCAGTCCATGGGGTCACAAAGAGTCAGACACACCTGAGTGACTGAACTGAACTGAGGTTATGAATAGGATAAATTTTACTAAGCAAGTCCAAGCAGTTTTCCAGAAAGGTTGGCCTTTAACATTAAGAATGGATGAACTTAGCACTGCAATCTTGTCAATTCTTAATATATACTGAAATTTGCATATCTATAAGAAATACAGTATTTAACCTTATGCTTTCAGTTTGCACTTTCCTGACTTGCTAATAGCAAGGATACTCTTCTTTCTAATCTAAGAGTATCTAAGGATACTCTTCCTTGCTAATAGCAAGGATACTGTCATGAATTTAGCCCTTTTTTCTAATGGATTGGCCAAAAAGTATGTTCGGGTAAAGATTGATAATATTTATCATTTAATGTTTAGTTGGAGTTCACTATATTTTCTGGACACTAATATTTTGCTAGTTAAGTGTGTAGGAAAATCATACCAATATGTAGCTTTGGGTGGGTTTTTTTGCCTCTTTTTAAATTTTTATCAATAAAATTTTAAATAAATCATGATAAATCTATTATCCTTTCTTCAAAGTCACATATGTAATTCTTTATATTGTCTTCCAACAATTCAAAGGACTGCTTTTGGTTTAAATTTTTATCTACTTTAACTGCATAAATACACGTTTCTGTTTTGATCTACGTGTCTAAGGTGTATATCGTAGCATGTTAATTGCCATGGCTTTGGATATGTCACTATATCTGGACAGGTAAATTTACCCTCCTAATATTCTATAAGACTGTAAAAAAAAACTGAAATTTATTTTGAAATTTAATTGAATCAATAGAGATTTTACTACTAGGTTTTATTTTATGGTGTTGATTCATTAATCCAAAAACATACTTATTTTTATATTCAATTTATTTTATATTCTTTAGAATATTTTCATTCCTTGGATTTCTCCATGAAAAATGTATCTAACATTTATTGCTAACTTTCTATTCATTGTCTTTATTTTTCAGTTTAATATATTAATGCTGGTAAATTGATCAATTTCTCCTTATATTTCTATGAATTTTTCATTCTATATAAGGCCTTAGTGACATAGTATTTTGAGGTGGTCAGATCTTTGATTCCATAGAAACTTTATTATTACATTGTGACTATCTTCAAAGTTTGCTTTTGTTTTTGCCTTAAGACATACTTGACTGATAGTAATATAATTATATCAGATTCATATTGGTTGTTCTTTGGGATCACTTGTCTTTTTACACCATTTACCTCAATTGTTTCAGTTTTTTATATTAGGTATATTTCTTATATGATTTTTTATAGTTTTGGTATAGAGCTTATATCATATAGTTTTAAGTTTTACAAATATTTATCTTGTAGCTATTGTCTATAAAGCAAAATTCTGCTGAGTAAATTTGAAGTAGTTTGCTTTATTAGGTAATTTGTGAATCCAGCAGTATCCTGTATAGTAACTAGAAAGGTGCTCTGAGGGACTGTACTAAATGAAAGATATTTATAGAAAGAACATATTTTCAAAAGAAAAGACAGGATTATTTTAGGCCAGGACAAGTTCTTTTAAAGGAGAAAAGAACTCGGTTGGGTTTTATCAGCAGATTACCTTATAGTGCAACTCAGGAAACTGCAGATTGTTTAAAGTTCATTTTCTTGGAAGGGTTTGAAAACTGCAGATAATTTTATGAATTTGCTATTGTAGTAGACACTTTGGGCCTGCTATTTCTTTATTTTAAAACTCTGATCAAGCAAAATTATCCAATATATTAAGCAGCTCTTAAAAAACTTTATACAATAGTTTTAGTTTACAATAAAACAAGCGGAGCATAAAGAGATTGCCCATATGTGCTCTACCTTCATATTTGCAGAGATACTCCAATTATCAAAATCATTCACCAGAGTGACGCATTTTTCACCAAGGATGGACTTATATTGACACATCAGAATCAACCTACATCTATACTTTACCTAAATATTTACTTTTATTGTACATTCAATAAATTTGTTCAAAAGTATAGTGACATATATTCATCATTATAATATCATAGAATATTTGCACTGCTCTAATCTTCCCTGCTATGCCAAGTCATTTATTCCCTCTTCCCTGACCCATGGTAACCACTGGTCATTTTATAGTTTTGCCTTTTTCAGAGGGTTATGTAGTTGGAATCATATATGTAACCTTTAAATTTGTTTCTTTCACTTATTAACAAGTGTTTATGGCTGTTCCTTGCTTTTTCATGGCTCTATAGCTCCTTACTTTTTATCACTGAGTAACAGTCCATTGTCTAGATGTACTAGTTTACCCATCCACCTAGAGAAGTACATCTTGTTTGCTTTACAGTTTTGGCAATTATCCAAAATAGCTGTTTATAAACATTCTTTCACAGCCATATGCATAGGCATAACTCCTTTGTGTAAATACCAAGGGGAACTACTGCTATGTCATATAGCATTTGTACATTTAGTTTTATAGGAAACCACTGAACTGTCTTCCAAGGTGGCTGTGTAATTTTGTATTTTCATCAATAATAAGTGACAGCTCCTATCATGTCACATCCTCACCAGCCTTCTGTGTAGTCAGGGTTCCACATTTTGGCCATTCTGATGTTTACATAATGGTGTCTTAGTGAAGTGAGTGAAGTCGCTTATTCATGTCAAACTCTGCGACCCCATGGAATGTAGCCTACCAGACTCCTCTGTCCATGGAATTTTCCAGGCAAGAGTACTGGAGTGGGTTGCTATTTACTTCTCCAGGGGATCTTCCCTACCCAGGGATCGAACCCAGGCCTCCCGCATTGCAGACAGACGCTTTACCATCTGAGCCATCAGGGAAGCCCTAATGGTGTCTTAGTGTTGCTTTAATTTATATTTCCAGTTGTCATAGGTTCAGCATCTTTTCATGTTTATTTGCCAACTGCATATAACTTTGAGTTCTTTTAGGTTTTTGGCCCATTTTTGAACCAGATTGTTTTTTTATTGTTGAGAGCTTTATGAGTTCTTGGTATATTTCGGATAATGTCCTGTATCAGATGTGTCTTTGCAAATATTTTCTCCCATTCCGTGTCTTGTCTTCTCATTCTTTTAATACCATCTTTTGCAGAAGAAAAAGCCTTTAATTATAATAAAGTAGAGCTTATCAGCATTTCCCCCATGAATTTTGTCTCAGGTATATCTAAAAGACTGTCATCATACTCAAAAGTCATCTACTTTTCTCCTGTGTTATCATCTAGAAGTCTATCATGTTGCATTTTTAATTTAAGTCTATGTTTTATATAGAATTTCCATTATGAGTTTCCATTATGAGTTAACTTTTGAAAGGTGTAAGGTCTGTGTCTGAATTCTTCATTTCATATGTGAATATTCAATTGCTCCACTTGTTGAAGATACCGCCTTTTGCTATGTACTACCTTTGCTCATTTGTCAAAGGTCACTCGACTATATGTGAGTCTACTTTGGGGCTATTTTATTAATTGATCTATCTGTCTATTCATTTGTTAATACCATTCGGTCTTGATGAACTTCCTAGTAAATCTTAATATTGGGTAGTGTCATTCTTCTAATTTTGTTCTATTCATTCAAACTTGTATTAGCTATTCAGGGTCTTTTGCATTTTCGTATAAACTTTAGAAATAGTTTGTTGATATTCATGTAATAACATGCAATGATTTTGATTGGCATTGCAATGATCTATATACATCAATCTGGAAAGAGTTTACACCTTGATGACTTGGAGTCTTCCTACTTGTGAATATAGAATATCTCTCCATTTATATATTTGATAGCATTCATCACCATTTTACAGTTTCCTTCATAGAAAACTTCTACATATTTTGTTTTATCCTTAAGTGTGCTATTTTTGAGTGTTTATGTAAAAAAAAACTTATCCTTTCAATTTCTGTTTGTTCACTGCTAATATATAGGAAAGCAATTGCTTTTCATATATTGACCTTCTATTTCTTCAACTTTGTAATAATCACTTATTAATTCCAAGAGTTTCTTTGTCCAAAAGAAATGTTTTATATGTAGAAAATCATATAAATTAAAATTATAAAAATTTATAATTTATAAATTATATAAATCATATAAAATAAATATAAAGACAAATAAGACAACTTTGTCTTCCTTCTCAAACTATATACCTTTTTTTTTTTCTTATCTTGCCTTATTATATTTTACTGAAGTACTTCCAGTATGACACTAAAAAGGAGTGGTAAGAGAAAGCATCCTTGTGTTGTATCTGATCTTAGTGGAAAAGCTTCGAGTTTCTCACCATGTTTTTTTGAGACTAGTCTTTATCAAGCTGTGAATGTTTCACTCTATTTCACTGATAGTTTTTACTATAAATTTTATTATTTTTGCAAATTTTTTATATTAATATAATGTGATTTTTATATTCTGTTGTGTAAAAGATTAGATTAATTTATGTTCAAATGTTGAACCAACTTTGCATACCTTGAATAAATCCTGGTTGATTTTGGTGTATAATTATTTTTATCTCTTTTTAGATTTCATCTGCTAATATTTTGTTGCATCTCACTTTTGTCAATTTTTGTCATCTCATGAAGAGAGACAATGGTCTATAATGATCTTTTCTTATAATTTTTTGGGGGTGTGTGTTTCTGTATTAGAATAATACTGGCCTTGTTGAATGAGATAGGAAGTATTATATCTTCACCTATCTTCTAAAAGATATTGTGGAGAATTGGTATTAATACTTCCCTAAAATTTTGTTAGAACTCACCAGTGAACCAATATGGGTGGTCTGGTGCTTTTCATTTGGAAAGTTGGTTTTGACTGAATTTTTTCAGTAGATAGTAGTGGGCTGCAATTCAAATTGCCTAATTATTCTGTGAGTTTTAGCAGATTTTTCTCCAAGGAATTAGTCCATTTCTTGTAGGTTATCAAGTTGATGAACATAGACTTGTTCACAGTATTATTGCTGTCATTTTGTTTATGATGGGACCTATAGTTATTTGTCCTTTTTAATTTCCCATTTTAATATTCTAAATCCTTTTCTAAAAATCTATCTGAGAAAAATTATCCATTTTATTTATCTTTTTAAAGAATAAGCATTTGTTTTGTTGATTTTTATATTTTGACTCACTGTTTTCAGTTTCATTGATTTCTGTTCTAATTCTTATTAATTTTCCCATGCTTATTTTTTATTTGTTTTTCTTTTTCTAGTTTTAAGTTAGAAATTTTGATTATTGTATCTTTCTTCTTTCCTGATAATGTGCATTCAATAGTATAAATTCCCCCATAACTGCTTTTTCCTGAATTCTATAAATCTTGATAAATTGTATATTAATTTACTTTTATTTCAATATGTTTTAAAATTTCTCTTGAGACTTCTTTTTGACACATGTTCTTTTATAAGTGTGTTGTTTACCCTCCATGTATTTGGGGATTTTCCAGTTGTCTTTCTGTTAAGGCTTTCTACTTTACTTCCATGATTGCCTGAGAGCAGACATTATATTATTTCTATTTTACTCAAATGCACTAAAGTGTGTTTTATGGCCCAGCTGATGTATTATTTATATTCATCTAAATACACTAAGGTATGTTTTAAGGTGTGTCTGTGTTGGTTAATATTGCATGTGACTTGAAGAATGTACATGCTGTAAGTTGGATAAAGTTGTCTGCAGATGTTCATTATATCCAGTCAGCTGTTGGTGATGTTGTTCAACTATATCCTTACTGATTTTCTGTCTGCTAGATCTGTCCATTTATGAGAGAGGGCCTTTAAATTCTCCAACTACCAGAGTTGATGTACCTATTTCTCCTTGTAATTCTATCAGTTTTCACTTCATATATATATATATATATTTGCTGTTCTTATGCGCCTATATGTTAAGAATTGGTGTTTCTTGGAGAATTAATTTCTTTTTCATTATATAATGCCCCTCCTTTGTCTTGATAGCTTTCCTTACTTTAAAACATGTTCTGTCTGAAATGAATACATCTACTACTATTTTTTTTTTTTTTTTAGAGAAATTAGTATTAGGATATAGTTTCTCCATCCTTTTACTTCAAGTTGTTACTCTTGCTATATATTAAAGTGAGTTTCTTGTAGACAACATAGTTAGGGCATGCTTTTTGATCTACTTTGACAATCTTTGCCTTTGAATTGGTGCAGATACACAATAGTTATTCAAAGAATATTGATATAGTTGGAATAATATTTTCCCATATTTGTTTCTTTTTGTTACCCTTGTTATTGTTTATATTTAATCTTATATTTTTCCATATTTTTAAAACTGAATAGTATATATGATTCCAATTTGCCTCCTTTCTTAGCATACCAATTATACTTCCTTATATACTTAGTAGTTGCCCTAGACTTTGCAATACACATTTACAAATAAACCAAGGCCACTTTAAAATAATATTATATCCTCACAGGTAGTATAAGCATCTCAAAATAGCAAAGTATTCCTAATACTTTCCTTTAAAGTATTTTGTGTCATTGCTTTCATTCATTTCACTTATTCATAAGTATACATAAATAGGAAGAAATAAGCCTCTTGATGAAAGTAAAAGAGGAGAGTGAAAACGTTGGCTTAAGATTCAACATTCAAAAAATTAAGATCATGGTATTTGGTCCCATCACTTCATGGCAAATAGATGGGGAACCAATGAAAACCAGTGACAGACTTTATTTTGAGGGGTTCCAAAATCACTACAGATGGTGACTGCAGCCATGAATTTAAAAGACGCTTGCTACTTGGAAGAAAAGTAATGACCAACCTAGATAGCATATTAAAAAGCAGAGATATTACTTTGCTGACAAAGGTCCATCTAGTCAAAGCTATGGTTTTTCCAGTAGTCATGTATGGATGTGAGAGTTGGACTATGAAAAAAGCTAAGTGCAGAATTGATGCTTTTGAACTGTGGTGTTGGAGAAGACTCTTGAGAGTCCCTTGGACTGGAAGGAGATCCAACTAGTCAATTCTAAAGGAAATCAGTCCTGATTATTCATTGAAAGGACTGATCTTGAAGCTGAAACTCCAATAGTTTGGCCACTTGATGCTAAGAGCTGACTCATGAGAAAAGACCCTGATGCTAGGAAAGATTGAAGGCAGTAAGAGAAGGGGACGACAGAGAATGAGATCATTGGATGCCATCACTGACTCCATGGACATGAGTTTGAGCAAGCTCTGGGAATTGTTGATGGACAGGGAAGCTTGGTGTGCTACAGTCCATGGGGTTGCAAAGAGTTGGACATGACTGAGCAACTGAACTGAATACATATATATCTAGTATATACAAAGCATGCATAATCATATGCATTTTTCTATTGTTGAATGAGCTATTATCTGTGAGATCAATTAAGAAAAATAAAAATATTAAAGCTTTATAAAACTTGTACATATTCCTACAATTTTTTGAAGGAATTGAATTCTTCAACATTCCTTTTTTATGTAGAACCAGATTTTTGGCCTCTAATACATTCCTTCTCTTTAAAGAATGCACTTTTAACATGCCTTGCAAGGCAGGTCAACTGGCAACACAATCAATTTTTGCTTCAGAAAGTGTTTATTTTTCCTTCACTTTCAAAGGATAATTTCATAATGTACACAATTCTATATCATAGCCTTGAAATGTTGCTGGCACTCATATCTTTCTTTATAAAGCCATTTTTTCTTCTTGAATCTACTTTCTTGCCAATACAATCCACCTGAATATTGTCTCTTGCCACTCATTTAAGTCCTAAGTCTATCACATAATCTCACTCCTAAGTCTCCAATCTTGTATTATCTTTAGAGTAGTCACCTGTTCATGAAGGTCTCATGCAAATTCACAAAATAATATTCATCATTGACCTGTGACCTCGTAACCTATTTTTTGTACTCTGATCCCATGAATGTTACCCCAAACCAGTCATCTATGCCATTCTTTTAATTTATTTTTGTTCATCTGGATTTTCTTTGCATCAATTTTTAAATTTTTATTTATTCTTTGGCTGCACAATGTGGCATGTGGGATCATAGTTCCCTGGCCAGGGATCTAACCTGTGCCCCCTGTATTGGAAGCACAGAGTCTTAACCAGTGGAATGCCAGGGAAGTCCCCATGCCATCCTTTACAGTTACATCATTTGTGCTATCACTGACACTACCATAGTTCATGTCACTATTACCTCTGTCTAATTGCCACACCAGGGCTTTCGTCTCATGTCTTGTCCCATCCAAAAAATCAACAGCTAAAGTGAACTTTTAAAATGCCTATCTGATAAAGTAGAGACTATAATAGTGACATTTTAAAAAGAAACAGCAATTATTTGTGATCTTCATTTGATATAGGTGATAAGATGTCTTATATTAAAAATAATTCTAAGGAGAACTATAATAAGCAATATATAAAATATGAATAGAACAGAAATAGGACAGTAGGAAATTGAAATTTAGAAGAAAAATGCACTATATTTGTTAGACTTCTTTATAGATTATATTTTGAAAAAGCAACATGATTTACATTCCTTGCATTTAAGCACAGTTTAGTTAATGGACATGGATTTTTAAACTATGCTTGTTGTATTATGATGGTAACTTATGTTACCTTGGAAATTAACTACTTGGGACTTATTTTCTTTATCTGCTGTAAAAAATAAAAATACAAGAAAACTAATCTCAAGAGGGGGAAAGAAAAAAAGTATCTAACTCCTAGAATCACCTTGAAATTGTGACAGTTAAATGGATTAATCCACACATGACACTTCAGCTCAGTTCAGTTGCTCAATTGTGTATGACTCTTTGAGACCCCATGAACCACAGCACACCAGGCCTCCCTGTCCATCACCAACTGCCGGAGTCTACCCAAACCCATGTCCATTGAGTCAGTGATGCCATCCAGCCATCTCATCCTCTGTCATCCCCTTCTCCTCCTGCCCTCAATCTTTCCCAACATCAGGATCTTTTCTAATGAGTTAGTTCGTCGCATCAAGTGACCAAAGTATTGGAGCTTCAGTTTCAACATAGGTCCTTCCAATGAACACCCAGGACTAATCTCCTTGCAGTCCAAGGGACTCTCAAGAGTCTTCTACAACACCACAGTTCAAAAGCATCAATTCTTCAGTGCTCAGCTTTCTTTATAGTACAAGTCTCACATCCATACATGACTACTGGAAAAACCATAGCCTTGATTAGACAGACCTTTGTTGGCAAAGTAATCTCTCTGCTTTTTAATATGCTGTCTAGATTGGTCATAATTTTAATTTCATGGCTGAATCACCATCTGCAGTGATTTTGGAGTCCAAATAAATAAAGTCAGCCACTGTTTCTACTGTTTCCCCATCTATTTGCCATGATGTGATGGGACCAGATGCCATGATCTTAGTTTTCTGAATGTTGAGCTTTAAGCCAACTTTTTCACCCTTCTCTTTCAATTTCATCAAGAGGCTCTTTAGTTCTTCTTAACTTTCTGCCATAAGGGTGGTGTCATTTGCATATCTGAGGTTATTGATATTTCTCCAGCAATCTTGATTCCAGCTTATGCTTCATCCAGCCCAGCATTTCTCATGATGTACTCTGCATATAAGTTAAATAAGCAGAGTGACAATATACAGCTTTGACATTCTCCTTTTCCTATTTGGAACCAGTCTGTTGTTCCATGTCCAGTTCTAACTGTTGCTTCCTGACCTTCATACAGGTTTCTCAAGAGGCAGGTCAGGTGGTCTGGTATTTCCATCTCCTTCAGAATTTTCCACAGTTAGAAGTTGGCATATTGAAGTGCTTAGTGTTAGATGACATTATTGTCATTGTTTTCACTTTTAAATTATTGAATTAAAGAAAATTGTATTTTATTCTCTCAATTTATCCTGAATTGGTAAATAAATTAATGTTAGACAAGGTCAGTTTATAAATACATTATCTCACACACCAAAATATTCCATCAACTTGAGCTTAATAACATAAGCTTTTATTAAAAAAATTTTTTTTAAAGGCATCTATTTGAGTGTAGGATTTTGGCCATAATATGTCACAGTACCTATAATTCTACAACTAAAAATGTTAAGTTTTGAAAAGTTTTGCTTTCAGCATTATATTTAAAACTGTCACTATTAAAAATCAATACCCTAATTTATACGTGTGCCAAGTCACTTCAATCATCTCCAACTCTTTGCAACTCTTTGGAATATAGCCCACCAGGATCCTCTGTCCATAAGATTCTCCAGGTAAGAATACTGGAGAATACCCTTCTCCAGGGGATCTTCCCGATCCAGGGATTGAACACACATCTCTTCCGCCTCCTGCAGTGGCAGCTGGGTCTTTTACCACTCGTGGCACCTGACATTAAAAACTTTATATGATAATAGCTTTAATCATTTTCTTGTACATTTTTTATGTAAAACATCTCCTTCCATTTCATGTATATATAGAGAAAACTATGAAAAGGGTAAATAACCTACAGTTCACTAAGGTATTATCTTATTGTTTTGTTGCTACATCTACAACAGATATTTTAGTAAATGATTCAGTTATATTTTTTTCAAGAAACAGGCTTTATCATGAAAACAAACAAAATCTTTAGTAAACTAAAAAACATTGCTAGTGGCAATGTTACATTTAAAATTTTAGTTTTTCTATGACAAAAAGAGGTCTGAGATTATTTTTGAATTTCTAATTTACTATATATTATAGGGCATGTGTTGGTACTTAAATTTAAAATATTTAAAAGGTAAAACTGAAAATTTATCCTAATGTTTAGGTGTAATCTTTCAGTTTTCTTAATAAGTGATATTTACATGTCTCTTAAAATTCATAGCAAAATAGAGATGCTTAGAACAAAATTAAAATCTTCCTTCCTCCAACATCCTTTCCTCAAATGTGAGCCTGTTAAGTTTCTTGTATTCATTCTTTAAAAGAATCTTAATCTTCATGTAAATACTTTCTTTCCTATGTCAATATTGTTACTTAATGATAGTATTTTACATATAAAAATAATTCTGTTTCTCATGCTGTCAAAAAACCCACTTTATTATATCGTATGAATGTATCATAACCTTTTAAACCAGTTCACTATAAAATCAAGTAATTTCCATTACATGTTTGTATTTAAATTTTTATACATATTTTCAACAAAAGGAAACTTTCATGATACGAATGATACTGAAGTTTTCTTTTCCTTATAGTTTTATGACTATTTTATAATAGAATGAATATAAACAAATTATATTTTAGAGAAACAGTGAGCAAATCATAATTTCTGTCATAAAACTGTGAAAACAATATTTTCTTTAGCCTTTTCTATGTTGAGATTTATAATTTAGGAATCTGATGAATTATGAGCACAAGTGTGTGAACATTTTTCACTCCATGGTTTACTATCACAATATGAATGCAAAACAAAATAGGCATCACTTTTGACAGATTCTCCCCTTTCACATCTAAGGTCTTAGTCTTCTGTCACTCAGAAGAGCCAAGGTGAAAGAGATCCATGGTAGTTCACCTTGGATACAGACTTGACCATCAAAATGCAAGCTGTAATACAAAGCTGAACATTTGTTACAGGTTGGTGAACATGTGTCCCACATTCACATTTAAATCTGCATGCAAAGCACATAAGAATTGGTGAAATTTAAGAAGGTGATATGCCAAAGAGCAAAATTATGGTAATTAGTTAAGAGTGAGGGTTACTCATTTAGAAAATTTGAAACAACAGTGATCCAGATGATAAAAATGGGACATCAGCACACATTTCCAAAATTATAGTTTTAATAAAATAAGTTAAAAAATGCTTCAGCTTATTCTCAAGCAACTTTTAAAGATTGTTCTTTTTGTCTACAACTGAGGGTAAAATATCCAAATAGAAAAAAAATTTAAAGCATCATCAGGAAAAGGTTTAATTCAGCAATGCATAGTTCCTTGTGATGGAGAAAATGTCAGTGTAGTCAGGGTGAGTGTTGAAGTATGTAAAACACAGAAGGGAGTGCTAAAACCTGTATCAGCATAATTGATACTGACTTTAACATATGACATAAGTAAACTCAGAAATCAGAGCATAAGCACAGACCCATTCTGGGAGACTTTTATTTTCTAAGTATCTGTAAGACTATAAATAACATTTATTCATTTTCTTAACTGGAAAAAAATAATTTTATTTTTTGCAAAACTCTTTGCAAGTAAAATTTACAATCTTTCACCTAAATAATAATGAAGTAACAAAACAATTTTAACAGTGAGAATAAAAGCAATGAATATACACTATAAATAATTAAAGTAAACTATACAGTCCATGGAATTCTCCAGGCCAGAATACTGGAATGAACAGCTTTTCCCTTCTCCAGGGGAATCTTACCAATCCAGGGATCAAACCCCAGTCTCCAGCATTGCAGGCAGATTCTTTACCAGTTGAGCCACAAAGGAAGCCCAAGAATGCTGGAGTGGGTAGTCTGTCCCTTCTCCAGTGAATCTTCCTGACCCAGGAATGGAAGCAGCGTCTCCTTATTGCAGGTGGATTCTTTACCAACTGAGCTTTGAGGGAAGCCCCTTAGATAATTAGGGACAAACACATAGTGAAGTTTGAATTTATTTTCATATAAAACAAATATTTTCATATTTGTAATTTAATAGTTACTGTATTTTGGAATGTATTATTTTGGTTCTCAAATTTTACTAACTGTTTTATATAACTGTTTGCTCTTTTGATATGGAATATATATTTCAGGAACAGCAAAGTTATTAATGTTTAACTGGATCAGCTAATAGTAAGCATTGGAAAGGTAACAGCCGCTCTCATTTTTACCAAGAACTTGTTAACTGAAATATAGTTTAAATAGTGTATTAATATTTTTAAGGAAAATGGGAAACTTGCCTAAAAATATGGGAAAATGGAAGAATTAAAATTCCTTGTTTTTTAAAAATCACATCAAATCACTGACAACATATTTAGCATCCTCTTGTAGAAGAAATTCTCAGTTAAAAATTACTTGGTGTCTAAGGAGAGTTATGTTTGTTGTACAATATATTAAAATTTTACAGACCAATCATATTTTGCCAAAAGATGAACATCCCTAATTCTAAATATCCCTGATACTAAGTATTAAATTTAATGAAACTTAGGCAACTGCCTATATTCATATTATTATAGCAGATTTTCTCTTATTCATATTTTAATTATGTCCTGTACATGTAAGTTTAAGACATATTGCAAACCAGCTATATAATACAAGAAATGGGAACAAAGCTTTCATCAACTGTTTGAGAAAAAAAAAAAAAAAAAAACAGGGCTTTACATGCTCAGCTGTGTCTAAGAAGCCAATTATAGCCAAATTGAAAGCATTTTCAATGTAATGCATGATATAACTTTGAAAGACTATGTGCAGAAATAATGTTTATATTAAAATCTGAGATTTGTTCAGTGTTTAAACTTAATGAACCGTAGAAATGCAAGGTGGAAGGAAATCTGTGCTTTCAACAATTTTTCTTATGTCAAATTGGTCTTCTTGTCTCATACTTTGCTTTTGTCAATATAACTAGAGCATTTACTGTAAATATGAACTCATTCTAAATTTCTGCAGCTGAAGAAGAGAATATTAAAAAGATTACTTTTTTCCTATTCATTTGGTGCTTAACTCTAGATTGTTTGCAAGTTTGCTTCTCTCACTACAAATGGGTCATCTTTTCCACTCAGTTGCAACTACATTGACAAATAATGAACCTTCTAAATCTATTAATAGAGTTTTTCTCTTACCAAAGCTTCAGTACACAGGATTAAGTATTACAAATCTCAGTTTGAATGGGCCATTCTCAGAAAAAGAGAGGAGTTTTTAACAAATGATTCAAAGATGAATATTTTTATGATAAAAGTTACAATTGACAAAGAAGATAGACATCGTAAAACATCACATGCTTAACAACAAGGAAACAAAGATACATAAAGCAAAAATCAGAAGCAATATAAGGGAAAAGAAAAAAATATATGATCATAGTGAGATATATTAACATTTCTTTGAGGATATCAAATGCAGAAAAAAGAACAGGAGTATCTTGAATGATCTGATTAATAATTTAAATATAATAGATTTCTATTAATTATATATCCTACAAAAATATATTTAAAATGTTGTATCTCAAACGTTATTAGATATCCATAGGACACTTAGAAAAACTGACAAAAAATAAATATTACTAAATTTCCTTTTGTGATTCAGTTATACATAAACACATATTATTTTTTAAATTATTTTCCATTATAGGTTTTTACAAGATATTGACTATCCCTGTGCTAAACAGTAAACCTTTGTTGCTTGCTGGATATCTATTTTTTTTTAATTAGAAATCTAGCATTCTGCTTATATGAAGTCAAACAAATAGAATCAAAATGTCATAATTATTTTAGGCAAAAATGTTTTCTAAAATATATGTATTATACATATTTATATATGTACAAGAGATTTTCTACTATGCTTGATAAAGGCTTGACAAAGAACATCAAAAAATAAACTGGATGAAATGGGAGCACTGAATATGAAATAGAAAAAGTGAAACAAACTAGATAAAAGTAAAAGATGTTCATATAGTCCAGTTGTCTTTAAACACTGATGTTCATTAGAATCATATCTCGAGTTTTGGTGAAACAAAAGCAATACCTGTGCATTTTTATTTCTCAAAAAAAAATTCCAAGATAATTCTGATATGCATCTGGATTTTAAAAAGTGATAACAGGTTTTTCTATTAAGTGGTAGTTTTGGAAATATAGAATTCTATTATTTTTCTGTTGACCAATCTTGATACATTGGTATTAAGTGAGTAATAGTTACATAATCACAATAATGAAAGGGGTTTATGAGTTTTCACAATCAATAGCCAGAGGAAGCCATAATGGGAACATGATTGGAATAATATAAAATATATTAAAACAATATAAAATAATTGCACTTAGTTTGGGAGAGTCAAGCAGAGTGATGTGGTAAATGGAAGTACATACATGCACATTTTCATTTGCTCAGCCAGTCTATGTCTTTTCGTTGGTACATTTAATCCATTTACACTTAAGGTAGTCATCGATATGTATGATACTATTATTGATCTCTCAGTTGTTTTGCATTTATTTTCTGTAGGTAGGTCTTTCTCTTCTTTCCTGCCTAGAGGATTCATTTAGCATTTGTCAAAGCTGGTTTGATGGTGTTGAATTCTCTTAACTTTTGCTTATCTGTAAAGATTTTGATTGCTCCATCAAATCTGAAAGAGTGTCTTCTGGGTAGAGTATTCTTGGTCTTAGGTCCTTCCCTTTCATCAATTTAAATATATCATCCCATTCCCTTCTGGCTTGTAGAGTATCTGTTGAGAAATCAGCTGATAGCCTGATGGGAGTTCCCTTGTATGTATTTGTCACTTTCTTTTTTTTTTTTTAAATTATTATTATTTTTTTTATTTTTCAGTGGGTTTTGTCATACATTGATATGAATCAGCCATAGAGTTACACGAATTCCCCATCCCGGTCCCCCATCCCACCTCCCTCTCCACCCGATTCCTCTGGATCTTCCCAGCCCAACAGGCCCAAGCACTTGACTCATGCCTCCATCTGGGCTGGTGGTCTGTTTCACCACAGATAATATACATGCTGTTCTTTCGAAACATCCCACCCTCCCCTTCTCCCACAGAGTTCAAAAGTCTGTTCTGTACTTCTGCGTCTCTTCTTCTGCCCTGCATATAGGGCCATCATTACCATCTTTCTAAGTTCCGTATATATGTGTTAGTATACTGTAATGTTCTTTATCTTTCTGGCTTACTTCACTCTTTATAATGGGCTCCAGTTTCATCCATCTCATTAGAACTGATTCAAATGCATTCTTTTTAACGGCTGAGTAATATTCCATGGTGTATATGTACCACAGCTTCCTTATCCATTTATCTGCTGATGGGCATCTAGGTTGCTTCCATGTCCTGGCTATTATAAACAGTGCTGCGATGAACATTGGGGTGCATGTGTCTCTTTCAGATCTGGATTCCTCAGTGTGTATGCCCAGAAGTGGTATTGCTGGGTCATATGGTAGTTCTATTTCCAGTTTTTTAAGAAATCTCCACTATAAAACATTGATGAAAGAAATCAAAGAGGACACAAACAGATGGAGAAACATACCGTGTTCATGGATTGGAAGAATCAATATTGTCAAAATGGCTATTCTACCCAAAGCAATCTATAGATTCAATGCAATCCCTATCAAGCTACCAACGGTATTTTTCACATAACTAGAACAAATAATTTCACAATTTGTATGGAAATACAAAAAACCTCGAATAGCCAAAGTAATCTTGAGAAAGAAGAATGGAACTGGAGGAATCAACCTGCCTGACTTCAGACTCTACTACAAAGCCACAGTCATCAAGACAGTATGGTACTGGCACAAAGACAGAAATATAGATCAATGGAACAGAATAGAAAGCCCAGAGATAAATCCACGAACCTATGGACACCTTATCTTTGACAAAGGAGGCAAGGATATACAATGGAAAAAAGACAATCTCTTTAACAAGTGGTGCTGGGAAAACTGGTCAACCACTTGTAAAAGAATGAAACTAGAACACTTTCTAACACCATACACAAAAATAAACTCAAAATGGATTAAAGATCTAAATGTAAGACCAGAGACTATAAAACTCCTAGAGGAGAACATAGGCAAAACACTCTCTGACATAAATCTCAGCAGGATCTTCTATGACCCACCTCCCAGAATATTGGAAATAAAAGCAAAAATAAACAAATGGGACCTAATGAAAATTAAAAGCTTTTGCACAACAAAGGAAACTATAAGTAAGGTGAAAAGACAGCCCTCAGATTGGGAGAAAATAATAGCAAATGAGGAAACAGACAAAGGATTAATCTCAAAAATATACAAGCAACTCCTGAAGCTCAATTCCAGAAAAATAAATGACCCAATCAAAAAATGGGCCAAAGAACTAAACAGACATTTCTCCCAAGAAGACATACAGATGGCTAACAAACACATGAAAAGATGCTCCACATCACTCATTATCAGAGAAATGCAAATCAAAACCACAATGAGGTACCATTACACGCCAGTCAGGATGGCTGCTATCCAAAAGTCTACAAGCAATAAATGCTGGAGAGGGTGTGGAGAAAAGGGAACCCTCTTACACTGTTGGTGGGAATGCAAACTAGTATTTGTCACTTTCCCCTTGTTGCTTTTAATATTTTGTCTCTGTCTTTTTATTTTTGTCAGTTTGATTATTATGTGTCTTGGTATGTTCCTCCTTGGGTTTAAAGAGTAATTTTAATATAAATAAATGTATAGTATTTGAAGGTAGCTAAGAGTTATTACTAGACCATTCAGGTATGACCTAAATCAAATCCCTAATGATTATACAGTGGATGTGAGAAATAGATTTAAGGGACTAGATCTGATAGACAGAGTGCCTGATGAGTTATGAATGGAGGTTCATGACATTGTACAGGAGACAGCGATCAAGACCATCCCCAAGAAAAAGAAATGAAAAAAAAGCAAAATGGCTGTCTGAGGAGGCCTTACAAATAGCTGTGAAAAGAAGAAAAGCAAAAAGCAAAGGAGAAATGGAAAGATATACCCATTTAATGCAGAGTTCCCAGGAATAGCTAGGAGAGATAAGAAAGCCTTCCTCAGTGATCAGTGCAAAGAAATAGAGGAAAACAATAGAATGCGAAAGACTAGAAATCTCTTCAAGAAAATTAGATATACCAAGGGAACATGTCATGCAAAGATGGGCTCAATAAAGGACAGAAATGGTAGGAACCCAACAGAAGCAGAAGCTATTAAGAAGAGGTGGCAAAAATACACAGAAGAACTGTAGAAAAAAGATCTTCATGACCCAGATAATCCCGATGGTGTGATCACTCACCTAGAGCCAGACATCCTAGAATGTGAAGTCAAGTGGGCCTTAGCAAGCATCACTCCAAACAAAGCTAGTGGAGGTGATGGAATTCCAGCTGAGCTACTTCAAATCCTAAAAGATGATGCTGTGAAAGTGCTGCACTCATACGCCAACAAATTTGGAAAACTCAGCAGTGGCCACGGGACTGGAAACGGTTAGTTTTCATCCCAATCCCAAAGAAAGGCAATGCTCAAATTACCACACATTGCACTCATTTCACACGCTAGCAAAGTAATGCTCAAAATTTTCCAAGCCAGGCTTCAGCAATACATGAACCATAAACTTCTGGGTGTTTAAACTGGTTTTAGAAAAGGCAGAGGAACCAGAGATCAAATGCTAACATTTGCTGGATCATCGATAAAGCAAGAAAAATATCTATTTCTGTTTATTGACTGTGCCAAAGCCTTTGACTGTGCAGATCACAATAAATTGTGGAAAATTCTGAAACAGATGGGAATACCAGACCACCTGACCTGCCTCTTGAGAAACCTGTATGCAGGTCAGGAAGCAGCAGTTAGAACTGGACATGAAACAACAGATGGGTTCCAAATAGGAAAAGGAGTATTTCAAGGCTGTATATTGTCACCCTGCTTATTTAACTTATATGCAGAGTACATCATGAGAAACGCTGGGCTGGAAGAAGCACAAGCTGGAATCAAAATTGTTGGGAGAAATATCAATAACCTCAGATATGCAGATGATATCACCCTTATGGCAGAAAGTGAAGAAGAACTGAAGAGCCTCTTGATAAAAGTGAAAGAGGAGAGTGAAAAAGTTGGCTTAAAGCTCAACATTGAGAAAACTAAGATCATGGCATCCGGCCCCATCACTTCATGGCAAATAGATGGGGAAACAATGGAAACAATGACAGACCTTATTTTCTTGGACTCCAAAATCACTGTAGATGGTGACTGCAGCCATGAAATAAAAAGACGCTTGCTCCTTGGAAGAAAAGTTGTGACCAACCTAGACAGCATATTAAAAAGCAGAGACATTACTTTGCCAACAAAGGTCCATCTAGTCAAGGCTATGGTTTTTTCCAGTAGTCATGTACGGATGTGAGAGTTGGACTATAAAGAAAGTAGAGTGCCAAAGAACTGATGCTTTTGAACTATGGTGTTGGTGAAGACTCTTGAGAGTCCTTTGGACTGCAAGCAGATCCAACCAGTCCATCCTAAAGGAGATCAGTCCTGGATATTCATTGGAAAGACTGATGTTGAAGCTGAAGCTCCAATATTTTGGCCACCTGATGTGAAGAGCTGACTCATTTGAAAAGACCCTGAAGCTGGGAAGGATTGAGGACAGGAGGAGGAGGGGACGACAGAGGATGAGATGGCTGGATGGCATCACCGACTTAATGGACATGAGTTTGAGTAAGCTCCAGGAGTTGGTGATGGACAGGGAGGCCTGGCGTGTTGCAGTCCATGGGGTTGCAAAGAGTCATACACCACTGAGTGACTGAACTGAACTGAAGAGTTAATAATTCTTCCAAAGTTCACCATTGTTTTTCTTCATTTTAACTCTGGTGAAATAATTTACTGTTCTTAACATCTGGTATCATATCAAAATCCCTCAGTGTTAGTTTCAGAATCAACATTTAGTCTTTGCACATAATATCTCTCCTTATATCCAAATTATTTTGTATCTACTATATTCCTTAGTGACTTGTCAATTACCCAGTGTCATTATCTTTACAAGTAATTTCTCTCTCCCTCACTGCTGTGGAGCTTTTGAAATATCCTTGTCACTTCTTCTTTCTTCCTTTTTAAGCTCCACTCAGGTTTCTACCTTTAGTTTCTTTTTCATATCTCAAGTTTTTCCTGACAGCCATAATTATCATTTTCCAAATTTTACAAACTTTATTTTGAGTTGGAGAATCATTGCTTTACAATATTGTGTCGGTTTCTGTCGTGTATCAGCATGAATCAGTCATAGGTATACTGATTAGCCATGGGTACATTTCCTCCCACCCACCAGCCCATCCCACCCCTCTAGGTTGTCACAGAGCACCAGGTTTGAGCTCCCTGTGTCATATAGCAAATTCCCACTGGCTATCTATTTAACATATGGCAATGTATATGTTTCAATGCTCAATGAAATGTCTCAATTTGTTCCACCCTCTCCTTTCCCCATTGTGTCCACATGTCTGTTCTCCATGTCTGTATCTCCATTGCTGCTCTGCCAATAGATTCATCGGTACCCATTTTCTAGATTCCATATATATGTGTTACTATACATTATTTGTTTTTCCTCTGTCTGACTTACTTCACTCTGTATAATAGGTTCTAAGTTCATCTACCTCATTAGAACCAACTCAAATGTGTTTCTTTTTGTAGCTGAGTTAATATTCCATTGTATATATGTACCAGAGTGTCTGTTTCCATTCATCTCTCTAAGGACAGCTAGGTTTCTTGCCTGTCCTAGCTATCATAAATAGTGCTGCAGTGAACACTGGAGTACATGTGTCTTTTTCAATTATGGTTTCTTCAGGGTATAGGCCCAGTAGAGCGATTATTCATCTGCATGTTGAATTCCTACCAGACGGTCTTTTTCTGAACTAGATTTAACTTCCACATAATATTTTATGATGTACTAATAGTTTATAACCATCAAAATTGTGGGAATATTTGTCTTATTATTTTTTAATATTTTAAAACCTCAGAGATACTCTATAAAAGTATTCGTGGAATGGAGATGTGAATTGATTTATTTGATATTCTTCCTTAATTTAGTTGAGAGTGAGACAGCATCCTTTTGCTACTTATTTTTAGAAATAAAAAATGGTAAATTTCATATTTTAGGAGCTCTCAACTATGAGGTTCAGCTAGTTCAAAGGGTCAGAACTTATTCTTATATCTTAGTTAACATTCATTTAACAATTGTTTATTTTGCCAACAGTTTTAGGTTTAAGGCATATAAAGAAAAAGAAACTATTTCCTGAAAAGAAGATTATAGAAAATATAATTTAGAAAGTAAAGAGACAAATACAAGAAAATGATCATTTTATAATTAAGCACAGTGTACCTCCTTGGCCTATAAAAATTAAAACTAACCAAAATAGGTTTTGTTTTAGACAAAGGGGGAAAATATACTTCCAGGCTGTGGAAGGACAGAAAAGACACAAATGAGATATTCCTTTGGTAACTGCATATATTCAGTGCTAAGAGACTCAGAATAGTTATGCATCTATCTTTCCACATATATACATGTATGTTTGTATGCATATATAATAAGTGATCAAACTTCTAATCAAAATATGTAATACAGTATCATTTAGCTTAAAAGGGTACCACGTTTCTGAGATATAATAGTTTTTAAGAGATAATGCTGGAATAAAAACTACTATGTATAGAGATATAGTGTACACATAGGGAATTATAGCCATTAATTTGTAGTAACTTTTAATGGAGTTTAATCTATTAAAAAAAACTGAATCACTATGCTCAATAAGAGTATTAAGTATATGTATTTTTGAATTGCTTTAAATTAGTTACATTTATATTTGAATATATTAAGTATACTTGATTGGCTCTTTCTCATTATAAAATGACCCTCTTTATGTCTGTTAGTACTTCTCATTTTAAATTCCAGTTTATCTATAATTTATAAATCTAAACCAACTGTACTTTTTCTTCCAATCTTTACTGTCAATGTTCTGGCATCTTTATACTTAAAATTCATTTCTTCTAAAGAATTTACAGCTTCATCTTGCTTTTTTAATCCTGTTAGGTTATCTCTGCTTTTAATTGGAGATTTTATTTTACTTAAATATAACATACTTCTTGATAAGTTTGGTTTTGTATTTGCCACTATATTATTTGCTTTCCATTTTTCTCTCTCTTCTTTCTTCCTTTTTCTTTCTTTTCTGTCTTCTTTAAAATCAAAGAAATTGTATTGTTATGCCATTCTATCTCCTCTGTGGACATATTTCAGTTATATTGCATTTCGTTATTTTTAGGGATTTCTTTAGGGAACAATAATACTGTTAATGGGGTTCTCAATGCAAGAATACTGAAGTGGTTTGCCATTCCCTTCTCCAAAAGGGGATGAACCAACTTATTGGAAAAGACCCTGATGGTGGGAAAGATTGAAGTCAGGAGGAGAAGGGGAAGACAGAGGATGAGATAGTTGGATGGTGTCACTGACTCTATGGACATGAGTTTGAGTAAGCTCCAGGAGTTGATGATGGAAAGGAAAGCCTGGTGTGCTGCAGTCCATGGGGTCACAGAGAGTCAGACAGGACTGAGCAACTGAACCAAACTTAGGGAACAAAATAGGCAGTCTTAATTTATCACTCTTTAACTTGAATTAATATTTACTGCTTTACTAATAAGAATCCTACAATAATCATTTCAAATAGGTTACTTTCTTGATATCAAATATTTTACAAACATAGTTGTTCTCAATCCTCACAAATTCCCTTAAACTCTCATTTGTAGTGCAAGTCTGGCATATATTGTTCAGTAGCACTTCACAGATTGTGCTTTTTTTCTTTTTTTTTAAAGCCTGAATCTCACAAGTTTGTCCGTGCCATTTTCCCAGCAGCAATTGCTTAATTCATATCTCATGTCTCTGCCATATTGTTATAGTGATCTATGATCTTTGATCTTTGATCACTACTTTGATCACTACTGAGATTTGCTAAAGACTCAGGTTGCCATTAACAATTTTTGGCTATAAAGTATTTCTAAATGAAGGTATGTAGATTATTTTTAAACGTAATGCTAATACACACATAATAGACTACAATGTAGTGTAAATATAACTTTTATATTCACTTAGAACCCAAAGGCTTTGTGTGACTCTCTGTATTGAAATAATCACTTTATTTTAATGTTTTCTGGAACGAGACCTTCAATATATCCAAGGTATTCATGTACCAGAGATGAATTTATCTCTTGTTTACATCTGAAAATGTATACTTCAGCTTTACTGTTGAGTAACTTTTACTAGAAAAATTAACTTTACAGAAATAATGTGGAGATAATAGAAGCAGTTTCCATGAACTGCACCCAGTTTCCCTTTCATTTAAAAGAGTAACATTTGTATGATACACTTGTAATCATTAAAAAAATTATTGATTATTAAGTAAAGTCAATGTCTTATTCAGATTTTCTTCAGTTCAGTCATTCAGTCATGTCCGACTCTTTGCGATCCCATGAATCGCAGCATGCCAGGCCTCCCTGTCCATCACACACTCCCGGAGTTGACTCAAACTCATGACCATGGAGCCAGTAATGCCATCCAGCCATCTCATTCTCTGTCGTCCCCTTCTCCTCCTGCCTGCAATCCCTCCCAGCATCAGGGTCTTTTCCAATGAGTCAACTCTTCACATGAGGCGGCCCAAGTATTGGAGTTTCAGCTTCAGCATCAGTCCTTCCAATGAACACCCAGGACTGATCTCCTTCAGGATGGACTGGTTGGATCTCCTTGCAGTCCAAGGGACTCTGGAGTCTTCTCCAACACCACAGTTCAAAAGTATCAACTTTTCGGCACTCAGTTTTCTTCACAGTCCAACTCTCACATCCATACATGACCACTGGAAAAACCACAGCCTTGACCAGATGGACCTTTGTTGGCAAAGTAATGTCTCTGCTTTTTAATATGCTGTCTAGGTTGGTCATAACTTCCCTTCCAGGGAGTAAGCATCTTTTAATTTCATGGCTGTAGTCACCATCTGCAGTGATTTTTGAGCCCCCCAAAATAAATTCTGACACTGCTTCCACTGTTTCCCCATCTATTTCCCATGAGGTGATGGGACCAGATAACATGCACTTAATGTGCTTTCTTGGTTTCAGGATCTCATCCAAAATGGCATATTAAATTTAGTCATCATGTATCCTTATGCAACTCCAGGCTCAAACAGTTGTGCAGACATTTCTTGTTTTCAGTGAACTTGGAAGTCTCAGAGTATTGGTCAAGTATTTTGTAGAAAGTCTTTCAATTACAACTGAAGATATTTCTTTTTTTCAGACTGGGGTCATACAAGAAGCACTGCTGATGAAACTGCCATTTCCAGCACACCATATCAAGAGTGCACATTAGCAAGGTAAGTGATGGCTGCTGATGCTGACCTTAATCAGCTGCCCGAGTTAGTGCTTGTCAGGTTTCTCTGCTTTAAAGTTTTTCTTTATTGGCATTTTTCATACTGTACTATCTGAAAGGAATTCTCTATCTACAGCCCATACCTAAACAGTGGAAAGTTGGACTTTACCTCCATGGTAGTGAATTATCTGCATAAAGTATTTGGAATCTTCATGCATGGAACATAGGTCTCTTACTCCTGCCCCATTTATTACGTTAGTCATCTAATAGTATCAATATGGACTCATGGTTACTTATTTTATACTTTGGTTAGTGCCAATACTATTTTATTTTTTTGTGGTTCAAAATGTTCCAGCTTTTTGCCATTGGGAGCTCTTTCAGTTGGTTTCCTGTAATCCTATTTATTTAAACCTTCCACCCCCATCATTGTGTGTGTGTTTGGGAGGAGTTGTTTTGTTTTGTTCTTTTAGCACTCTTACTTTCTGGAGCTACATGATGATTCAGGAACATCTGGTAGAGTTCCTGCTCAGCACTAGAATCAGCCATTTCTCGAGGAGCTGTTTCATTTTATTGGAGGATGATATTTGAAACCAAGATCTGGATGATAATTATGCTTGTCATTTCTGGAGTATAGTTTCTAGGGCATCTCAGCTGATTGAACAAAGAAATATATGTGTATATGGTAGCCCATAAATATACATATATCTAAAAATATTTATCTATCAAATCATCTCTGTCCATATTAAGCTAGAGATAATTCATACTGATATCTCCAACTTTAACTCTACTGTATGGATCATCCAACAGAGTGTACAATAATGCTGGAGAGGGTGTGTAGAAATGGGAACCTTCCTACAGTGTTGGTGAGAATGTAAATTGATTCAGTAATTATGGAAAGCAGCATGGAGGTTCCTTAAGAAACTAAAAATAATTTGTGTTGATCCAGAAATCACAATCCTTGTCAAATAGCCAGAGAAAACCCTTAATTTGAAAGGATACATGCACCCCAGTTTACATAGCAACACTGTTTAAAATAGGCAAGACATGAAAGCAATATAAATGGTCATCAACAGATGAATGTATAAAGACCTGGCACATATATGCAATGGAATACTTCTGAGTCATATAAAAGAAAGAAATAATGCCATTTGTAACAACATGGATAAACCTAGAGATTGTCATACCAGGTGAAGTAAATAAAGACAAAAACCATATGATATCATTTATGTTTGCAATGGAAAATTTGATACAAATTAGCTTCTTTACAAAACAGAAATAGACACAGAGACATAGAAAAACTTTTGATTACTAAAGGGGAAAAGGGAAGTGGGGGGATAAATTAGGAGTTTGGGATTAGAAGATATAAACTACTATACATAAAATAAAAAGGCACTACTACATAGCACAGAGGGTTTTATTCAATATCTTATAATAACCTATAATGGAAAATAATATGAAAAGAAATATATGTGTGTGTTTGTGTGTTGCCATTGTTTAGTCACTAAATCATGTCTGACTCTTTTAAGACCCCATGGACTATAGCCCTCCAGGCTCCTCTGTCCATGGAATTTCCCAGGCAAGAATACTGGAGTGGGTTTCCATTTCCTTCCCCAGGGAATCTTCCCAACCCAGGGATTGAACCCATGTCTCTTGCATTGGCAGGTGAATTTTTTACCCCTGATACATGAGGGAAGACCTCATATTATATATAACGATGATTTTTTTGTCAAAAATCACCTGACAAAATTCAACATTCATTTATGATAAAAATTCAATACAAAGTGAATGTAGAGGCAACATAACCTCAACCTAAGAAAAGCCAAATATAACAGGCTCACAGCTAACATCATTCTTCATGTTGAAAAACAGAGGCTTTTCATCTAAGATCAGTAACAAAACGAAGATGCTCACTCCTGTCACTTTTATTCAACATAGTATTGAAAATTTTAGTCAGAGCAATTAGGCAAGGAAAAGAAATAAAATGCATCTAACTTGTCAAGGAAAAAGTATAACTGTCACTGTTTGCAGATGATATATATACAAAACCCTAAAGACTCCACAAAATATTACTACAACTAATAAACTCAATAAAGGTACAGGATACAAATGTAGGAGATGCAGCTTCCGTTGAGTCAGACAGAGTCCCTGGAGGAGGGCACAGCAACCCCTCCAATATCCTTTTCTGGAGAATCCCATGGACAGAGGAACCTGGAACCTACAGTCATTAGGGTTGCAAAGAGTCTGACACGACTGAAGCGACTTAGCATGCATAGGCTGCAGAATCAGAGTGTAAAAATCATACACTAGTAATGAACTCTTAGAGAAATTAAGGAAAAAAAAAAACAACTGGAAATACATTTAACCAGGGATGTTATTTAAGAACTGAGCACTGAAAACTATCAGATTTTATCTTCTTGATAAACTTCCTGATTTTAACTAATTGCATTGTGATGTGCCTTTTAGTTTATTTTTGTGTGTTCATGATTAATTTAGATTTTCAGTCTGTAGATTTTCACTTTTCATAAAGTTTGGGGAAAAAATTGGTCATTTATTTGAACACTTTTCTGCATCTGCCCAACTTTCAGTTCTCTCCTTTTTTCCATCTTTTTCTGTGTTCTGTTTTGAGTAACCTATTTCACTGCCTTCAAGTCACTGATATTTTCTTATTTAATATTCAATTGTCATTAATCCCAATTGGAGTATTTTTTAAAACTCAAGCATTATAATTGTAATCTCTAAATGTTTGAATCATTATCCATAATTGCCCTTCCCTTGTGGCTTAACTGGTAAAGAATCTGCCTGCAATGTGGGAGACCTGGGTTCGATCCCTGGTTGGGAAGATTCTCTGGAGAAGGGAAAGGTTACCCACTCCAGTATTCTGGCCTGGAGAATTCTGTGGACTGTATAGTCCATGGGGTCGCAAAGAGTTGGACATGAGTGAGCAACTTTCACTTTCGCTTTGAACTCTTTATCCATAATTACCATGTTGCTATTTAGCATGTCCAGTCCTTCCTCTAAATTTTCAACATGCAAAATAGTTTTAACAACTGCTTTAGTGTCAGTGGCTACTAATTCTCATATGTTCAGTTCTGGGTCATTTTCAAATGATGGATTTTGTTTGTTTTATCAGTTGTCCTAATTTTATGATGCCTGATAATTTTGTTCATTTTAGCTGTCAGATATTGTGAATTTTACTTTGCTGGACTTTGATTATTATTGCATTTGTTTAAATCTTTTGAACTTTGTTCTGGGACTAAATTGGATAAATTGAAAAAGTGCTGATTCTTCAGAGTCTTGCTTAAAAGCATTTTTAGGCTGGACCGATGCAGTGTTTGGTCTAGGGCTATTTTTTCTCTATCGTTTAACTAAACTCTTCTGAATACTTTACCCAATGTTAACTAATTGTGAGGAAGGTTTCTACTCAGGCTAGTGGGAAGTCACTGCTTTTGTAAATTCCAGGAGTTTTAGTTTTCCCTCTAATTATCAGTTTGCTTTTCCCCTATCCTTGAGTAGTTGCCTTGTATATATGAGCTGATCAAGTAGTCAACTGAATACTAAAAAGGGAATCTTCAAAGCTGTCCAGAGATCTCTCTGGGGCAGTTATCTCCCTGCCAATACTGCACTTCTAGCTGCTTTAGCCTTCATAAAAGCCCATTCCACAACTCATGCAGACTTTTGAGCTTGCCTATGTAAACTTTCTATAGGAAAGATGTGAAAAGTATTGGATTCATGTCTTTTTTTCTTTTTTTTAAAACCTATCCAATGATTATAGTCCTTTGTAGTCTGATACACAACTGGAAACCATGAATGCATATATCATGTCCATTAAAAAAAGTTTTTTCAGGCTGAAAGTCATTCTTACTGTTTAGGATTTAGGCTCCATCACTCCATCTTGGTTTGATATTCCCCCTTATTTCATTATTCCTTTTCCTACCATCCTAGATTAACCTGATGTCTGTTTAGAAAGTGTAATTGTATGATAAATTATCTAATTCTCTCTTATATTGACATGATCTTTGTAATTTTATAAGCTAAGGCAACCCTGCTGTGTCACCCATCCAAAGATGGATCAGCGTCTGAATATCTCATATGGCTTTCATCTTCAGTGTTGTTAAAAGATGCTGAAGATTTGTTTTGTCATGCTAAAAACTGTTTTGTGGGCAGATTATTTAAAAATACTGTATATAAATGTATATGAGTGTGTGTGCACATGTATTCATGTCAAAATATTTGGGCATCTGTATAGCTGTATGTTGTGCTTTGGGAAAACTTCTTATAATTGGATCAAATATAAATAATTTCAAGAGGTCCAGCAGGAGTCAGCAAACTTATTTTTTCTAAGTTACATGTGGTAAATATTTTAGGCTTTGAGGATTGTATGATCCCTGCAACTATTCAACTCACCTATTATAGTGAGAAAACAACCACAAATAATACAAGGAATGGTTACGGCCATGGTACAGTAAACTTTATAAAAACAACAGCTGGATCACATTTGGCCTCTGGGTCACAGTTTAATGTTACCTAATCTAAAGAATGTCTTGAATATTTATGATAGACAGAATACCTTTTGTGCCCCCTTTAGATAGTGAATATTTTGGAAGTTTAAATTCATATAGGGACATTATTTCTTAAAATGTACTTCAAAATAATTTGAGGTTCTTTAATGAAAGCAGGTAAAAGGTGTCATATTTGGAGCCATATTAATTCCATATCTGAGGCTTTTGAACAATTGCAAGGAAATTGTTTCCTTTAAAGAACAAAGGCCACTTGACAATTTTAAATTAGTTTTTTGTGCAATTTCTTGTTCACTCAGACAGATCCTGAGTGATGCTACTGCTTAAAACTGTCCTATCTGCTTCCTTCTTTATTTGTTCTCTTTCAAATGTGTTTCCCTGGCATGTAGAGATAAAGTTTAGGAGATTTCTGACAAGTAATTCCTAACAAGTTGAGTAAACACATTTACAAAATATATTGAAACATTTTAGAATATTTTGAATATTTTTAATAACGTTTAAGTCTTGTTGGAGCCAGAATTAAAACCTGACATGGATCAATTAGATAGGATATCAGAATAAGCTTTTTAAGAGAACTTACTGAAAATTATGTAGTATTTATATGTGTGAATATTCTTATTGGTCAATTTCCTTAGTTCCCCAAGCAGCAGCTATTCCTTTTGACACCATATTTCTCTTTTGGATATGCCCAGTGTGGTACTGTTTGTGGGTGGGGCAATCAGTGATAATAAGACAAATATTGTAAGGCATTGTTACAGCATTCTTTACAGAAATGGACTGACATTTTTTCCTGAATCCATTTCCAAAGCCTGTGATGCCATTACAGGTGTATATCCTTGTTGCAACCTGCTGGACCACATTATCATGGGAAAAAATAATGAAAGAAATGATTCAAAAATAGCAAAGAAAAGCTGCAAATAGTGATAAATTATTATTGATTTATATGGCAAAAATAATACAAGGAAATAAAATAGATAATTCTTTTTTTTTTAGATAATTCTTTTTAAAATTAATTCACTTTTCATGGAAGGATACTTGCTTTACAAAATTTTGTTGTTTTCTGTTCAACATCAACATGAATCAGTCATAGGTACACCCACCTCTCCTCCCTCCTGAACCTCGCCTATTTCCCTCCCCATCCCATCCTTCTAGATTGTTACAGAGCCCCTAGCTGAGTTCCCTGAGTCATACAGAAAATTCCCATTGGCTATTTTACATAAGGTATTGTAGGTTTCCATGTTATTCTCTCTGTACATCTCACCCTCTCTCTCTTTCTCTCCTCCCATGTCCATAGGTCTGTTCTCCATGTATGTATCATCAATGCTGTCCTGCAAATAAATTCATCAGGACCATCTTTCTAGATTCCATATATATGTATTAGTATATGATCTTTACATTTCTCTTTCTCACTTACTTCACTCTGTATAAAAGGCTCTAGGTTCATCCACCTCATTAGAACTGACTCAAGTGCACTCTTTATAAAGTTGAGTAATATTCCATTGTATATATGCACCATTGCTTCATTATCCACTCATCTGTCGACAAACATCTAGGTTGCTTCCATGTTCTAGCTATTGTAAATAGCCCTGCAATGAACACTGGGGTACATGTGTCTTTTTCAATTTTGGTTTCCTCAGGGTATATGCCTAGTAGTGTCATTACTGGGTCATATCATGGTTTTATTCCTAGTTTTTTAAGGAATTTCCATACCATCTTCCATAGTGGCTGTATCAATTTGCATTCCTACTACCAATGCAATAGGATTCCCTTTTCTCAACACCCTCTCCAGCATTTATTATTGTTAGACTTTTTGATGATGACCATTCTGACCAGTGTAAGGCGATGCCTCATTGTAGTTTTGATTTGTGTTTCCCTAATAATGAGTGAAGTTGAGCATCTTTTCATGTGTTTGTTAGCAATTATGTATGTCTTCTTTGAAGAAATGTCTGTTTAGGTCTTTTGCCCACTATTTTACTGGGTTGTTTGTTTTTCTGGTATTGAGTTGTATGAACTGCTTGTATATTTTGGAAATTGATTCTTTGTCAGTTGTTTCCTTTGCTTTTACTTTTTCCAATTCTGAGGGCTGTCTTTTCACCTTGTTTGTAGATTCCTTTGCTGTGCAAAAGTTTTAAGTTTAACTATGTCACACGTTTATTTTTGTCTTTATGTCTAGGAGGTGGGTCATAGAGGATCTGGCTTTAATATATGTCAAGTGTTTTGCCTATGTTTTCCTCTAAGAGTTTTATAGTTTCTGGTCTTATAATTAGGTCTTTAATCCATTTTGAGTTTATACTTGTGTAGGGTGTTAGGAAGTGTTCTAATTTCATTCTTTTACATGTAGCTGCCCAGTTTTCCCAGCACCACTTATTGAAGAGGCTATCTTTGCCTCGTTGCATATTCTTGCCTCCTTTGTAAAAATAAGGTACCCATAGGTTTGTGGGTTTATCTCTGGGTTCTCTATCTTGTTCCATTGGTCTATATTTCTGTTTTTGTGCCAGTACCATACTGTCTTGATGACTGTAGCTTTGTAGTATAGTTTGCAGTCTGAGGACTTGATTCCCCCAGCTCCATTCTTCTTTCTCAAGACAGTTTTGGCTATCTGGGGTCTTTTGTGTTTCCATATGAATTGTGAAATTTTTTTATTCTAGTTTTGTGAAAACTGCCATTGGTGATTTGAATGGGATCACACTGAATCTGTAGATTGCATTTGGTAGTATAGTCATTTTCACAAGATTGATTCTTCCTACCCAGGAACATGGAATATCTCTCCATCTGTTTATGTCATCTTTGATTTCTTTCATCAGTGTCTTATAATTTTCTGTGTACAGTTGTTTTGTCTCCTTGGGTAAGTTTATTCCTAGATATGTTATTCTTCTTGTTGCAATGGTGAATGGGATTGATCCCTTAATTTCTCTTTCTAATTTTTGATTGTTACTATACAGGTATACATGTGATTTCTGTGTATTGACATTGTATCCTGAGACTTTGCTAAATTCAGTGATTAGCTCTAGTAATTTCCTGATAGTTTCTTTTGGGTTTTACATGTATAGTATCATGTTACCTGCAAACAGTGAGTGTTTTACTTCTTTTTCTGATCTGGATTCCTTTCATTTCTTTTTCTTCTCTAATTTCCATTGCTAGGGCTTCCAAAACTATGTTGGATAATAGTGGTAAGAAAGGACACCTTTGCCTTCTTCTTGATCTTAGAGGGAACGCTTTCAGTTTTTCACCATTGAGAATAATGTTTGCTGTGGGCTTCTCAGATATGGCCTTTACTATGTTGAAGTAGGTTCCTTCTGTGCCCATTTTTTGAAGTGTTTTGTCATAAATGGGTGCTGAATGTTGTCAAAGGCTTTTTCTGCATCTATCGAGATGATCATATGGTTTTTAATCTTTCAGTGTTTTAACTTAGTGTATCACATTGATTGATTTGCATTTATTGAAGAATCCTTGCATCCCTGGAATAAACTCAACTTGATCATGGTGTATGAGCTTTTTAAAGTGTTGTTGAATTCTGTTTGCTAAAAACTTGTTGAGAATTTTTGCATCTATGTTCATAAGTGATACTGGCCTGTAATTTTCTTTATTTGTGTTGTCTTTGCCTGGTTTTATATCAGGGTGATTGTGGCCTCATATGATGAGTTTGGAAGTGTTCCTTCCTCTGAAATTTTTTGGAAGGGTTTCAGAAAAATAGGCTTTAGCTCTTCTCTAAGTGTTTGATGGAATTCCCATGTGAATCCCATCTGGCCCTGGGCTTTTGTTTTATGGGAAATTTTTGATCAGTTTTGATTTCAGTGTTAGTAACTGGCTTGTTCATAATTTCTATTTCTTCCTTGTGCAGTCATGGGAGGTTGGAATTTTTCTAAGAATCTGTCCATTTTCTCTAGGTTGTCCATTTTACCAGCATATACTTGATCATAATATTGTCTTATAATCCTTTGTATTTCTGTGTTTTTTGTTGTAACCTCTCATTTTTCATTTTTTATTTTGCTGATTTGTTTTATCTCCCTTTTTTTCCTGATGGGTCTGGCTAGTGGTTTGTCAATTTTGTTTATCTTCTCAAAGAACCAGCTTTAATTTTATTAATCTTTGCTATTGTTTCTTTCATTTGTTTTTCATTTATATCTGCTCTGATCTTTATGATTTCTTTCCTTCTGCTGACTTTGGGTTTTTTGTTTTCTTTTTCCAGCTGGCTTAGATGTAGGGTTAAGTTGTCTATTCAAGGCTTTTCTTATTTCTTGAGGTAGAATTGTATTTCTATAAACTTCTCTCTTTGAAATGCTTTTCCTGAACCCCATAAATTTTGGGTTGTTGTGTTTTCATTATCATTTGTTTCTAGGAATCTTTTGATTTCCTTTATTTCTTCAGTAAAGTCTACATTATTTAGTAATGTATTGTTTAACTTCCATGCGTTTGTGTTTTTTGCAGTTTTGTTACTATAGTTAATATCTAGTCTCATATGATATGATTTCAATTTTTTTTAATTTACTGAGGCTTGATTTGTGGCCCAAGATGTGGTCTATCCTGGAGAATGTTCCATGTGCACTTGAGGAAAAAAAGTGTATTCTTCTGCATTTGGATGGAAGCTCATGAAGATATCAATTAGGTCCATTTGGTCTAATGTTTTATTTAAGGTTTGTGTTTCCTTATTTTATTTCCCTGTTTTGATGATCTGTTCATTGGTATAAGTGGAGTGTTAAAGTCCGCTACTAAAGTCCCCTACTATTATTGTGTTACTGTCAATTTCTCCTTTTATGCCTATTAATATTTGCCTTATGTATTATTTTTACTATCATTATTCTGAATTCTCTTTCAAGTAGATTGCTTATTTCCTCTTCATTTATTTGGTCTTGTGAGTTTCTACCTTGTTCTTTCATTTGTGCTGTATTTCTGTCTTTTTTTTTTTTTTTTAACATGCTCTGTTTGAGGTATCCTATTCCCAGGTCTTAGGGTTGTATTCCTTCTTCATTTTGGTTTTTGCCTTTGGAGGGAAAGGTTTGTTGAGTGGTTTGTGTTGACTTTTTGTTGGGGGTGGCTTGTGTCTGTGTTCTAGTGGGAGGAGATCAAGCAGGTAATTACAGAAAAAATGGGACATGTACACACACTTCCACACACACACAGTTATAACCAAAGTATTCTAAAGAAAAGAGTACAGGAGATTGACTTGGTGAACAAGGGAAACCAAATGTGATAATCAGCCAATTAAATCAGAGCTAGTTAATGCTCAATCTTGAAAATTGAGCCTGAGTAGAGTGCCAACTGGAGAAAAAAGCAAAGAGAGTTCAACAATTTAACTTACATGGTGAAAAAAGAAAGAGTGGAAGAAAAAGGAGGGTAAAAAAAGAGGAGAAGGGAGAGAAAAGAGAAAGGGAAGGGGTGGAAGAGAGGGTAAAAAAAGAGAAAATAGAAAAGCAGAGATAAATAGACATATGTTAAAAAGATTTATACATTCTCAGGAATAGCTACAGGTAAAGAACTATAAGAAAAGCAGTCAAATATATCAAAAACAAAATCAGAAGAGTCACCAAAAAACAAAAAAAAAAGAGAGAAGAAAAAATCTTTTTAAGATTTTTTTTTTTTTTTAAAAACAAGAAAAAGAGGAAAACTCCCTAGCACCACAAAAGGCTAATGTGAAGGCAGAAATACGTAGGGGGAATAAACAGTGTGATTTATAAGGAAAAACAGTTCTCAAGGTCGTAGTTCTTAGTTGTGGAGGCTGCCCCCATGGATGGGTTGGATTAGTGTCCTGTGATGTTTTCCTGTTTGGGGGAGCTTATGCCTATGTTCTGGTTGATGAAGCTGAGTTTTGTCTCTCTGAAAGGCAGTGCTCTGTCCAGTAGTACGTTTTGGGGTGTCTATGGGTTCAGCATGTCTTTGGGCAACCCTTCTGGCTTTGGCATCTTTAGACATGTCTATTTCTGCAGCCACGTCAAAGTGGCCCTCTCAGCATATCTTCACTGCCACCAGCCCCCTACTTGTCCCTGGAATCTTTGCCAGTGCTTCTGTTTTTGGATCCCACCCTGCACTGCAGGAGGGAGGTTGCTAGGGAGAGGCTTGTGTGGATCTCCACTCAACTCCCGGACTCTGCCCTCCGCATCACAGACTTGCGTGGGCTTCCCTCAGCCCCATGAGCTTGCGCTGTGTGTTGCAGGGCATTTGCATTTGTTTGCATTCGTTTTGACTCACCGGCCCACAGTCTATGCGCAGGGCTTCTACGCACGTGTTTCAGCTCTCCACTCCCGCCCTCTGCATCGCGGGCCTTGTGTGCACTTGTCTCGCCTCAGCAGGCCCACCCTCTATGTCACGGGGTTTGTGTGCTCTTCTTTCAGCTCCCTAGGTCTGCGCTAAGCGACATATGTTTTGTGTACGCTGGAGAGGTTTGTATGCTGTGCCTCTCCCAGCAAGCCGGCCCGTCCTTTGCACCACGGGGCTTCTGAGGGCTTTTCTTGGTCCCCTGAGCCCACCATCTGGTTGGGACCACAGTCTGTGAGCTGTTCATGGGCTGAGAGTGCAGCTTTCTCGGCCCTCTAAGTCCCTGCTTTGCCTGGTTTTCCAAGATTCTGCAGCAGCCCCTTGGGCCCACTTGTGAGGAAGCTTCCCAGTGCACAGAAACTCCTCCTGCGTCACAATTCACTCCCTCCCATGGGGCACAAGCTCACATCCAGAAGTTCTCCGTCTTTTCTCTTTTTATGTCTCCATCCTCTCTCCTACCTCATTCCAGGAAGTTTAGCCTGCCCCTCTGGGGCTTGGGGTCTTCTCCTGTCACCTAGAGGTTCTTTGTAGGAGTTGTTTCATATCTTGATGAGATTTTTCTGTATTTGTGGGGAGGCTGGTGATCTCCCATCTAACTCCTCCGCCATCTTCTTCCACTCCCAATAATTCTCAACTTTATTTTAAAATTGTTGATACTTGGATTCTACATCAATTATGACATTGCTTGTCATAATTCTTACTGCCCTATGGTGTACTAGGCATGAAAAATACAAAGACAATCATACTCCCTGCACTTCCGACAAGTGAACTAAGATTAAAGTATAGACTACTATGTGCCATGACAGAGGAATATCCAGAATGCTGTCGAATATTAGAAAATGGGTTAAGTGAATCAGATTGAAGGATCAGAAAATGTTTGAGGGGTTTCCTTGTCTGACTTTTGAAAGAAAATAATCTGCTATGCAAACCAAGAGAAACTTGAGGCATGATACAAAATATTTCATGTCAAAAGGCCCAAACATAATAGTGAACATGATCCATTAATAAAAGTGATTGAGTATGGTTATAGCATAGAATGTAAGAGCAGTGCTGATGAGCGGTAGCATTGAGAAGTAAAAGAAAATCTTGAATACTTTACATAAAGGTTTAAAACTATTCAGTAAAGATATGCAAAACCACAAATGAATTTAAATAAAGAGCTGTGAATAATTTTGTTCTTTTAGAATATTTTCTTGGAATTTTTGAAAACTGAACTTGAATGGTGAGGCTCTTATTAGAAGGATATTTCAGCAGTACAAGCAAGATATTACAGGGGCCAAAACTAAAACAGTGTTACTGAGAATGATGAAATGGGAATAGATTTCAAGGACATCTAGGAGGAAAATTAAATAGAACATAGAACACAGAGTTTGTGTTTAAAGGTATTAATAATAACAGTAACAATAACATCTAAGCATTTTCTGTGTGCTGCATATTATATTTAATCTTCATAAATGCTATAATAGTATAAAGCAAGTAATATGTTGTTACAATCAGTAAGTTATTATTCAATTCTGGTATGGCTGACCATAATGTACATACTTTTAAACACTATGCAATATTCACTTTTTAATTGAGATATGGTTGATGTACAATATTATATAAGTTAGAGGAGTAAAACATAGTGATTTACAATTTTTAAAGGTTACACTCTATTTGTAGCTACTATAGAATATTAATTATATTCCCTGTGCTATGCAGTATTTTGTTATAGCTTATTTACCATATGCATAATAATTTGTATCTCTTAATCCCCTAACTCTATCTTATCCCTCCTCCTTTCCCTCTCTCACTGGAAGCCACTAGTTTGTTCTCTTTATCTTTGAATCTGATTTCTTTTTGTTATGCTTACTAGTTTGTTTTATTTAAAGATTCATGAACATTGGGGTGCATGTATCTTTGTGAACTAGTGTTTTTGTTTTATTTGTATATATACTAGGGACTGGAATTGCTGAATCATATGGTAGTTCTACTTCTAGATTTTTGGGAAACTGCCATTCTGCTTTTCACAGTGGCTGAACAAAGTTGCACTCCCAACAGCAGTGTATGATGGTTCCCCTTTGCTTCACAACCTTGACAACATTTTACATTTGTGGTCTTTTTGATGATAGCCATTCTGAGACATGTGATGTGATATCTTTTTGTGGTTTTAATTTGCATTTTTCTTATGATTAGCAATGTTGAGCATCTTTTCATGTGCTCATTGGCTATATGTATATCTTGATTGGAAAAATGTCTTCCCCCATCAGGTTATTAGTTTTTTTCTTTTCTTTTTTTTTTTTTTGATGTTGAGTTATATAAGCTTCTGCATATTTTGGATGAAAGAGAAAGTTACTCAGTCCTGTTCAATTCTTTGCGACCTTATGGATTATACATACAGTCCATGGAGTTCTCCAGGCCAGAACACTGGAGTGGGTAGCTTTTCCACTTCTCTAGTGGATCTACCCAACCCAGAAAGAGAACCGGGGTCTCCTGTATTGCAGGTGGATTCTTTACCACCTGAGCTATTAGGGAAGCACAAGTAGTGAACTAAAATGACTGGAATGGGTGAATTTAACTCAGATGACCATTATATCTACTACTGTGGGCAAGAATCCCTTAGAAGAAATGGAGTAGCCCTCATAGTCAACAAAAGAGTCTGAAATGGAGTAATTGGATGCAATCTCAAAAATGACAAAATGATCTGTGTTCATTTCCAAGGCAAACCATTCAATATTACAGTAATCCAAGTCTACGTCCCAACCAGTAATGCTATAGAAGCTGAAGTTGAATGGTTCTGTGAAGACCTACAAGACCTTCTAGAACTAACACCCCCAAAAGATGTCCTTTTCATTATAGGGGACTGGAATGCAAAAGTAGGAAGCCAAGAGATATCTGGAGTAACAGGCAAATTTGGCCTTGGAGTACAGAACGAAGCAGGGTGAGGGCTAACAGAGTTCTGCCAGTGTTCTGCCAAGCCAAGAGGTCACAGCAAACACCCTCTTCCAACAACACAAGAGAAGACTCTACACATGGACATCACCCAATGGTTGATACCAAAACCAGGTTGATTATACTCTTTGCAGCCAAAGATGGAGAAGTTCTATACAGTCAGCAAGAACTAAACCTGGAAGCTGACTGTGGCTCAGGTCATGAACATTTTATTGAAAATTTCAGACTTAGATTGAAGAAAGTAGGGAAAACCACTAGACTATTCAAGAAAGAAAGAAAGTTAAGTCGCTCAGGCATGTCCGACTTTTTGCGACCACGTGGACTATAGCCCACCAGGCTCCTCTGTCCATGGGATTCTCCAGACAAGAATAATGGAGTGGGTTGTCATTTCCTTTCAGCTATGACCCAAATCAAAGCGCTTACAATTATAGTGGAGGTGACAAATAGATTTAAGGGATTAGATCTAGTAGACAGAGTGCCTGAAAATCAATGGATGGATTGTACAGGAGGCAGCAATCAAGACTATCCCCAAGAAAAGAAATGCAGAAAGGCAAAATGGTTATCTGAGGAGGCCTTACAAATAGCTGAGAAAAGAAGAGAAGCTAAAGGCAAAGGAGAAAAGGAAAAGTACCCATTTGAATTCAGCATCCCAAAGAAGAGCAAGAAGAGATAAGAAAGCCTTCCTCAGTAACCATTGCAAAGAAATAGAGGAAAACAATAGAATGGAAAAGACTAGAGATCTCCTAAAGAATATTAGAAATAACAAGGGAACATTTCATGCAATATGGACATAATAAAGGACAGAAATGTTATGGACCTAAGAGAAGCAGGAGATACTAAGAAGAGGTGGCAAGAATACACATATGTATTATACAAAATATATCCCCATGACCCTGATAACCAGGATGGTGTTATCACTCACCTAAAGCCAAACATCCTGGAATGTGATGTCAAGTGGTCCTTAGGAGGCATCACTACGAACAAAGCTAGTGGAGTCAATGGAATCCCAATTGAGCTATTCCAAATCTTAAAAGATGATGCTGTGAAAGTGCGGCACTCAATATGCCAACAAATCTGGAAAACTCAGCAGTGGCCACAGTACTGGAAAAGGTCAGTTTTCATTCTAATCCCAAAGAAAGGAAATGCCAAAGATGTTCAAACTACCATACAGTAGCACTCCTCTCACACAGTAGCAAAGTAATGCTCAAAATTCTCAAAGCAAGGCTTCAACATTACATGAACCATGAATACCAGATGTTCAAGCTGCCTTCAAGAAAAGGCAGAGGAAACAGAGATCAAATTGCCAACATGCATTGGATCATCAAAAAAGCAAGAGAGTTCTAGAAAAGTGTCTATTTCTGTTTACTGACTATGTCAAAGCCTTTGTATGAATCACAACAAACTGTGGAAAATACTTAAAGTGATGGGAATGCCTCCTGAGAAACCACATGCAGGTCAAGAAGCAATAGTTAGAACTGGACATGAAACAACAGACTGGTTCCAAATAGGAAAACGAGTACCTCAAGGCTGTATATTGTCACCCTGCTTATTTAACTGGTATGCAGAGTACATCATGTGACATGTCAGGCTGGATGAAGCACGAGCTGGCATCAAGATTGCTGGGAGAAATATCAATAACCTCAGATACTCAGGTAACACCATCCGTATGGCAGAAAGAAATGAAGAACTAAAGAGCCTCTTGATGAAAGTGAAAGAGGAGAGTGAAAAAATTTGGCTTAAATCTCAACATTCAGAAAACTAAGACCATGGCATGCAGTCCCATCACTACGTGGCAAATAGCTGGGGAAACAATGAAATCAGTGAGAGATTTTATTTTGGAGGGCTCCAAAATTAATGCAGACGGTGACTGCAGCCTTGAAATTAAAATACAATTGCTCCTTGGAGGAAAAGCTATGACCAACCTAGATAGCATATTAAAAAGCAGAGACATTACTTTGCCAACAAAGGTTCATCTAGTCAAAAGTATGCTTTCTCCAGTAGTCATGTAGGATGTGAGAGGTGGACTATAAAGAAAGCTGAGCACTGAAGAATTGATGCTTTTGAACTGTGGTGTTGGAGAAGACTCTTGAGAGTCCCTTGGACTGTAAGGAGATCCAACCAGTCCATCCTAAAGGAGATCAGTCCTGAATATTCATTGGAAGGACTGATGCTGAAGCTGAAACTCCAGTATTTTGGCCACCTGATGCAAAGAACTGACTCATTGGAAAAGACACTGATGCTGGGAAAGATTGAAGGTGGGAGGAGGAGGGGATGACAGGATGAGATGGTTGGATGGCATCACCAACTCAATGGACATGAGTTTGAATAAGCTCTGGGAGTTGGTTTGGACAGGGAAGCCTGGTGTGCTACAGTCCATGGGGGTCACAAAGAGTTGGACACAACTGAGCGACTGAACTGAACTGCTATTTTGGATATTACCCCTTATTGGTTGTATCATTAGCAAATATTTCTCCCACTTAGTAGGCTGTCCTTTTTCTCTTGATGGTTTCCTTTGCTGTATAAAAGCTTTCATTTCTTTTGCTTTAGGAGACAGATCCAAAAGAGTACTGCTACAATTTACATCAAATAGTGTTTTGTGTAACCCACTCCAGTACTCTTGCTTGGAATATCCCATGGATGGAGGAGCCTGGTACGCTGCAGTCCATGGGGTCGCACAGAGTTGGACACAGCTAAAGGGAATTAGCAGCAGTGTTTTGTGTATATTTTCTTCTAGGAGTTTCATGGTTTCCAGGCTTACATTTATGCATATAATCTACTTGGTGTTTATTTTTGTATAAGATCTGTGGAAATATCCTACTTTCATTCTTTTACATGTAGCTCTTTAGCTTTACCAGCACCATGTATTGAAGAGACTAACATTTCTCTATTGTGTATTCTAGACTCCTTTGTCATAGAGTAATTGACCAGAGAAGTGTGTGCATTTATTCTGGGTTCTCTGTTCTGTTGTATTGATTCCTGTAACTGTTGTGTGTTTTTTTTTTTTGGCCAGTACCATGCTGTTTTGATTTTTGTAGTTTATAGTTTAGTAGAAAGACAGGGCACATGATTTCTTCAGTTCTTCTTTCTCAAGGTCATTTTGAATACTGATGACCTTTTGTGTTTCTGTGCAAATTTTATAAAATGATATTTCTTTGAAAAATGTCAGTTATTTTGATAGTGACTGCATCAAATGTTTAGATCATTGTGGATAATCTGGCCATTTAAACAATATAAATTGTTGTAGTTCATGAACACAATATATTTTTCTAGCTGCTTGTTTCATCTTAAATTTCTTTCCTTAATGCCTAAGAGTTTTCTAAGTACAGGTGTTTTATGTCTGTAGGTAGGTTTATTCATAGGTAATTTATTCTTCTTGATGCAATGATAAATGGGACTGCTTTCTTAATTTTTCTTTCTGATATTTCATCATTAGTGTATGTAAATTGCAACAGATTTCTCTATATTAATTATGTATCTTGCAACTTTACCAAATTCATTGATGAACTCTAGGAGTTCTCTGGTGGCATCTTTAGGATTTTCTGTGTATAGTATCATATGCAGACAGTAACAGTCTTACTTCTTCCTTTCCAATTTGAGTTTGCTTTATTTATCTTTATTCTCTGATTACTGTGGCTAGGACTTTCAATACTGTGTTTAAGAAAAGTGGTGAGAATAAGTATCTATGTCTTATTCTTTATCTAAGAATCAATATTTCAACTTTTCACTGTTGAGTATGATGTTAGCTGTGGTTTTGTAATGCACATCTTTGTCATTCTGAGGTATGTTTTCTATATGCCCACTTTGTGGAGAGATGTTATAATAAAGGTATGCTGAATTTGTCAAAAACTTTTTTATTCACCTACTGAAATGATCATATGATTTTAATTCTTATCTTAGTTAAATGTAATGTATCACATTGTAGTGTATCATATTGAAGCTCTATGCAGTTAGCAAAAACAAAACTGGGAGCTGACAATACTCAGATCATGAACTCCTTATTGCAAAAATCAGACTTAAGTTGAAGAAAGTAGGGAAAACCACTAGACCATTCAGCTATGACCAAAATCAAAGCCCTTATGAATATATAGTGGAAGTGACAAATAGATTTAAGGAATTAGATTTAATAGAGTACCTGAAGAACTATGGACAGAGATTCATGACATTGTACAGGATGCAGTGATCAAGACCATCCTCAAGAAAAAGAAACATAAAAATGCAAAATGGTTGTTTGAGGAGGCCTTATAAATAGCTGAGAAAAGAAGAGAAGCTAAAGGCAAAGGAGAAAAGAAAAGATACCCATTTGAATTCAAGTTGCAAAGAATAGCAAGGAGAGATAGGAAAGCCTTCCAGAGTAATCAGTGCAAAGAAATAAAGGAAAACAATAGACTGGGAAAGACTGGAGATCTCTTCAAGAAAATTAGTGACACCAAAGGAACATTTCATGCAATATGGGCACAATAAATGACAGAAATGTTATGGACCTAAGAGAAGCAGGAGATACCAGGAAGAGGTGTCAAGAATACACAGACGTATTATACAAAAAATATTCACATGATCCAGATAACCAGGATGGTGTGATCACTCACCTACAGTCAAACATCCTAAAATGTGTAGTCAAGTGGTCCTTATGAAGCATCACTATGAACAAAACTAGTGGAGGTGATGGAATCCCAACTGAGCTATTTCAAATCTGAAAAAGATGAGTCTATGAAAGTGCTGCACTCAATATCTCAGCAAATTTGGAAAACTCAGCAGTGGCCACAGGACTAGAAAAGATCAGTTTTCATTTCAATCACAAAAAAGGCAATGTCAAAGAATGTTCAAACTACCACACGTTTGAATTCACCTCACATGCTAGCAAAGTAATGTGCAAAATCCTTCAAGCTAGGCGTCATCAGTGGATGAACAGTGTTCAAACTGGATTTAGAATAGGCAGAGGAACCAGAGATCAAATTGCGAACATCTGCTGGATCATAGACAAAGTAAGAGAGTTCCAGGAAAGCATCTATTTCTTCTTTATTGACTATGCCAAAACCTTTGACTGTGTGGATCACAACAAACTATGGAAATTTCTTTAAGAGATGGGAATATCAGACCACCTGACCTGCCCCCTGAGAAATCATATGCAGATCAAGAAGCAACAGTTAGAATTGGACATGGAACAGCAGACCGGTTACAAATTGGGAAAGGAGTACGTTAAGGCTGCATATTGTCACCCTGCTTATTTAACTTGTACTCTGAGTACATCATGTGAAATGTTAGGCTGGATGAAGTACAAACTGGCATCAAGATTGCTGGGAGAAATATCAATAACCTCAGATACACAGGTTATACCACCCATATGGCAGAAAGCAATGAAGAACTAAAGACCCTCTTGATGAAAGTGAAAGAGAGTGGAAAATTTGGCTTTAAACTCAACATGCAAAAAACTAAGATAATGGCATGTGGTCCCATCACCTTGTGGCAAACAGATGGGGAAACAATGGAAAAAGTGAGAGACTAATTTTTGGGTTCCCAAATCACTGCAGATGATGACTGCAGCCATGAAATTAAAAGACACTTGCTCCTTGGAAGAAAAGATATGACCAACATAGAGAGCATATTAAAAAGCAGAGACATTACTTTGCCAACAAAGGTCTGTCTAGTCAAAGCTATATATGGATATATAGTATCCATATATATAGCTACATATATGGATAGTCATATATGGATGTGAGAGTTGAACTATAAAGAAACTTGAGCACTGAAGAATTGATGCTTTTGATCTTTAGTGTTAATTCAAATGCATTCTTTTTAATAGCTGAGTAATATTCCATTGTGTGTATGTAACACAGATTTCTTGTCCATTTGTCTGCCAATGGACATCTAGGTTCCATCCATACCCTGGCTATTGTAAACAGTGCTGTGATGAACATTGGGGTATACATGTCTCTTTCAATTCTGGTTTCCTCAGTGTGTATGCCCAGCAGTGGGAATGCTGGGTCATATGGCAGTTCTATTTCCAGTTTCAGGAATCTCCACACTGTTCTCCATATTGGCTGTACTAGTTTGCATTCGCAACAGCAGTGTAAGAGGATTCCATTTTCTCCTCACCCTGTTCAACATTTATTGTTTGTAGACTTTTTGATTACAGCCATTCTGACTGGCATGAGATGGTACCTCATTGTGGTTTTGATTTGCATCTCTCTGATAAAGTGTGATGTTGAGCATCTTTTCATGTGTTTGTTAGACATCTGTATGTCTTCTTTGGAGAAATAGCTGTTTAGTTCTTTGGCCAAATTTTTGGTTGTGTCATTTATTTTATTTTTATTTTTATTTTTTTTTTTGGAATTGAGCTACAGGAGCTGCTTGTATATTTTTGAGATTAATTCTTTGTCAGTTACTTCATTTGCTATTATTTTCTCCCATTCTGAAGTCTGTCTTTTCACCTTGCTTATAGTTTCCCTTGTTGTGCAAAAGCTTTTCAGTTTAATTAGGCCCCATTTGTTTATTTTTGCTTTTATTTCCAATATTCTGGGAGGTGGGTCATAGAGGATCCTGCTGTGATTTATGTCAGAGAGTGTTTTGCCTATGTTTTCCTCTAGGAGTTTTATAGTTTCTGGTCTTACATTTAGATCTTTAATCCATTTTGAGTTTATTTTTGTGTATGGTGTTAGAAAGTGTTCTAGTTTCATTCTTTTACCAGTGGTTGACCAGTTTCGCCAGCACCACTTGTTAAAGAGATTGTATTTTCTCCATCGTCTATTCTTGCCTCCTTTGTCAAAGATAAGGTGTCCATAGGTGCTTGGATTTATCTCTGGGCTTTCTATTTTGTTCCATTGTTCTATATTTCTATCTTTGTGCCAGTACCATACTGTCTTGATGACTGTAGCTTTGTAGTAGAGCCTGAAGTAGGGCAGGTTGATGCCTCTAGTTTTATTCTTCTTTCTCAAGATTGCTTTGGCTATTTGAGGTTTTTTTGTATTTCCTTACAAATGGTGAAATTAATTGTTTTAATTCTCTGAAAAATACCGTTGGTAGCTTGATAGGGATTGCATTGAAAATATAGATTGCTTTGGGTAATATACTCATTTTCACTACATTAATTATTCTGATCCATGAACATAGTGTATTTCTCCATCTATCTGTGTCATCTATTATTTCTTTCATCAGTATTTTATAGTTTTCTACATATAGGTCTTTTGTTTCTTTAGGTAGATTTATTCCTAAGTATTTTATTCTTTTCATTGCAGTGGTGAATGGAATTGTTTCCTTAATTTCTCTTTCTGTTTTCTTATTGTTAGAGGTGGATGAAACTGGAGCCTATTATACAGAGTGAAGTAAGTCAGAAATAAAAATATCAATACAGTATATTAATGCATATATATGGAATTTAGAAAGATAGTAATGATGACCCCATTTACAAGACAGCAAAAGAGACACAGATGTAAAGAACAGTCTTTTGGACTCTGTGGGAGAAGGCGAGGGTGGGGTGATTTGAGAGGATAGCATTGAAACATGTATTTTATCATATGTGAAATAGATTGCCAGCCTTGATGCATGAGACAGGGGGAACTGGGTTGACCCTGAGGGATGGGATGGGGAGGAAGGTGGAAGGGGTGCTCAGGATGGGGAACACATATACACCCATGGCTGATTTATGTCAATATATGGCAAAAAACCACTACTATATTGTAATTAACCTCCAATTAAAATAAATTAATTAATTTAAAAAATAAAGAAAAATAAATAAATTTTTAAAATGTGAAAAAAATGTGATCTATAGTGTTGGAGAAGACTCTTGACAGTCACTTGGACTGGAAGGAGATCAAACCATTCAAATGAAATCAGTCCTAAATATTCATTGGAAGGACTGATGCTGAAACTGTAGCTCAAATATTTTGGCTACCTGATGTGAAGAACTAACTGATTGGAAAAGACCCTGATGCTAGGAAAGATTGAAGGAAGGAGATGAATGGGATGATAGAGGATGCACTGGTTGGATGGCATCACCAACCCAATGGACATGAGTCTGAGTAAGCTCTGGGTATTGGTAATGAACAGGGAAGCATGGCATGCTTCCACGCAAGTTCAGGGAGTCACAAAGAGTTGGACATTACTGAGAAAGTAAACAGAATTGAACTGATCTTAATGAGTTTTGTGGATAATGAAAAATCCTTGCATCTCTAGGATAAATCCCACTTGATCATGCTGCATGGTCTTTGTAATGTAACATTGGATTGGTTTACTAATATTTTGTTAATTTTGGCACTTGTGTTTATCAGTGATTCTAGCCTGTAATGTGTGTATATGTGTGTTTGTGTGATATTTGTTTGGTTTAGTATTAGAGTGATGCAGCCTTGTAGAATAAGTTTGGAAGTGTTTCTTACTCTGCAATTTTTTGGAATATTTTGGAAAATAAAGATGTTAAATCTTCTCTAAATATCTGGTGGAATTCACATATGAAGCCAACTGGTCCTTGACATTAGTTTGCTGGAAGTTTTCAAATTATTGATTCAATTTCATTTCTGTTAAGTGCTCTATTTATATTTTCTTCTTTTCCTGGTTCATTCTTAGGTGACTGTACATTTCTAAGAATTTTCCCATTCTAGGTTGTCCATTTTATTGCCATATAGTTCTTCACAAAATTTATTTTTAAAGAATTATTTGTTTTCTACGGGTAATGTTATATGTACTTTTTGAAAATTAACTCAATCTTAAAAGTGTTGAGTCTGATACATATATTATACAATAATGACTAAGCACTGTAAAATATGTGTAGGATTGTTGGAATGTATAAATTTTATAGCCCTCAGGCTATAATTTCTACACAAATATTTCAAAGGGAGTAAGGACATGTGGAAAATAGATTATTTGTAGCTTGTCTGGAGAAACTACATGGGAATAACAGCACTGAAGGAAGGGAAATGGAGAAATCAAAACATGATTTCTTGGAATCAATGTAAAGAAAAAGAGTAATGAATGAATTACAGAGTATAATAGTCTCACCCCTGATCAGTTTTTGGTAATAGATGAGCTGCATTTTCCACTGGCTTAAAACTCAACATTCAAAAAACTAGACTGTGACATTCGGTCCCATCACTTCATGGCAAATAGATGGGAAAGCAATGGAAACAGTGATACTTTATTTTCTTGGACTCCAAAATTACTGCAGGTGGTGACTGCAGTCATGAAATCAAAAGATGCTTGCTCCTTGGAAGAAAAGCTATGACCAGCCTAGACAGCATATTAAAAAGCAGAGACATTACTTTGCTGACAAAGGTCTGTCTAATCAAATGATGGTTTTTCCAGTAGTCATGTATAGATGTAAACATTGGAATATAAAGAAAGCTGCATGCTGAAAACTTGATATTTTTGAACTGTGGTGTTAGAGAAAACTTTTGAGAGTCCCTTGGACAGCAAGGAGATTCAACCAGCCAATCCTAAAGGAAATCAGTCCTGAATGTTCATTGGAAGGACTGATGATGAAGCTGAAACTCCAATACTTTGGCCACCTGATCTGAAGAACTAACTCATTGGAATAGACACTGATGCTGGGAAAGATTGAAGGCGGGAGGAGAAGGGGGAGACAAAGGATGAGATGGTTGGATGGCATCACCGATTCAATGGTCATGAGTTTGAGCAAGCTCTGGGAGTTGGTGATGGACAGAGAAGCCTGGCGTGCTGCATTCCATGGGGTCACAAAGAATTGGACACAACTGAGCAACTGAACTGAAGTGATTTTCCATTGGCCTTAGCAAGCAGATCTTCTGTATCATTCACTGGGTAGTGAAAGCAGAAGCCGATTTGCAGAGATTTGAGGTAGCAAGGAGGCTATAGTAGTCACAAGAGCTGAATCAGCAGATACTGATAATGATGTGAGAAAATGGATAGAGAGGCTTCTGAGTAGAAATGGATTGGCAGGTTTCTTGGAGGAACAGTGACAAGAATAAGATAATAGACTTAGGGAAGAATACTCAAAATTCACGAGTCCAAGTTTAGAGATATAATATTTCAAACCTCATGTAAACTAATAAAGCTTGAACACTCCCTCACACCATACACAAACGTCAATTCAAACTGGCTTAATGACTTCGATGTAAGATACGACACTGTAAAACCCCTACAAGACGACATAAGAAAAGACTCTTTGACATAAATCACTGCAAAGTTTTCTTAGGTTAGTCTCCCAAGGAAAATGACATAAAAGCAAAAATAAACAAATAGGACCTAAGCAAACTTAAGTTTTCCACAGCCAAGGAAACCATAAAATAAAATGAAAAAATAATCTACAGACTGGGAGAAAATACTTGCAAATGTTGTGACTGACAAGGGCTTAACTTCCAAAACATACAAATGGTTCATACAATTAAATAACATGGAAAGAGCAACCAAATAAAAAAATAATAATTGACAGAAGAACTAAATATACATTTGTTCAATGAAGATAGACAGATGGCCAGCATGCACAGGAAAAGATGATCAGCATCACTATTTATTAGAAATTGCAAATCATAAGTACAGTGAGGTATCACCTCACACTGGTCAAAATGGCCATGATCCAAAGGTCTAGAAACAATACACGTTGGAGAGGGTGTGGATAAAAAGAACCCTCCTACACTGCTGGTGGGAATGTAAATTGGTGCAACCTCTATGGACAACAGCGTTGGAGGATACTTAAGTAGCTAAACATAGACTTACCATGTTATCCAGCAATCCCAATCCTGGGCATATATCCAGAAAAGACAAAATCTTTAATTCAAGAAAGTACACACTTCCCAGTGTTCATCACAACACTATTTGCAATAGCCAAAGCACCGAAGGAACCTAAATGTCCATCAACAGATAAATGGATAAAGAAGATGTTGTACATATATAGACAGAATATTACTGAGCCATAAATAAGGAATGAAATAATACCATTTGAAGTATTAGGTGAAGTAATTCAGAGGAAGACAAGTTACATGATATCACTTAAAATGTAGAATTTTAAAAATAATACAAATGAACTTATATACAAAAGAGAAGCAGACTCGCAGATAGGAAACATACTCATGGTTACTAAAGGTGAGGATATAAATTAGGCATATGATATGAACAGATACACACTACTATGGATAAATTAAAAAAACAAGATGTACTGTATACAACAGGGAGCTATATTCACTATTTTATAATAACCAATAATGCAAAAGAGTACTCACACACATATATATTTCTCCAATCACTTTGCTGTGCACCTGAAACTTATAAATATTGAAAATCAACTATACTTTCATAAAGAAAATACTTCAAGTGTGTTAAGGATATGGGATTTAGTTTTCTGAAATAGAGGACAATATTATGCATGACTCCCCAACAAAATATTGCAAGTAATGGTTTATGTAGGGTAGGTATGTGTAATGAATTGTTCTTTTGAATGTCCTTTAAGTGGGACATATGAGTCTCATGAATCAAGCATGGTAGAATTTACTTACATCTGAATTACTTTGACTTTTCTACAATTTTATTACTTTCAAATTTTAAACAAAACTTTTTTAAAGAGAAGGAATGCTTCTATTTCTGTGTCTAGCTTGTTTATGAGCATTTATTAAGGAGAGTTGTTTTTAAAACATTAAAAATTAATTGATATATAACTATGAAGTAAAACTTGGATTAAAATATCTATAGGGCTAGAAAGTACCAACATTTTCTTACATTCATCTTTGTTTCTCTGTGTTTAAATGTAGCTAGCAATGTGTTTTATGCACTTGGGTGTAGCTAACTGAATTTAATAATTATACACATGTCCCCAGTGTAGCTTTTTCCTAAGCAAGAAGGAAAAACTATTTGTTTTCCTTTCGATGTTATTGTATCACAGGCATTAGGGGAAGAAAGATCAATAAATCACTGGAACTTTTATGTATATCTTATATCATATATGTGTGTGTATATAAATATAGTCAGCCAGCTGTCAGAGTCTGTGTAGCTGAGAACCACAAATGAGCTGACCTACTTTGAAAAAGCAAGAGAATTTCAGAAAAACATCTATTTCTGTTTTATTGACTATGACAAAGCCTTTGACTGTGTGAAACACATTAAACAGTGGAAAATTCTGAAGGAGATGGGAATACCAGACCACCTTATCTGCCTCTTGAGAAACCTGTATGAGGGTCAGCAAGCAACAGTTAGAACTGGACATGGAACAACAGACTGGTTCCAAATAAGAAAAGGAGAACATCAAGGCTGTATATTGTCACCCTGCATATTTAACTTATATGCAGAGTACATCATAAGAAATGCTGGGCTGGAGGAAGCACAAGACGGAGTCAAGATTGCCAGGAGAAATATCAATGACCTCAGATATGCAGATGACACCACCCTTATGGCAGAAAGTGAACAACTAAAGAGCCTCTTGATGAAAGTGAAAGAGGAGAGTGAAAAGTTGGGTTAAAGCTCAACATTCAGAAAACTAAGATCATGGCATCCAGTCCCATCACATGGCATCCAGTCCCATCACATGGCATCCAGTCCCATCACATCCAGTCCCATCAGCAAATAGATGGAAAAGCAATGGAAACAGTGTCAGACTTTAATTTTTTGGGCTCCAAAATCACTGCAGATGGTGATTGCAGCCATGAAATTAAAAGATGCTTACTCCTTGGAAGGAAAGTTATGACCAACCTAGATAGCACATTAAAAAGCAGAGACATTACTTTGCCAACAAAGGTCTGTCTAGTCAAGGCTGTGGTTTTCCCAGTGGTCATGTATGGATGTGAGAGTTGGACTGTGAGGAAAGCTGAGTGCTGAAAAATTGATGCTTTTGAACTGTGTTGTTGGAGAAGACTCTTGAGAGTCCCTTGGGCTGCAAGGAGATCCAACCAGTCCATCCTAAAGCAGATCAGTCCTGGGTGTTCATTGGAAGGACTGATGCTGAAGCTGAAACTCCAATACTTTGGCCACCTCATGCGAAGAGTTGATTCATTGGAAAAGGCCCTGATGCTGGGAGGGATTGAGGGCAGGAGGAGGAGGGGATGACAGAGGATGAGATCGCTGGATGGCATCACCGACTCGATGGGCATGAGTTTGAGTATACTCTGGGAGTTGGTGATGGACAGGGAGGCCTGGCGTGAGGCGATTCATGGGGTTGCAAAGAGTCAGACATGACTGAGCAACGGAACTGAACTGAACTGAATCACTTAACACCAGTGTATGACAAAACACCTAAAATATTTCTTAATTGCCAACATACCTGGAAAAAAATCTTTAAAATTTTAGTTTACTGACTCATGACTTAATATCTACATTAGAGATTTTAGTTTAATTCAACTCCCAAAGAATATATTTTCTTTGTGTTACCAGTATTTAGATCCTTTTGTTTTTCTTTCTCCACAAAGATTGGAAGCTTAGAAACTACATTTCCTAGACACGTGTCCGTCAGAGTTCTCTAAGTGATTTATTTTCTGTCCCTGAGAAGCATTAGTTTGAGATTTAGAAGATGAATTGGAATCTTTTTAGCTCCTTCATCAGCAGTGATGGCAGAGAATGTGAGTTTCTCAGGGTTACACTTTACAGTGTTCTTGTCTCTTCGCCGTTCACTTTAGAGTGAGGCCCAATAAGAAAGTATGGAGAAGTTTCCTAAATGTTCCTGATATAGAAGCATCAAACAGTTTTTTGAAGAACTGTAATTGGGATTGTCAGGATAATGACTATCTCTTTACACACACACACACTCACACACACACACATGCACATAAGTTCATGCTGTAATACCCAGAACCTGTTAGTATGTTATTTTACATGATAAAAGGGACTGTGCAGTTGTGATAGAGATTAAGGAAATTAAGATGAGAGATAATACTGGAATATCTGTGGGCGGGGCTGGGGGGGCTCTGTCTAACCAAACATGTCCTTAAATCTGTGAACCTTTCTGGTCTGTAGTTCAAGTGAGATGTAAGTATGTGGAGGAAGCAGAATCAGAGATAGAGTGCTGATGGCTTTGAAGACAGAAAAAGGGGGCCAGGAGCCAAGAGATGGAGGCAGCTTCTGGAAGCTAGAAAAGACAGATTCTCTGCTAGTCTCAAGAGAGGAGTGCAGTCTTGCTGACATTATAGCCTGATGCCATCTGTGTTGTGATCCTGAGTTTCAGGACCATAAAACAACACATTTGTATTTTTAAGCTTCAGAATTTGTAGTAATTTGTTAAAGCCACAACAGGAAACTAATGAAGGTAATTTCCTACATCCTAGATAAAAATAGATATTATCAATTTTTTATAAATGAAAGAATTGTACAGTATTGTTTGAATATTCACTTTGTATATAAATTTGAGTCTGTATTCATATTTTAGTGGATATTCTACTGTTTAATAATTTTTCACATTTTATAATGTTGTCAATTGTAAAAGTGTGTGAATGGGAGCAGGGGGAGGTCTTCATAAAAGAAGCATCTAGGCAAAAATTAATTGTCTTTCTTTTCCTTGGCCTGTTTTACTTGAGTCAAGAAGGTTCCATCATTCCTGGTGAGCTTACTATCATCTTTTATGTGTGTGCATCCTCATTTCTCCAAATATTCAAAGATAGATCCTTCATACACTACTTACTTTAGCTGAATGCAAGGAAACTTCTGCCATTTTAGCAACAGAATTAACATAATAAATTGTATCATCAAATATATCACCTTGCCCATTAACAATTAAATAAACTGCCAGCAGGCCTATTAGCATTTACTCATAGCTGACTTGTTCTTGGATATCCTTTTATTCCAAGTCACTTGTAAAGAGAAGAAGTTTTTGTTAGTTAATGCCCAGTGTAATTAGCTTCCATTGAAATATTGATTTTACATTAAGGAAGATAAATGCTAAAGTATCGGTGACTGAATGTTTTTATAAAGACTGACATTTTATACATAGAAAAGACATTGTGCTGTCACTTTTGTGCAATTTCAATATGTACATTATTTTCTATACACAGCATATACTTAGAGTGGTGTTCCCAAACTTTTAATATCTTGCTCAAAGAGGTCAGGTCAAAAACCTCTGCATCTGGATTAAACGCATATGTAACCCTACATATCTATACATCAGGAATATCACATACAATTTTCCCCCTGAGGAAATCTATACCTGGGAAACCTACAGAACTTTTTTTGGCATAGCACCAACTTCCCAAACTTTAATTGTTGAACTTTATCTGGTAACTACAAGTGTATTTTAGTCTTGATTTTGATAATGGTGAAAAAAGGCAAGAGGAGATTGAAGTAATGACTTTGATAACATTTATTCTGTCCTTTGGGGTTTCCCTGGTGGCTCAGAGGTAAAGAATCCACCTGCAATGTGGGAGACATGGGTTCAATCACTGGATTGGGAAGATCCCCTGGAGGAGGGCATGGCAACCCACTCCAGTATTCTAGCCTGGAGAATCCCCATGGACAGGGGAGCCTGGAAGGCTACAGTCCATGGGGTAACAAAGAGTTGAACAGGACTGAGCAACTAACCACACCACAGCACATTCTGCCTTTTCCTTGTATGGTGTGTGTGTATATCTGTGTAAATATGTGCATATATTTTCCTCTGTAGAGAGGAAATTGTTATGAATGAAAATTGTGTTTTATTGACATTAGATTATTATTTTATGGAGATATTTCGTGAATAACACAAAATATTGTTACTAGAAAAGACAATAATCAATATAGGTATTGAGGGCTTGTAGTCATTGTTTCTTAGACAGTGTGATGTGGAAAATGGAAATTTGCATGCCAAGAATCCTATATTATGCAAATTTGAAAGTAATATATAATAGTGCTGTAATAAGCATTTTTCTGAGTCAAATTTTCCTGGGTATTTGGACATGATGCAAGATGCTTGCTTAAATAACATCCCCAGAGTCATCTTTGATCTTTTGCTCCATAAATCTACCTGCTTGTGAGCTATCTCTTCTTGACTGAATAATAGGCATTTTAATTGAAGTTATGGTCACCTTATTATTTCCTACATTCCAAAAACCTGATATGCTTTTGTTTCCTATCACAGCGAAAAGCACCATAAAAAGATGGCATCAGTTTTAACACACTCTCTACCTCATCTTTGTCCATCCCTACTGTGATCCTTGGAAGCCCTGCCAATTTTGTGCCAGGCATGGACAGTGTAAACTTTCACTCAATTCTATCCAAAAGGTTAGATTCTGCCTTCCCAAATGCAATACAAAATGGTTCTCTAAGAGGTCTGGCTAACCTCCCCAGGTTCATTCCTTGAAGAAAGGTGAGGATTCCAGTCGGTTCCAAGGCTTACAGAATGCTGACCCATTCCAAATTTTGGAAATCTCTGCAAGTTGCTTGTCTGATTCTCAAAAGCAATCCCTCTTCAGAACACTTAACGCATCTCTTTCATTCAGTTCAAGCTTTTGTGAAAAGCCTGCTCTTTCATATTATTTTTGCTTCTCATGTTTGCTTATTAGGAGTCATCCTATTACCACTACAGACCTTAAGGCAGATAATCAAAAAGTGTTACAATAAGATAAAAAGAACTGAGAGGAAAATATGAAATTTAATATCTCAAAATATGTTTGGCTTCAAGTGTGTGTGGTTTTATTGCATGTGGTTTTTACATTTTTATTTTATGTATACTCGTGTGTATCTGACATGACTGAGTGACTTCACTTTAACTTTTCACTTTCATGCATTGGACAAGGAAATGGCAACCCACTCCAGTGTTCTTGCCTGGAGAATCCCAGGGATGGGGGAGCCTGGTGGACTGCCATCTATGGGGTCACACAGAGTCAGACACAACTGAAGTGACTTAGCAGCAGCAGCAGCAGTGTGTATGTGTTAACCCCAAACTCCTAATATAGCCTTCCCCCTTCTTTCCCCTTTGGTAATCATAAATTTGTTTTCTATGGCTGTATATTTTTGTTTTGTAAAGAAGTTCATTTGCATTTTTCCCACAGATAAGTGATATGATATTGTTTCCTCTGTCTCGCTACTTCATTTAATATGATAATCTCTAGATCCATCTATATTGTTGAAAGTAGTATTTTTGAATTATTTTATGGCTAAGTAATTGTTCACATATATAATATATGGCCCATTACTTTTATTCATTGATCTCTTGAATGGACATTTAAGTTGCTTCCATGTCTCGGCTATTGTAAATAAGAGCTCTTATGAACACTGAGGGTGTAGACACCTTCATTTTAATTTTATTGGAGTGTAATTGATTTACAATGTTGTATTATTTTCAGGTATACAGCAAAGTGATTCAGCTGTGCACACACACATAGTGATCCTTTTTTAGATTCTTCTCTCATATAGGCTGTCACAAATATTTGGTAAAGATCCCTGTCCTAAAAATTCATAGGTCCTTGATGTCTATTTATCTTATACATAGCAGTGTGTATATGTTTATCCCAAGCTCCTGATTTATCCTTCCCTACCATGTTTCCCTCTTGTTAATCATAAGCTCATTTTCCATATCGATAAGTCTGTTTCTGATTTGCAAAATGGTTAATTTGTATTATTTTAAAACTTAGATTTACATATGAGTGATATCATATATTGGTCTTTCTCTGACATTTCTCATAATATGTTAATCTCTAGGTCTATCTATGCTGCTGCAAATGGCATTATTTCATTTTCTTTTTATGGCTTAGTAATGTTCATTGTATTCATGTATCATATCGCCTTTATTCATTCAACTGCTGATGGACATTTAGGATGCTTCCATGTCTTATTGTATATATACTGTAGTGAATGCTGGGGTTCATATATTCTTTTGTATTAGGATTTCTTCTGGACATGTGTCCAGGAGTGGGTTTGCTGAATCATATGATAATTTTGGTTTTAGTTTATTAAGGAACATCCATACTGTTCTCAGTGCTGGTTGTACCAATTTACATACCAACTAATAGTGTAGAGGGGTTCCCTTTACTCCACATCCTCTCCAGCATTTTTTGTTTGAAGACTTTGTGGTGATGGCTATTCTGACTGGTGTGATTTGACTTCCATTTCTCTGATAATTTATATGTTGAACATCTTTTCATGGGCTTTTTAGCCATATACATGTTCTCTATGGAGAAATGTGTATTTAGACCTTCTGCCTATTTTTTTTTAATTATTCAATTTGGGTTTTTTGACATAGATGTGCAAGAACTGTTTGTATGTTTTTGAGATTAAACCTTTTCGGTAGCTTGATTTACAAGTATTTTCTCCCGTTCTCTGGATTGCCTTCTCATTTTGTACATAGAAGAACTATGCAAACAAGGTCTTAGTGAACCATGATGGCGTGGTCATTCACCTAGAGCCAGACATCCTGGAGTGTGCAGTCAAGTGTAGCATTACTACAAACAAAGCTAGTGGAGGTGATGGAACTCCAGCTGAGCTATTTGAAATCCTACAAGATGATGCTGTGAAAGTGCTGCACTCGATATGCCAGCAAATTTGGAAAACTCAGCAGTGGCTATAGGACTGGAAAAGGTCAATTTTCATTCCAGTCCCAAAGAAAGAAAATGCCAAAGAATGTTCAGACTATCATACAGTTGCACTTATTTCAAATGCTAGCACAGTGATACTGAAAATAATTCAAGCTAAACTTGAATCAAGAACTTCCAGATGTACAAGGTGAATTTAGAAAAGGCAGAGGAACCAGAGATCAAATTGCTAACATCCATTGGATCATAGATAAAGCAAGGGAATTCCAGAAAAACATTTTCTTCATTGACTATGCCAAAGACTTTGACTGAATGTATCTCAACAAACTGTGGAAAATTGTTGAAGAGATGGGAATACCAGACCACCTTACCTGCCTCCTGAGAAACCGGTATGCAGGTCAAGAAGCAACAGTTAGAACTGGACATGGAAAAATGGACTGGTTCAAAATTGGAAAAGGAGTATGTCATGCCTGTATATTGTCACCCTGCTTATTTAACCTCTATGCAGAGTACATTATGCAGAGTACTGGGCTGGGTGTTACAAACTGGAATCAAGACTGCTGGGAGAAATATCAATAACCTCAGATACAAAGATGATACCACTCTAATGGCATAAAGTGAAGAGGAACTAAACAGCCTCTTGATAAGAGTGAAAGAAGAGGGAAAAAGTTGGCCTAAAACTCAACATAAAAAAAAATTAAGATCATAGCATCCAGACCCATCACTTCATGGCAAATAGATGCAGAAAAAAGTGGAAACAATGACAAAATCTTTTCTTGTGGACAGTGACTGTAGTCATGAAATTTAAAGATGCTTGCTCTTTGGAAGTAAAGTTATGACACACTTAGACAGTATATTAAAAAACAGAGACATCACGTTGCTGTCTAGAGAAAGGTCTGTCTAGTCAAAGCTATGGTTTTTCCAGTAGTCATGTATGGGTGTGAAAGTTGGGCCATAAAGAAGGCTGATTGGTGAGGAATTGATGCTTTTGCCTGTGGTGCTGGAGAAGACTCTTGAGCGTCCCTCGTACAGTAAGGTTATCAAACCAGTTGATCCTAAAGTAAATCAACCCTGAATATTTATTGGAAGGACTGATACTGAAATTCCAGTACTGTGGCCACCTGATATGAAGAGCTGACTCAATGGAAAAGACCCTGATGCTGGGAAAGATTGAGAGCAGGAGGAAAAGTGGGTGACAGAGGATGAGATGGTCAGATGGCATAACTGAGTCAATGGACATGAGTTTGAGCAAACTCCAGGAGACAGTGAAGGACAGGGAAGCCTGGCATGCTGCAGTTCATGGAGTCCCAGAGTCAGACATGACTTAGTGATTGAACAACAACAGGGTTTCCTTTTCTGTGCAGAAACTTAGGTTTAATTAGGTCCCATTGTGATTGAAGACAGGAGGAGATGGGACAACAGAGGATGAGATGGCTGGATGGTATCACCAACTCAAAGGATGTGAATTTTAGCAAACTATGGGTGATAGTGAAGGACCGGCAAGCCTGACGTGCTGCAATTTATTGGGTTGCAAATAGTTGGATATAACTTAGTGACTGAACTACAACAAAGTCCCATTTGGGTTTTTGTGTGTTTGTTTGTTTTTCATTTTCATAGCTCTAGGTGTTGGATCAATGCAATTGAACTGAATCTGTAGATTGCCTCTGGCAGTAAAAACATTTTGACAATATTGGTTCTTCCAATTTAAGAGCATGATATCTTTTACAGTATGTTTCTGTCATCCTCAGTTTCTTTCATCAGTGTCTTACTGTTTTTGGAGTACAGGTCTTTTGTCTGCTTGTCTGCTCAGTCACTTCAGTAGCGTAAAACTCTTAAGCTACCCTATGGACTCTAGCCCACCAAATTCCTCAGTCCCTGGGATTTTCCAGGCAAGAATACTGGAGTGGGTTGTCATGCCCTCCACAAGGTATCATCCAGACCAGGGTTTGAACCTGAATCTCCTACACTGCAGGCAGACTCTTTACTGATGAGCCATCAGGAAAGTGCTTTATTTCCTTAAGTAGGTTTACTACTTGATATTTTATCCTTTTGCCATGATGGTAAATGGGGTTGCTTTCCTAATTTCTCTTTCTGATATTTCTTTTTAGTGTATAGGAAGCATGGTATTTCTGTGAATTAATTCTGTATCCTGCAAGTTTGTTGAATTCATTCATTCATGAGTTCTAGTAGTTATCTGGTAGCATCTTTAGGATTTTATATGTAGCTATGTACACTATTGGTTTTCAGATGACAATGATATTTTCTTGTATTCATAATAACATTGTTTAGCCATAAATTTTATGTATATATATATATATGTCAAAATACATATGTATATATTAAAATACATAAAATTATGCATGTATACATATGTATTTGATATTATATGTAACATATACATGAATTATTTGTTTTCAGTTACTGTTTCTATTTGGGTCATCCTACTTGTTTGGTTTTATTGACTTTCTGATGGCTTAATGGGTAAAGAATCTGCTTATAATGCAGGAGACGGGAGATGAGGCTTCCATCCTTGGGTCAGGAAGATCACCTGGAGAAGGAAATGGTAGCCAACTCTAATATTCTTGCCTGAAAAACCCCATGGACAGAGGAGCATGGCAAGCTGTAGTCCAAAGGGTCACAAAGAGCTGGACACACCTGAGCAACTAAGCAAGTATGCACACAGTAGTTTGACTTGGGGCTTTCTCTGGTGGCTCAGTGGAAAAAGATCCCCTGGAGAAGGAAATGGGAACCTACTCCAGTATTCTTGCCTGGGAAATCCCATGGATAGAGGGACCTGGCAGGCTATAGTCCATGGGGCCACAAAGAATCAGACATGACTTAGCAACTGAGCACACATGCACTAGTTTGATTTAGTGCTCAGCTTTACTTGATCTGTATTTTTTTTGGAAAGTGTTAGTTGCTCAATTGTGTCTGATTCTTTGCGACCCCATGGACTTTAGCCCACCGAGTTCCTCTGTCCATGGAATTCTCCAGGCAAGAATACTGGAGGGAGTGATTGAATGCAGCGTCTACTGCATTGCAAGCAGTTTCTTTACCATCTGAGCCAAATAGCCTTGGCTAAGTTTTTTTAGGTGTGGGGCAATCTTTGCTTCCTGTGTCAAGTACCTCATGACAATTTAGCACATTATTTTGACGCTGCTGATGATCCAAGGTGAAAACATTCCTTAGAAACATTATTGTTATCTTTGGTGAAGACAGGTTTTTTTTTTTGGACATAAACTGAATCCTAAACTAATACATATTAATTAGCAGGGCTTTATATTAACAAAATGTTTGTGTCATTCTCTTCATAAGCATATTCTTTTTTAATTTCTTCATTTCTCTTTTGCCTTTCTCCATCAATTCATCTATTTCTTAAACTTTTCATATTAAGGAGAGTATCTTAGAGAAAAAAATCTGAAACAATCATATATTTTTTTCAAATTAATGACATCATTGCTGATCCCAAGTAATCATCCATATGGAAACACAGTCAATATCAATGAACGGAAGTAGGCTGACTAAAAGGTAGATCAGAGCTAAGGAATCTGTGTTCTAATATGTGCAAATCTAGTCAAGATGGTGAAATTAAATTTCCTATTTACAGGAATACCATGGTATCCATAGATAAGCATCTTAGTCAAAAGTTTCATTTCCTTTCTACCGTTCATTACCTCTCACCTTTTTCATGCCCAAAGCAGAACTTTACAAATCTTTTCAAATTGCACTCTCCCAGAACAGCTAGAAATTTCAGTCTACTAGAATCATTTGTTGTGCAGTTGGTCTACAATGAGGAATAACTCTTACACTTTGCTTTTCAATGTGAATTCTCTGCTTCTTTCCTCATTAAGTGGAGTACTTCTGCTCCCTGCATCTAGATTGATCATAGTGAATTTATTTGACCACTGCAACATGGTTAGAAAGAATATTGTGTCACTTCCAAGTTAAGACCCCAAGAGGCTTTGCAGATTCTTCTTTGACCTTCTTGGAACCTAGCTGCAACTAGGTGTCCCAGCTAATTGCACCACACAGCATCCATACTTGTTAAGGAGATGGCATGTGATCAGCTATCACCAGTGAAACTGCCAACGGTAGGCGTGAGACTTACTGACTCCTTGGAAAGCAGTGAAGAGACATCTTAGTTGAGAATTGGCCAACTCTTAAAACTACAGATAGGAGAGGAAATGAACAGATTATTTTGTGGGTGATTTTTAAGTATATATATTAAACCTATATATTTGGGGTAATTTTTAAAATACATATATATAGAGAGAGCAGATCTGATACAATGCCTTTTACACATTCAGAGTGAGATAGAATGAAGGTTTTTTCTAAAATTTGTTATATAATTATATAATATTTTAATATATATAGGATAATTATTTCCTTAGTATGCAAGAAAAATAGCATGCAATTATATAATTTGTATTTAATAGCTGTTGAATTTGCATTGGTAATAACACTCTTAAATATAGAGTTCAGAATTATTGTTATGTAAATAAAATGTGACTTGTCAACACTTGTGGGTATTATGTTGCCTATAGTACATGTTAACTTTATTTTTCATGAAGAATACTGAGTGGATTCACATATAATTCTTGAAGATTCAATTTTTTTAATTTATTTGGATTAGCATTTAATTTTATTCTAACATGTTAACACATAGAATTTTATAATTTCAGTAGTTATTTCATCAATTTTTGATTGAATATTCCAATTTTTAAAATAAGTTTATTTTTAGAACAGTTTTAGTTCCCTGTGAAATTGAGCAAAAGGTTCACATATACCCCCATCCCTAAACTGCACCCACTATGCCTATCTATCACCAGAGTTGTACATTTGTTACAGTTGATGAACCTACATTGATACATCATTGTCACCCAAAATCTGTAGTTCATATTAGATTTCATTCTTGGTGGTGTATTTTCTGTGGATTTGGACAAATGTGTTAACTTGTATCCACCATAATAGTTTTAGACAGAGTTGGTTCACTGTCGTAAGAGGCCTTTCAGTTCAGTTCACTTGCTCAGTCGTGTCGGAATTTTTGCGACCCCATGATTTGCAGCATGCCAGGCCTCCCTGTCCATCACAAACTCCCGGACTTTACTCAAACTTATGTCCATCGAGTTGGTGATGCCATCCAACCATCTCATCCTCTGCCGTCCCCTTCTCCTCCTGCCCCCAATCCCTCCCAGCATCAGGGTCTTTTCCAATGAGTCAACTCTTCACATGAGGTGGCCAAAGTATTGGAGTTTCAGCTTCAACATCAGTCCTTCCAGTGAACACCCAGGACTGATCTGCTTTAGGATGGACTGGTTGGATCTCCTTGCAGTCCAAGGGACTCTCAAGAGTCTTCTCCAACACCACAGTTCAAAAGCACCAATTTCTCAGCGCTCAGATTTCTTCACAGTCGAACTCTCACATCCATACATGACCACTGGGAAAACCATAGCCTAGACTAGACGAACCTTTGTTGGCAAAGTAATGCCTCTGCTTTTTAATATGCTATCTAGGTTGGTCATAACTTTCCTTCCAAGGAGTAAGCGTCTTTTAATTTCATGGCTGCAATCACCATCTGCAGTGATTTTGGAGCTCAAAAAAAAATAGTCTGACACTGCTTCCACTGTTTCCCCATCTATTTCCCATGAAGTGATGGGACCAGATGCCATGATCTTAGTTTTCTGAATGTTGAGCTTTAAGTCAACTTTTTCACTCTCCTCTTTCACTTTCATCAAGAGGCTTTTTAGTTCCTCTACACTTTCTGCCATAAGGGTGGTATCATCTGCATATCTGAGGTTATTGATATTTCTCCTGGCAATCTTGATTCCAGCTTGTGCTTCATCCAGCCCAGCGTTTCTCATGATGTACTCTGCATGTAAGTTAAATAAGCAGGGTGACAAGATATAGCTTTGATGTACTCCTTTTACTATTTGGAACCAGTGTGTTGTTCCATGTCCAGTTCTAACTGTTGCTTCCTGACCTGCATACAGGTTTCTCAAGAGGTGGGTCAGGTGGTCTGGTGTGCCCATCTCTTTCAGAATTTTCCACAGTTTATTGTGATCCACACAGTCAAAGGCTTTGGTATAGTCAATAACGCAGAAATAGATGTTTTCTGGAACTCTTGCTTTTTCGATGATTCAGCAGATGTTGACAATTTGACCTCTCGTTCATCTGCCTTTTCTAAAACCAGCTTGAACATCTCTTTAAGATTTCTTTCCTTCTACTAACTTTGGGTTTTGCTTATTTCCTTTCTCTATTTGCTTTAGGTGTAAGGTTAGGCAATTTATTTGAATTTTTTTTTTTTCCTGAGGTAATTTTGTATTATTATAAACTTGCCTCTTAGAACTACTTTTACTGCATAGGTTTTGGATACTGGTGCTTTCATTGTCATTTGTTTCTGGCTTTTTTTTTTTTTTTCTTCTTCTTCTTCTTTGATCTCTTCATTGATGCACTGTTTAGGCTCCATGTGTCTTGAGTTTTTAGTTTTTATTTTTTCCATATAGTTTATTTCTAATCTCACAGCATTGTGGTCAGAAAACATGCTTAATAAGATTTCAGTTTTCTTAAATTATTCAAGGCTCATTTTGTGGCCCAGCACGTGGTCAATTCTGGAGAATGTTATATGTGCACTTGAGAAGAATATGTATTCTGCTGCTTTTAGATGGAGTGCTCTATAACTATCAATTAGAGTATCTGGTCTGAGGTTTCATTTAATGCTTGTGTTTCCTTATTGATTTTCTGTCTGAATGATCTACTAATGAAAGTGGGGTGTTAAAGTCCCCCACTATTACTGTGTTACTATTGTCCCTTTATTGTTATTAGTATTTGCTTTAAATATTGAGATGTTCCTATGTCTAGGACATACATATTTGCAATTGTTATATCTTCTTCTTAGAATATCCCTTGATTATTAATTATGTAGTGTCTTCTTTGCCTCCTATGACAGTCTTTATTTTCAAGACTATTTTATCTGAGTATTGGTCCTCCAAGTTTCTTTTGATTTCCATTTGCATGGAATATGTTTTTCCATTCTCTGTCATTCCTTTTTATGTGTCATGAATTCACTTTAGATCTTTGATTTGTGGTTACAATGAGACTTAGATAAAGCAGTCCATTTTCTGTTAATAGCACTTAACTTCTTTTGTATATAAAAGCTCTGTACTTTTACTCATCACCTTATGTAATTTTATATAATTACCTTTTTATGCTGTATTTTCATTAACAGATAATGTTTGCTATAGATTTAATGCACTTGTCCTTTATCATGTATAGTTAACTGGATAACACACCAGCCTAATATAGTTACATTTTTCTAATATTGTTTTCATCTTTTAGAATGTTATGTACCTTCATATGTTTTCATGTTTCAGATTAGCATCTTTTCATTTCAACTTGATGAACTCCTCTCTGTTTCTCTGAGTCTAGTAGCAGGGAACTCCCTCTGGTTGTGTTTTGGAAAGTTCTCTTTCTTCTTAGTATCTGAAGGATGACTTTGTTAGATATAGTTTCTTGGCTGGCAAGTTTTGTCTTTTAATACTTTTAATATGCTATTCTAGGCCCCTCAGCAAGTTCTCCCTTTCCTTTGCATCTAAAGACCTCTCTATCCCACTCCAATTACATGTCAGATTCTTCCCTCAGGCAGTCTGGACCCCTACAAATACTCTCTCAACATGGGTACCTATGTAGTTTTGCACTTTCTAGTTTCCCTTTTCCCTGATTGTGGCAAGTGAGGGTAGGGAAGTTTCAGTAAGTTCCCTATATCCACAATCTCTGTGATATGATTTGTAGAAGCACTTTTATTCAGTTAAGATGTTCAATAGGTGTTAATTTAAAAAAAAAAAAATAGAGAAAAGAGGAAGGACACCCTGAATGCTGGTGTAACACACCAATAAAACAATAACATCTTAATTTTAATAACATACAGAAACTGTAAATTTCTACTCTTCCCACTTTGTGTTTTTGTAGTGTTTGCTACTTTTTATATGATTTATCCATTAGTGAAATTTTATCTTTCTTAATAGGATCAAAAGTGTTTTATGCACTACCATTAGTGTGATTCATTATTCTGTCTATATATTTACCATTACTGGAGTAATTCATACTTTCAGATGGTTTGCATTGCTATTTACTATGTTTCTTGTCAATTTAAGAAATCAGTTTAACTTTGACTTCCCAGTCTACTATCCTGTTGAAAGGATACTTCTGTCTAGTTGTCCTACCCATATTATTTATAGTGTGATATTGAAGTCTCCAATACTTTTATAGAATTGTTTCTCCAACTCAGGAAGGTTTTGTTTTACATATTTTTTGGTGGATTTCCTGAGTGGATTGTCACTCTATGCAGTTCTCAATGGTTCCTTTTGTTTGTCTCTGTTCAGCAAGGCAAAAATTGCTACTCTTAAAAAGCAGCAACCCATTTTCCTTTTGAAATTTACATTATTGGTTCAGTTATTGCCCTTTCCAAGTATTGAGGTATCATTGTCTATATATAGATGATTTCTACCTTGCCCGTGACAGTATAGTATGATGGTTAAGAGTATCAGTTCAAATTGATTCTGGCACTTGCTTGCCCTATGGCATTTAGTAATAGAGTTCCTCATGTTAGCAGTTTACTTTTGTTATAATAGGACCTCAGTGTCTAGCATACTAAGTTATTTATAGGATCAAGCAATATTAAGTACAGAAAATGTGTACTGTAATGACTAAGTTTTAGTAACAAAATTATTTGAAAACTATCTGTATTACTGTAAAAAACATAAACATCCAATATATGATTTTGTAATTTATAGTTAACATAGTATTAAAATGCATACTCAACAGTATCATTACATAATTAAGGAAGCAGTAATGCAAACCTGTCTTTAAACTTTAAAGTTATAAAAATCAACTTGATTTACCAACATTATTATACTTTTTATGTCAGAAATCCTATCATAAATATTAAATATATTATTAGAATGTCAGAAAGTACTTCCATCCTTGTCTTTGGAAATTTATATCTCCTATTTTTTCCATGATAGGCCCCAGGTCTTTGAAAGAGTAATAGGTACAGGAAAGAAAATTTGAAACCACTCACATTCCCTAAGGTGGGATATTGTTGAGTGTCAATCCTGCTTCAGCTGTCACCAGTTTTGTGGGTTTGAAAACCAGTTCAGCCTCTTTAAATCTATCTTGTATCATTTCTAAATAAGAAAAAGTTACTGTTAAACCTCAGAGGGTTGTGTAATCAACTTAATTAGGAAAATACATTGTGTGCTTTGATACAAATGCTATTATTTTTAAAAAATCAACTTGAGGTACTTGGATTAAAAATACCCAATGGCAGAAAAGGAAATGGCAACCCACACTAGTATTCTTGCCTGAGAAATCCCATGGATAGAGGAGCCCAGTGGGCTACAGTCCATGGGGTAGCAAAAGAGTCAGACACTACTTAGCAACTACACAACAACAAATACTAAAACAAGGCCTGATTCTCAATAAAGAGGAATCATTGTTACAGCGGTTGTTGGTAATTTTGATTGTTGCTCTTATTGTTCTTATTCAGTCATTCAGTCATGTCCGACTCTTTGCGACCCCATTGAGTGCAGCATGCCTGGCCTTCTGTCATGGGATGCCAGGGTCCCTCTCCATCTCCCAAAGTTTGCCCAAATTCATGTCCATTGCATCAGTGATGCCATCCAGCCATCTCATCCTCTGACACCCTCTAGTCCTTTTGCCCTCAATCTTTACCAGCATCAGAGATTTTTCCAATGATTTGGCTGTCCACATCAGGTGACCACAATACTGGAGCTACAGCATCAGCCCTTCCATTGAGTATTCAGGGTTGATTTCCTTTAAGATTGACTGGTTTAATCTCCTTGCAGTCCAAGGGACTCTCGGGAGTCTTTTCCAACACCACAGTGCAAAAGCATCAATTCTTAAGCACTCTACCTTCTTTATGATCCAGCTCTCACACCTGTCCATGACCACTGGGAGGACCACATAGCCTTGACTACATGGACCTTTATTTGCCACCAGTTAACATTTTTTACTGTGAGTTAGTTTATGTCCTTAATATTTGACAACTGGCTAGGCATGCCATTTTAGCCATGCATTCCTAGGCAATGTCCATTGTCTTGTACTTACTCCTCACTCTATGTCACTAATGTAAAATTCAAAGCTATACATTGTTCTCATATATTTAAGGACAAACTAATTTGGAGTTATCAGCTTAAGGACACTCAATTCTTATTGCTTCATTTTAGTTATATTGACTGATGGTGACAATAACCTTTGTAGAATTTATAGAATGTGGCTCAGGTTCATTATTTTTTCTCTTTCAACATGCAGCTCTTGAAAGCTAATATAAGATGCTCAATTTTATCTCCACTAGTGCTGTTTTCTCTTGGATATTCTTTAATTGGAATCCTGGATAGAGATAATAATAGATTTCTGCTTGAAGTTAAAATGATTCTCTTTTCAGCCTTTTGTGTGAGGTTTTTGCTTCTCAACACAAACTGCAAGAATATATTTGTGAAATACATGTCATAATTTGAAACGCACAGCTTGGTGAATGTATTGCATGTATATCTAGAGACTGTCTTCTTGTCCTAAGTGGCAGTGCTAAAGTTCAGGATGAGCAATTATTGCTCCCTCATGGAAAGTGAAAGTGCTAAAGTGTCCTTAAGATCTCAAGAAGAGTGATTTCACTTATAATAAAGGAAATTGGATCCATTATCATTATCACATGCTTTGCTACAAGTCCATTAAAAAACAATGTGGAACAGGGATTTGATTCTAAAGAAAAATATTAAATATCTGAAAAACAAAAACAGCACCCCCGTTATTTTTTCATGAATCAAAATGAAATGATGCCTTTTTAAATGTCACCCTCTGAGCGTTTTTAGGCATGGGTCATATTAAATGTACTAGACTACATCAGATACACCTTGGTCCATTCTGCTCTGTCAGTGATATCTGATGGTCATTGTGCAACCACTGGCCTTTCACAATAGTAAGATTGTAGATTAAAAAATAATACTTTGTATGCTAGTACAAGAGTAATGATCGCTCTATCTCTAGAGTGTCAATCCCCAATGCCTCTGTGATCAGTGCCTTCTGAAGAGTAACTGCATTGTGTTCATAGATGTATTGCTAAGTTTTAAATTTAGTAGAAAGACTCCTGACATTGCAGCACTATAAATAGGTCATAGACTATTGGCTCAGATAAAAGAAACATTTAAGTGATGAAGATCTATAATAAACTGTACTCAGGGTAATACAATACTCTACTAATGCTCATGTTAGGTAGTCATGTGAAATGTAAGCCAGAGTAACTCTGTTAAAAGATTTCAGCACTCAGTAACTTAACTTCATTCTGATTTAAAAAAAAAAAAAAAAAAAAAAAGGTGCTCCTATTGAAATGATTTGCCATTTCTGAGGTTTGTGGCATTTACGGTGCTCATAAAACTGCACAACCATAAAATATCAAAGAAGTTTTATAAAATCAGCCTCAAGGAACAATTTAAAATCAGCTGGTTAAATGAAACTGCCTTGGCAATTTTTTTAGGACACATGAGAGGAGGTTAAATGGAGGTTCACTTTCTCTCCTAACTCCCCAAGTATCACCATTTTATAAATCATTCCTACCTATTGGTCCTCAGCTTTTATTCTCCTCTATATCAGTCTTCTAAGGGAAGTAATTTAGTTGAAAAATACATTGTAAAAGCTACATTTTTGCCTAAATCCTTTACAGTTGTTACTTTGCCAATAGTCAGGTTGACTTTATTCCAATTAACCAGACTTTTTTTTTTTTTTTTTTTTTTTTTTTACTTTTGTTGAGATTGCTGTTACAGGATTTTGTGTAAAATGAAATATTCCCTATATCTGTTAGCACCACTGGAAAAAAATTTTACCTGAAAAGATAAATTCCATAATGCAAATGTACATCCATGTCACAAAGGATAAGATATTCCAACCTAAGACATATATTATGAAAGGGAAAAAGAAAAATGTGAAATGTTTTAAAATAAATAAAACTGAATATATTCAAGTGACTAAGCAGTTATTGTAAACTGTGTATAAAAACATAATTTTGGGAAAATACAGAATTGAATGCTAGATTAAATTATTTATTCAGTATGATGTCAAATTAATTTAAATGTGTTTTAAAGTGTGTAAATTTGGTATTGATGATTTCAGGTTTGTAGAAATTTAAAGTTTACTTATTTGCATTTCTAACAATTTCCCAGTTTCATAGGTAAGGAAAACATTATTTTTAAAAAACTAAGCAGGAAATCCTATTTTAATAAAAAACTAGAAAAAAACTAGTAAGTATAAAATGTTACATTATCTTTGACACTGTCAAAATGTTACCTATGCTCACTAACCACAGCATGGGATTAAGAAATTAAGAATTATGGGTGTTGCTTTTTAAAAATTTATTTGAAATTATCTCTTTTTTGGTGATTATATCACACTTCAGTGATTCTGTCCAAATATTAACAATTACATTTAGCTGCAAAAATATTTCTGTTATTCATTAAAACTAGTTAATAGATGATTCTATAGTATTAATATAACTTTTCTGGTTATACACATACACACACACACACACACACCCTACCTACCTACCTAATGGGAAAGCCTGATAATTTTTATATAGATTCTGTACGTAGCCAGTGTTGAGGAAATGTTGCCTGAGTTTATATAACTATGAATTTACTGTACAAATAATACATAGTTTTATAGAAATAATGTATTATTTTACTTGGCAGTGGCAATTTTTCCAGTAGATTGGATTTTGAATTTGTCATGAAAATTGTACTGTGAAAGAAAATTTAAATATCTAGAAAATAACCTATTGCACATGAGGTATTTATGATTTGGAACCTACTGTTGTATGATTCAGGATTAGAGAGTGATTTTAAAAAATTCATTTTTTTTCAGATGAGTAGGTATTCACAGAAGAAAGACTTTGCCATTATATTTTTCAGATATGAAAAATACCACAATTGGAATTAAATAAAATGAAATGCTAGAGTGAAGTCATCCATTTTTTTGCTAGAATACACCTATAAAGTGGCTTAATACTATTTCAAAATTTATTCTAATCAAGATTCATTTTCCTCTTAATGAAATTTGATGACACTACAGCTGATATGAATAGAACAGAGTTTATGTAGATAAATTTTACTTAGATGTAGTAACTTCAAACTTGTCACTTGCGATGTCAGGAAAGAAATTTTAAGTTAAAAGCATAGTTAATGGTGTTTAAAATGTTTGAGTGCTTTTTATTTTACCTGGTATATATTTATTTCATTTCAAAAACACCTTATTGGTGTTTGAGGGCATATATTACTAACATTATGATGTATTATTATTTTCATTAATGTTTCATTATTTTCACAATTGCACTAATGAGAAAGTCAATGAGGCATAGACAGGTAACATGTTGCTGTCACAAACCATATTCCAAACTTGGCCCTGAATATTGTGGCTTCAAAAAATGTGGCTTTTCCTTTCTATATGCTTTGAATTCTTGATTATTCTTAGTAATAAAGGATTCATCAGTGTCTCTTTTAGTTTAACATAATGTAAATGGTATGTAAAGGCTGCTGTCATGTATCTGAGATGGGCCAATTCCTTCTCTCACCTCTAGGAAAGGCACCACATGATGCTCCTTAAGATACTCTCTAGTATAGTAACTAAAACAGAGAATAGAATTAATCCTTGTTGAATGGATTGTGACATCCCATTAGTTGAATTAGCAAATAGAATTGTCCCATCATAGTTCCTTTTCCCTATGTTGTTACTCATTCAGCTAGATAGCATGAACTAAACATTGAGCACAGACACAAATTTAAGATAGAACACTGACTCAGCTATTCTGCATGACAGCTAAGACTAACTTAAATATAAGGAGGTTCATCAATAATCACCAGCTTACAGGATATGTGCTACAGTTAGGGAATAGCTCTCCTCCTCGTGAAAATATTTATCCCTCTTCTGAAACCCTATTTTGATATCCATAACATTTAGTTGTTTGTGTCCTTTGAAACTGCTTGTTTGCTATTCTCTTGCAAGCTTATTTTTAAAGGAAAAAGGGGGAAATATGCATCAAGAAACTAACAGGGTGTTGGATTTTTGAGAATTCTGCATACAAAGAGATACTTCAAATGTACGGGATACAATTTTCCCACTGATATACTATTTGTAAACCTGAGTTTAGTAGAAACTGTTTTCTGCAGTTTTAACACAATGACAAATTCTCTGGTCAGAGAAGTTTACAGAATTATGCCTGTAAAGTATTTTTATCAAATAATGCACAATAACCTTTTAAAAGATTCTTGGAAGTTAAGACACAGAAAATTAAGTTGAATACTGTTTTAAGTTGTTTAGTCTAAGTCCAGTTCTCTTGCCTCTATATTAATTTCTTTGTTTTATTTTCTAGTTTTGAATTATATTGCATGTAATATTTTCCACTGTTTTATATTTGCTTATATTATCTGTTTTATGTTTGCACAACATATTAATTGATTAGGGAAAATTGCTTTATATATATATATATAGAGAGAGAGAGAGAGAGTCTTTCTTTCCTAGGTTACTTCTGACATTACTCTTCATATAGTAGCTATCTAATAGAGGCTTACGGGATTAATGTCTGCTCAAAGTGCTACTCCACTTTGATTAGCTTTATATTTAGTTTTGCTTGGAAATGTTTCATGAAATAGAGGTTAAACCAATCAAATGTATGAAAAAAACAATTCCTCCTTAAAAAAAAAAGGTGGCCTATCATTGTCACTGGGTTGCTAAATTATTTTCGATTTAGCTCTGGTAAAACATGCATTTTTTAACTAGTTGGCTTCACTGCCTGAAATTTGATAGGACCTTTTAGTCTTCTTAGGGCTTTAATAGTATTCATGGAAAAACATACCGAGTTTTTTGATTGTGATATTTCCCCTGCCAGGTTTGTATCAGACTGCATATTTTAAAGCTAATAAGGTGTCAGCTTCATTAGTGACTCACTTTCTCCTTTGTCCTTTGCTATTTTATGTTCTCTACCTTGGAGCTAATGTAGAAAAACCAAATCATAAGAAGCTATTAAGAAAACAGTTGGTAACCTCATGAAAACAGTTAAAATTAATGTTGAGTCTTTGTTCTGATTTTTTAATAGCTACTTAATATTTTTCTCAGTGTCTAATTTCTATCTCAACATTTACATCACAGAAAAATTGCATATTGATAATAGCATTCATCAGATCTTTCAGCTCCTTTAACATTTTACCATTTAGGCTCTTCTAACACTGTAATGAAATGAACTTTAGAGAATAGACATTGTGAATAGGCTGATGGACAGCCTCTGCTCACTAACACTAATTTGAAGTTTTCTAAAAGTCTGCTTGGAAGAAATAGATCTCTTGGGCCAATGTTGTCTGAAATTTTTATATTCCCATAATTTTAAGTTTTTCAGTAAAATGAAAATATATTGTCTTGAAGTTATAGTATGGATCAATTTTATAGAAGCATGTAGTGACCAACAACATATGAGCAGGACCCTGTGGAATGAATGTTGATGCTCTACAGCAGTGGTCCCCAGCCTTTCTGGCACCAGGGATGGTTTTGGGGAATATAGTTTTCCACAGACTGGGAGGGGGGTAGGGTAGCGGGGAGGGGGATGGGTTCTCAGTGGTGCAAGCACATCATACTTATTGTGTGCTTTATGATTATTACATCAGTTCCACCTCAGATCATCAGTCATTAGATGGCAGAAATTGGGGACCACTGCATACAGAATTTCTTTCCCAGGCAAGGTCCATGTGGGACATAATTTAGAAAGCAGTGATGAGGGATGGTGATGGAATTAGAGTACTGCATGTCATAGTCAGGCTCTCTCACATGCTCAGGTGTAAATATTTTGATGGACCACTAGATACTGGGCACTGAGGATTTTCCAGTTATGTTGTAGACTCTGTTTGCAATTGCAAAGGCTTGTGACATGCAGATGTATAATTTTTCTCAGGCCCAAGTTTAAATAGCAAATTTTACAACTGATAGGGATAAGTACTAGGTAAAAGTGCCATTAGCCAGATTGGGTTAACTTTTTCTTTAATTTCTAAAAGACATTAAAACTTATAAAGATATTTTTCAAAGGTCTTTTTGTTTTTCCTACACACAGAGATAAACAATAGCTTTTGAGTTATATTCAAGGAAGAATTAGTTCCTTCATCAAGTAATTACTGAGAAACTAGTAAATGTCAATATTTTATTATACATAGAGGTAAACAAACAGGAAAATACACAACATCTTTAGAACAGAGGAAGAGTCTAGCATTCTCTGTTTACAGATTAAATAAATTTGTGTAATCTGGTATACCATGCCACACACGACCACATCACATCACAACCCCCACGAAGGTAAGTAGGTAGATAGACTCACTTCTCTCACATCCACCCTGATGCTAGATAGGTAAGTAGGTAGAAAAACAGTTCTCCCACACCACCCGGAAGGAAGGAAGGTGGGTAGGAAGACTCACAGTTCTCAACATCCCTCCCTAAGGTAGGTTAGTAGATAGACAGTTAAATAGACACAGTTCTCTCGCATTGTACATGGGTTGGAGGGGCACGTGAGAGAACTGTGAGTCTGTCTAACTATCTACCAACCTTCAACTGGGATGTGAGAGAACTGTGTATACCTACCTGCCTTCATGGAGGATGTGAGAGAACTGTGATTCTACCTAGATACCTACCAAACTTTGAGGGGGATTGAGAACTCTGAGTCTACATACCCACCCTCCTACCTTCAAGGGGTATGTGAAAGAAATGTGAGTATACCTAGAATGTACTTACATAACTACATTCAAGGGGGATAAGAGAGTGTACCTTGCTATCTGTTTTGGGGGGGATATGAGAGACCTGTGAGTCTATCTGCCTAGCTACCTTCACAGTTCACTCACATCCCCCTCGAAGGTAGGTAGGTAAGTAGGCACTCAGGTCTCTCACATCACCCAAAAGAGCATGTGAGAGACCTGTGAGTCTACTACCTACCTACCTTTGAATGGGAAGTGAGAGAAGTGGGATTCTACCTACCTACCTACATATCTTCCTTCAAGATATGTGAGAGAACTGAGTCTACCTACCCATCTACCTACCTTCACAGTTAACTCACATACCCCTTACCTACCTACCTTCCTCCTGGGAAATGTGAGAATACTGTGAGTCTACATTCCTACCTACCAACCTTGCATGTCTACCTTCAGGCAGGATAAGTGAACTCTGAGTCTACCAACCTATCTACCCTCACCTTCAAGGGGTGTGTGAGAAACTTGTGAGTTTACCTCCCTACTTTCAGGAGGAATATGAGAGAATTGTTTGTCAACCTACCCACCTACCTACAGAAAGGTTACTGCTGAACCCCAAAGGACACTGGGATTCTTGGCCTCCAGAGGAGAAGAATTCAATCCAGGGCCAGAGACAAGGCTTGATTGCTCAGATCTTTTGTGTTTTATTAAAGTATAAAAGAGAGAAAACCTCTGACATAGACATCAGAAGGGGGCAGAAAGAGTGGTGTTCGCAATGGAGTTATATACTTTTAATTAGTGATTACAGTGAATCAAAAGAATGCCTGGAGGTTTTAAAGACCTCACTAAACCCACTCACATAACTTACATTCTGAGATGACAGGATTCGCCAGAAGTTTTTTTTCCAGAGCCTGTCCTGAAGCAGGATACATCATTGTTATTATAATCCCAAGGAATGCAGAGGAGAAAAAAGTTTGTCCTTCCTTCCTCCTTGAGAATTCCAGCCCCCTCTCTCCTTGGGGACCCCTGGACGTATCGTCCACCTGCCTAGGAATTGACTCTCTCACTACCTACCCTGTCTACCTCACTGGTGAGAGATGCGAGAGAATGATGTGTCCACCTACCTCCTTACCTAGTTTCATTTTTCTCTCACATTTGCCTCGAAATTTGGTAGGGAGGTAGGCTCACCGTTCTCTCACATCTCCCCGATGACTGGTAGGTAAGTTAATAGCTAGACTCACCATTCTCTCAGATCATAGTGCGTCTACATTCCTACCTACCAACCTTCAAGGGTGATGTGAGCAAACTGTGAATATCACCCCTTCCTGAATATAGGCGCAAAAAATTTCCAACAAGTGAAAGAGTAATTTCTGAATACTTTAGAAGGGTTAAATGCAATGAAGAAGTATGGTTTATCCCTCAGATATAAGAATGGTTCAAAATATTCCAATAAATACATAAATCATATTACTACACTGAAGATGAAAATCACATGATCCTCTCAATAAATGTAGAAAAATTTGGTAAAATACAACCCTTTCATTATGAAAACCCTTGACAGACTAGGTATAAGAAGGAACATACCTCCACATAATAAAGGCCATATATTGAAGAAGAAGAAGAAAGAAAAAAGCTAGCATTATACTCAATGGGGACAGAATTTAACATTTTTTCTTTTGGATCAGGAACAAGACAAAGATGCCTACTCCCACTACTCCTATTCAATGTATGAAGAATGCAAGTCCTAGCTAGAGCAATTAAGCAGGACAATGAACTAAAAGACATCCAAATAGAAAAATTTTAATTGTACCTAGTTGCAAATGACATGATAGATAAACCCAAAGTTTCAAACAACAAACTGTTGGATCTAGGCAATGATGTTAGTAAATTTGCAAGATATAAAATGAACATACAGCAATCAGATGGATTTCTATACACAAAGTATTTGGAGAAAAAAACTATCCTATTCAGAATAGAATTAAAAATTAACTTAGAAAAATTAACTTAGACATGCATCTATCCAAAAACGTTAAAGACTGGTGCACTGACCACTGTAAGACACTGATTAAAGAAACTGAAGAAAGATATCCCATGTTCTTGATTCTGAAGAATTAATATTGGTAAAAATTGTCCAAAATATTCCTTCTATAGATAATGTAATAATCTCCATCAAAATACCAAAGGAATCCTTCACAGAAATAGAAGAAACAATTCTAAAATTTGTAAGAAATCACAAAAGACCTCAGATAGAGCAATCAGGGGAATAAAAACAAATCTGGAGATCACTCATCCTGAGTTCAAAGTACACTACAAAAAAATACTACTAAAAAGTACTATGGTATCAACACAAAAATAGCCACATAGACATATGCAATTGAATAAACTGCTCAGATGCTACTAGTTTTTCACAAAAGAAAATGACAACACTCCACTATTCTTGCCTGGAGAATTCTATGGACAGAGGAGCCTGGTGGGCTATTGTCCATGAGGTTGAAAAGAGTCACACATGACTGAGTGACTAATATTTCCACTTTCAAAAACAGCCACTAGGCAAATAATCATTTTAATTAGTGATATGGAAAAGCTCCATAAATCCAGGAAGAAAAATGAAATTTGATGACTCACACCATTAAGAAAATGTGTAGAAAATTGTGCTTGACATTCTTTTGGCAATGATTTTCTGGATATAACTCTAAAAGCACACACAACAGCAAAAAATCACCAAATGAAACTACCTCAAAATTAGAGCTTATCCTAAGCAATAAAGCAAAACAAAATAAAATGGCAAAGTACAGAATGAAAAAAAAAAATCTTGCAAACTATACTGAATAATGGTTAATTTATAAAATACTTCAACTCATACACAGTAGAACCCTAAAATGTGCACATCAACTTATTCATGGAATTTTTTCATTACTACATATGATACTATAGAAGGGGAAAGGGGAAAGCAGTGAACGATTTCCTCTTCTTGGGCTCTCAAATCACTGCGGATCGTGACTGCAGCCATGAAATGAGAAGACAACTGCTCCTGGAAGGAAACCTATGACAAATCTAGACAGGTTATAAAAAGTAGAGACATCACTTTACTGACAAAGGTATGTATAGTCAAAGCTCTGGTTTTTCCAATAATTATGTATGGCTGTCAGAGTTGGACCATAAATAAGGCTGAGCACCAAAGAACTGATGCTCTCAAACTGTGGTACTGGAGACTCTTGAGCATCCCTTTGACAGCAAAGAGATCAGACTCGAGCTCTATCCTAAAGGAGATCAACCCTGAATATTCATTGAAAGGACTGATGCTAAAGCTGAAGCTCCAATATTTTGGTCACATGATGCAAAGAACTGACTCACTGGAAAAGCCCCTGATGCTGGGAAAGATTGGAGGTGGGAGGAAAAAGGGGCAACAAACGATGAGATGGTTGGATGGCATCACTGACTGAATGGACATGACTCTGAGCACACTCAAGGCGATAGTGAAGAACAAGGAAAACTTGCATGCTGGAGTTCATGGGATTCCAAACTGTGAAACACGATTTAGCAGCTCAACAACATCAATACCATTTCTATGTATATGCAAAGGAACTAAAAATAGGACTTTAAAGACAAGCACTCTCATGTTTCTGCAGCATTAGTCCCAATAACCAAAATATAGTCAACCTAAATGCCCACTGCCAGCTAAAGAATGAAGATGGTGTGTGTATGTGTGTGTGTTTACACCTGCCAGTTGCAACAACTTGCATGGATCCTGAGCACACTGTGTTAAGAGAGAGAATTCAGAGAGACAGAGAGACAACTACTATATGATATTGATAATATGTGTAATCTAAAAAAGTCAAACCTCCAAAAACAGATGCTATTGGTGGGGTGTGTAAAACAGATGATGTTTCAGGGTACAAATTTGCAATGAGTAGTAAGTAAGCTATAGAGATCTAAGGCACAGTATAATGAAAATAGACAACAAATCTGCAAAGAGACTAGAATTTAATTGACATGACCATTCAAAAGGAATAATAATGTAATATAAAAAAGGTGCTAAATTGCCAAGAATGGCCATATTACAGTGTATAAATATATAAACTTAATAGACCCTATTCATTCAGCTTTAAGTCTGAACATTATAGGTTCCATACATAACAATGATATGTACATAACAAAGACATACATATGAATACATAACAAAGACAGTACATACAAGTAAAAACCAAGAGTAGGAATAGCTATACTTTCAACAGATGTGATTGACTTTAAAAATAGCAGGAGACAAATAAGGTCACTGAATACTTGTAAAGAGATCAGTTCAACCAGACAGCATATCATATTACATATCACTCAACATTGCAGCACATAAATATATTGAACAAAAATTACTTCTGAAGAGAGAAATAGCACCCACAATAATAGTATGGGACTTTAATCTACTCAGGCTTCCCTTGTGACTCAGCTGGTAAAGAATCCACCTCCAATGTGAGAGACCTGGGTTCGATCCCTGGGTTGGGAAGATCCCCTGGAGAGGGGAAAGGCTAGTCACTCCAGTATTCCGGCCTGGAGAATTCCATGGACTGTATAGTCCATGGGGTCACAAAGAGTCAGACATGACTGAACGACATTCACTTAATCAACCCACCTACCATAATAGTAGGAAACGTTAATCTACCACTTTCAAAACAGATAAATTATTCAGAGAGAAAATCAACAAGTAAATGTTTGGCCTAAGATAGACATCATCATGTGGATCTAACAGACAAGAGATCATTTCCTTCAATAGCAGGAGAACACACATTCATCTCAGTGCATATGGAACGTTCTCCAGAATATATCATATGAAAGGTCACAAAACAAGTCCTAGCGAACATACAATGATTAAAATTATACCAAATATGTTTTCCTACCACAATGATATGAAGTTATAAGCAATAATGAGAAAAGCAGGAAAATTCAGAAATATGTGGATTAAATACAATTCTGAATAACCAATATGTCAATAAAAAAAGGGGGAAATTAAAAATACTTTGACACTAACAAAAACAGAAACACAACATATCAAGACATGTGGGATTCTGCAAAATGAAATCTATTAGAAATTTACAGCAATATTGATTGAAAAGTAGTGTCTCAACTAAACAATCTGACTTTGCACCTCAAGCAGCTATGAAAACAAGAATAAGGTAAGATAGACCCCATCAGGAGAATAAAATAGAGATTAGAGCAGAAATAGAGACCAAAACAAACAAACAAAATATCAAAATTAAAGCCAGAATTTTGAAAAGATAAGCAAATTTAATTAGCTTCAGGTAGCCTGAGGGAAAAACCCCTCAAACTTATAGAAATGATGAAAGAGAGACATTGAAACAGATTACATAGAATACAATGGTGAATAAGATACTATTGTGAATAATTATGCCTCAACAGTCTGATTACCCTAGAAGTGGATAAATTCTTATACACATACAGTGTTATAAGAGTAAATCATGAAGAAACAGAAAACACGAATAGAACTATCATGATTAAGAAGATTGAATGAGTATTCAAAGGCCTCCCAAAACAGAAAAGCCAAGGACTTCATGGTTTTTCTGGTGATTCTACTAAACATTCAAAGAAGAAGTAACACTAATTCTTCTCAAACTCTACCAAAAAAGCGGGAGCACTCCTAAACTCCTTTCATTGGAATAGCATTGCCCTGATCCATAATCACATGACGCTAGTAGAAAATTATACTATAAACCAATATACCTGATCAATATATATGTAAATATTCTCAATATTAGCAGGCCAAATTCAACAGCACATTAAAAGTATCATACAAACTGGACAGCTGTATGTAAAAGAATGAAATTAGAACACTTCCTAATACCATATACAACGATAAACTGAAAATGGATTAAAGACCTAAATGTAAGACCAGAAACTATAATACTTTTAGAAGAAAACATAGGCAGAACACTCAATGATGTAAATAAAAGCAAGATCCTCTATGACTCACCTCGTAGAGTAATAGAAAGTGAAATTGAATTTGCTCAGTCATGTCTGACTCTTTGTGACCCCATGGACTGCAGCCTACCAGGCTCCTCCGTCCATGGGATTTTCCAGGCAAGAATACTGGAATGGGTTGCCATTTCCTTCTCCAGGATATCTTTGCAACCCAGGGATTAAACCTGGGTCTCCCGCATTGTAGGCAGATGCTTTACTGTCTAAGCCACCAGGGAAGTCACGGAAATAAAAACAGAAGTAAACAAGTGGGACCTGATTAAACTTAAAAGTTTTTGCACAGCAAAGGAAACTATAAGCAAGGTGAAAAGAAAACCCTCCGAGTGGGAGAAAATAATAGCAAATGAAACAACTGACAAAGGATTAATTTCCAAAATATATAAGCAGCTCATACCACTCAATACCAGAAAAACCAACAACCTAAACAAACAGTGGGAAAAAGACCTAAACAGACATTTCTCCAAAGAAGACATACAGATGGCTAACAAACACATGAAAAGATGCTCAACATCAATCACTATTAGAGAAATGCAAATCAAAACTACAATGAGGTATCACCTCAGAGTGGTCAGAATGGCCCTCATCAAAAAGTCTACAAACAATAAATGCTGGAAAGGGTGTGGAGAAAAGGAAACACTCTTACACTATTGGTGGGAATGTAAATTGATACAGCTACTACAAAGACAGTACGGAGATTCCTTTAAAAATTGGGCATAGGGGGGATCGGGATGGGGAATACATGTAACTCCATGGCTGATTCATGTCAATGTATGACAAAACCCACTGCAATGTTGCAAAGTAATTAGCCTCCAACTAATAAAAGTAATTGGAAAAAAATTGGGAATAAAACCACCATGTGAACCAGCAATCCCACTCCTAGGCATATACCCTGAGGAAACCAAAATTGAAAGAGACACATGCTTCTCATTGTTCACTGCAGCACTATTTACAATAGCTAGAACATGGAAGCAACCTAGAAGTTCATTGACAGATGAATGGATAAAGAAGTAGTGGTAGATATACACTATGGAATATTACTCATCCATAAAAAGGAACGGATTTCAATAACTTCTAATAAGGTGGATGAACCTAGAACCTATTATACAGAGTGAAATGAGTTAGAAAGAGAAGGATAAACGCTGTATTCCAACACATATATATGGAGTCTAGAAAAATGGTACTGGAGAATTTATTCACAGGGCAGAAATGGAGGAACAGACATATAAAATAGACTTATGGACATGGGAAGAGGGGAGGAGAGGGTGAGGTGTATGGAAGAGTAACATGGAATTTTACATTACCATATGTAAAATAGATAGCCAACGGGAATTTGCTGTATGGCTTAGGAAACTCAAACAAGGGCTCTGTATCAACCTTGAGGGGTGGGATGGAGAGGGAGATGGGAGGGAGGTTCAAAAAGGAGGGGATATATGTATACCTAGGGCTGGCTGAGGAGTCCTTACAAATAGCTATGAAAAGAAGAGAAGTGAAAAGCAAAGGAAAAAAGGAAACATAAACCCATTTAAATGCAGAGTCCCAAAGAATAGTAAGGAAAGATAAGAAAGCCTTCCTCAGTGATCAGTGCAAAGAAATAGAGGAAAACAATAGAATGGGAAAGACTAGAGACCTCTTCAAGAAAACTAGACATACCAAGGGAACACTTCTTGCAAATATGGACACAATAAAGAACAGAAAAGGTATGGACCTAACAGAAGCAGAGGACATTAAGAGGTGGCAAAAATACACAGAAGAACCATACAAAAAAGATCTTCATAACCCAGATAATCACGATGTTCTGATCACTCACCTAGAGCAAGACATCCTAAAATGTGAAGTCAAGTGGGCCTTAGGAAGCATCACTATGAACAAAATTAGTGGAGGTGATGGAATACCCATTGACCTATTTAAAATCCTAAAAGATGATGCTATGAAAGTGCTGTGCTCAATATGTCAGCAAATTTGGAAAACTCAGCAGTGGCCACAGGACTGGAAAAGGTCAGCTGTCATTAGAATCCCAAAGAAAGGTAATGCCAAAGAATTTTCAAACTACTACACAATTGCACTCATCTAACATACTAGTTAAGTAACGCTCAAAATTCTCCAAGCCAGGCTTCAGCAATATGTGAATCGTGAACTTGCAGAGGTTCAAGCTGGTTTTAGAAAAGGCAGAGGAACCTGAGACCAAATTTCCAAAATCTGCTGGATCATCAAAAAAGCAACAGAGTTCCAGAAAAACATCTATTTCTGCTTTATTGACTATGCCAAAGCCTTTGACTGTGTGGATAACAATAAACTGTGGAAAATTCTGAAAGAGATGGGCATACCAGACCACCTGACCTGCCTCTTGAGAAATCTCTATGCATGTCAGGAAGCAACAGTTAGAATTGGACATGGAACAGACTGGTTCCAAATAGGAAAAGGAGTACATCAAGGCTGTATATTGTCACCCTGTTTATTTAACTTATATGCAGAGTACATCATGAGACATGCTGGGCTGGATGAAGCACAAGCTGGAATCAAGATTTCTGGGAAAAATATAAATAACCTCAGATATGCAATACCCTTATGGCAGGAAGTGAAGAACTAAAGAGCCCCTTGATGAAAGTGAGAGAGGAGAGTGAAAAAGCTCAACATTCAGAAAACTAAGATCATGGCATCTGGTGCCATCACTTCATGCCAAATAGATGGGGAAACAGTGGCTATTTTTGAGGGGCTCCAAAATCACTGCAGATGGTGATTACAGCCATGGCATTAAAAGATGCTTACTTCTTGGAAGGAAAGTTATGACCAACCTAGATAGCATATTAAAAAGCAGAGACATTACTTTGCCAACAAAGGCCCTTCTAGTCAAGGCTATGATTTTTCCAGTAGTCATGTATGGATGTGAGAGTTGGACTACAAAAAAACATGAGTACCAGTGAATTGATGCTTTTGAACTCTGGTGTTGGAGAAGACTCTTGAGAGTCCCTTGGACTGCAAGGAGATCCAATCAGTGCATCCTAAAGGAAATCAGTCCTGGGTGTTCATTGGAAGGACTGATGTTGAAGCTAAAACTCCAATATTTTGGCCACCTGATGTGAGGAGCTGACTCTTTGGAAAAGACCTTGATGCTGGGAAAGATTGAGGGCAGGACGAGAAGGGGATGACAGAGGGTGAGATGGTTGGATGGCATCACCAACTCAATGGACATGAGTTTGGGTAAACTCTGGAAATAGGTGATGGACAGGGAGGCCTGGCGTGCTGCAGTTCAAGGGGTTGCAGAGCCGGTCACGACTGAGTGACTGAACTGAACTGAACTGAATGTCTGGTTCATGTTGAGGTTTGACAATTAACAGCAAAATTCTGTAAAGCAATTATCCTTCAATAAAAAATAAATTAATTAAAACTTATTGTTAAATAAAAAAAACTATCATATGATCAGGTGTATTTACCTCTGAGATGTGAAGTTGATTCACATCACTAAAGAGAATTAAAAATCATATGACTCTCTCATTATAAACAGAATAAGTATCCAACAAATACATCTTTTATGATATATATATTAAAAATGGTATAGAACCAACATATCTGAGTAATATAAGGGACATATATGACTTTCCCACAGCTAACATTATACTCCACAATGAAAAATTGAAAGTTTTTCCTTTAAGATCAAGAGTAAGACAAATGTCCCACTCTTACCATATCTATTAAATATAGTACTAGAAATTCTACCCAAAGCCATCAAGCAAGAAATAGAAATGAAGTCTATCCAATTCAGAAAGAAAGAAAAATGGTATCTGTGGATGATATAATCTTATATATGGACAATCCTAAGGATTTTACCAAAAAACTGTTAGAAATAATACATTTTGTAAAGCTATAGGATGCAAAATTACCCAAAGTAAGCTACATTTCTAAACAACAAGGAAGCATCAGGACAAAAAGAGTAATCTCATTCAGTTGTGTTTTAATAACATTAAAAACAATACAAAACACTTAGGAATACATTCAATCAAAGAGATGAGAGGTCTATACACTGAAAACTACAAAACTTTGATAAAAACATTGAAGACACAAATGAATGGAAGGATAGTGCTTTCTCAGGAATTGGAAAAATTAATATTGTTTTAAAAAAATCACACTACCCAAAGACATCTATAGATTGAGTGCAGTACCATCAAAATCCCAATGGTATTTTTCATAAAAATAGAAAAAAATTATAAAATTTGTATATACCCACAAAAGATATCCAATAGCCAAAACATTCCTGAGAAAGGAAGAAGAAAAAAAAAAAAAAAAAAAAAGCAGGAGGCCTCACCTTCATTTCAAATTATACTGCAAATCTTCAATAATAAAAAAAGAAAGTAAAATAATGGATAAAGATAGACATACACCAATGGAACAGAATCAAAAGCCCAAAATAAACCCATGCATATACAATTGACATGCATTTCATAAAGAGGTCAGGAATACTGAATGTTTCTACATTTAGTCTATAGTCTTTTCAATGAACATTTTTTAGGAAAACTGGGTAAACATAAAATTGGATCTCTATCTTACATGATTCACAAAACCATACTCATAATGGATTAAAGACAAACATAAAACCATAAAACTCTTAGAATAAAATTAGCAAAACTGATCTGAGACATTGTACTTGGCAATGATTTTTGTATATGATGCCAAAGTCACAGCAGCAAAAGCAAATTTCAATAAGTAGGACTACTGCAAATGGAAAGTTTCTGCACAGCAAAAGAAACAATCAATAAAATGAAAAACCAATTTAATAGGTGAAAATATTTATAAATCATATATCTGATTAGTTTAATACTCAAAATATGTAGATAATTCACACAACTCAATAGCAGAAAAACAATACAAATTAAAAAGGGACTGAGAAAGTGAATACATATCTTTCCTAAGAAGATATACAAATACCCAACAGGTACATGAAACTATGCTCAACATCTTTAATGAGAAGAGATAAGCAAATCAAAACCCCAATAAGGTCTTACCTCACACCTATTAAAATGGCTATCATCAAAAAGACAAATGATAAGTATTGGCAAGATTATAAAGAAAAAGGGACACATTCATTTTTAGTGGGAATGTATGCAACACCATGGACTATAGCCCAACAGGCTCCTCTCTTTATGGGGATTCTCCAGGCAAGAATATTGAAGTGTGTTGCTGTGCCCTCATCCAGGGGATCTTCCTGACCCAGGGATTGAATAAAAATCTCTTAAATTTCCTGCAGTGGCAGGTGGGTTCTTTACTACTACCACTACCTGGGAAGATGTATATTGGTACAACCCCTATAAAGATAGTATGGAGATTCCTCAAAAAATTAAAACTAGGGCTACCATAAGATCTAGAAATCCCTCTTCTGTGTATAAATCCAAAGAAAATAAAAAGATGATCTCAAAGAGTTATCTGCACTCCCATTATTATTGCATTCTTTACAATGGCCAAGATATAGAAGCAACCTAAGTATCAATGAATAAATGGATAAAAAAGAATAAAATACTATTCAGCCATAAGAACAAAGGAAATCCTTCTGTCTGTGCTAATTATTTGATCATATATATGTGCTAGATTGAGGAGCAGAAGAAAATGACAGAGGATTAAGACAGGGATATCACCAGCCTCCTCATAAATACATCAAAAACTCATCAAGATAATGGACCAATCCCCTCAAAGCAACCTCAGGACAACAAAAGAAGACCCCAGGCCTCCAGAGGGGCAGGCTAAGCTCCCTGGAATGAAGTAGGACAGAGGATGGAGACACAAAAATGGAAGAGACAGAGAACTTCAGGATGGGAGCTTGTGCACTGAGAGAGGGAGGGAGTCATGAAGGAGAAAGAATTTCCATCAGTAGGAAGCTCCATCACAGGCAGCACCAAGGGGGAGCTGCAGAACCTCAGAGTCAGGAAAAGCATACTAGCGGTCAGAATATAGAAGAAGCTGCACTTCTCAGCTCATAAAGAGCTCACAGTCCTTGGCCCCAACCAGACAGTGGGTTCAGAGAGCCGAGAGAAGCTTACAGAAGCCCCACAACACATAAGGTGGCCCTAGGTTACTGAAAGAGGCAAGCACAGGCTGCTGGGTACAGATGGTGGGCCTGGGGAACTGTGAGAAGTGCATAGAAGCCCTCGGTGCAGAGGGTGGGCCCAGGGTGCCAAGAGAAGAGCACAAAGCCTGACAGTGAAGAGGGCTGGAACGGGGAGCCCAGAGAAGTGCACACAAGTTTCTGCAATGCAGATACTGAGGGCAGGGTTGAGGAGCTGAGAAAAGCACCACAAACGCCCCACCTAACAGATTTCGGTCTACAGCACAGGGTGGGACTGGGGGACAGAAACTCTGGCAAAAATTTCAGGGACAAGTAGGGGACTGGCGACTTTGAGACATGCTGAGAGGGTCACTTTGACATGGCTGTGGAAATAGATGTGTCTAACGCTGGGCTGGAAAAAGCACAAGCAAGCTGGAATCAAGACTGCCGGGAGAAATATCAGTAACTTCAGATATACAGATGACACCACACTTGTGGCAGAAAGTGAAGAGGAACTAAAAAGCCTCTTGATGACACTGAAAGAGGAGAGTGAAAAAGTTGGCTTACAATTCAACATTCAGAAAACTAAGATCATGGCATCTTGTCCCATCACTTCATGGGAAATAGATGTGGAGACAGTGGAAACAGTGTCAGACTTCATTTTATTTTTCTGGGCTCCCAAAATCACTGCAGATGGTGATTGCAGTCATGAAATTAAAAGACACTTACTCATTGGAAGGAAAGTTATGACCAACCTAGACAGCATATTAAAAAGCAGAAACATTACTTTGCCAACAAAGGTCCGTCTAGTCAAGGCTATGGTTTTCCCAGTGGTCATGTATGGATGTGAGAGTTGGAATGTGAAGAAAGCTGAGTGCTAGAAAATTGATGCTTTTGAACTATGATGTTGGAGAAGACTCTTGAGAGTCCCTTGGACTGCAAGGAGATCCAACCAGTCCATCCTAAAGGAGATCAGTCCTGGGTGTTCATTGGAAGGACTGATGCTGAAGCTGAAATTCCAATACTTTGGCTATCTCATGTGAAGAGTTGACTCATTGGAAAAGTCCCTGATGGTGGGAGGGATTGGGGGCAGGAGGAGAAGGGGACGACAGAGGATGAGATGGCTGGATGGCATCACCGACTCGATGGACATGAGTTTGAGTAAACTCCGGGAGTTTGTGATGGACAGGGAGGCCTGGCATGCTGCGATTCATGGGGTCACAAAGAGTCAGACATGACTGAGTGACTGAACTGAACTGAACACTGTCAAAGCCAATTAATACAACTGGTGAGGACATAGAAAAAAATAAATAAGCAGAGATGAATAACATAATTACTGAAATTAAAAATACTCTAGAAGGAACCAATAGTAGAATAACTGAGGCAGAAGAACAGGTAAGTGAGCTGGAAAACAGAATGGTGGAAATAATGGCTGTAGAGCAGAATAAAGGGAAAAAAAATGAAAGAATTGAGGATAGCCTCAGAAAGCTTTGGGTCAATATGGAACACATCAACATTCAAATTATAAGGGCCCCAGAGATTGGATAGGAAATAGTCAATCAAGTCCAAGAAGCACAGAGAGTCCCTTACAGAATAAACCCAATAAATCCAAGGGGAGACATGTTGAGACACATACTGATTAAGCTAACAGATTAAAAACAAAGACAGACTATTAAAAGCACCAAGGGAAAAGCAACAAGTAACATACAAGGGAAAACCCATAAGACTAACAGTGGATCTCTCAGGAGAAGCTCTGCAGGCCAGATGGGAATGGCAGGATACATTTAAAGTACTGAAAGGAAAAAAAAAAAAAAAAATCTACAACCAAGATTACTCTGCCCAGAAAGATCTCATTCAACACTGATAGACTCATGGGGAAATCAAAAATTTTACAGAAAAGCTAAAGTTAAAAGAATTTAGCACCACCAAAACACCTTTACAACAAATAATAAAGGGATTTATGTAGGCAGTAAACACAAGAGAAAGGAAACACCTACCAAAAAACCAAACAAACAAAGCAATTAAGAAAATGGCAATAGGAGCATATATATTAATAATTACTTTAAATGTAAAGGGATTAAACAGACTAACCAAAAGATAAAGACTGGCTGAATGGATACAAAAACAAGACCCTTATATATGCTGCTACAAGAGACCCACAGACCTAGAGACACATACATACTGAAAATAAAAGGATGGGAAAAGATTCCATGCAAATGGAAATCAAAAGGAAACTGGAGTGGCAAATCTTATATCAGACAAATTAGACTTGAAATTAAAGATAATTATAACAGATAAAGAAGGGCACTACATAGATCACAGGATCAATTCAAGAAGACATCACAATTGTAAATATTTATGCATCCAAAAAGGAGCACTTCAATACATAAGGCAAACACTAACAGACATAAGAGGGGAAACTGGCAGTAACACAATAATAGGGGACTTTAACACCCCACTTAAACCAATGGACAGATCATCAAAATAGCAAATCAGTAGGAAACACAAACCTTAAATGAAACATTAGAACAAGTGGACCTAATTGATATCGTCAAGACTTCCATCCAAATGCAGAAGAATACACTTTCTTACAAGTGCATATAGAACATTCTCCAGGATAGACTAAATCTTGGGCCCCAAATCAAACCTCAGTAAGTTTAAGAAAACTGAAATCATATCAAGCATCTTCTTTGGCCACAACACTATGAAACTAGATATCAATTACAGGGAAGAAAAAAAAAAAAAACTGCAATAAACACAACACATGGAGATTAAACAATACATTCCTAAATAATGGAGAGGTTACTGAAGAAGTAAGAAAATAAATCAAAAGATTTCTAAAAACAAATGACAATGAAAACACAACGACCCAAAACCTATGGGATGCAGCAAAAACAGTTCTAAGAGGGAAGGTTATAGCAATAGAATCCTATCTCAAGAAACAAGAAAAGCCTCGAATAGACAGCCTAACTCTCCATCTAAAGCAGCTGGAATAACATCAACAACAACAACAACAAAAAACAAAGTCAGCAGAAGGAAAGAAACCATAAAGATCAGAGCAGAAATAAATGAAAAAGAAACGAAGGAAACAATAACAAAGATTAATAAAAATGAAAGGTGGTTCTTTGATATAAACAAAATTGACAAACCGTTAGCCAGATTCATCAAGGAAAAAAGGAAAGAAAAATCAAATCAACAAAGTCAGAAATGAAAAAGGAGAGGCTACAGCAGAAAACACAGAAATACAAAGGATCATAAGATAATATTATGAGCAACTATATTGCCTATAAAATGGACAACCTAGAGGAAATGGAGAGATTCTTAGAAAAGTTCAACCTCTCACGACTGAACAAGGAGGAAATAGAAATTGTGAACAAGGCAGTTACAAACACTGAAATCAAAACTGATCAAAAAATCTCCCAAAAAACAAAAATCTATGGTCAGATGGCTTCACAGGAGAATTCTATCAAACAATTACAGAAGAACTAATGCCTACCCTTCTGAAACTCTTTTAAAAATTTTCAGAGGAAAGAACACTTCCAAACTCATTCCAAGAGGCCACATTCACTTGGATATCAAGATGAGACAAAGATATCATGAAAGCAGAAAATTACAGGCCAACATCACTGATGAACATAGATGCAAAAATTCTCAACAGAATTCAGGCAAACAGAATTCAACAACACATTAAAAAGACAACACCATGATCAAGTTGGGTTTATTCCAGGGATGCAAGGATTCTTCAATGTATGCAAACCAATCAATGTGATATACCATATTAATAAATTGAAAGATAAAAATCATATGATAATCTCAGCAAATGCAGAAAAAGCTTTCAACAAAATCCAGGACCCATTTATGATAAAAATTCTTCAAAAAAAATGGGCATAGAAGGAACCTACCTTAACATAATAAAGACCATATACAACAAACCCACAGCAAACATTATTCTCAATGGTGAGAAACTGAAAGCATTCCCTCTAAGATCAGGAACAAAACAAAGGTGCCCACTCTCACCACCACTAGTTAGCATACTTTTGGATATCCCACCTATGACAATTAAAGACGAGAAAGAAATAAAAGGAATCTATATTGGAAAGCAAGTAAAACTCTCACTATTTGCAGATGACATGATACTATACATAGAAAACCCTAAAGATATTATCAGAAAATTACTAGAACTAAACAGTGAATTTAGTAAAGTCACAGGATACAAAATATATACACAGAAATAGCTTGCATTCCTATATACTAACAATGAAAAATTAGAGATATTAATAAATCAATCCCATTTACCATTGCAACTTAAGGAATAAAATACCTAGGAATAAATCTACCTAAGGGGACAAAAGAGTTATATACAGAAAACTATAAGACACTGATGAAAGAAGTCAAAGACACCAAAAACAGATGGAAGGATATCCCATGGTCCTGGTTAGAAGAAACAATATTGTGAAAATAACTCTACTACCAAAAGCAATCAATAGATTCAGTGCAGTCCCTATCAAATTACAATAGCATTTTCTATAGAAATAGAAAAAATAATTCACAATTTTTATGGAAACACAAAGGACCCTGAATAGCCAAAACAATTTTAGGAAAGAAGAATGGAGCTGGAGGATTCAACGTACCTGATTTCAGACTATAGTATAAAACTACAGTCATCAAGATAGTATGGTGCTGGCACAAAAAAAGAAATATAGACCAATGGAACAGGATAGAAAGCCTAGAGATAAACCCACACACATATGGGCACCTTATCTTTGGCAAAGGAGGCAAGAATATACAATGGGAAAAAGACAGGCTCTTCAATAAATGGTGCTGGAAGAACTGACAACTATGTGCAAGGGAATGAAATTAGAACACTATGTAACACCACACAGAAAGATAAACTCAACATGGATTAAATCTAAATGTAAGAACAAAAACTAAAACATTCTTATAAGAAAACATAGGCAGAACACTATATGACATAAATCATAGCAAGATCCTTTATGGCCCACCTTCTAGAACAATGGAAATAAAAACAAAAGTAAATAAATAGGACCTGATTAAACTTAAAAACTTTTGCACAGCAACAGAAACTATAAACAAGGTGAAGATAATCCTCAGAATGGGACAAAATAATATCAAATGAAATTGATGAAGAATGAATTTCCAAAATACACAAGCAGCTCATACAACTCAATACTAGAAAAACAAACAACCCAATCAAAAAGTGGGCAAAAGACCTAAACACACATTTATCCAAAGAACACATACATATGTCTAAAAAACACATGAAAAGATACTCAACTTTTTTCATTACTAGAGAAATGCAAATCAAAACTACAGTGAGGTATCACCTTACACTGGTCAGAATGGCCATCATCAAAAAGTCTATAAGCAAGACATGAAATTGAAAGTGAAAGATGCTTAGTCATGTCCGACTCTTTGCAACCCCATGGACTCTATCCCACCAGCCTCTTCTATCCATGGAATTCTCCAGATCAGAATACTGAAGTGGGTTCAGTTCAGTCACTCAGTTGTGTCCAACTCTTTGTGACCCCTGAGCCACAGCACGCCAGGCCTCCCTGTCCATCACCAATTCCCCTGAAGTGGGTAGTCATTCCCTTCTCCAGGGCATCTTCTCAACCCAGGAATTGAACCTAGGTCTTTCACACTGCAGGTGCATTCTTTACCATCTGAGCCACCAGATGAATTTACTGCTGGCTAGTAGACATATGAGGGCTTCCCTGGTGGCTCAGAGGTTAAAGCGTCTGCCCACAATGCGGGAGACCCGGGTGAGGAGGAGCTCAACATCACTCATTATTAGACAAATGCAAATCAAAACTACAATGATATATTACTCTACCCCAGTAAGAATGGCCATAACAATTAAAAAAAAAAAAAAAATCGACAAACAAGTGCTGGAGAGAATGTGGAGAAAAGGGAACCCTCTTACACTGTGGGTGAGAAAGTAAATTGATACAGCCACTATAGAAGACAGTATGGAGATTCCTTAAAAAACTAGGAATAAAACTTTTAACTTTATGACCCAGCAATACTACTTCTAGGCATATACCCTGAAGAAGACATATACCCTGAAGAAACCAAAACTGAAATAGACACATATACCTCAAAGTTCACTGAAGCTCTATTTACAATAGCCAAGACATGGAAATAACCTAGATGTCCATCGACAGATGAATGGATAAAGAAGCCATGGTGTATATATAACAAATACTACTCAGCTATATAAAGGAACACAATTGAGTCAGTTAAAATGAGGTGGATGAACCTAGAGCCTATTATACAAAGTGAAGTGAGTCAGAAAGAGAAAAACAAATATCGTACATTAAAGTATTTGTATGGAATCTAGAAGGATCATACTGATGAATATGTTCACAGAGCAGCAATGGAGACACAAACATAAAGAACAGACTTATGGACAAGGGTAGGGAAGAAGAAGGAGAGGGTAAAATAAATGGAGAGAGTAGCATGGATGCATATACACTAACATCTGTAATAGCTAGCCAATTGGAATTTGTTGTATGACTCAAGGAACTGAAACTGGGGCTCTGTAATAGCTTAGAGAGTGGGGAATGGGTGAAAGTTGGGAGGGAGATTCTAGAGAGAAGGGACATATGTACACCTATGGTTAATTCATGGTGATGTATGACAGAAATCAAATCAATATTATAAACCAATCATAAATCAATTAAAAATAAATATTAAAATATATGTATTTTATTAATTCATTGTTTATCTTAGTCTGACACAATGTTATATGTCAATTATATGTCAGTAAGGCTAAGAAAATTTTAATAAAGTAAATCACAAACTATTTGTTACCCTCATGTGATATCTCATCTATTCTTTTCCAAACTATTTGAGTGCTTCTTTCTTTTAACCCAAAGATACACCATACAAACCTTTATGATTTCACTTATAATACTTAACTGAAGCTATAACCCCCTCAGCCACTGTATAAATTTTCCTGTTTAAATTTTTTTCTATACTTAACTATTAGCTCAATAACTGGAACATATCAAAAGTTCAATAAACAATATTGGTAATGTATGAGGGAGAGAAAAGTATTCCAATGGACACATGTAAAGGACAAAAGAAAGGCAGTGAACAGGGTCAAAATACACTGATTAAAGAATGAAGCCAGAAGGGAAATGGAACTGAGATTTAGAAACTAATTTTATAATCTCAGTTTAGGTTAGGTTGTGTACATGTGTTGGAAACTTTCAGCTGCATGATACTGTAAAAAATCTCTTGCTGTTATTATCTAATTCAAAAAATCTATTGTAAATATACTAATTAACATGAGGAAAATGTGGGATATTAAAACAGTATAAAGATTAGTACTCAATGATTTTCTCATTGATTTAAGAAATTATCAGCCAGTTTAGAACAAAAGAGACTAACATCTCTTTGTAATATTGATCAATCTATAGAAAAAGCCATGAATAAGAGATTTGCTTTAAGGTTAAGGCATATTTCTTATTCTTACTAGATAGTGTTGTACAGGATTCATATTTTCCCTATCCTCACCCTTACACAGTGAGTAATTGGCCACCTAAGCTGATTTACTCCTTGAGTTTAGAGTGCTCACAGAAAGTAGCTTTTCTTCCAGACACTATTGAATCTAAAGATCAATCTTTATAAAGTGCATCTTTTCTGAGTTGGACTTGAGGGAAACTCTAAATGACTCTAACATCTAAGCAGCTGTTGTATGAAGAGATATGAAATAGTACTGTTAGAAGTGCTATTTTGAGTGTATAAGTATAATTGAGTTTACAGGAAAACTAATACAACAGACAAATAGCTTTATGAAGGACTTGCAGTCAGAGATAGAATAGCTATGACTGAAATGTGGCTATGATCTGATCATGATGGAAACTGAAAAACCTTGAAGAGGTATGTATTGTTACTGTGTCTAAAGGTCAGATACTAAAGTTCCCATGAGTACCATATTAAGAGGGTGTGAATTTTTTGTGTTAATAATGTGACTTATTTTAAGATTTTGTCTGGATTAGGATAAGCCTACTTGAGCACAGTAACACTGAAAATAGTATATTTTAATATACTAAATTTTAGGTAGTATATATAAATAAAATTTCCTTTAAGTAGAAACTCTGTATTCCAAAATGCCTAAAGTTTGGAACTTGAGAGCTAAACTTGTAACAGTATTATAGTATTAGAGGTCAGTTGTTCTGTTTCACACACATTTCACTTTCTGTGACTTTGGACAGGTATCTTTGGGTAAGAAATTCTTTAAGCCTCTGCCCATTTGTGGAACCTGGTAAAACTTCGAATAGCTTCCCAGATGAAATGGTGTCTATTACAGAGACTGACAAACGAATATTTGCCCTGAACACAAACAGTTACAACAGATAACTAATTTCACTGATGAGAAAATATTTCCCAACCAACTTCTCCCTTATTGGCTTTCAGAAGACAGCCAGGGAATATAAATGCTCTTATTTGCAGCATTATTACAGCTGGGAGTAGGTATTTGATACTATTCTGGACAATAATATATAGAAAAGTTTGGGGTTGAGAATGAAAGCAAGAGGTTCTGGAAAGTCTCCAAACAGAGAGATCAGAAATGATTGAGATCACTCCTCCCCTGGGGCCCCTAACACATCACCATTCTCATCTCCTATGTTGAATAATGCCTTCATTTTCAGAGTTGTGTCAGAGTTGTACTGATATAAATAGAACTTCCCTAATGGTTCAGTGGTGAAGAATCCACCTGCAATGCAGGAGATGAAGGTTGGGAAAATCCCTGGGTTGGGAAAATCCCTTGGAGAAGGAAATGGCAATCTGTTCCAGTAGTCTTGCCTGGGAAATCTCATGGACAGAGAAGCCTGGTGGGCTAGTCCATGGGGTTGCAAAAGAGTCAGACATGACTTAGCGACTAAACAACAATAATCACAGAGATAACAGTCTATTCAGCCCCAACCACTGGGTTCCAGGTTGTAGTGGTGAATTTTCATTGGAAGAAGACCTGTTGCTTGCCCTCAGCATCACTCCTTGGGTTCCCAAGTCATGCTTCAACTGCCATTATCTGGGCCATGCTGCTGCATCCCTAATCCCACACCCCACTTTTCAGGTTGCACTGCTGAGTAGCCATTGTCAAGGATGCTGCTACTCCCCTGAACACAAAGCCCTATCCCAGATTAAGACTTTTGCTGAGTAAGGCTCTTGCTGCCCTAAGCCCCACCCGCTGTGGTTCCTAGTTACATCTGTGACCCATTCTTGCCAGGGGCATTGTCACTAACCAGAGCCCTAGCCCAATGGCAGGTTGAGATGTTGACCCCTTATTGATACCACTGTCCTAGACCCCATCTCCTGGTCCCACAATGTGGCTCTGAACTGTCATTACTAGAGCCATGTTGCCACAGTTCCACGCCCAGCTCCCCAGGCCCTGGCACATGGCTTGAACAGACTACCACCTGAATTGTGCTCTGCTATCCTGTGGCTGGCCCCTGGGACCAGAGTTGAGATTTTGACTTACCACTATCCCTCAGTTGTGCTTTCACTACACCCTGCATCCTGGGCCTAAGTCACCATTGCAATTTCTCACCCCAGGACATGTGACACAGCTACATTCCCCTCACCTTAGCCAGCTGGAGTCATATTGGTAATCCCCTGAGACTCAGATATCCGTTCTACAACATATCTGCACATACCCACACCTTAGACACGAGGGCCACAGCCATAGCAAAATGCATTTGTCCATCAGGACCCAGGCATTGTAGGTTCCACATATGCCTAATTCCAGGATCCTGGTTCCAGTACAGCTCTGTGGATTCTGAGCTTCTGCATGCCAACCCAGGATCTGAGAAGGATCCCATTATATATAACTTCCTCCCATGGGGCAAACACAAAAGGGAGAGAGAAGAGGAAGACCTCAGGCACTTCAGCCAGAGGATCTGAATAGCCCACCTGCCTTTGGCACTTGCAAGTCTTCTACAGCCTTGGCCAGGAAGATGCCCCACCATTTGGCCAACGTCAGCCTCAACCAGTAAAGTGGCATGCGGATTATTCCACTGTGCCTTCCCAGGGACAAAAGATGTTGCATTCCACAAGCTAGCAACCTTATAGCCACCTCCCGGTGAATGTTTTTCCTCACTGAAGTCAATGCAGAAACACTGAAAGAGATGGCTGTGCCCTCAAATGCAGATATCAAAAATACCCAACAACTGATTCAAGGATAAAATCTACAGATTATCCGAGAAAGAATTCCAAACAATAATTTTAAGGAAGCTCAGTGAGATTCAGGACAACAGAGACAGATGAATCAATGAATCCAGGAAATAATACATGAATAAAGGAAGAAATTCAATTAAAAAAATAGAGTCCATTAAAAATAACCAAAAAAAAAAAAATTCTGAAGATGAAAAATACAGCGAATAAAGTAAAAAATACAATATACAGCTTTGAACATAGTCTCAGGCAGTAGAAAGAATCTGTGAGCTTGAAGACATCTCTTGATTTTAATTAATTAGAGGAAAATAAAGAAACTAGCATGAAAAAGTGGGAAGAAAACCTATATGACTGTAAGACCAGATCAAAAGAAACACTGTGGGAGTCCCAGAAGAAGAGAGAGAAAATGGGAAAAAAGTTTTAGTTAACGAATAATGGCAAACAACTTCTTAAATCTGAGACATGATATAAGTGCCATATAAGAAATGCTAAAGGGAGACCTCCAAGGTGACATAAAAGTGTACTAAACAGTAAAATAAGAAAATATAAAAAAATAAAATTTACTGGTGAGGTAAATGCGTAGTAGGGCTTCCCAGGTGGCTGGGTGGTAAAGAATCTGCCTGACAATGCAGGAGACGCAGGTTTGAGCCCTGGCTCAGGAAGATCCCCTGGAGAAGAAAATGGCCAGAATTCTTGTCTGGGAAATCCCGTGGACAAAGGAGCCTCGTGGGCTACAGAACATGGGGTCACGAAAGAGTCAGACACGACTTAGCGACTAATCAATAGCGGTGCAAGAGCTGTGGCTGCACAACGCGGGGGCAACTGTGAGGTGATACCCCACGTCCAAGGGCAGAGAAGCCCCAGCAAGATGGTTGATGCTGGAGTGGTGGTGAAGCGGCGGCTGCATGGCTCTTGAGCAACTGTGAGAGATACCCCACGTCCAAGAACAAAGGAGAAGCCCCAGCAAGAAGGTAGGAGGTGCCAAGTCGCATTTACAATCAAACCCCATACCTGAGAGAGTCATTTCCTAGGCAGGTTGATAAGAAGTCTAGGGGTCCCCAGGAGAGGGGGGTATGGAATTCTCAAGGAGGAAGAAAGGACAAACTTTTGTCCCTCTACATTCCTTAGCACTCCCATTTGAATGCAGAGTTCCAAAGAATAGCAAGGAGAGATAAGAAAGCCTTCCTCAGCGATCAACACAGAGAAATAGAGGAAAACAACAGAATGGGAAAGACTACAGATCTCTTCAAGAAAATTAGAGATACCAAGGGAACATTTCATGCAAGCATGGGTTCAGTAAAGGACAGAAATGGTATGGACCTAACAGAAGCAGAAGATATGGCAAGAATACACAAAAGAACTGTACAAAAAAGATCTTCATCACCCAGATAATCACAATGGTGTGATCACTCACCTAGAGCCAGACATCCTGGAATGTGAAGTCAAGTGGGCCTTAGAAAGCATCACTATAAACAAAGCTAGTGGAGGTGATGGAATTCCAGTTGAGCTATTTCAAATCCTGAAAGATGATGCTGTGGAAGTGCTGCACTCAATATGCCAGCAAATTTTGAAAACGCAGCAGTGGCCACAGGACTGGAAAAGGTCAGTTTTCATTCCAATCCCAAAGAAAGGCAATCCCTAAGAATGCTCAATCTACAGCACAATTGCACTCATCTCACACACTAGTAACATAATGCTCAAAATTCTCCAACCAGGCTTCGGCAATGAGTGAACCATGAACTTCCAGAGGTTCAAGATGGTTTTAGAAAAGTCAGAGGAACCAGAGGTCAAATTGCCAACATCCACTGGATCATTGAAAAAGCAAGAGAGTTCCAAAAAAACATCTATTTCTGCTTTATTGACTACGTCAAAACCTTTGACTGTGTGGATCAGAATAAACTCTGGGAAATTCTAAAAGAGATGGGCATACCAGACTACCTGACCCACCTCTTGAGAAACCTATATGCAGGTCAGGAAGCAACAGTTAGAACTGGACATGGAACAATAGACTGGTTCCAAATAGGAAAAGGAGTATGTCAAGGTTGTATATTGTTACCCTGCTTATTTAACTTATATGCAGAGTACATCATGAGAAACGCTGGGCTGGAAGAAGCACAAGCTGGAATCAAGATTGCCAGGAGAAATATCAATAACCTCAAATATGCAGATGACACCACCCTTATGGCAGAAAGTGAAGAGGAACTAAAAAGCCTCTTGGTGAAAGTGAAAGAGGCGAGTGAAAAAGTTGGCTTAAAGCTCAACATTGAGAAAACTAAGATCATGGCATCTGGTCCCATCACTTCATCGAAAATAGATGGGGAAACAGTGGAAACAGTGTCAGACTTTATTTTGAGGGGCTCCAAAATCACTGCAGGAGGTGATTGCAGCCATAAAATTAAAAGACACTTACTCCTTGGAAGGAAAGTTATAACCAACCTAGATAGCATATTAAAAAGCAGAGGCATTACTTTGCCAACAAAGGTCCATCTAGTCAAGGCTATGGTTTTCCCAGTGGTCATGTATGGATGTGAGAGTTGGACTGTGAGGAAAGTTGAGTGCCAAAAAATTGATGCTTTTGAACTGTGGTGTTGGAGACGACTCTTGAGAGTCACTTGGACTGCAAGGAGACCCAACCAGTCCATCCTAAAGGAGATCAGTCCTGGATATTCATTGGAAGGACTGATGCTAAAGCTGAAATTCTAATACTTTGGCCACCTCATGCGAAGAGTTGACTCATTGGAAAAGACCCTGATGGTGGGAGAGATTGGGGGCAGGAGGAGAAGGGGACGACAGAGGATGAGATGGCTGAATGGCATCACCGACTCAATAAGGATGAGTTTGAGTAAACTCTGGGAGTTGGTGATGGACAGGGAGGCCTGACGTGCTGCGATTCATGGGGTCACAAAGAGTCAGACGTGACTGAGTGACTGAACTGAACTGAACTGAACTGAATTACTAATTAGAGAGTATATAGCTCCATGGCTAACACTAGCAAAGGGGTACTCTTTCTGCCCTCTTCTGATACTTATGTCAGAAGCTTTATCTCCTTTTTACTTTAATAAAACCTTACACAAAAGTTCTGAGAGATCAAGCCTCATCTCTGTCCCCAGATTGAATTCTTCTCCTACAGAGGTCAAGAATCCTGGTGTCTTTGCATGTTTCAGCAACAACCTTTCATACCTTCCAGAAATGCTCAGATGACTGAAACAAACCTTGTACACACCAGGACCCATAGACCCCACAGAAACTGAGACAGAACTGTGTTTGAGTGTCTTCTGTGTAGGTACGGGTCAGCAGTGGACTGCCGCAGGGGCAGGGGCTAGGGCTCTGGGTGCAGCAGACCTGGATATGGCATAAGCCCCTCTTGGAGGAGGTCACCATTAACCCCACTATAGAGCCCCAGAACTTACACAGGACTGGGAAACAAACTCTTGGTGGGCACAAACAGAACCTTGCTTGAACCAGGACCCGGGAGAAAGGAGCACTGACCCCACAAGAGACTGACCCAGACTTGCCCATAAATATTCAGGAGTCTCCAGCCAAGGTGTGGGTCAGCGGTGGCCTGCTCCAAGGCTAGGAAAACTGAGTATAGCAGTGCATACATGAGACCTTTTGAAGGAGATCACTATTATCTTCATTACCTCCACCATACTTTGGCCCCAGGTAAATAACAGGAAGGGAACACAGCTGCACCCATCAAGAGAAAATTGGGTTAAAGATTTACTGACCATGGCCCCGGCCATAAGAACAAGACCCAGTTTCCCCCTCAGTCAGTCTCTCCCATCGGGAAGCTTCCATAAGCCTCTTGCCCTTCTTCATCAGAGGGCAGAAAGACTGAAAGCTACAATCACAGGAAACTAACCAATATGATCACATGGACCACAGCCTTGTCTAACTCAATGAAACTATGAGCCATGTCCTGTAGGACCACTCAAGATGGACGGGTCATGGTGGAGAGTTCTAATAAAACGTAGTCCACTGGAGAAGGGAATGGTGAACCATTTCATATTCTTGCCTTGAGAACTCCATGAACAGTATGAAAAGGCAAAAAGATAAGACACTGAAAGATGAACTCCCCAGGTTGGTAGGTGCACATTATGCTACAGGAGATCAGTGGAGAAATAATTCCAGAAAGAATGAAGAGATGGAGACAAAGCAAAAACAACATCCAGTTGTGGATGTGACAAGTGATGGAAGTAAAGTTTGGTGCTGTAAAGAACAATATTGTATAGGAACCTGGAATGTTAGGTCCATAAATCAAGGCAAATTGGAAGTGGTCAAACAGAAGATGGCAAGAGTAAACATTGACATTTTAGGAATCAGTGAAATAAAATAGACTGGAATGTGTGAATTTAAATCAGATGACAATTGTATCTACTACCTTGGGCAAGAATCCCTTAGAAGAAATGGAGTAGCCCTCATAGTCAACAAAAGAGTCCGAAATGCAGTACTTGGACACAATCTCAAAAACGACAGAATGATCTCTGTTCGTTTCCAAGGCAAATCATTCAATATCACAGTAATCCAAGACTATGCCCTGACCAAACAATGCTGAAGAAGCTGAAGTTGTATGGTTCTCTGAAGACCTACAACATCTTCTAGAACTAACACCCCAAAAAGATATCCTGTTCATTATAGGGGACTGGAGTGCAAAAGTAGGAAGTCAAGAAATACCTGAAGTAACAGACAAATTTGACCTTGGAGTACAGAATGAAGCAGGGCGAAAACTAATAGAGTTTTGCCAAGAGAACGCACTGGTCATAGAAAACATCCTCTTCCAACAACACAAGAGAAGACTCTACAAATGGACATCAGCAGATGGTCAACACTGAAATCAGATTGATTATATTCTTTGCAGCCAAAGACGGAGAAGCTCTATACAGTTAGCAAAAAACAAGACTTGGAGCTGACTGTGGCTTAGATCATGAACTGCTTATTGCCAAATTCAGAAGAAATTGAAAGAAAGTAGGGAAATTGAAGAAAGCAGAGAAAACCACTAAACCATTCAGGTATGACCTAAATCAAATATCTTACAATTATACAGTGGAAGTGACAAATAGATTCAAGGTATTTAGATTTGATAGACAGAGTGGCTGAAGAACTATGACGGAGGTTTGTGACACTGTACAGGAAGCAGGGATCAAGACCATCCCCAAGAAAAAGAAATTCAAAAAGGCAAAATGGTTGTCTGAGGAGGTCTTAAAAATAGCTGTGAATAGAAAAGAAGCTAAAGGCAAAGGAGAAAAGGAAAGATATACCCATTTGAATGCAGTTTTCCAAAGAATAGCAAGGAGAAATAAGAAAGCCATCCTTGGAGATCAGTGCAAAAAAATAGAGGAAAACAATAGAATAGGAAAGACTAGAGATTTCTTCAAGAAAATTAGAGATACCAAGGAAACATTTCATGCAAAGAGGGGCACAAAAAAAGGACAGAAATGGTATGAACCTAACAGAAGCAGAAGATATTAAGAAGAGGTGGCAAGAATACACAGAAGAACTATATGAGAAAGATCTTCACAACCCAGAAATCACAATGGTGTGGTCATTAATCAAGAGCCAAACACTCTGGAATACAAAGTCAAGTGGGCCTTAGCAAGCATCAATACAAACAAAGCTAGTGAAGGTGATGGAATTCCAGTTGAGCTATTTCAAATCCTAAAAGATGGTGCTGTGAAAGTGAAAGTGCTGCTCTCAATCTGCTAGAAAATTTGGAAAACTCAGCAGTGGCCACAGGACTGGAAAAGATTGATTTTCATTTCAATCCCAAAGAATGCTCAAACTACCACACAATTGCATTCATCTCACACACTAGTAAAGTAATACTCAAAATTCTCCAAGTCAGGCTTCAACAGTACATGAACCATGAACTTCCAGATATTCAAGCTGGATTTAGAAAAGGCAGAGGAACCAGAGGTCAAATTGCCACATGCATTGGATCATCAAAAAAAGAAGAGAGTTCCAGAAAAATATCTACTTCTGGTTTATTGACTATGCCAAAGCCTTTGCTTGTATGGACCCCAACAAACTCTGGAAAATTATTAAAACAATGGGAATATCAGACACCTTACCTGCCTTTTGAGAAACCTGTATGCAGGTCAGGAAGCAACAGTTAGAACTGGACACAGAACAACAGACTGGTTCCAGATTGGGAAAAGAGTACGTCAAGGGTGTATATTGTCACCCTCCTTATTTAACTTATATGCAGAGTACATCATGAGAAATGCTGGGCTGGATGAAGCACAAGCTGGAATCAAGATTTCCGGGAGAAATACCCATAACCTCAGATATCCAAATGACACCACCCTTATGACAGAAAGTAAAGAAGAACTAAAGAGCCTCTTGATGAAAGTGAAAGAGGAGAATGAAAAAGTTGGCTTAAAGCTCAACATTCAGCAAACAAAGATCATGGCATTTGGTCCCATCACTTCATGGCAAATAGATGGGGAAACAGTGGAAATGGTGACAGGCTTTATTTTCTTGGGCTCTGAAATCACTGCAGATGGTGACTACAGCCATCAAATTAAACTATGCTTGTTCCTTGGAAGAAAAGTTATGACCAACCTAGACAGCCTATTAAAAAGCAGAGACAGTACTTTGCCAACAAAGGTCCATCTAGTCAAAGCTATGGTTTTTCCAGTAGTCATGTATGGATGTGAGAGTTGCACTATAAAGAAAGCTGTGTGACGAAAAACTGATGCTTTTGAACTGTGTGTTGGAGAAGACTCTTGAGAGTTCCTTGGACTGCAAGGAGATCCAATCAGTTCATCCTAAGGGAAATCAGTCCTGAATATTCAGTGGCAGGACTAATGTTGAAGTTGAAACTCTAGTACCTTGGCCACCTGATGCGAAGAGTTGACTCATTGGAAAAAACCCTGATCATGGGAGGGATTGGGTGCAGGAGGAGAAGGGGACGGCAGAAGATGAGATGGTTGGATGACATTACTGCCTCAATGGACATGAATTTGAGTAAACTCCGGGATTTGGCAATGGACAGGAAGTCCTAGCATGCTGCAGTCCATTGGGTCGTAAAGAGTCAGACACGACTGAGCGACTGAACCAAATAGCAAAAAATTTCAAAATACTCTCAAACTGCCATGGTAGTTTGTAAGTCACTTTGAAATCTACCACATTGATTAACAGCCAAAAATACTGAAAACAGGTATATCCCAATATTACATTACTAGAAACGCAATACAAAAAAATTGAAAATTGGGACCTCACATAAATTGTGTGAGCATAGATTGGGAGCTTGATATTGATGTTTATACACTGCTCTATTTAAAATAGATAACCAATAAAACCTACTGTATAGCACTGAGAACTTTGCTCAATGAAACTAACAGAATGTTGTTGATCAACTGTACTTCAATATAAAGCTATTTATTAAAAAATATGCTGTGGCAAGTAAAAGGGTAACTCTTTCTTATGCAGTTAAATTGTTATCAGCTTAAAACTGATGGTTATCAGCTTAAAACTTACAAGCTATATTATAGTAACCACCAAAAAAAAACCTAAATTAGACATAGACATGATAAAGAGAAAATAATCAAAGCAAAACACGTCAAAACATCACCACCAACAAAAACTCAGGAAGAAAGAAAGTAAAAAATCACAAAACAATCAGAAATCAATGAACAAAGTAATGATGGGAAGTATCAATACTTACATTAAATATTACTGGTTTAAATTACCAGTTAAAAGACAGAGGTGCTGAATATATAGAAAACAAGATCCATTTATATGCTGCCTACAAGAAACACACTTCACTTTAAAATACACTGAAAAGTGTAGGCTGAAAGTAAAGGGATTGTAAAAGATATTTCAAGCAAATGGAAACTCAAAGACAGCACAGAAGCTATATTTATCAGACAAAAGAGCCTTTAAATTAAACTATAATAATATACAGTGATGGTCTTTATGTAATGATAAACATGTCAGTTCATCAGAATTGATAAACACACCAGTTCATTACAATCAGAACAATTGTAAGCACCTACACTCCAGTAATGGAGCATTTAAATATATTAAATAAATATTGACAAAAATGAAGGGTGAAATAGCAAACAATAATAGTAGAAGACTTCAATACCATGCTTTAAACAATGGAGAGGTCATGCACATGAGATCAAAAAGGAAATAATGGATTTGAATGACACCTTAGATGAAATGCCCTAATGTATCTATAAAGAACATTCTGACAACAGGAGAATATACATTACTCTCAAATGCACACAGAACATTCAGGAAAGATCACATGAGAGGTCGCACAGCATATTCTAACAAACGGAGATTATACTGAATGTCTTTTCTGACCATATAGTATGAAACTAGATATCAATCAGAGGAGGAAACCTGGAAAATTAACAAATATGTGGAAATTTAAAAATATAAATTTTGACCTGAAAAACAAGGGATCAAATAGTAAATTAAAAGGCAATCAAGAAATATTCTGTGGGAGAACGTGAGGGTGGGATGTTTTGAAAGAACAGCATGTATATTATCTATGGTGAAACGGACCACCAGCCCAGGTGGGATACATGAGTCAGGTGCTCGGGCCTGGTGCACTGGGAGGACCCTGAGGAGTCGGGTGGGGAGGGAGGTGGGAGGGGGGATCGGGATGGGGAATACGTGTAACTCTATGGCTGATTCATGTCAATGTATGACAAAACCCACTGAAATGTTGTAAAGTGATTGGCCTCCAACTAATAAAATAATATTTAAAAAAAAAAAAAAAAAAGAAAAAAATGATTGACCACAGAGATGAAAGAGTGCATAAGTATAATAATTCTGATAAGAATAAAAAAATAGTAAGAAAATTTATGGCATTTGCAGTTAGAGATGATTATATATACATGTATTGTTGGAGCTTAGACAGAAGAGTTCTAAATCAAAAACTGAATCATGTATTTGAAAGTGTTGAAATCATGGATTTCTTTTTTTTTTTCATTTATTTTTATTAGTGGAGGCTAATCACTTCTCAACATTGTAGTGGCTTTTGAAAATCATGTATTTCAAATATTCAAAATAAGAGATATTTGTGGATAATTTTATAAATATATATACATATTTAATTTTTTAAATAACAAAACAAATAGTAAATTTCAGAGAAAAGAGTTGATTATATTTTCTAAGAATTTTCACATCAAAACATATGGACTATAATATGCATCTTAAAAATTAAATATAATGAATATTGTATACTTCATTTAGACTGTTGCTCAAATATCAATGTCTCTGTGAAGTATTTTCTGACTGCCCTACTTAAAATTACATATATAGATGTCCTACCTCACTTTTCTGGCTCTTTCTGTTTTTTTGTCCACATTCTTGTTATCTGTTATTTTATGCATTATACATAAGTCCACCTTCTCACATTTAGTATATGAGGTCCATAAAAGCAGACATTTATTCAGCCCTCGAAATAATCTCAAAAAATTTTGATTAAATAATCAGTTATCTTTCAGGAACTATATAAATTGTATTCAAAACTCAATTTTCACAATGACACTTGGGACATTATTCTTATCTTATTTTTGACAGAAGAAAGTGAATTTTACAGAGTTTAAGTAGCGGCCCAAGATGTTACGCATATTAATTTTTTATTTCAGAGATATGGCTGAAGAAACATAAATCTGATTCTAAGCTTATGGTCTTGTCCAGTAATCTCGATAATCCTGCAGTGACACTGGTAGAATGATTAAACTAGAATGGATTCATTTAAATTTGGGCTAACACTAATCATGTTATTCTCAAATGAAATGGTGTGCAGTCTCTTTTACTTTTAGTCATATTAATCAATAAATATAATTATTGGGATATACAAAGTTCAGGTACTAAAAACATTACCACACAGGAGTATAATGATCAGAAAGATTGTTCTTTCTGATTTTGCTATACTATTGATACTACTTTTGTAAAAAGAAAAAAAGAAAAACAACTTCTAACTTACACTTTTTTCTCTTTGTGTATTTAATGCCAGAGTGGAATCTTTCAAAACCACTGTAATTTATTAAGCTGATATCACAAATGTCCAATTTAGTTATTTCCAATAAAGAATAATTGTAAATAGTTCTTTTATATGCAGCAGCCATCCATTTAAAATAGGGGGAAAAAATCTGTAGCTACTGGTGGAATAGTTGAGTATCAAGGAAAATAAATATTCTTGATGGATTTAAAAATTGTGTTCGATTTTTCTTTTCTCGTATAGAAACACTATGCAGTTATTTTATGAAAATCCCAAAACCTTTAGAAATGAGATATCTTTGAATATCTCTTAATTAAGGGATATATATTGATAGAGACAACTTGGGTATTTATGAAACCGTAAAAATTAGACAAAAGAAAAAGTTTTGCTAAGCTCCTTGGCACTACTTTTTGTGATGAATGATTTTCTGGATTTGACACCAGAAGTAAATACACAAAATAAACACAACACCACAAAAAACTCAGTGGAACTATATTAAACTAGAAAGCCTCTACACAGCAACAAAATACATTTTTCCAAAGAAGACATACAGATGGCAAATAAGCACATGAAAAGCTGCTCAGCATCACTATTCAGTTCGGTTCAGTCACTCAGTCATGTCTGACTCTTTGCGACACCATGAATCGCAGCACGCAAGGCCTCCCTGTCCATCACCAACTCCCAGAGTTTACTCAAACTCATGTCCATGGAGTCGGTGATGCCATCCAGCCATCTCATCCTCTGTCGTCCCCTCCTCTTCCTGCCCCCAATCCCTCCCAGCATCAGGGTCTTTTCCAAAGAGTCAACTCTTCGCATGAGGTAGCCAAAGTATTGGAGTTTCAGCTTCAGCATCAGTCCTTCCAATGAACACCCAGGACTGATCTCCTTCAGGATGGACTGGTTGGATCTCCGTGCAGTCCAAGGGACTCTCAAGAGTCTTCTCCAACACCACAGTTCAAAAGCATCAATTCTTTGGTGCTCAGCTTTTTTCACAGTCCAACTCTCACATCCATACATGACCACTGGGAAAACCATAACCTTGACTAAACGGACTTTTGTTGGCAAAGTAATGCCTCTGCTTTTTAATATGCTGTCTAGGCTGGTCATAACTTTCCTTCCAAGGAGTAAGTGTCTTTTAATTTCATGAATGCCATCACCATCTGCAGTGATTTTGGAGCCCCCCAAAATAAAGTCTGACACTGCTTCCACTGTCTCCCCATCTGTTTCCCATGAAGTGATGGGACCAGATGCCATGATCTTAGTTTTCTCAATGTTGAGCTTTAAGCCAACTTTTTCACTCGCCTCTTTTACTTTCATCAAGAGGCTTTTTAGTTCCTCGTCACTTTCTGCCATAAGGGTGGTGTCATCTGCATACCTGAGGTTATTGATATTTCCCCCGACAATCTTGATTCCAGCTTGTGCTTCTTCCAGCCCAGCGTTTCTCATGATGTACTCTGCATATAAGTTAAATAAGCAGGGTGACAATATACAGCCTTGATGTACTCCTTTTCCTATTTGGAACCAGTCTGTTGGCCCATGTCCAGTTAAGCAACAATGAGATATCACCTTACATCTGTAAGAATGTCCATCATCAAGAGGTCTACAAATAACAATTACTGGCAAGGATGTGGAAAAAGGCAACCATTGTATTTATTGGTAGCAATGTAAATTGATGCACTCACTATAGAAAGCAAAGTTCCTTAAGAAACTAAACGTAGACTCCCTTATGATCTGCAATTCCACTCCTGGGTAAATCTAGGAAAAAATGAATACACTATTTTGAAAAGAATTATGGACCCCAGTATTCATAATAGCACTAATTACGAGCCAAGACATGGCAGCAACCCAAATGTCCATCAACAAATGGACAAAGAAGATGTGGTATGTATGCATGTATGTGTATAAACATGTATGTATAAACACACATACACACAACTTCATTACTTTACTCAGTCACATAAAGTCAAGTCATATAAAATCATATAAAGTAAAGTCAGATATTACTTTACTCAGTCATAATAAAGAATGAAATTCTGCCATTTATAGCCATGTACTGGCATGCTGCGATTCATGGGGTCGCAAAGAGTCAGACACGACTGAGCAACTGAACTGAACTGAACTGAACTGAGATGGAGTTAGAGAAAATTATGCTTGATGAAATTAGTCTGACAAAGACAGATACTTTATCATACCATTCATATGTTAAATCTAAAAAATATTACAAATGAATATACATAGCAAAACAGAAACAGACTCAGGTATAGAAAACAAACGTGTGGTTATCAGAGGGCAGAGGGGAAGGGAGGTGATTAAGGGATAAAAATTATTATTTATAAAATAGGTGAGCAACACAGGCACAGGGAATTAGGGCCATTAAGTGAAGTGAAGTCACTCAGTACCGTTCGACTCTTTGCGACCCCATGGACTGTAGCCTACCAGGCTCCTCGGTCCATGGGATTTTCCAGGCAAGAGTACTAGAGTAGGTTCCCATTTCCTTCTCCAGGGGATCTTCCAGACCCAGGGATCGAACCCAGGTCTCCCACATTGTAGGCAGACGCTTTACGGTCTGAGCCACCTTATACTAAATGTTGATGGAATATGATCTATAAAACTATGAATCATTATGTTGTACTTCCCAAACCAGTAAAGTGTAAATCAACTACACCTCAATAAATAAATAAACAGAAAGAAAAAATGTGGTCATGTATGCACAATATTATCCAGTCATAAAAAAGAATAAAGTCTTGCCATTTGCAACACTGTGGAGAGACAGACCTTAAAGACATTATGCCAAGTGAAGTAAATCAGAGAAAGAGAAATGCCATATGATCTTACTTATACGTGAAACCTTAAGTGAAAGTGAAAGTTGCCCTGTTGTGTCCAACTCTTTGCAACCCCATGGACTATACAGTCCCTGGAATTCTCCAGGTCAAAATACTGGAGTGGGTAGCCATTCCTTTCTTCAGGGGATCTTCCCAACCCAGGGATCTAACCCAGGTCTCCTGCATTGCAGGCAGATTCTTTACCAGCTGAGCTACCAAGAAAGCCCATGCAATCAAAACAAAACAGACAAAAAAGAGTGCGTAGATATAGAGAACACACTGGTGGTTGCAGAGGTGAGTGGAAAAGAAGGTCAAAAAGCACAAATTTTCCACTTATAAAATAAATAAGTCATGGGGAAATAAAAGGCAGCTTGGTGACTATAGTTAATACTATACTGCATATCTGAAAGTTGTTGAGAGTAATTTTTAAAAGATCTCATTACAATAAAAGAAATTTATAACCATGTATTATATCAGATATTGTGATCATTTTGCAACATATACAAAATTGACTTATTACTGTATGGCAGAGAGTGAAGAGAAACTAAAAAGCCTCTTGATGAAAGTGAAAGAAGCAAGTGGAAAAAGTTGGCTTAAAGCTTGACATTCAGAAAACTAAGATCATGGCATCTGGTCCCATCACCTCATGGGAAATAGCGGGGGAGACAGTGGAAACAGTGTCAGACTTTATTTTTTGGGCTCCAAAATCACTGCGGATGGTGACTACAGTCACAAAATTATAAAATGCTTACTCCTTGGAAGGAAAGTTATGACCAACTTAGACAGCATATTAAAAAGCAGAGACATTACTTTGCCAACAAAGGTCCGTCTGGTCAATGCTATGGTTTTTCCAGTGATCAAATGGATTTGAGAGCTGGACTGTGAAGAAAGCTGAGCGCTGAAAAATTGATGCTTTTGAACTGTGGTGTTGGAGAAGACTCTTGAGAGTCCCTTGGACTGCAAGGAGATCCAACCAGTCCATCCTGAAGGAGATCAGTCCTGGGTGTTCATTGGAAGGACTGATGCTGAAGCTGAAACTCCAATACTTTGGCTACCTCATGCGAAGAGTTGACTCATTGGAAAAGACCCTGATGCTGGGAGGGATTGGGGGCAGGAGGAGAAGGAGATGACAGAGGATGAGATGGCTGGATGGCATCACCAATTCGATGGACATGAGTTTGAGTAAATTCCGGGAGTTGGTGATGGACAACGAGGCCTTGCGTGCTGCGATTCATGGGGTCACAAAGAGTCAGTCACGACTGAGCGACTGAACTGCACTGAACTGAACTAATACCTAAATCTAATATAATGTTGCATGTCAATGATATCTCAATTTTTAAAGTTTATATTAAAATATTACCTTTTTATGACTTAAGTCACGGTATCATAAAATAAAATACAAATAATCTAAAAAAGCCAGTAAACTCTTGCCCCCCTCTCAAATTACATATCTGTGTGGAGCCAGATTATTTCCAATACCTTAACCAGAAAAGCATATTGCAAGAGACTGCATGTGGAAGCAGATAAGCCAGACACCAAATAGATCTGGAAAATATGTAATCCAACACTCAGTAATTTTTTGTTATGGAAAAAATTCCTATTTATTAAATATATTATTCATCTTAACATTTAATATAATCATTTTGTCCAAATAAAATCAATTTATAGAAAATTTAAACAATTAGTGGCTTTGATTTTGTAGTGCATTAAATATGGATATAATCAACATAAAACTCTTAGTAGTGCTCAATTTTTAAGGGAACAAAGGACTCCTGAGACCAAAATATGTAAGAACTTCTGATACAGATCATTTATTAGGTTCAGAGTGATATCATCAACCATGAATGATGAAACTTACTTAGAAGAATTTGAATAGACTGATGTAAATGAAGACTTTTTTTTTTAATAGAAAACAAATCTCTTTCCTCAGAAGAGAGGCAAAATGACTGTTAAAATAGAGGTTACAGATATACTTTAATTCTGATCTGAGATGCCTTTAATACTGAAGGGACAGAATTGGATTGAATTTGATGGAATCTGGTTAATCAATTTCTTCTTGGCATTATATAGAGACTAGTCTGTGGAAAGTTCATTTGACTAAGTTAAACACAAGGAGATTGTTAACAGAACCCAGCTTGAAAATATCAAAATGATAAGAACTTGGCAGAAATCTTCAGCTATTCATCAGGAATACAAAGATCACCTATAGATATGAGAAAAATAGCAACAGAATTTAGCTTTAAGCATCTGAAATCAGAGTGTGGAACCCTATATTGTTATCTACAGTGATTGTGAGTATATTACAGTCAGGGCCCTGGTACCCCACAATGGATCCAGTGAAACAGAATTCCCCAAAATAACTTGTTAGCTTAACAAGTGATGCTGTATCCTAATGGTGAGTTTTAGACAGAAAGATTACCTCAAAATCTTTTGATAAATCTTGAGTTTGTTCTTTTTTTTAATCTTTAACATTCAGGATATTTTTTGACCTCTAATCTGACTTCTCTAGGGTTTGGACCAATTGGCCCAGACAGTCCAAGTAGATGAAAACTAGAAAATAATCAACATAGTCAGACCTTATTATAATCAGACAATTTCAGCCTTTCTTAGGCAAGTTATTCTAAAGGTTGCATTGTAAAATAAGGACTATGCTCAGCTGATTTTTTCTATTCCCTGGGAAATAATGTTGCTTTTATTTATGTATGCCATGCTAAGCTGCTTCAGTCATGTCCAACTCTGTGCAACCCTATGGACTGTAGCACGCCAGGCTCCTCTGTCCATGGAATTCTCCAGGCAAGAATACTGGAGTGGATTGCCATTCCCTTTTCTAGGGGATCTTCCCGACCCAAGGATCAAACCCTTGTCTCTTATATCTAACCTGCATTGGCAAGTGGGTTTTTTACCACTAGCGCCACCTGAGAAGCCCAAAATATATGCATACGTAGAGGTTAAAAACAATCAATATGTGAAGACAGTACAAATAAAGTTTAGCCCTCCAACTTGTTAACAAAAGGAACTGATAGGACAAAAAGTTAATTTAAAAACTAGTCTTATTTTCAAAACAACGAGAGTTACAAATAGTAAAGGTTTTCTATTTAAAGTAGTTATTTCTCCATAGACTTGATGTATATGTTTTTTTCTGTGCTGTTTTTGTTATAGCGTTAATAAAACCTTTAATTCTATAACATATATCTGACAATGTCAAAGTCATATTTAAATGGATTCTTACTTTAACAAGAGCTTTCCTTGTGGTTCAGCCTGTAAAGAATCTGCCTGCAATGCAGAAGACCTGGGTTCGATCCCTGGGTTGGGAATATCTTGCATGGAAAAGAGAAAGGCTATCCACTCCAGTATTCTGGCCTGGAAAATTCCATGGACTACAATCCATAGGGTTGCAAAGAGTGATTTTCACTTTCACCTTTCACTTTACTCTCTCAAATACTTATGTATTAAGCCTTTGGAAGAAGAGCAAGCTGAATCTTTTTTCCTTCTTCCTATGACTGTAGAGCATTAGAAAACCACCCTCACCCCATAAATAATCAAATTATTGTCACCCTGCTTATTTAACTTATATGCAGAGTACATCATGAGAAACGCTGGGCTGGAAGAAGCACAAGCTGGAATCAAGATTGCTGGGAGAAATATCAATAACCTCAGATATGCAGATGACACCACCCTTATGGCAGAAAGTGAAGAGGAACTAAAGAGCCTCTTGATGAAAGTGAAAGAGGAGAGTGAAAAAGTTGGCTTAAAGTTTGACACTCAGAAAACTAAGATCATGGCATTGGGTCCCATCACTTTATGGCAAATAGATGGGGAAACAGTGGAAACAGTGTCAGACTTTAGTTTGGGGGGCTCCAAAATCACTGCAGATGGTGATTACAGCCATGAAATTAAAAGATGCTTACTCCTTGGAAAGAAAGTTATGACCAACCTGGATATTTATATTTAAATATATATATATTAATATTTAGAAGTATATTTAAAAGCAGAGACATTACTTTGCAAAGTAATGTCTAGTCATTAGGTCCGTCTAGTTAAAGGTCCATCTAGTCAAGGCTATGGTTTTACCAGTAGTCATGTATGGATGTGAGAGTTGGACTGTGAAGAAAGCTGAGTGCCAAAGAATTGATGCTTTTGAACTGTGGTGTTGGAGAAGACTCTTGAAAGTCCCTTGGACTACAAGAAGATCCAACCAGCCCATCCTAAAGGAGATCAGTCCTGGGTGTTCATTGGAAGGACTGATGTTGAAGCTGAAACTCCAATACTTTGGCCACCTCATGCGAAGAGTTGACTCATTGGAAAAGACCGTGATGCTGGGAGGGGTTGGGGGCAGGAGGAGAAGGGGGCGACAGAGGATGAGATGGCTGGATGGCATCACCAACTCGATGGACTTGAGTTTGACTAAACTCCAGCAGTTGGTGATGGACAGAGAGGCCTGGCGTGCTGCCGTTTTGGGGATCGCAAAGAGTTGGACACGACTGAGCGACTGAACTGACTGATTTTGTACTGATAGAGTTTTTTTTTTTTTTTTTTTAATGATGCTTCAAATACAAATTTTAAAGGATTTGATTTTACAAACAAAACAAAACCAATTTTACCTTTACTAAGAAATATCTGACAGAACCCCCTTTTGATTTTAAACTATTAAGCTCATAATAACAGTTTCAATATTCTTCTGTGTGCCATAAAATGTGATGTAATTTCAGATTATATCCATAGAAGTTAAAAAAAAATGGGAGAATCCTGAAATAGTGAGATTCTGCCAACAAAGATTTAGCTGCATAGCCTGTTTTCTTTATACACTTATTCCTCCAAGTTTTATGAACACATTGGTCTTTTACAGTTGTAATTATGTCTGACTTTTAATTTGCTCATCCATTTAGCTTAGTACTTCCTTGGGCACTTTGTGGTAATGGCTTTTAATTACATTTACTGAGCCCACCCTTTTGCCTGTTTTAGATCTGAGTTTTTCTTACTAATTCTCCAGAGCTAACTTCAGCTTTTCCTTAACATGTGTTTTATGATATTTTGATTTATTGCTGCAAACAAGAGCAGCAGGACAAATGAAAGAAATTCTCATATTTTGGGCATCAGCTAACAGCACAATTCAATTAATTTGCTTTATACAGTTATAGAAAACATGTCAGCAAATTTATAGGCAGGCCCACTACTAGTATATCCCAGATACAATATATTACTGATTTTTTCATATTCTGTTCTTATTGAATACTACCATAATTTTTAAAACATTAGCATCAGTAAATAAAATTATGTTTCCTTAGCTTTTCATAAAGTTGTTCACAAGGAGGCTAGCAAAAATTAGATTTTCTTGAATATTTGATAAACTATGAAATATATTTTTATACTGAATTTGGCAATGACACTTTTCTTACCATCTACCTTAGTACTGACAAATTTGTTGATATGTTCAAGGAACCAACATTAGACTTAATTTTCTTCATTATTGGTATATAAATATACTGATTCTTTTTCTTTTATACTTATTATTTCCTTCCTTCTCCATATTTCAGGTTATTTTTCTTTTCCAAACTTCCTGAAGAAAAATATTAGATTGATTTTAGAGCTTTATTTCTTTTACACAAATATTTAAAGCTCTCAACTTTCCTTCAGGCACTGTTTTAGCTGAATCTCCCAAATGATTATTATATTAGCAAATCATTTTATTTTTGAAATGAACTTGACCCATTGATTTTTTTTACATATATGAGGCCTAATTTTAAAATATCTTTAATAAACATCTTATTGTTTTCATCTCTAGTTTCTTTTCACAGGATTCAAAGAATATACATGATAGGACTTTAGTCATTTAAAATGTATTAAATATACTTATGTAGTGGCATATATCTATCCACATTTGGCTTAATGTTTTTAGAATTGGAACAAATTGAAATATTCACCTTTAATGTTTCAAAGACAAATAGAATTAGTTTTGTATTACTTCATATAATACATAAGAAATTTGCAGTACTAGCGAGAAATAGATTTAAGGGACTAGATCTGATAGACAGAGTGCCTGATGAACTATGGACGGAGGTTCATGACATTGTACAGGAGACAGGGATCAACACCACCCCACGGAAAAGAAATGCAAAAAGCAAAATTGTTGTCTGAGGAGGCCTTACAAATAGCTGTGAAAAGAAGAGAAGCGAAAAGCAAAGGAGAAAAGGAAACATATTCCCATTTGAATGCAGAGTTCCAAAGAATAGCAAGAAAAGATAAGAAAGCCTTCCTTAGCAATCAATGCAAAGAAATAGAGGAAAAAACAGAATGGGAAAGACTAGAGATCTTTTCTTAGATACCAAGGGAATATTTCACGCAAAGATGGTTCAGTAAAGGACAAAAATGGAATGGACCTAACAGAAGCAGAAGATATTAAGAAGAGGTGGCAAGAACTGTACAAAAATATCTTCATGACCCAGATAATCATGATGGTGTGATCACTCACCTAGATCCAGACATCCTGGAATATAAGGTCAAGTGGGCCTTAGAAAGGATCACCATGAACAAAGCTAGTGGAAGTGATGGAATTCCAGTTGAGCTATTTCAAATTCTGAAAGATAATGCTGTGAAAGTGCTGCACTCAATATTCCAGCAAATTTGAAAAACTCAGCAGTGGCCACAGGACTGGAATAGGTCAGTTTTCTTTCCAGTCCGAAAGAAAGGCAATGCCAAAGAATGCTAAAACTACAGCACAATTGCACTCACCTCACACAATAATAAAGTAATTTTCAAAATTCTCCAAGTCAGGCTTCAGCAATATGTGAACTGTGAACCTCCAGATGTTCAAGCTGGTTTTAGGAAAGGCAGAGGAACCAGAGATAAAATTGCCAACATCTGCTGGATCATCAAAAAAGTAAGAGAGTTCCAGAAAAACATTTATTTCTGCTTTATTGACTATGCCAAAGCCTTTGACTGTGTGGATCACAATAAACTGTGGAAAATTCTTCAAGAGATGGGAATACCAGACCACCTGACCTGCCTCTTGAGAAACCTGTATGCAGGTCAGGAAGCAACAGTTAGAACTGGACATGGAACAACAGACTGGTTACAAATAGGAAAAGGAGCACGTCAAGGTTGTATATTGTCACCCTGCTTATTTAACTTATATGCAGCGTACATCATGAGAAACGCTGGGCTGGAAGAGCACAAGCTAGAATTGAGATTGCCAGGAGAAATATCAATAGCCTCAGGTAGGCATGCAATACCACCCTTATGGCAGAAAGTGAAGAGGAACTAAAAAGCCTCTTGATGAAAGTGAAAGAGATGAGTGAAAAAGTCAGCTTAAATCTCAACATTCAGAAAACTAAGATCATGGCATCTGGTCCCATCACTTCATGGGAAATACATGGGGAAACAGTGGAAACAGTGTCAGACTTTACTTTTGGGGGCTCCAAAATCACTGCAGATGGTGAGGGCAGCCATGAAATTAAAAGATGCTTACTCCTTGGAAGAAAAGTTATGACCAACCTAGATGGCATATTAAAAAGCAGAGATATTACTTTGCCAACAAAGGTCCATCTAGTCAAGGCTATGGTTTTCCCAGTGGTCATGTATGGATGTGAGAGTTGGACTATAAAGAAAGCTGAGTGCCAAAGAATTCATGCTTTTGAACTGCGGTGTTGGAGAAGACTTTGAGAGTCCCTTGGACTGCAAGGAGATCCAACCAGTCCATCCTAAAGGAGATCAGTCCTGGGTATTCATTGGAAGGACTGATGCTGAAGCTGAAACTCTGATACTTTGGCCACCTCATGCAAAGGGTTGACTCACTGGAATAGACCCTGATGGTGGGAGGGATTGGGGGCAGGAGGAGAAGGGGACGACAGAGGATGAGTTAGCTGGATGGCATCACCGACTCGATGGACATGAGTTTGAGTAAACTCTGGGAGTGATGATGGACAGGGAGACCTGGCAAGCTGCGATTCATGGGGTCACAAAGAGTCAGACACGACTAAGCGACTGAACTGAAATGAAGTTTTTTTTACCTCTGATGTTATGCAGTAGTTCAGGCATTTACAAACTACACAGCACAGGCCAAATCTGGCCTGTATTGTCTTTGTGCAGCCTCAAGCTAAAAATGGCTTTTACTTTTTACATGAGCATGAATTTTGATGATGGAAGAAGAAAAGAGAAGAGGAGAAGAGAGAATGAAAATTCAATAGAGATTATGAGTGGTCTATAAAGTGTAAATCTGACCTGCTGCTGCTGCTAAGTCGCTTCAGTCGTGTGCGACTCCATAGATGGCATCCCAGCAGGCTCCCCTGACCCTGGGATTCTCCAGTCAAGAACACTGGAGTGGGTTGCCATTTCCCTCTCCAACGCATGAAAGTGAAAAGTGAAAGTGAAGCCGCTCAGTCGTGTCTCATTCTTAGTGACCACATGGACTGCAGCCTACCAGGTTCCTCCATCCATGGGATTTTCTAGGCAAGAGTACTGGATTGTGTTGCCATTGCTTTCTCCATAAATCTGACCACTGGACCCTTTATAGAAAAAATGTATTTACTTCTGACACACACACATGGATGGTGTCAATATGGGGATTAAAAGTCATAAGTATTCATATATACTTTAAACTATTAAGAGGAATGTTGCCTGTAATTTTACTTACCAATTCTATAAAGAAAGAAGGAAGAAACAAAGAAAGAAAGATATACAGAGTGAGTGAAACAGGACAATAAATATTAATCAGACATATTCTCTCCCAGTGGTGACTTTTTCAATAAAATTCTAATCGAATCCTTAAACACCTTAAACAAGTATGAAATATCTTCATTGTTGCATGTTTTGTGATTATCTCTATTTATTCTACCTTTCTCCATATTCATTTATTTGGTTCTGTTTATTTTTCCCTATACTTTTCAAGCCAACCGTTAGATTTGTAAGGTAGCAATTCTGCTGCTTTAAAAACTATCCCCCACCTAGGGAAAATGGATACATGTATATGAATGGCTGAGTCCCTTCACTCATCACCTGAAACTATTAGAAACTTGTTATTTGACTATACTCCAATACAAAATGTTTTTGGTGTTTAAAAAATAAAATAAAATAAAAATCCCCCATCCAAACACCAGACATTTTTTTAGTTATTTTCTTTGACACAATGCTACTATTGCCTTGATTAGTTTTTTTTTTCTTTGCCTTGATTAGTTCTTCATTATTTTTATTTTACAGTAAATATTATAGAGGTAACATTGTACAGTGTTATTGTTTTAGGTTGTATGTAATAAAAAATTGTTTTGGCCTTCATCTTAATCCCTGAGAAGTAGTCTCTAAATGTTTGGAATTTTCAAAATGATAAAAGTGTCTGTGTTATTCATGGTGGGCCCAGATAGTTTATGCCAACTAAAAGCCTTAGGATGAGGAAATGCCATGCCAGGAGAACCAACAGTCTGATTAAAGGATTGGGACTTTGAGCCACATGGTAACATCTTGACCTCCAGAGAGTAGAGATAGTCTGGATTAAGGACATAGTTGAACTTAATAGCAGTCAATTAATTCACTGGTTGTCATTGACATCTATTTACTACTTGATCAAACTACAGCAGAATGCACATTCTTCTCAAGTTCACATGGAGCATTTACCAAGACAGACTACATTTTGGGCCCTAAAATACACCTTAACCATTTTTAAAGGATATAAATCATACAATGTAGACCATGATGAAATTAAAATAGACATCAATAAAAGAAAGTGTTAGTTACTCAGTCATGTCCAACTCTTTGTGACCCCATGAACTGTAGCCCATTAGGCTCCTCTGTCCATGTAATTTTCCAGGCAAGAATACTGTAGAGGGTAGCCATTCTCTTCTCTAGGGGATCTTCCTGATCCAGGTGGTCAAACCTGGATCTCCTGCACTGCAGGCAGATTCTTTACCATTTGAGCCACCAGGAAACCCCAATAAAAGAAAAATAACTGAAAAATCCCAAAATATGTGGAGATAAAACATCACGCTTCTAAGTAACACATGGGTCAAAGAAAAAGTCTCAAAAGTTAAAAGTATTTTTAAGAAAATGAAAATAAAACATCAAAATGTATGGGATATAGCAAAAGAGGTGATTACAAGGAAACTTAAAGCACTGAATCCATGTACTAGAAAAAATAAATCAAAAAATTCTAAGCTTCCACCTTGTGCTGTGCTCAGTCGCTTCAGTTGTGTCCGACTCTGTGACCTATGGACTGTAGCCCGCCAGGCTCCTCTGCCCATGGGGTTCTCCAAGCAAGAATACTAGTGTGGGTTGCTGTGCCCTCCTCCAGGGGATCTTCCTGACCCAGGAATTGAGCCCATATCTCCAGTGTCTCTTGCATTGCAGGCAGGTTCTTTACACACTGAACTACCTGGGAAGTCCTTAGAAAAATAAGAAAAAGAAGAGCAAATTAAAACCCAAGTATGAGCAAGAAAAGAAATAATAAAAATTAGAGTAGCAATCAATAAACTTGAAAATAGAAATCATGAGAGAAAATCCAGAAAACCTAAAGCTGCTTCCTTGAAAAGATCAATAATTTTGCTAAGCCTCTAGCCAAGCTAAGGGGGAAAAAAAAGGGCACAAAAATACCAATACCAGCAATGAAAGAGACAACATCACTGCAGATTCTACTGGACTTTCAAAGGATGATAAAGAACAAAGTTGGAGGAATAAAGCTGTGCAACATCAAGATGTACTCTAAAGCTACTATAGTAATCAAGACACGTGATATTGGTGAAAGAAAAGACAAATAGGTCAATGAAACAGAATAGAGAGCCAATAAGTAGACCCACATTAAGTGTAGTTGACTCATCTTTGACCAAGAAACAAAGGCAATACAGAGGAACAAGGATCATGGAATATTATTCAGTGCTAAAATGAAATCAAGCCATGAAAAGACATGGAGGAATCTCAAAGGCTTATTACTAAGGGAAAGAAGCAAATTGTGAAAGCTATAGATTGTATGATTCCAAATCTATGACCTTCTGGAAAAGGAGAAACTAGTAAGACAGTAAAGATCACTACTTGCCAGAGGTTACTATGGAGGGAGGGATGAATATGCAAAGTACAGAAAAAATTTAGAACAGTGAAAATATTCTGCATGATATTATAATGGTGAATACATATGATTAAATATTTGTATAAGCTTTCTGAATGTACAGCACCTCGAGGGAACCCTGAGGTAAACTACAGATATTGGGTGATGATGATGTGTCAAATTAAGTTTATCTTTGTTATAAAAAAAAAAAAAAAGTACCATTCTGGTGAGTGATGCTGATTATGAGGGAGGCTCTACATATGTGGGGGTAGTAGCCAAATGGGAAGTCTCTGTACTCCTGTCATTTTTATAGTACATATCTAACTGCTCTAAAAAAGAAAGTTGTTTTTTGTTGTTTTTTTTTTTTTTAAAGAGCAGCTGCTGCCAGATATGAACAGGGACAGATGCCAGAAACAGGAAGAGATGAAAAGGCAGAGAATAGAGAATTTTCAGGGCACTGAAATTACTCTGTATGATATTACAATGTTCTCATACACTTTTCAGAAGCCATGGAAGGTACAGTCCAAGTGAAAGTGAAAAGTGTTAGTTGCTCAGTCATGTCCCCCTTTTTGGGATGGACTGTAACCCAGCAGTCTCCTCTGTCCATGGGATTCTCCAGGCAACAACACTGGAGTGGATTGCCATTTCCTTCTCCAGGGGATCTTCCCAACCAGGGTTTGAACCTGGGTCTCCTGCATTGCAGGTGGACTCTTTACCATCTGAACCATCAGGGAATGAACCCCTAACATAAAGTATGAGCTTTGAGTGATGATATCGTGTCATGAAGTTTCATTAATTCTAGCAAAGGTATCACTCTGGTGGGGGAAGTTGATAGTGGAAAGGCTTTGCATTTGTGGAGTAGGGAATATATGAGATCTCTATGCTTTCCATTTAATTTTGTTGTCAACTTAATAAAAGGGCTTTACAAATTGACTATTTTAAAGGTGCAAAAGTAAATGTAACACTTTCCTGCATTCTGTGAGTTTTCCTACTGAATTAGAAAACTGGTATAGATAGTGGGGGACTTCAGTGGCTCAGTGGTAAAGAATATGCCTGCCAATGCAGGAGATGTGGGTTTGATCCCTAGATTAGGAAGATCTTCTGGAGAAGGAAATGGCTAAACCACTGCAGTATTCTTCCCTGGGAAATCCCCCGGACATAGGAGCCTGGTGGGCTACAGTCCAAGGGGTCACAAAAGAGTTAGACATGACTCAGTGACTAAACAACAACCACATAGATAGTGGGAGACCATAATATCAAATGTGAGTGGCTTTAGGACCCGTCAGACTTTTACCTGGTATCTAAAGTGAAGTCTGCCTTGTGGAATATTGTATCCTTAACTTGAAAAGAATGGCCTAACACCAAGGATTTGGTTTCAAAAGTAATTGCAGATTGAAACAAGATAAAATAGAAGGCAATTAAACTGAGCATGAATCTCAAATCACTTCCTGATGATTGTCTTTACTTCAGTTTCTTCTAAAACTTTATCATTGAACTTCTGTTTTCATTTCACAGTGAAATGATGAGGACTTTATCCCCCAAACTTTAATACTCCCAAGGAAGAATTACCTTCATTTTCACTAAATACATGCTAAGGCAGTAGGAAATTGCGTATGATAAATTATTTTTCAAAAATTGCATGAACATACTATGCTATAGGTACCTGAGAGGATTAAATGATTCCCTATGTTCTTACCATCTTTATAAAAGTCCTATGAACCCAGCTTGTCTTTCAGTTTCTTAATAGTTGATACCATTCACTTTATCTTTAATGGTATTTTATGTCTATCTGACAAATATTAAGTTTGGAGAATTTCTTTCTTATTGAGGTATAGTTCATTTACAATATTGTGTTAGTTTCAGATGTACAGCAGAGTGATTCAATATTTTTTAAAGATTATGCTCCATTTAAAGTTATTACAAAAGAATGACTATAAAATCTCTGTGCTGTACAACTCATCCTTGTTGCCTGTCTATTTTATACATGGAAGTTTGTATCTATTCAATAAATCTTTTAGAGAACTTCAGTAGTATACTCAATGCAAATAAAAACATTCAAATTTATTATGTTGGTATAATCATATTGCCACCTAGATATGTAAGATTTAAACTAAAACAACTTAATTATAAATCATTGAAAGTAGTAAAATTAAAACATACATATATTTCATGTAAACTGTAAATGAGGAAACTTGAAGTTTACAAAGTTAACTTTGTAGCACCCAATTCTTTTGTTCCTTTAACAAGGTTTGTTTCAAACTGTGCTCTCTCTAGGGATGCAACAGTGAGCATAGGCAGCCATGTTCTAGGATTTTTAGAGCTTACATTTTACTGGAAGGAATAGTCAGTATCAATAATTGCAATAACTGTCTAATTATAAACTTTGATAAGAACTATGAAGGGAATACACATTGTATCAAAACATCTCATTCTAGGGACTTGGCTTTGAAAAAAGGAAGTCTGTAAGTGAAGTAATAGGTTTGCTGCAAGAGCTAAAAGATGAATCAGGTAAATCATACAAACAGAATTTAGGAAGTCTATCATGACAGGGAAGTGTATGTCATGTTCGAGGACTAGAAAGAAAGTTGCTGTTCTTGGGAAAAGACAGATTCCAGATTCGTGACTTGATGGGAATAGACTAGAGGAGAAGTTCAAGACATAACTCAGAAGGTCATAAGAGACCATCTTCAGCCTTCTGGTATTTAAGCACTGAGAAACTTTTAAAGGCTATTTTCTATGGGATGATATAAAGATTTTCCTGTTTTTTTTTTTTTTTTTTTGTATGTTTGTTTTTTAAATCACTATTGCCGAGGTGTGAAGACCATTCACTGAAGGTAAAAGAGTGAATGAATGTAGATAATGCCAGAGGTCAATAAAATTGACCAGCAAAAGGAGAGAGCCACACCACCAGCATGATGTGGACATTGATACAAAACATGGAAAGGAACAGATGAGAATTACTTCAGAAGTAAAATAGATAGTCCTTGGTGACTGACTGTTCCTGACAGGAACAATTCACCCAAAACACTGAGAAAAATGGAGCTGGTTGCTATGAAATAGAACAGTTTGGTTTCTGCTTTCCCATAATTAATGTAGTGTGTGATTGCCTAATTCTCTCACATTTTTCTTTATTCAATTTAATGAAAAAACAATTGAATGTTATGTCAAAAAATTGCCTTTAGCATAAATGTATCTTTCACCTATCACTATCACTCCAATACTTTCTTTAGTAATCTGAATGTATTATATTACCACAGTTAGGGTTTTTTGGTCTCCTTTTTGGTCTGTTGTTTTGGTCTGCTTTGCTACAGACCAAAAGCACAAACGCATACTCCAGTATAATATACAATGATAATATATATGATAATACATAATCATGTCACTATATTAAAAATTATAACAAAAACATAAACAAAACCCCACATATGCCTGAATAGTTGTTTGAGAAATACTATCTGGTAGAGCTGTCTTTCTTGTGATCCATGCGTAATTTCTAAATGAATGATTTCTGTCATTATTACTAAAAATTTATTTTGAAATTTTTATAACTTTTTTTTTCTATTAAATACTCAAGAATGAGCAAAATCAGCAAACATAAATAAGTTAAAAATCTTAAGAAATACTATGGATATTATCTCTCTTTTCTAGTCTCAGGGTCTTTGGGGGATGAAAAATTAAGACCATATTAAGTTTCTGCTCTAATCTTTTCACTAAGACTCAGGCTTCCATAATGTCTCCAACCCCCTCCCTTCAAAGGAAAGGCCAAGGGACCTTATTTCCCCAAAGTATCTTCCAACTAAACTGAAGATGTTCCTGAAAATCACAGGTGAAATAAATAGATTTTTAAAATTAATTATATATTAGAATAAAATGTAAAAGGCATTTTAATAAATTCTATACTTATATATAATTTATATCCTAGAAAAACCTATACAGGTATATCCTTCATATTTTCCTGACTCTGGGTTATAAAATAAAATGGGTTAAAAGAGTGTTTTCAATTTTTTTGTAAACACTGCCTTTAAGCTACATTTCCTACATTTCTTGTTTAAAGGAATAAAAAAATATTATTTTTATTAACTACATGTAAGGATAAAATATCTAAGAAAAAATTTCATCTATATATTTTTAATAGAATTATCTATACATACATACCTTTTTTTAAAAAAAGCTCTGGATTATAAAATAATGATAATAACAAGTGATTTTATTTTTTTAAACTCTATTTTTAAGCCACACAGATTTTTTCATTTCTTACTCTAAGGAATAAAATATGCAGCTCCCAACATCTATGAAATGCTACATATTTGGGGAAGCTCTTTTAGCTATATCATTAATGCTATTTATAAATAACAAAAACAAAGCTTCATCAAATTTATGTACTCTGAAAAGTTGATTCATGGACTCAAGGTCACAGGATATCTATTCAAAGGTAAGGTTTCATGTTTGAAACTGGCTGAACTTAGTATCTCTTTGAAGCATATCTATCTCTTTTGAGGATGAAAATCTTGAAAGATCTCAGATACATTAGAGAAGAAAAGACATATCTTTTATTAAATATCAATATTACCTACTTTGCAAAATATATGTAGGCTGAGTCCATTTAGAGGCCTGCAAATATTCCCCAAATCAAATTACAGTACTTTTTTTTAGAAGAGAAGAAATTATTTTCATTATTGAATAACCATTACACCAGAATGTGATGCTCATCACAGGCAGTTCACTAAAAATCAGGACAGAGAGAAATCTCACCCTTCTATGTAGGCAGCTAGAGCAACCCAGTACCTGATCAAAATGAATGATACTTAGTCTGCAAGTAAGGTAGGACATGACAGCATTATTTGTCACACATAGTTCATCCTAAACTCACCTGGTAATTAGATGACCACTTGCTGATTACCTTTTTCTTTCTTTAAAAAATTTATTTATTTTAATTGGAGGCAAATTGCTTTACAATATTGTAGTGGTTTTGCCATACATTGACATGAATCAGCCATGGTTGTACATGTATCCCCCATCCTGAACCCCTCTCCCACCTTTCTCCCCATCTCATGGGTTGTCCCATGCGCACCAGCTTTGAGTGCCCTGTTTCATGCATCAAACTTGGACTGACCATCTATTTCACATATGGTAATATACATGTTTCAGTGCTATTCTCTCAAATCATCCCACCCTTGCCTTTTCCTACAAAGTCCAAAAGTCTGTTCTTTATTATATCTGTGTCTCTTTTTCTGACTTGCATATAGGGTCATAGCTATAATCTCTCTAAATTTCACATATATGCATTAATATACTGTATTGTTGTTTTTCTTTCTGACTTACTTCACTCTGTATAAAAGCTAAAGTGAAGTCGCTCAGTTGTGTCCGACTCTTTGCGACCTCGTGGACTACAGCCCACCAGGCTCCTCCATCCATGGGATTCTCCAGGAAAGAATACTAGAGTATAATAGACTCATTGTTACTCACAGGCACTTCATTAGAACAGATTAACTGTGTTCTTTTAAATAGCTGAGTAATATTCCATTGTGAATACATACCACAGCTTTCTTATTCATTTGTCTGTCAGTGGACATCTAGGTTGCTTCCATGTCCTATCTATTGTAAAAAGGGCTGCGATGAACATTGGGGTACACGTGTCTCTTTCAATTCTGGTTTTCTCGGTGTGTATGCCCAGCAGTGGGCTTGCTGGGTCATATGGCAGTTCTATTTCCAAATTTTAAGAAATCTCCACACTGTTCCCCATAGTGGCTGTACTGGTTTGCATTCCCACCAACAGTTTAAGAGGTTTCTGTTTTCTCTGCACCCTCTCTAGCATTTATTGTTTGTAGACTTTTTGACAGCAATCATTTTAACTGGTGTGAGACGGTACCTCATTGTGGTTTGATTTGCATTTCTCTGATAATGAGTGATGTTGAGCATTTTCTCATGTGTTTGCTAGTCATCTGTATGTCTTCTTTGTAGAAATGTCTGTTTAGTTCTCTGACCCATTTTTTTTTTTTAATTGGGTTGCTTATTGCTGTGGTATGGAGCTGCATGAGCTGCTTGTGTATTTTTCAGATTAATTCTTTGTTGGTTGCTTCATTTGCTATTATTTTCTCTCATTCTGAAGGCTGTCTTTTCACCTTGCTAATCATTTCCTTTGTTGTGCAAAAGCTTTTAAGTTTAATTAGGTCCCATTATATTTGCTTTTATTTCCATTACTCTGGGAGGTGGGTCATAGAGGATCCTGCTGCAATTTATATCTGAGTGTTTTGCCTATATTTTCCTCTAGGAGTTTTACAGTTTCTGGTCTTCTGTTTAGATCTTTAATCCATTTTGAGTTTATTTTTGTGTATGGTGTTAGAAAGTGTTCTAGTTTCATTTTTTACAGGTGGTTGACCAGTTTTCCCAGCACCACTTGTTATAGAGATTGTCTTTTCTCCATTGTATATTCTTGCCTCCTTTGTCAAAGATAAGGTGTCCATAGGTGTGTGGATTTATCTCTGGGCTTTCTATTTTGTTCCATTGTTCTATATTTTGGTCTTTGTGCCAGTACCATACTGTCTTGATGACTGTAGCTTTGTAGTTGTCTGAAGTCAAGCAGGTTGATTCCTCAGTTCCATTCTTCTTTCTCAAGATTACTTTGGTTATTTGAGTTTTTTGTATTTCCATACAAACTGTGAAATTATTTGTTCTAGTTCTGTGAAAGATATTGCTGGTAGCTTTATAGGGATTGCATTGAATTGATAGATTGCTTTGAGTAGTATACTCATTTTCACTATGTTGATTATTCTGTCATATGAACATGGTATATTTCCCCATCTATTTGTGTCCTTTTTTATTTCTTTCATCAGTGTTTTATAGTTTTATTATATATATGTTTGTGTGTGTGTGTGTCTTTTGTTTCTTTAGGTAGATTTATTCCTAAGTATTTTATTCTTTTCATTGCAATGGTGAATGGAATTGTTTCCTTGATTTCTCTTTATGTTTCCTCTTTGTTAGTGTATAGGAATGCAAGGGATTTCTGTACTAATTTTATATTCTGCACTTTACTATGTTCATTGATAAGCTTTAGTAATTTTCTGGTGGTGTCTCTAGGGTTCTCAGTGTAGAGGATCATGTCATCTGCAAACAGTGAGAGTTTTACTTTTTCTTTTCCAATCTGGATTCCTTATAATTCTCTTTCTTTTCTGATTGCTGTGGCTAAAACTTCCAAAGCTATGTTGAACAGTAATGGTGAGAGTGGGCACCCTTTTCTTGTTCCTGACTTTAGGGGAAATGCTTTCAATTTATTACCATTGAGGATAATGTTTGCTGTGGATTTATCATATATGGCTTTTATTATGTTGAGGTATGTTCCTTCTATGCCAGCTTTCTGGAGGGTTTTTATAACAAATGGATGTTGAATTTTGTCAAAGGCTTTCTCCACATCTATTGAAATAATCACATGGCTATTTTCTTTCAATTTGTTAATGTGGTGTATCACATTGACTGATTTGTGAATATTGAAGAACCCTTGCAGCCCTGGGATAAAGTCCACTTGGTTGTGATGTATGATCTTTTTAATATGTTGTTGGATTCTGTTTGCTAGAATTTTGCTGAGGATTTTTGCATCTATGTTCATAAGTGATATTAGCCTGTAGTTTTATTTATTTATTTATTTATTTATTTTGTGGCATCTTTGTCTGGTTTTGGCATTAGGGTGATGGTGGCCTCATATAATGAGTTTGGAATTTTACACTCCTCTGAAATTTTCTGGAAGAGTTTGAATAGGACAGGTGTTAGCTCTTCTCTAAATTTTTGGTAGAATTCACCTGTGAAGCCATCAGGCCTTGGGCTTTTGTTTTTTGGAGAATTTTTGATTACAGTTTCGATTTCCATTTTCGTGATGGGTCTGTTAAGATTTTCCATTTCCTCCTGGTTCAGTTTTGGAAGGTAATGCTTTTCTAAGAATTCATCCATTTCTTCCAAGTTGTTTAGATATTTCCTTGTTCCAGCTTGTACTTCTTTTCAACTTCCAATGCTTAGTCAACATTACAGGGTTTTCATCTGTTGCACCTGTCATTTCGAGAGGTTCCCTCTTGTTTATTTTGGCTTCCTCTGTTTGCAAGTCTCTTCTGTGTCTAATTTCTGCCCTGACACAAGGGGGCGAAGGTTGTCACTTATTTAGGCTCACTTGTTCTGCTGTATTGTGGGGAGGGAGGGACACCGTAAACAAATATCACTGGCATGTGTGGGGAGTGTTCCCAGTGTATGGACCACACTGGATCTGCCCAATCTTATGGTGGTGTGCACTTTCTGGTCTACACTACTCAGGCTGCAAGTTGCTCTGCAGGGGCACTGTCCAAAACAGGCCCAGCATTTCATGCACTTCCAAGGTCTAAGCTGCTCAGGTTCAGGTTCTCGGGTACTCCACAAGGGCACAGACTTGGTTGGGCTTGTGTTTTGTCCCCTTCCCATGTCCGAGCAGCTCAAACTCACTGGTGCTTGGCAAGCGCCCTGTCCCAAGTGGACTATGAATCTTAATCACCTCCCCGGTTCTGGCCACTTGGTTTCCTGGGTGTGCCACGAGAGCACTCTCAGGTGTGCCATGTGTCTATTCCGGGGAGCTCATCTCAGGCCGTGACCCTCCTGGCAGATGTCAACCATCCAGAATCCCAGGAAGATGTGGTTAGCAACTGGTAGCCTGCTCACAGTTTGGTGGAGGATGCCAGTCTCTGGGGCTGAGACTGCCCCTTGCCATCTGGCTCTGGCTGTTACACACCTGCGTCTCTGCCTCTGGCAGTGGGGAGGGGCTGGTACGCAGCCAATTAGCTCTCCTTTGGTGTTTCCTCAATCCTTCATTCTGTGGGCAGGCCAGGCTCTGCATTATTAGAACCTATCACAGGAAAGTTCTCTCTCTCTTTTTTGTCTCTGTGGCTATCCCACAGTTTGGGTTGCTATCTCACATTAGCTCCCTCAGATTGTTCTCAGGGAATTCAGGCCCGGTCCTTACCCTAAGCATGCAGACTGCACCTACCTGTCCAGCCCCTGCTCAATGATGGTGGATGCGAGCATCTGGGCTACTTTTCCACTGGGAATTGCAGTTAGGTGTGTATTGTTTTTTTTTTTTTTCCCCCTCCTGGTTATGTTGCCCTCTGAGGTTCCAAAGCTCCCCACAGACCCACCAGTGAGAAGGTTTCCTGCTGTTTGGAAACTTCTCCTCCTTCACCACACCCTCCCCAGGATGAGTCTCCATTCCTAACTCTTTTGTCTTTCTTTTTGTCTTTTATATTTTGTCCTATGCCCTTTTGAAGAGAATGGGCTGCCTTTCTGTGTGCCTGGTGTCCTCCGCCAGTATTCAGAAATTGTTTTGTGGAAGTTGCTCAGCATTCAAATGATCTTTTGATGAATTTGTGGTCTTCCTGTCCTGTCTTATCCCTCCACCATCTTGGGACCACCACCCATATTACAGTATTTTAAATCTCTTTGGAGGGTGGGGCAAGGAGTGGGAGATGAATCATTACTTGCTAAATTCCCACTCAATTCTTACACAACATACTGACTGTGTGACTGGCAATGGACCTAAACATAGTGTATCCAACAATAAATACCAGGGGTTCCTGACCTTGAATTAACTGAATAGTTTCAAAAAGTTAATGTGTGGAGTCGGGTGGGGAGGGAGGTGGGAGGGGGGATCGGGATGGGGAATACGTGTAACTATATGGCTGATTCATGTCAATGTATGACAAAACCCACTGAAATGTTGTAAAGTGATTGGCCTCCAACTAATAAAATAATATTAAAAAAAAAAAAAAAAAAGTTAATGTGATTTACTCATGGTATGATTTAGAAGGGAGATTGGTCCAAAATGCATAAAGTATTGACTGCAAAATCTTCTACATCATGGGAACTGTGCCAGAGTGGAAAAAGGAATAAAATCTGGCATCCACAGCATCCTCAAACCTGTAGATTCTAAATTTTAATTTTTTTAAGCTTTGAAACTATTTCAGAAAATACGTTGGAAAAAAGAAACTATTGAAGAGGCTGATTTAACAGTGAGGCTTCTTTTACAGTGTGCTTGGTACTAAAGATGGAAACAGCATCTTTGTCGTAATCAAGGACTCAGGGCAGAATCCTACAGATTTATGTATATTCCAACACTTTAATTAATAAATAAAGGATCAGGTTTTATTTGTACTGCTCAAGAATATCCAAAGTAAAAACACATCAGAGTCCAGATCTTTGCAGTATAATGACAATTACAAAGAATACCTGTGTGTCAGACAAGTGCCTGCCAGGGATTGTCCTCTTGTATTCTACTATTTATGTTTAGGATAAATAAACCCTTCTCTTATTAAGCAGGAATCATCCTGTCTGTATGGAGCCTGGCATAACTAGGCTCTTAACAATGCTATAAAATCTTTGAGAAATAAAACGTCTATGAGATGTTATATTTCCTTTTTTCCAGCACTGCTTAGTAACAGTAAAAACAACTTCCTTTTAGTGAATCCATTCATAATCCAATTATAGTTTCAAATTTTTGTTATGTAGGCTAGTCAAAATTCATAGAGAAGACACATTCTTTTCAACAAGTAACTGTCAATATAGGTAGGAAATATTTGAAAACTGAATTTTATCTCCCACAAAATTATTAATATGATAATACATTATAAAGGTAGCAAATATGGAATTGCTGTTTAGTGATGGCCATTTTATATGTATTTCTTGATAAATTATTCTGAATATCATACAGTATCTCGAAGAGGTCAATACGTCTTGTTCATACAAGTGATAAACCAAACATCTTGATTAAGTTAGAATGAAAAACAGATCATAGTTTAACTAAACCACTAATGTGACTGTATTCTGCTTAATCATTCAGATGCCCCCTATTCTGAAGATTTTTTTGCTATGATATACAATGATTAATTAAGGGGAGTTATTTCTGGAAAAGTCAAGCCCTGGCAGTTCCTCCTGCTGATCCTGATGCTTTTGGAAAACTCAGCGCTGTAACTAATTAGAATGTCAGAATGTGCTGATGACCTTTGCATTGAAGAGAACTATAGAGAAATTAACAGAAAGCATCCACTTGGACTGTAATCATCTCCTCATTAACACGAACAGGTGTTATGGCCAACAATACTGTAGAGCTAGTTTTTTTTTTTTTTTTTTTTTTAATCACAAATAGTGGGGAAGAGTCACATGATCAAGTGGTAAAAGCACAAATATTTGCCAATTCCTTTTTAAAATACAAAGGAATTACAGAAAACAAAGCAAAGTAATAGAAATATACTATTACCATGAGTTAAAAGTCCAAAAGAGGGAGTGTCCAACTTTAAGTCACACACTCCTACAACAGTTGTAAATTATTCTCTCTTCTTTTCTCTTTCTTCACCTTTTTCCCACTTTTGTTATTTGATTGGACACTATCAACTCCATATTTACAAAAGAGTTAACTGTAAATCCTATTGTTAACAAATTACTTTTGTTAATAAAATGGTTGATACAAATATTGATAGATTTTAATTTCATAGTGGATTATCTAATTTAATTCCATAAAAACAGCTGATTGGCTGAGTAATATTCCCTGGTGTATATGTACCATAGCTTCCTTATCCATTCATCTACTGATGGGTATCATTCATTCATTTGAATCAGTTCTAATGAGATGGATGAAACTGGAGCCCATTATACAGAGTGAAGTAAGCCAGAAAGATAAAGACCATTACAGCATACTAACACATATATATGGAATTTAGAAAGATGGTAACGATAACCCTATATGCAAAACAGAAAAAGAGACACAGAAGTACAGAACAGACTTTTGAACTCTGTGGGAGAAGGTGAAGGTGGGATGTTTCGAAAGAACAGCATGTATATTATCTATGGTGAAACAGATCACCAGCCCAGGTGGGATGCATGAGTCAAGTGCTCAGCCCTGGTAGGCTGGGAAGACCCAGAGGAATCGGGTGGAGAGGGAGGTGGGAGGGATGATCAGGATGGGGAATACGTGTAGCTCTATGGCTGATTCATATCAATGTATGACAAAACCCACTGAAAAATAAAAAATAAAAAAAAAGGAAAAAAAAAAAACCAGCTGATTGTTTTTAAAGTATACATAAAGACTCTAAGAAAAGGAGGGCTAGGCAGTTGTAGAAAACAAAGAACTGAGAAGCAACAAAACTGTGAAAAAGAGAAATGAAGAGATATCTTGAGAGAAAGGAACTGAAGGGATTTAGGGGGCTTCGCTGGTGGCTCAACAGGTAAAGAATCTGCCTGAAATGAAGGAGACCAACGTTTGATCCTTGGGTTGGGAAAATCCTCAGGAGAAGGGAACAGCTAACCACCCCAGTAGTCTTGCCTGGAGAATTCCAAGGACAGAGGAGCCTACCGGGCTACAGCCCATAGGGTCACAAGGAACCGGACATGACTGGGAGACTAAGCAGACACACACATGCGGGCGAAAGTCCCTTCCTTGGTAGAGGAGAGACACACAAAGTGTTGACACGTGGGCAGGAGACGCACACTTACAGGAATGCCAGGCAAAAAAGGTAGGTCTACAGAGAAAGCTAACTCCAGGTAAAGCATGTATATCTTTGGCAAGTCCCCAGTTACTCCATGTCTCAAAACGTGATACTCTGCCTTCATAGCTAAGACGATCTATGCAAACACAATGTGGATTTGCTCCCAGGGTCTGGGTCTTTTCCTTGGATCAGCTTAACCATCCAAATTTATCAAAAAAAAAAAAAAATTATCCAGATTACATATAGAATACTGAGGTTTCTATTAATAGCATTTTCTTTTACTTTCACCAATGGTTAGAACTGGACAATAAACTGTCTGGAGTCAATGTCTATCATTTGTATTGGAGACAGACTCAAATGTAGGCAAGATAGTGTAAAAGTTTTACAGTGGATAAAAAGGAAGGCTCCACTTATGTTCTGAAATTGTTAGCATGGGTGAGTTGGAGAGGAGACATCCCATGTGATTGGGTAAGGGAGCATATGGTTTTCTTTGATTGATTCTAAATAGGAACAAGGGCAAATAATCAGGGAAGCTAGTAGTTAGGGACCAAATCCTGAATATTCTAAGTCTACAGTTGCTAAAATTGATAGTTGTGGATTGTGGATCAGAGTTCTACTGTGTACAGATGGTTGGATTTTTATCAGTTTGTGTATTTGGTCTCTGCACAGCTGCTCAGAAGGGCTTCCCTGGTGGCTCAGATGGTAGAGTGTCTGCCTGCAATGTGGGAGACCTGGGTTAGGAAGATCCCCTGGAGAAGGAAATGACAACCCACTCCAGCACTCTTGCCTGGAAAATTCCATGGATGGAGGAGCCTGGTGGGCTACAGCCCACGGGTTCGCAAAGAGTTGGACACGACTGAGACTTCACTTTCACTTTTCACTTCAGCTGCTCAGATGAGTGCATCTTTTCTCAAAAACAAGCAGTCACTTATGCTTTGTCTTTCAGGTTGGATGCTGAGATACAACTGAATTGCAAATGAATAACTATTGTTGTAACTTCCTGTGTCTCAGTTGACTCAAATAAGATACAATTTTATTGGGGACAATGATGACTATGTTCATAAAGATTTGCAGTTAAATTTCAAAGAAAAGTTGTAAATAAAACTTTCTTTTCCTCTAGAATGTTAATGCTAAGGAATGCAGGTTATTTTCTTGAACCTCAATTTCCATATCCACAAGAAAAACATAGGGTGCCTATGTTCCTGCCCAGTTCTCTCATGTTGATTTTGTAAAGTGCATTATTTTGTGCAAAACTACAAAATTTAAGACATTTATTATGAAAGTTTAAGGATGGCAGTTAATTCAGAATTCCAGCTTGTGATCATTTCCTTAGCATCCAGTTTTCTACTTGCCTTTGGAGTAGTAGACTCCATCTGATTGAAGCCTGGCTCATTCAACAATATCCAAGGACTATTATTTTTTTTTAAAAAAGTGATTTTTGGGATAAAGCCCACTTGGTCATGGTGTATGATTTTTTTAATATGTTGTTGGATTCTGTTTGCTAGAATTTTGTTAAGGATTTTTGCATCTATGTTCATCAGTGATATTGGCCTGTAGTTTTCTTTTTTTGTGGCATCTTTGTCTGGTTTTGGAATTAGGGTGATGGTGGCCTCATAGAATGAGTTTGGAAGTTTACCTTCTTCTGCAATTTTCTGGAAGAGTTTGAGTAAGATAGGTGTTAGCTCTTCTCTAAATTTTTGGTAGAATTCAGCTGTGAAGCCATCTGGTCCTGGGCTTTTGTTTGCTGGAAGATTTCTGATTACAGTTTCGATTTCCTTGCTTGTGATGACTCTGTTAAGATCTTCTATTTCTTCCTGGTTCAGTTTTGGAAAGTTATACTTTTCTAAGAATTTGTCCATTTCATCCAAGTTGTCCATTTTATTGGCATAGAGCTGCTGATAGTAGTCTCTTATGATCCTTTGTATTTCAGGGTTGTCTGTTGTGATCTCACCCTTTTCATTTCTTATTTTGTTAATTTGGTTCTTCTCTCTTTGTTTCTTAATGAGTCTTGCTAATGGTTTGTCAATTTTGTTTATTTTTTCAAAAAAACCAGCTTTTAGCTTTGTTGATTTTTGCTATGGTCTCTTTAGTTTCTTTCGCATTTATTTCTGCCCTAATTTTTAAGATTTCTTTCCTTCTGCTAACCCTGGGGTTCTTCATTTCTTCCTTCTCTAATTGCTTTAGGTGTAGAGTTAGGTTATTTATTTGGCTTTTTTCTTGTTTCTTGATGTGTGCCTGTAATGCTATGAACCTTCCCCTTAGCACTGCTTTTACAGTGTCCCATAGGTTTTGGGTTGTTGTGTTTTCATTTTCATTTATTTCTATACATACTTTGATTTCTTTTTTGATTTCTTCTATGATTTGTTGGTTATTCAGAAGCGTGTTATTTAGCCTCCATATGTTGGAATTTTTAACAATTTTTTTCCTGTAATTGAGATCTAATCTTACTGCACTGTGGTCAGAAAAGATGACTGGAATGATGTCAATTTTTTTGAATTTTCCAAGACCAGATTTATGGCCCAGGATGTGATCTATTCTGGAGAAGGTTCCGTGTGCACTTGAGAAAAAGGTGAAGTTGATTGTTTTGGGGTGAAATGTCCTATAGATATCAATTAGGTCTAGCTGGTCCATTGTATCATTTAAGGTTTGTGTTTCCTTGTTGATTTTCTGTTTAGTTGATCTATCCATGGTTGTGAGTGGGGTATTAAAGTCTCCCACTATTATTGTGTTACTATTAATTTCCTCTTTCATACTCGTTAGTGTTTGCCGTACATATTGCGGTGCTCCTATGTTGGGTGCATATATATTTATAATTGTTATATCTTCTTCTTGGATTGATCCTTTGATCATTATGTAGTGACCAAGTGGGCTTTATCCCAGGAATGCAAGGATTCTTTAATATCCGCAAATCAATCAACGTAATACACCACATTAACAAATTGAAAGATAAAAACCATATGATTATCTCAATAGATGCAGAGAAAGCCTTTGACAAAATTCAACACTCATTTATGATTAAAACTCTCCAGAAAGCAGGAATAGAAGGAACATACCTCAACATAATAAAAGCTATATATGACAAACCCACAGCAAGCATCACCCTCAATGGTGAAAAATTGAAAGCATTTCCTCTGAAATCAGGAACAAGACAAGGATGCCCACTCTCACCACTACTATTCAACATAGTGTTGGAAGTTTTGGCCACAGCAATCAGAGCAGAAAAAGACATAAAAGGAATCCAGATAGGAAAAGAAGAAGTGAAACTCTCGCTGTTTGCAGATGACATGATCCTCTACATAGAAAACCCTAAAGACTCTTCCAGAAAATTACTAGAGCTAATCAATGAATATAGTAAAGTTGCAGGATATAAAATTAACACACAGAAATCCCTTGCATTCCTATACACTAACAATAAAAAAAACAGAAAGAGGAATTAAGGAAACAATACCATTCACCATTGCAACAAAAAGAATAAAATACTTAGGAGTATATCTACCTAAAGAAACAAAAGACCTATACATAGAAAACTATAAAACACTGATGAAAGAAATCAAAGAGGACACAAACAGATGGAGAAACATACCGTGCTCATGGATTGGAAGAATCAATATTATCAAAATGGCTATTCTACCCAAAGCAATCTATAGATTCAATGCAATCCCTATCAAGTTACCAACGGTATTTTTCACAGAACTAGAACAAATAATTTCACAATTTGTATGGAAATACAAAAAACCTCGAATAGCCAAAGTAATCTTGAGAAAGAAGAATGGAACTGGAGGAATCAACCTGCCTGACTTCAGACTCTACTACAAAGCCACAGTCATCAAGACAGTATGGTACTGGCACAAAGACAGAAATATGGATCAATGGAATAGAATAGAAAGCCCAGAGATAAATCCACGAACCTATGGACACCTCATCTTTGACAAAGGAGGCAAGGATATACAATGGAAAAAAGACAATCTCTTTAACAAGTGGTGCTGGGAAAACTGGTCAACCACTTGTAAAAGAATGAAACTAGAACACTTCCTAACACCATACACAAAAATAAACTCTAAATGGATTAAAGATCTAAATGTAAGACCAGAAACTATAAAACTCCTAGAGGAGAACATAGGCAAAACACTCTCCGACATAAATCACAGCAAGATCTTCTATGACCCACCTCCCAGAATATTGGAAATAAAAGCAAAAATAAACAAATGGGACCTAATGAAAATTAAAAGCTTTTGCACAACAAAGGAAACTATAAGTAGGGTGAAAAGACAGCCCTCAGATTGGGAGAAAATAATAACAAATGAGGAAACAGACAAAGGATTAATCTCAAAAATATACAAGCAACTCCTGAAGCTCAATTCCAGAAAAATAAATGACCCAATCAAAAAATGGGCCAAAGAACTAAACAGACATTTCTCCAAAGAAGACATACAGATGGCTAACAAACACATGAAAAGATGCTCAACATCACTCATCATCAGAGAAATGCAAATCAAAACCACAATGAGGTACCATTACACGCCAGTCAGGATGGCTGCTATCCAAAAGTCTACAAGCAATAAATGCTGGAGAGGGTGTGGAGAAAAGGGAACCCTCTTGCACTGTTGGTGGGAATGCAAACTAGTACAGCCACTATGGAAAACAGTGTGGAGATTTCTTAAAAAACTGGAAATAGAACTGCCATATGACCCAGCAATACCACTTCTAGGCATACACACTGAGGAATCCAGATCTGAAAGAGACACGTGCACCCCAATGTTCATTGCAGCACTGTTTATAATAGCCAGGACATGGAAGCAACCCAGATGCCCATCAGCAGATGAATGGATAAGGAAGCTGTGGTACATATACACCATGGAATATTACTCAGCCGTTAAAAAGAATTCATTTGAATCAGTTCTAATGAGATGGATGAAACTGGAGCCCATTATACAGAGTGAAGTAAGCCAGAAAGATAAAGATCATTACAGTATACTAACACATATATACGGAATTTAGATAGATGGTGGCGATAACCCTATATGCAAAACAGAAAAAGAGACACAGAAGTACAGAACAGACTTTTGAACTCTGGGGGAGAACGTGAGGGTGGGATGTTTTGAAAGAACAGCATGTATATTATCTATGGTGAAACGGACCACCAGCCCAGGTGGGATACATGAGTCAGGTGCTCGGGCCTGGTGCACTGGGAGGACCCTGAGGAGTCGGGTGGGGAGGGAGGTGGGAGGGGGGATCGGGATGGGGAATACGTGTAACTATATGGCTGAATCATGTCAATGTATGACAAAACCCACTGAAATGTTGTAAAGTGATTGGCCTCCAACTAATAAAATAATATTTAAAAAAAATAAATAAATAAATAAATATAAAAGTGATTTTTTAACTGTTTTTTTTAACTGTTTCTAATTAATCTGTTCCATCTCCCTTTCCACATACACAAAACTGGCCAATAATAATTTATTTTTTTCTTAAGTTGACCCTAAATTTAAATATGACATGAGGAAAGATAATTAATTATAAAAAGAAACTTTTAAAAGCTATTTAGGGAAAAGAAGAAAGCTTACTTCAGTTTGCAGCTAATCAGTTCTCCTTACTAAATATTCAGAAGTTCTCCTCCTTGTGGATGGTAAAGAAACCTCTATTTAAGCATACTGAATCCCAGGACCACTGTTAAAGTCCTTTAGGGAAATCCCCAAGCCCCTTCTACTGAGAAACCACAACTGGTGAATTATTAACTATTAGCAAAACTATTCAATGTGAAAAATAAATAGCACCATGTCTGCTCATCTCTTAAAAACAGTATATTTAAAGAAGGAGTACGGAAACAGGCATTGCCCAATGTTAGCAAAATAAGCCTACAGAAAGACACTAAGATAGAATAGAAATAATTTGATGGGGAAAGAGGATTAAACATATGATTTTTTGGTATTTTCCACTGTTTAAAAGTGTGTCCTTATTTTTTAAATGTACATTTTATCCATTTACTGTGAAAACTCCTGTTTTAAGGAGTAAGGTGGCTACATATAATATATGAAAGAGTTTCTGATTTTCTGAGGCAAAGTTTGGAAGATTTACTTTTAAATATAAAGAATTCACTTATAAAAATTACAAGTATAAAAATTTTAGATCTTCACGTATGATTTTTAAAAACAAATTTCTAAAATGTAGAAAATTACTTTAAATATTATTAACTACAATCTTAACAAATAATCAGCATTTATATTTTTGAATGTTTCCTTCAGGTCTGTTCCCAGTCTGAGTTCATGTGTATATTCACAGTATGTGATGTGTATTTTTTTTATCTTATATAAACAGATTATCTTATTTTGTAAAATATTATTTTACTCTGATTTTTTTACTTGAAGTTATAATTTTAGTATTTAACCCTGTCAATCTTTTTCAGCAGCATTTGTTTCAAATAATGGCATAATAATTTATTTCAAAATTTGAACTTCCAATTTATGCTATTATAAAGACGTCAGTACAGTTCCTTGAACGGATAGCTCATGAAATCAATATATTATTCCTATGTTTTTAATTTTACAGAATTATTAGTCAGATAGAGTCTTTGGATTTTAAGGAGGCTGATTCATATTACAATATTAATATTCATAAAATTTGGACCAATTTAATTTCCAACCAGCTTTACTAAGAAAACTCATCAAACAATGGCAAACATGCCATATGATCAGTTATATAGATCAGAAATATTTGATAGTTTCATAGATGACAATTAATATTCTATTTATAAAACAGATAACTGTTAAAAATACATTTTAATAGTCAAAATAGGTTCTGGGAAGTCTTAAAGATTTTATTTCTAATAAGTTTTAGTGAGCTGCATATTACTTTCAACATTGAGGTAAACCAAATCAATTATATTGTGATGCTGCAAATTTGCAATAGCATTAATTGTTCTCATTCCATCAATAATTAATAAAATCTCAAACCAGGAAAGCAATAACATGTGATAGTACTGTTCAAAAAACACAGGTTTTATCAACAGGGTCATAATGGTTTTACCTTTACAAAGCTTATATTTTAGCTTTCAAATTCTGTCTTCATTTTCAGATGTTGCCTCAGAATTTATTCACAGAGTTAATTTATTAGTTTTTTAATTTATTCTGTTTTCAAAATTACAGTGTCAACTTGGATAGGTCATTTATTCTGATTGAACTCCACTTCCACAGTTTGACTATGTAGAATAATTACTAGAATTCTCTCATAAAGTTTCTTCATAGCAAATTGACAGAATTCTGGAGCACTTTACATCATTAGTGTCCTCGTGATGCTAAATGACTTACATTTCCTCTTACATTTCCATTTTATATACTTACATCTAGTATATAAAATTAATAATACCTCATGATTAAGTGTTAAAAGGCAACAGAGAATGAGCTGGATTTGAAAACAGAGTGTCTGAATTATAATTTCAATTTTAACATTTACTTAATGACATCTTAGTAACACAAAACTTCTATAAGCTCAAAGATCTATCCTCAAAGTGAGTAAAACACCTGTCTTAATTAGCATGAAAAAGAATAACATACTTAGGAATCAACTAGAATGACAAAAGCCTTGTAAAATGAGAACTACAAAACAATACTGAAAGAAATTAAAGAAGGTATGAAGAAATGGAAAGCCAGCCCGTGTTCATTGATTGTTAGGTCAATATTGTTAAGATGTCAATACTACTCAAGTACTCTACAGACTCAATATAATCCCTATCAAAATACCAAGGACATTTTCACAGAAATAGAAAAATTCATTCTCAAATTAAGAGAATGGACTTAACAAATAGTGCAGGAGAAATCTGCATATCAACATGCAAAAGTATGAAGCTGGATCCTTACTTAACACCATATATAAAAATGCATTCAAACAGACCAAAGACCTACACTCAAGAGCTACAACTATGAAACTCTTAAAGGAAAACATAAGAAAAAAGCCTCATGACATTGGCCTTGATGATGATTTCTTGTATACAACAACAGAAGAAGAAATAGACACACTGAACTTCATCAAAATTCAAAATTTCTGTGCAAAGAATAGTAGTATCAACACAGTAAAGAGGCAACCCACAGAATGGAAGCAAATATTTTTAAACTGTATATCAGATTGTCAGCCAAATATATAGAGAACTCCTAAACCTCCACAATAACAACAAAATACAACCTTATTTTTTAAAAAATCACAGATAAATAAACATTTCTCCAAAGACATAGAAACAGTCAAAAGTCTATGAAAAGGTGTTTAATATTACTAATTACTACAGTAATGCAAATCAAAACTACAAAGAGATACACCTTCATACTCATTAGAATGCCTATTATTTTAAAGAAAATAATGTCAGTAAGGATGCAATAAAATAATGTGAGTAAGGATGCAAAAAAATTGGAACCCTGTACATTAGTAGTGAGAATATTTTTAAATGTTGCAACTATGATGGAAAACAGCAAGTTAGTTCCTCCAAAAACTGAAAATAAAATCACCACATGAGTCAACAATCTCACTTTGAGTATATACCCAAAAGGATTAAAACCAGGGACGTGAACAGATATCTTAATAGCCATGTTTTTGCAACATTATTCACAATTGACAAAAAGTGTAAGCAACCCAAGTGTACATTAATAACTGGATGCAAAAACAAAGCTTGTATACATATAGAGTGGAAGATTATTCAACTTAAGGAGTGAAATTCTGAAACATGCTACCACATGAATGAACCTTAGACATTATGCTAAGTTAAATAAGTCAGTTAAAAATGATGAATACTGTACAATACCATATATACCAGATACTTAAAATAGTCAAATTTACATATAAAAAAGGTAGAATGGTGGTTACCAAAGGCTGGGTGGAATAGAGAATGTTCAAATATTGTTTAAAACATTCAGGGTTTCAGTTTTGTAAGATGGTGGAACATCAATGTGAATGCACTTCATGCCAGTGAACTGTAAACTTACAAATGACTAAAATCGTAAATCTTATGTTAAATTTACTGAAACTAAAAAAAATAAAATCAATAAAAAATTCTGCAAAGAGAAGCATTTTACAATGGTGCAGAGTTCAAGCTAGGTGATATAGGTGGGTCAATGTTTTAAAGCCTCTTAAGTACTTAGGTAGTTAAAATAAAATTAAGGAAGAAGTACATTCCTTTCAAATAGTCTCTCTATTGGCTTTTTAGGAAACCAAGTAATTGCTAAATGGCTGGGTCATCAGAAGTATTACTCACATTTACAACTTTGAAGTTTGCCTAAAGTTTCACTTGAAGTACTCATCTGACAAGGGCTAACCAACAGTGTGAACAATTTTACTTTCCAATAAAAATTTCATGTTCTTTATATTTTCAAAATATATCAACAATTGGAGAAACTCACAGACTAGTAAATATGGACAATTCAAATTGACACCCTGGCATTATGTTATTTCCTTAGTAATATAACTAGAGGATATAATATATAACTAGGTCTATAAAAGCAATATTAAAAATGTATTCTGGAAAAGTACAAGAATCACAAAATATTACTTAACATACATTTGGCTTAAGCAACAAAAAATTACAATGCATGTGTTTGGATTTACCTCCCTAAGGTAGTGATATACAGATTTTTTCTTTCCTTCTTAAAGAGTAAAGCTTTTATCGTGTTATTGATGTAGAAACAATTGCTAAACAGAATAGCCTTGGTATTTTAGGTGCAAGTACTATTAGTATACTCTAGCTCACAGAAGAAGCAGGTAAGGAATTATTAAAAGAGGTAAGTGACACATTTTCAGAAAGAAAAAAAATGAACTTTGGAGGTCACGTATCTAAGAGAAATGCTAAATATAATCCAAATAATCCCTGGATTCATTTCTGAAGACTGGTACTACCTCCTGGACAGTGGCTCCAACAACTAGGACTTTTGCTACTATACCCACTCCCAGTTAGCTATGGCTCCTGCTGCCATGCTTTCTGGGATAATCCATTTCTTGTTCACCCCAGCTGTGGTTGTGGTTTAGATTATGGAATGGACATATATATCTCAAACAGCCATCAGAATATGCTAAGACTTACAAATATGAAAGGCTGGGAGAGCAAAGAACTGGTATTATCAGATTTCCCAGGTGGCACTAGTGGTAAAGAACCCGCCTGCCAATACAAGAGACAGGGTTTGATCCCTGGGTCAGGAAGATCCCCTGGGGTCAGGCATGGCAACCCACTCCAGTATACTTGCCTGGAGAATCCCATGGACAGAGGAGCTTGACAGGCTATAGTCCATAGGGTTGCACAGAGTTGGATACAACTGAAGCAACTTAGCATGCATGCACTATCAAATTTCTTGATAGGAGATGCAGAAATGAAAGTCAAATGTTGGGCAGTAAAGAGAATGACAAATGTTAGCAAGACAGGGGAGCTCTGAAAAATAAAATCAGTGGGCTATGTCAAAAATAACATTTATTATTAGCTTTTTCTGTGAAACTTGACAAATGACCAACTGTGGCTTAGTGTTTTCCTCAGCTTGACTTAACTTCAGACAGGCTTCTCTTGACTGCGGGGCCTTCCCTGAAGGCTCAGTGGATAAAGAATTCACCTGCAACACAGGAGACACAGGAGATGTGGGTTCGAGCCTTGGGTTGGGGAGATCCCCTTGAGGAGGCAATGGCAACCCGCTTCAGTATTCTCTCCTGAAAAATCCCACGGACAGTGGAGCCTAGTAGGCCGAAGTCCACAAGTTGCAAAGAGTCAGACACGATTGAGCAGCTAAGCACATCTTCCTGACTCTGGGTCCTCACCTTCCCATCTCCTAGAGCATTTACTCTAGAAAATATCACTGTGTAAAATTTTCCATACTCCTTTGAGATGTAAAATTTCTTCCAGCCTGTCATGAGTTTCACACCTGAGGAATGCTCTCAAGGACCTCGGAGCTATCCCACTGAAATTTAATCATCAAGAAAATGAGAGCCTCTTTGTCCTAGTCTCTGTGGGAAGGTAGGGGGCCTCACTTTAATGAGCACAAATTTGCAAACAAATATGGGCCTAATCACCCATCAATCACCCTAAGACCAAATTTGCCACTAAAGTCTACCCTGCAGTATTCTCACTGTCTTGCTCCAGCACTTTAAAGCACTCTTAAAAAAAAAAAAAAAAAAAAAAAAGCACTCTAACCTCTTGTTTCAATGGAGTTGAGTTAAATCCATTGCCCAATAGTTTCGATCCCTATGGCAATAATCTTAAATAAAGTCTTCCTGGTTTGTTTAATTCCATCCAGTGCAATGTTTCCTTGACATAAATGATTAAAATGTACATATTAAAATATACATACATATATACATAGGTAGATAGATATGTATAAGTATATCCACATATATACACTATATGGCATATCTTTATAGCTGTATACTCTTAAAATGTAATTTTTATAGGAAGGTAAAATCATGACTCACACAAAAATATAGATATGAACCAGGTTAAAGCATTTGTCTCACTCAATGATATGACAGAACCAGGCAGATATTGTAACTGATTTAAAGAAAAAGTAAAAAGAGCTCAAATTAATATGGAATAAAGGATTATTGAGACAAAGGTAATTTTTGGCAGTGGCAAGTCAATAAAATCATTAATAGGACAGATTTTACATATCTCTCAGTTACCTATAACTTACAAAACTGAAAGTTACAGAGTAGCTCAAAGTTCATGAATAGAAGTAGAACCTCATAAATTGTCCCATAAATTGGGACAGTAAACTTGTAGACAATAAATAGTTTCGCATTGGAAGAAAAATGTTTTCCTACAAAGCACAATAGTGGGTGTCTGTGTGCATGCACGTGTGTGTGTATACAAATGGTGTGTTAATAATTTTCTCCTAAGATACTGACAAAGATCAAATGGATAGGAGTAGACTAAGCAGCCACAGTGCAAGAAATGGGCATTCATTAATCATCAGTTGAAACCTAAATTGTTGCAATATCATCAGAAGGAAATTTGGTAATTTTTCACACATTTTTAGGTCATCATTTAAAGGTTCACCCAGCAAATCTAATTTTGTAAATGTGTCTTACACAAATATATGCATATGGATGCAAATGTGTGTGAACACACACACACATATACAATATTTCCTATTACTAAAATAGTAAAAACCGAAACAACAGACATATTCATCAGTAAGGTGAGGCTGGACAAACTGCAGTAGAGCTACAGAATAAAATATTTTATGAATAATATTAAGAATGTGGCAGATATAGAATCTATGATATGATCTCCAAAATTCAGCCACGTGAAAAAAATTAGGCTTATACATTATAAATATAATTATAAATACATGTATATAAATACATAATGTATAAATACATTATAAATATAAGTAGAGAAATCTGTTATTCCTTTCTGCTTGCACAAAAAGTTTCTTGTTCTATTTACTACCTGTGTCATTTTGCCTTCTAAATGTTTCTTCTTCCTAGATTATTCTAAGACTGTTTTGATCAACCTCCTTTCAAGGCTGAGGATTTGCTTTTCTTGGCTTGTAGGGTGTGCATGTGTGTACACACACACACACACACACACACACACCACAAATATATATATATATATATATACACACACATATATATATATACACATATATATCTCAAATTTTGTTGTTGTTATTGTTTTGTGAAATTGAATAGAATGGTAGATTGGCATGTTCCTCTGGGGAAATGAGCTCCTGAGTGGATCCATAAAATAACATAATGTTCTTTTGGCTTTGTTTTTGTAGCCCAGACAGTAAATACCCTCTGCAGAACAATTTGAAAGGGTATTTCAAAGTCCATGAACAAAAAAACATTGAGAGAAGTGATATTGTCAACACAGGTCTAGAGAATATGTTGCTTACTGTGTATGTGTATGTGCTATAGTCCTCAATTCAATGATGTGATATTCATGGCCATCTTTGACCCAAGGGAATGAATGTAGTGCATTTCTAATTAGAATTTCTTATATGGGAGAGATGAAACATAATTTCAATCCCTGATAGATAGCATTTTAGTATTCTGACCTTTCAGTAAAGGTACATGCTTGATTAGAAAACATTTGAAACACCCTTGCCATTGGAAGATAGGGTCGTAAATGGTAAAAGCAATGAAATGAGCCCCCAACTCAATATAGACTCTCCAAAGGTCAAGATGAAGCAGCCCATCTATTTAACTGCTCAAATATATGAGGCATTCATCCTGGTACAAGGCAGTTTCAGGACAAAGACTATAAAACCAAAGCAATGGCACTACATTAAGTGAGTTTATAGTATGTATTAAGAAGATAAAATCCATATGTTTGTATATAAAAATATGTAATATTCTAGAAACTATAATTCTGTTGGTGGTTCTTCTTTGCTATCACATGATATCAGATTAATTTAAGAAAGCTGCCAATGAATTAGAAAAATTTTGTCAACAAGTAAGGATTTCTAATAGCTTACTAAAAGAAAAACTTCTCTCACTAAAATTTGTTGTTGTTTTTCTTTTCTGGGAGAATTAATGGGTTGTTTTCTGCTTTGTTGAATTACTAAGCTTCCTGGTATTATATATTTTCAAGCCACAGATGAAAGGCCACCTTCAGAATTGTTGCTTCACTGCAAATACGTGTTTGAAAAAAAAGAAGGCAAAAAAAAAAAAATGACTTAAACATTTGAAAGAAAATAGAAACAATTTTATCATTTAACTTTCAGTGTTTTATATACTAAGTTCTTAAATCAGATTTTGGGACTCACTAAGATATCTGTAGTCACCTGAAGGGAACTTTGTAAAGTGAACTTTTTATTCCTTCAGTTTATAAAATTGGAAAAATCAATTAGAGATTTTAGAAAGTACCAGGCACTGTAATAAAATGAAGATGAGACCCAAGTTCCTAAAGTTCTGGGAATGGCTGTTTAAACTATTAAATAAGGATTTGTTTAGGATTAAAAAAAAATTTCCTTTATACTAAAGTCAATATAAACTAATGGACAGATTATTTCAATTTTTATTCCCCATTTTATCACACTACTGAAAGAAACCCCTAAAAAGGCTTTTTTCAATTATTCACAAATATTTGTGTATTTGAACATCTATTACATAAAACTTCTTCACATCCTATGTGCTTCTGATGTAGAGCTAAATTTTCTCAACATATAATTGTTTGCTTTTTGGCTTTAACGGAATACGCTTTCCTGATCTTATTTATACCTTTGGTCTATATGTAGGGCAATGGGTTTTACATGTGATGTTCTCCACTACTTTTAAACAGAATGATCATTTAACATGAATTCACATTTTTCAGGTTTCATTACTTGCTGTTGATGAGAACTAAGTATTGTAATCCAATATAGGAAAAAATGTAAAACTAGCAGTAACTTAAATTATAATATGGTGAGATATTATCTGTGAAAACAAGAGCTATGTACATTGGTGGGACATAAAAAATCAGTGTCAACGTTCTAAAATCTTTACAGAGTTCAAAGCACTCTAACAATATTGAATATGGGACTAGGCAAGAGTCCACTGATGTAGATAAAGTAAGGTTACTGTTCCCATGGTAAAAATGAGAACACAGAGAAAAAAATGAAGAAAAAGAGAAAAGAAGTAAGTGAATTTCATAGGCCTGGGAAGCAACTTAGCTATTGAAGTGATCACTTTACAACAGCACTAGTGTAAGAGGTTCAAAGCAAAATTTTCCCTCAAATTTTCGGATTACTAGAGTGTAAACACTGTGGCAACAGAAGTCAGCATGTGCTAACATAAAAGGAAATGGAAGGATACCTGGTATGGTAAGGATTAGAGGCAGGGAAAAAAGTGGAAAGGAGGTATTGGGAATTGCCCATTCTTCTTTTGCCACTGATGATTTCTGAACCAAAGGAGAGAACTGAGTTGAGAAATGGTGAAGTTAGTGGCTTGGTATGCAAGACTGAGTTTTACAGAAAATATGTATGATTCAACTGGGTACTTTAATAAGTAAACACAGTTGTTGTTGGTTTTTTTCTAATCACAGAAATGTTCCTGATACATGTTTAGCAGTAGAGACAGTTAAAATCAGAGAGAGCACATTTGAAAATAATGAAATATCACCATTTTTATCTTTAGCCTGTCAAGTCCAGCCCATTCCAGAAAAAAAAAAAAAAAAAATGTTTAACTGATTAACATACTTGATGTTAAATTACTTTCTCTGCCTTTAGATTCTGAGTACAAAGAGAGGAGGGTTTCCTTCTAGTCATCTGAATGTGATTAGGGCTGTTTCTCTCTATTCCTCCTTTTATTTTGTTCACTCCAGAGGACAAGGGAGTCTTTAAAAATGCATCAAGTTATGCTCTTATGCATGGTGAATTTCACAAAGAAAAAGTTATTTACTTGTAAATTCTTTCTTTTTAATTTTTATTGAAATACAGTTGATTTACAACATTGTGTTAGTTTCAGACATAAGACAAGGTGATTCAGCTATCTGTATCTATCCACATACATATATATGTATTGTTTTGCATTATCTTCCATTATAGGTTATTACAAGATACTGAGTATAGTTCTCTGTGCTACCCAGTAGGTCCTTGTTGGTTATCTATTGTATATATAGTATTGTATACATGTAAATACTTTTCTGATGAATGTGAAAACCTAAAAAAACCCACAATGAACTACAAGGATGCTATCAACTTTCTAGAATGGAATCTAGTTTTGAGTTTGCAGCACATGTAGGTGAAATAAAGTTCATGAGAGGCATGGTATCGGGATGGGGAATACGTGTAACTATATGGCTGATTCATGTCAATGTATGACAAAACCCACTGAAATGTTGTAAAGTGATTGGCCTCCAACTAATAAAATAATATTTAAAAAAAAAAAAAAACAACAACAACACAAAAACAACAACACAAAAACAGACCAACAAACCCAACAAGTAAACAAGTGAATTGAAAAAAAACAAAAAACCTTTGGAGTTGGGAAGAAGATAAAGGAGTAAAACTATGGGAAAGAAGGAAAGTTATAGGAATGCCCTTTATATAATGAAAAATGAAATATTTCTTTAGATCATTGTCTAGAAATTCTAGGTGTTCATTATTATAGAATATGGTACAGTAGGTACTGAACAGAAACTTTCAGGAAACAAAAGTTTTCATCATAAAAATTATACTTTATAGATTTCTTAGTCTTGCATTCTATGATTATCCATAAAATTTTCTGAAAACTGATGATATGCCGGAGTGTTTAACTTGAAAAAACTTTGAAAACATAATTTAGGTTTATCTAGAGCAAGGTATAAAATCATGTCAGAATTTCAAGAGGAATAAAATAATACAATAGCTTGCTTAATCTGTGTAAATATTGTTTACAAACCTATCATGAAAGAATAATCTAAATCAATTCTATTTAATTGGGTTAATAATTTTTTATCTTTGTTCAGTTTCTTATGTAAGCCTACCATTTCTAGGTAGAGTTGTCTGTCTACACATTAGCCTAATAATACAATACCAACATTTACCCCTAATAAATAGCCACAATTCTCCAAGCTTATTCTCAAAAAGCAAAAATAAAAAATGAAAAAGAAATGGAGCAGTTCAATAGCATACAACTCTCATTATACAATCTTCCTGGTTTTCATTATATTGGCATGATGAACCTTTTATGAAAAACCTGTCTATCATAGACCACATACTTAGTGATAAAATTATCCTATAGAGTCCATGGATAGCTACCCAGATACTATTTCAGATGTTTTTGAAATTAATTGTATCAATGAATTGTTGAAGCATATAAAAATCTAAATTTTCATACTTTATCATTAATGTCTTTTCTCAATATATTGCAGTTGATTTATAATGCTGTGCTAGTTTCTGGTGTAATATAGCAAAGTGATTCAGTTATATGTATATACATATATATTATATATTCTTTTTCATACTCCTTTGCATTATGTTTTTATAGGATATGAATATAGTCTCTTGTGCTATATAGTAGGTCCTTGTTGTGTATTAATTTTATATATACATAGAAGTTTGTATCTGCTAATCTCAAACTCCTAATTTACCCTACCCCTTTTCTCCTTTGGTAACCATAAATTTGTTTTCTATGTCTGTGAGTCTATTTCTGCTTTGTAATTAAGTACATTTGTGTCATATTCTCAGGTGGTGCTAGTGGTAAAAGATCCCACCTGCCAATGCAGGAGACATAAGAGATACGGGTTTGACCCCTGGGTCAGGAAGATCCCCTGGAGGAGGACATGGCAACCCACTCCAGTATTCTTGCCTGGAGAACCCCATGGACAGAGGAGCCTGGCAGGCTACAGTCCATAAAACGGCACAGACTCAGACATGACTGAAATGATTAAGCACACATACACATGTGCCCTATTTTAGATTTCACACATATGTGATATCATATGGTATTTGTCTTTCTCTGTCTGACTTACTTCACTTAGTATGACAATCTCTTGACCCATCCTTATTGCTGCAAATGACATTATTTTATTTTTTATGCCTGAGTTCTATTCCATTGTGTGTATTTATATATATACACTACATGTTCTTTATCCAGTCACCTGTTAATGGACATTTGGGTTGTTCGCCATGTCTTGGCTATTGTAAATACTGATCTGAACACTGGAGTGTGTGAATCTTTTTGAATTATAGTTTACTCTGGATATATGCCCAGGAATATGGAATGGGCTTTAGAAAAGTTCCTGACAATTAGGTCTTCATTAAATTGTGACCATTATTATGTTGTTATTTTAGGTGTTCAAACTGTTGGTTTGATTTGGAAAATTGACAAAATTCCTAAAAATGCTTGCAAGAACAAGGCCAAGAGTTCTTGTTAAAGATAAAGTCACTTAAAGAGATTTAGTGATCACATTCAGTTTGGACTTTAATTGCTATGAGGAATCAAAGATAGATTAATATTTGAATATGGAAGATATTTGTCATTAAAACCATTTGACATATCCCTAAATTGTGTTTTCCTTTTCCAAAACATTCCAATATAATTTTATAGATTTAAAATTAAAAATAGGAAAGAATTCAGAAATTTCTTTGGGATATCCTAAGGGTATTTTAAAAAGTCAAAACACCATCTGTAATCTTAAGTATCTGGTGAAATAAAGCAAGAAATAAACATTACTTACTTGAAGTGATCAGTTGTGGAGATAAATTACCTAATTTTATAAGTCATTTAATTCTGTAGAAGAGATAACTTACCCTGTAAAGGGCCTTGATCTAGTTCTAAAGAGAATACTTTAGTCTTCTATCCTTAACATGATGTACACATCTGATGAGAATTAAGAGAAATGGCACCACTTAGCCTCTTGAACTGTAGCAACCACAAGAAAGCAGAGAATTGGAGAGGGAAATGTTAAATGATTGAGTACAAATGAACCATGTGTGAATCAATTCAGATAAAGTATTTCAAGTCCAGAAATAATGTTTTTGGGGAACAGTACTTTGACTATTAATTATGTAACTCATAACTTACAGGGTCAATGACCCTGGCTTTTGAGATTTTGTGAACAATTTTCATTTAGTTGTATATTGCTGGCAAGCCACAGAATCTTCATCAAGTCAATTAGAAACAAGCAGGAAGTTGCCCTAATAGAACCAAAATTATAGTGTCTTTCCCCAGTACGCTGACTTAAGTAACATCTATTATAGCCTAAGCAAGTGATATCATTGTTTAAATTTTTATCAGTCCATTTTTTTAAACTCCAGAGAACTAATTCTGCCAAAGATTTCTGAGAACATGTGTCTGTAATTCCCTTATATGACTCCTGGGTCACTAGGCAAGTGTTAACATTTAGTGAACTTTATACAACTAGCTTTGTCCTTTGGGTGTTCAAACACATTTTCTTTATCCTTATTCTGTGCATAGGAAAGGGAAATTTACAGTAGAAATGTAGTCTTACAATCTTCATTAAAGTCTCCCAGGGCACTTTACAATCATTAAAAGTTATAATTAGTACTGAAGAACATTCAACTCCTAAAAGGATCGTTTTTTAAACTAATAACTTTTTCTAACATCTGTATTTTAAAATCTCAAAACAGTTTAAGTGCTCCCGACTTCAACAGAAAATGACTTCCTATGTATAGAGAAAAGAACCCAAAGTGTTTTTAACTGCTCTGAAACATATTTCCTGATCCCCTCTAGATTCTGTTCATTGCAAACAGTCAACTATTTATGCAGTGTAAGTAGGATTTCTGTATTAAGAAAAAAAAAAAAAAAAAAAGGCAAGCAAGGAAATAACTATACTAGTAGGTTTGCTAAGGAGACTATAGCAAGAATTATGAATTTACTGTCTTAAACATACAACTAGTTAAAATTAGGCCTCTATACAGATCTTGTCTGTTGTTTTTAGGAGTTTAGCTTTATATGGTAGATGATGTTGGGTGGGAACTCCAACTATATATACAATCATGTCTTCCCAGCCATCATCCAGCTGGGCTTATATATGTGACACAATTCTGCCACTATCAATGTCAAGAACTCTGAAAGATCTGGTATTTTACACTTTTTGCAAGCTAACAAATGTGCCTGTCACAGTTTATTGGATGCTGGTAGATGACACAAATCTTCTGGATCAAAGAAAAAGAACAATTATTATTCACAGAAATAGCAGTAGCCAGAATATCATTTTCCTGTACTGATTCCTTACCAATGCAAGGCTGAAAAACTGATCCAGTAAAGAAAAGAAAGTCATTTTTTTTAAGATTATCAGTATTTGTTACTTACATAAATAGCAAAAACAAAGAGAAGTAAAGGTGCCTGCTTCTATTCTATCTGTCCCTTAGGGAGAGTGTTAGGAGACATTTTTTCAGAGAAGCTAATGTCATGCTATAGCTAAGCAATCTAAGAGCCTGAGCCTGCAGTATTGCCCTAAAGAGATAAGGCAGACAGCCTCACAGCTCATGAGAAACCAGAAGACTAGGGGAAAATTGTGTCATGACAGTATCCCGGGGAAATGGGAAACAAGTAGAAAATAACCTTGTAACAGCTATTCACAAACATCAAATGATTTCATGTTCCAGGAGGATCACAGGGCATTCTGCAAAGATTTAGAAAAGCTGCAGTCAGGTCTTGCCTTTGTGGTCTACGTAGAAATGTGCAAGGTTGCTATGGTGGCATGATGGAGTCATTCTCACAGATTTTCCAAGCCTAAGTTCCCACAGGCAATACAGTAAGAGCCAAGAGAACCCAGAACATACAGTGGGTTGCAATAGAAAAAGGACTCTGAGCTTAGGAAACTTTGACCTTTAATAAAAGCTACAGTAAATATGACTATCCTTTATCCCAGAAGTAGATATTATTGTGATTTTATTGAACAACACACAAACTTGCCCTCAACTCTGACAGGACATTCTACTTCCCAAGGCTGTTACACACATAATACTTTGAAAGATCTTCTATAGCAAAACACTTCGTACCTTTGTATACATGCAAAATCCTAAGAGACTCATGGAAAATTGTTTCCAAATATTCATGTACTGACAAGTAGCAGGTGGGAATGGCCAATATAGTGGAGTAGGAAGACCCTGAGCCTACTCCCTTCCATGGGCACAACAAAATTACAACTATTAACAGAGAAAATATTGATGAGAAAGACTAGAGGAGCAGAAAAGATCTTCTGCATCCAAAATTATAGAAGCAGGTAGGAAGGGCTGAGATGCAATATAGTGAAATCCTACAAACATGGGTGGGAAATCTGCAAATAGGAAAATAATTAAAATTTCAAAACTTATCTCCAAGGACAAAGGGTATGAGCTCCACATTTGGCTTCCTAGGTTGGTGGGCCTGTAGCAAGATGACAATACTCCTGGTCTATTTGGCTATAAGGCTAGCAGGGATTACTTCTGGGAGATACAGAGGGGTGTGGGGAAAATAAACTCTACTCTACTCTTAAAGACATATACAGAATCTCACATGCTCTGGGACCAAGGGCAGAAGCAGTAGTCTGAAAGGAGCCTGGGTCTGACCATATGCTGATTTTGGGGAGCCATCTAGAGAGGCAAGAGGCAACTAGAGCTCATCTTGGGGACATAGGCATTGGAGGCAGCCACTTTTGGAGCTAGTTCTCCCAAGAGAACACTGGTGCTGACAAGGGATATTTTGGAATTTTTTTTTTCCCCTGGATGGAATGCAGCCTTATCCACTAACCTGTCAGAACCAGTTCTGGGATACCTCAAGACAAGCAAATTGCTGGATGGGGAAACAGTCCTACCCATCAGCAAGCCAGATGCCTTAGGACCACCTGAGTCCACAGTGGCACCAAGAACTAGCTCTGTCCATAACAGGGCTAAGAACCTGACACTATATACCAGTGCATGGGCACTAGCCCAGAACCTCCAGGGCCCTGCCCTGGAGACCCTAGGACCAAACCCTATTCACCAGTTGGCAAGCTTAAGGCCCAGGGCTCTGAGGGTTCTGGTCCATCCACCAGAGGGCCACCACCAACTCTGGGTATCCCTGGGTCCTGCAGCCAGAGACCACAGGACCTGTACACACCCACCAGTGGGCCAGCACTAGCTCCAGGACCAGTCTCATCACCAATAGGTAGGCACAGTTCCAGAATCACCTATGTAAGAGCACCATCACAAGCAGATAGATACCATTTTCAGGACCAACACTGTGCTGCAGTCTTCCATGTTAACACCCATCCCACATTCCTGCAGGTCAGCATTAGCCCAGAGACCTCTTGTGCTCTGGCTCCATCCATCAGCAGGCAAACATTAGCCCGCAAACACTCCCCCTGGGCCCCAACGTCACCCACCAGGAAGCAAACACCATTTTCAAGACACATTGGACCCCAAAATCAGATGCCCCAGGATCCAGCCCCATCCAACAGTAGATCAACATGAGCTCTGGACACTCAAAGATCCCATATATACCATTTAAGGTACTGGCCTCACACATAAACAGGTCAACACCAGATCCAGGAAATCCAGCTTTGCAACTATCTATCCCAGGACTCAGCTCTGCCTACCAGTGGACCAACAATAGACCTGGGACCCTTGGGACTCTGCAACAAGTTATCTCACAACCTGGCCTTGTGCACCGGCAGCTGGCAGCCTCAGCACAAGCTGGCAACCAAACAGACCAGGGGCCTGGAACACATACCAGACCACCTATAGTACACAGACTGCCACAAAAGGAGGATCCATGCAGCCACATAGGGTGCACAGCTAAAGCATATAGCTCTGGTGACTAAACAGAAGTGCACTGCTGAGATACATATGATATCCTCTAGAAGAATGTACTTCTTCAAGGTTAGGAATCATAAACAAATGTCTGAATACCTAGAAACAAAAATAGCATATAAGGTAAAATGAAGGGACAAGGAATATGTTCCAAATGAAGGACCAAGATAAAACCCCAGAAAAAGAACTAAGAGAAGGGAAGATAAGCTATATATTTAATAAATATTTCAAGGTAATGATTGTACAGATGCCTCAAGAACTTGGGAGAAGTTTAGATGAACAGATTTCAGAAATGAAAAAAGAGAGATTACAATCAATATAGCAGAAACATGGAAGATCTTAAGAGATTACAATGAACAATTATACTGTCTATAAAACTAACAACCAAGTAGAAATGGACACGTTTCCAGATGTACAAATTTCCAGATGTAAAACTGAACTAGGAAGAAAGAGAAATAGACCAGACCAATTACCAGTAGTGAAATTTCTTCAGTAATTTAAAAATTCCCAACAAACAAGCCAGGACCAGAAGGCTTCACAAGTGAATTACACAAACATTTAGAGAATATGCAGCACCTATATTTCTCAAATCATTCCCAAAAATTGTAGAGGAATGAATCATTCTGAACTTATTCTACAAAAATAAGCATCATTCTGATATGAAAATCAGACAAAATTATTATGAAGAATAAAGAAAATTACAGACCGATATCACCGATGACACAGATGCAAAAATCCTCAACAAAATATTAGTAAATGAAATACAATAATACCTTAAAAGGATAATACACCATAGTCAAGAGGGATTTGTCCCACGGACCCAAGGATGGTTCAACATCTGCAAAATGATAAATTCTATATATAATATTAACAAACTAAAGAATAAAAATCTCAATAGATTCAGAAAAATCTTTTGACAAAATTTAACATCTAGTCATGATAAAAAGTCTCAACAAAATGACTATCAGGGAAATACATCTTAACATAAAAAGGCTGTATATGGCAATCCTACAGATAAAATCATAGTCATTGGTGAATAGCTGAACTATTTCCTCTGTGATAAGGAACATGACAAGGACATCCCCTCTCACCACTTTTTTTTTTCAACATAGTATTGAAAGTCCTAACCATAGCAATCAGAAGAAATGTATAAATCCAAATTAGAAATAAAGAAATTAAATTGCCACCATTCATAGATGATGTGATACTAAACATAGAAAATTCTAAATATGCAGCCAGAAAATGACTACAACTCATCGCTGAATTTGCTAAAGTTGCAGGACAGATAATTAATACACAGAAATCAGTTGCATTCCTAAACATTAACAATTAACTATCAGAAAGAAAAAATTAAGAGAACAATTCTATGTATAACCTCAACTAAAATAATAAAGTACCCAGGGATAAATCAAACTGAGGATGTTCAAGACCTGTACTAAGAAAACTATAAGACACGGATGAAAGAAATGGAAGATGACACAACTAGATGGAAATTATGTTGTGTTCATGTATTAGAAGAATTAATATTGTTCAAATAACCATATAGCCCAAGGCAATCTACAGATTCAATGCCATTCCTATCAACATACCAATTGAATTATTTTTTTTTTACAGAAATTGAAAAAAAAAATTCTAAAATTATAGAAACAAAAATTCTAAAGCCAAAACAATTTTGAGAAAGAAGAACAAAGTGGATTTCTTGCTTTCTGATTTCAAACTACACTATAAAGTTACAGTAATCAAAACATTATGGGACTAGCACAAACACACACACATATATAAAGGAACAAAACAACCCAGCAATAAACTCACACTTATATGGATGATTAATCTGTGGCAAAGGAACCAAAATATACAATGAAGTAATATAGCCCTTCAATAAATGGTTTTGGAAAAACTGGACATGCTAAACAATGAAAGTGGACTACTCTCTCAAACCATGCATGAAAATAAATTCAAAGTATATTAAAGACTTAAATGTAAGACATGAAACCAAAAAGCTTCTAGAAGAAACCTTAGGCAGTAAGTCTTAGACATGAGTCAGAATAATATTTTTTTGTATATGACAAATAGGACTAAATCAAACTAAAAATGCTTGCATACAAAAGGTAATTATAAACAAAATAAAAATGCCACCTACTGAATGACAAAACATATTTGCACATGATATATCCTATAAGGGATTAATATCCAAGATAAACAAAGAACTCACACAACTCAACATAAATAAAAGAACCTGACTAAAAATGAGCAGAGTATCTGAATAGACATATTTTTAAAGACATACAGATGGCCAAAATAGGCTTCTGAAAAGATACTCAACATTGCTAATCATCACAAAAATGAAAAACTAAAGTAATGAGATATCACCTCACACCTGTCAGAATGGCTATTATCAAAAAACCCACAAATACCATAATCATAATCAGTTCATGATGTTTGTAAGTCAAATCATTATCTTGTACCCCTTAAACTTATACAATACTGTTTGACCATTATACCTCAATAAAAGTGGCAGGAAAAAAGAAAAAGGAAAAAAGGAGCAGTGAAGCTTCTCAGATTTTGCTTTCTTTCCTAAAACAAAACAAAACAAAAATAGACTCAGCAGGCCCAATCTTGGCTTCATGTTTCTTTCACCTACTCTCTTCCTTGAACATAATATCAAATATATTGTAGAGGAAAGATGATTCTACATAAAGATGGCAGAATGCAAAAGTAGGAACCTATGTCCACAAACCATTGTTAAACATCTTCAGTTGCCCTGGATTGCCCTCGTGTTGTTTTTGTATGACTTTGTGTGTGTGTGTATGAGGCAATAAGAGAGAGAGAAGAGGGAAGACACTATTCACTTAAAAAACGGCAAGCCAAATATTCTGTCCTTGTGTTTGAATACATTTCAAATCAAAGAAACTTTAATTCAGAAGAAACTATAAGTCAAAACTCCTTAATATTGAATGCTTTTTCCAAATCTCCATTATTAAATGGAGCCAAACTATCATTTGATGCTATCACTTCCAAGTTCCAAGTTATTATTGCCTCACTACACTTAGTTATGACCAACCTAGATAGCAGAGACATTACTTTGCCAACAAAGGTCAGTCTAGTCAAGGCTATGGTTTTTCCAGTGGTCATGTATGGATGTGAGAGTTGGACTGTGAAGAAAGCTGAGTGCTGAAGAATTGATGCTTTTGAACTGTGGTGTTGGAGAAGACTCTTGAGAGTCCCTTGGACTGCAAGGAGATCCAACCAGTCCATCCTAAAGGAGATCAGTCCCGGGTGTTCATTGGAAGGACTGATGCTGAAGCTGAAACTCCAATACTTTAGCCACCTCATGCGAAGAGGTGACTCATTGGAAAAGACCCTGATGCTGGGAGGGATTGGGGGCAGGAAGAGAAGGGGACGACAGAGGATGAGATGGCTGGATGGCATCAACGACTCTATGGGCATGAGTTTGGGTAAACTCCGGGAGTTTGTGATGGACAGGGAGGCCTGGCGTGCTGCGATTCATGGGGTCGCAGAGTCGGACACGACTGAGCGACTTAACTGAACTGAACTGAACACTTAGTTATATGTATGACTTGAAAACATACACTCAATCTACACTAGATTCTTTCCTCTTCTGTTGCAGTTGAGACAACATTATCCAATTGACTTGATGGGAAGATTAAATTATAGTGATTATAAATCTATCTCCTGAGGCCTATATAGCTACTTAATAAACATCTGTTTCTCTAGCGCCAAAGGTCCTTGATAACCTTCTGTGAAGATAATGGTGATTCAAATTTCCTTTATTCAGTATAACTAAAAGTGTTTTTATTAATTTCTAAACACATCATTTAATTCAAAAGTCTAATAGAATTTTTTAGATGTTTTGGTTCCCTAAGTCATATTTTTAATAATTTATGTTCATGGAGTATTTTAAATGAATTATCATGTAGCCAAACAGAATAGCTCTAATTATTTGATCTTTATTCTAGTGGCAAATAGGTTTACTTAACTGCTTTTAAAAGTCTTGGAAAAATTAGATATTTTAAACTTACCCACATGAGGAAACATTTATTTTTTATTTTAGTTTTACTCAACCCAAAACATTTTAGGCAAATGTGTTTACCTTTGAGGGAAAATAAGAATTATTTTGATAGAAGCAGTAATTTGGAGTGTGGGTGAATTAATATGTATTTTTAAATGTACACTTTCGGGTTTAGCTTATTAATATTTTGTTAGGGACATTTGAAACTATGTTCATGAGATATACTGGTTGCAGTTTTTCTTTCTTGTAGTGTACATCTGGTTTTATTTAGGACAATGATGGCTTCAAAGATTGCATTACAAAGTGATTCTTCTGCATCTAATATCTGGAAGTGATTGTATAGAAATAATTTATTTCTTAAATGATTGGTATATACATCTCAAAAATAATATTATAGGTATAGAGGAACTTATTAATGATGAGTGTACAGAAAAATAGAGAAAAAATAACTATATGAGCTATAAAAAGGCAAACTGTGATCATAATATTATTATAAATATAGCTACCATAACAAATTAATTATAAGATAAAGGATATTATTCTAATACATCAATCAAAATGAACTGGGACATAAACTTTTTTGTGAATAACTGACTGGAAATAAAGGCATAAGTATGAGAGAGAGTTATGTATTATTAGCATCTGAACTGAATCTGAGACCTAGACTGATGACATGGGGCAGTAAAGGAACTTGCACTCAGCAATTAGATATTATTTGTCAAATATATCCCTAATTATCACAATAATCTCATAAAGCTGTGATAATCAATCTCCTTATTTTTGTAAATGATAATGTGTCTGAAGAGAATGAAAACTAACACACTGAGCTTCTTTCACCCCAGTACCCTGCTATGTCTACAAGATACCATAATGATTCTCTGGATCAGAAGACAGAACTCCAGGGAATGATATTAGATGATAGGATTTTGGAACCTTCTGCTATTATAATTTGTGAAAATCTTCTCCCCATGTCAGTTGTAATACTAAACTTACTCTCGCATTAGTGATTGGAAGACTGAATGAATATGTAGGTGAATAGATAGAACAATAGCACAAATAGGAGAGTTTCAAGATTCTCAAAACAGTTTGTATCTCTTTCTCATTCCCTGTCTCTTATATGACTATTGAACTGAATCCTCCAGGTCTTAAATTTGAATCCTAGGGACAAGGCAATGTAATTAAAGCAAAAGGGCAGTTCTCTAAGTTGTTATGAACCCAAGGAGCTGTGACTTTGTCTCTCCTCATACAAATGAGATTGGAACTTAAGTTGGGTAGAGCTGTTCTGCTTATTTCAACAGTTAACATCCTGAGAGCACTGGCCTCTGCATATTACTTCTTTAGGATATGGGAGATCTGGGTGAAATGAATCACATTCAGTTCTGCAGTGTGTTAATGTGGGACTATTCAGATAGATGTTAAAGTTCGAAGTTAGTAGTAGCCTTGGAAAGGGACTTCATTAAGATTGCAAAATATATATATTAGTTCTAAAATACTTGAAGAAAATATAACTTTATATTCTATAACTAATTTTAGTTTTTTAAAAGAGCTCCTATCCCATTCATTGGTAGCAGGTATAAGAAAAAATGTGCAGACACTGAAATGGACTAAAATTATGACTGTCCCATTGAGAGTACCCTTCCACATTATCTATGACTTTCACTGACTTAGAGCCATTTTAAAACTCTGAAAGTAGTAGAATACTAATAGAAATTCAATGTTTCTTGTGCATAAAAATAGAAATTCTCTCTGGTGGAGACACACATAAAAATTACTTTGAGGATATTGACAAGTGTTTCATAAATTCATTTTAGCCTTCCTGAAAGAGGTTAATATACATGTTTCTAAAATTATCTTGTGAACTGGTGATAACATCCACCAGTTACCTCATTAATTAAAGAATAAACGAAATCTTTTAAATATAGGCAAACTTTTTTGTAATCTTCCAGTAAATTATTTAGGCTTTGTGCTTTCTTTTGTGAAATCTTACTGATTAATGTATGAATTTTTAAATAGGTATAAATCCATTCAAATTATCTATTTCTTCTTTCTTTTTTTGACTTTTGTACCTTTCAAGAAATTGATCCATTTTATATAAGTCATCCAATTTATGGAAACAGATGTGCTCATAGAATTCACTGTTATCCTTAAGGGTCCAAAAGTCAGTAATGATGACTCAACCTTATTTCTGATATTGGTAATTTGTGTTTTTTCTTATTCCTTAATTAGCCTAGTGATCTTTTTATAAAAACTAGTTTTCTAGTTTTTTCTTGGTATTCAATTTTATTGATTTATATTCTGTTTTTATTTTCCTTATGTTTGCTTTGTGTTTAAATTGCTATGCTTGAATTTTTCTTCTTTTATTATACATATATTCAGTGGTCTAAGTTCTCCCTATACACTGTTTTCACTGCATTTTACAAATTTTGATCACTTCATTTTTCACTTATATCAAAATGCTTTTGATTTCTCTTGAGATTTCTTTAATCCATGATTTATTTTAAAATGTGACTTCATTTCTATTTCCAGCTACCACCGTGTAACTAACTCTTCTTCCTTACAAGGGTCATCTCTATGTTTCTCCCAAGTGTTCAATTGCCATTCTCTCCCAAAGTTAGCCAAAGGGACCAAATGTTATTGCACTATAATCTTAACTGTCACTGTTTGCAGGTGACATGGTCTTATATATAAAAATATTGCAGATACCTAAAAAACTAAAATACTAGAATTAATGAGTTCAGTACAATGGTAGGATACAAAAATGAAAAACAAAAATCAGGTATGCTTTTATACAGTAACATGAGACTATCCATAAAAGAAATTAGGAAAACAATCTCATTTAAAATAGTACCAAAAAAAAAAAAAAAACTTAGGAATAAACTTAACTAAGGAAATGAAAGACTTCTATATGGAAAAGTATAAATTACTGATGAAAGAAATTAAGGAAGACACTGTGAAAGACATATATTCATGGATTGGAAGACATAATATTATTAAAATGTTCATACTACACAAAACAATCTACATGTTCAATGATATCTCTATAAAAAATCTCAATTTTTTTTTTTACAGAAACAGAAAAAAAGCAATTCTAAAATTCATATGGAATCTCAAAAGACCCCTTGAATAGTCAAATCAATCTAGTTCAGTTCAGTTTGGTCGCTCAGTCGTGTCTGACTCTTTGCGACCACATGAACAACAGCATGCCAGGCCTCCCTGTCCATCACCGACTCCCAAAGTTTACCCAAACTCATGTCCATTGAGTCGGTGATGCCATCCAACCATCTCATCCTCTGTTGTCCCCTTCTTCTCCTGTTCTCAATCTTTCCCAACATCAGGGTCTTTTCCAATGAGTCATGGCCAAAGTATTGGAGTTAGCTTCAACATCAGTCCTTCCAATGAACACCCAGGGCTTATCTCCTTTAGGATGGACTGGTTGGATCTCCTTGCAGTCCAAGGGACTCTCAAGAGTCTTCTCCAACACCACAGTTCAAAAGCATCAATTCTTCGGCACTCAGCTTTCTTTATAGTCCAAGTCTCACATGCATGCATGGCTACTAGATAAACCATAGCCTTGACTAGACGAACCTTAGTTGACAAAGTAATGTCTCTGCTTTTTAATATGCTGCCTAGGTTGGTCATAGAAGAAAACTAGAGGAATCACACTTCCTAATTTCAAAATACACTGTGAAGCTGTAGTAGTTAAAGTAGTGCAGTATTACTTTAGAGACAGACATATAGACCAACGCAATAGATTAGTGAGCCCAAAAATAAAAACTTATATACATAGTCAATTGATCATCAAGGATACCAAACATACACAGTGGGCAAAGAACAGTCTCTTCAATAAATTGTGTTGGAAAAACTGAATAATAACATGCAAAAGTATGAAACTGGATTCATTTTTTTTTTTTTTTGCTACACACACACACACACACACACAAAAAAAAACTAAATGTAAAATATGAAACTGCAAGATTCCTAGAAGAGAACAAAGGGGAAAATCTTGATATTGATCTTGACAATAGTTCTATGGCTATGACACTATAAGCACTGACCACAAAAGCAAAAATAGACAAGTAGAACTACATCAAACACCAAGAAGGTTTTGCACAGGAAAAGAAATAATCAAGAGTGAAAGAGAATGTACAGAATGAGAGAAAATACTTGAAAATCATATATTTGAGAAGGGCTTTATTTCCAAAATATATAAGAAAGTGCTACAACTCTATAGCAAACAAACGAAAATTTTTAAAATGGACTGTGGACTTGGATAGACTTTAATAGTCTCCAAAGAAGACATGCAAATGGTCAACAGGAACATAAAAAGAAGCTCAACATCACAAGTCATCAAGAAAATGTGAATCTAAACCACAATGATATACTACCTCACACCTTTCAGGATGGCAATTATGGAAAATAAAGCTATTGGCAGGATGTGAAGAAATTGGAAGTTTTATACACTATTGATGGGAATGTAAAATGGTATATCTGCTTTAGAAAACAGGAGATTCCTCAAAAAAATAAAAATAGACCTTCCATATGATCCAGCAATCCCACATTTGGGTATTTATCCAAAATATATGAAATTGGAATCTCAAAGAGATATCAGCACTCCTATGTTCACTGCAGCACTATTCATAATGCCTAAAAAACTGAATGCCCATTGATAGATAAATGCAAAAATAAAATGTGTTATACAGACACAGAATGAAATATTATTCAGACTTTAAAAAGAAGGAAATTCTGCAATATGCAACAACATGGTTGAATAAAGATATTATAAAAACAGCTCAATACAAACAATACCTCATGAACAAAGGAGCCAAAAAAAAAAAAAAAAAAAAAATCCACAACAAAATATTAGCAAATCAAGCTCAACAACATATCAAAAAAATTATACATCATGACTAGCTGAGGCCTTTCTCAGTTATTCAAGACTAGCTCAATATTCAAAAATCAATTAATGTAATTGATTATATTAACAAACTAAAGAAAACACACACACACACACACACACACACACACACACACACCCCTACACCAAAACATGCAGAAAAGCATCTCACAAAAATCCAGTACCTATTCACAATAAACATTCTGAGTAAACTAGGACACAGGGAAACTATCTGTATTGATAAAGTATATTTACAAAAATTCTAAAACTCTAATATTATAGTAAATGATGATAACCTCAAGTCTTTCCTAGTCAGATCAGGAACAGGGCAAGAAAGTCTTTCTGTCACCACCACTTTTCAACATTGTACTGGGAGTCCTAGCTAATGCAATGAAACAGACAGGAAATAAAAGATACAGAGAGTCACAAGGAAAAAATAAAACTGTTTACATTCACAGATGACAGAATTGATTGTGTAAAATATCCAAAAATCAACAAAGAAACTTTTGTAATTAATAAGTGATTATTATTATAATAAGTGATTTATAACAAGTGATTATATAAAGATCACCCCCTTCATGGATCACACCCTTGTTGTAGCACAGAGACTTGCATAACTCAGTGAATCTATGAGCCACGACATGCAGGACCACCCAGGATGGATGGATCACAGTGGAGAGTTCTGACAAAACATCACCCACTAGAAGAGGGAATGTCAAATCACTCCAATTTTCTTGTGAGAACTCTAAGAACAGTATGAAATAGACATGACAGAAGATGAGCCTCCAAGGTCAGAAGGTGTCCAATATGCTAGAAGGGAAAGAAAGGAAGGCAATTACTAGAAATCATTATGCAGATCACAGCTTGTCAAACTCAATGAAATTAAGCCATGCCATATGTGGCCACCCAAGATGGACGGGTCATGGTGGAGAGGTCTGACAGAATGTGGTCAACTGAAGAAGGGAATGGCAAATCACTTCATTATTCTTGCCTTGAAATCCCATGAACAGTATGAGAAGGCAAAAGACAGGACACTGAAAGATGAACTCACCAGGTTGGTAGGTGCCCAATATGCTACAGGAGCCATTGGAGAAATAACTGCAGAAAGAATGAATAGATGGACCCAAAGCAAAAACAAAATGCACAACTGGTGATAGAAGCAAGGTCTGATGCTATAAAGAGCAATATTTCATAGTACCCTGGAATGATAGGTCCATGAATCAAGGCAAATTGGAAGTGGTCATATAGGAGACGGCAAGAGTGAATGTTGACTTTCTAGGAATCAGTGATCTAAGATGGACTGGAATGGGTGAATTTAACTCAGATGACCATTATATCTACTACTGTGGGCAAGAATCCCTTAGAAGAAATGGAGTAGTCATCATGGTCAACAAAAGAGTTCGAAATGCAGTACTTGGATGCAATCTCAAAAACGACAGAATGATCTCTGTTCATTTCCAAGGCAAACCATTCAATATCATGGTAATCCAAGTCTATGATCTGAACAGTAATGCTGAACAAACTGAAGTTTAATGGTTCTATGAAGACCTACAAGACCTTCTAAAAATAACACCCAAAAAAGATGTCTTTTCACTATAGGGGACTGGAATGCAAAAGTAGGAAGACAAGAAACACCTGGAGTAACAGGCAAATTAGGCCTTGGAGTACAGAATGAAGCAGGACACAGGCTAATAGTTTTGCCAAGAGAACACACTGGTCATAGCAAACACCCTCTTCCAACAACACAAGAGAAGACTCTACACATAGACATCACCAGATGGTCAACACTGAAATCAGACTGATTATATTCTTTGCAGCCAAAGATGGAGAAGCTCTATACAGTTAGCAAAAACAAGACCAGGAGCTGACTGTGGCTCAGATCATGAACTCCTTATTGCCAAATTCAGACTTAAATTGAAGAAAGTGGGAAAAACCACCAGATCATTCAGGTATGACCTATATCGAATCCCAAACAATTATACAGTGGAAGTGAGAAATAGATTTAAGGGACTAGATCTGATAAACAGTGCCTGAAGAACTATGGATGGAGGTCCGTGACATTGTATAGGAGACAGGGAGCAAGACCATCCCCAAGAAAAACAAGTGCAAAAAAGCAAAATGGCTGTCTGGGGAGGCATTATAAACAGTTGTGAAAAGAAGAGAAGTGAAAAGCAAAGAAGAAAAGGGAAGATATACCCATTTGAATAAAGAATTCCAAAGAATAGCAAGGAGAGATAAGAAAGCCTTCCTCCGTGATCAATGCAAAGAAATAGAGGAAAACAATAGAATGGAAAAGACTAGAGATCTCGTCAAGAAAATTAGAGATACCAAGGAACACTTCATGCAAAGATGGGTTCAATAAAGGGCTGAAATGGTATGGACCTAATAAAAGCAGAAGATAGTAAGAAGAGGTGGCAAGAATATACAGAAGACCTGTACAAAAAAGATCTTCATGACCCTGATAATCACGATGGTGTGATCACTCACCTAGAGCCAGACATCCTGGAATATAAGGTGAAGTGGGCCTTAGAAAGGATCACCATGAACAAAGCTAGTGGAAGTGATGGAATTCCAGTTGAGCTATTTCAAATCCTGAAAGATAATGCTGTGAAAGTGCTGCACTCAATATTCCAGCAAATTTGGAAAACTCAGCAGTGGCCACAGGACTGGAATAGGTCAGTTTTCTTTCCAATCCGAAAGAAAGGCAATGCCAAAGAATGCTCAAACTACAGCACAATTGCACTCACCTCACATAATAATAAAGTAATTTTCAAAATTCTCCAAGTCAGGCTTCAGCAATATGTGAATTGTGAACTTCCAGATGTTCAAGCTGGTTTTAGGAAAGGCAGAGAAACCAGAGATAAAATTGCCAACATCTGCTGGATCATCAAAAAAGCAAGAGAGTTCCAGAAAAACATTTATTTCTGCTTTATTGACTATGCCAAAGCTGTGACTATGTGACTATGTGACTGTGTGGATCACAATAAACTGTGGAAAATTCTGAAAGAGATGAGATTACCAGGCCACCTGACCTGCCTCTTGAGAAACCTGTATGCAGGTCAGGAAGCAGCAGTCAGAACTGGACATGGAACAACAGACTGGTTCCAAATAGGAAAAGGAGAACGTCAAGGCTGTATATTGTCACCATGTTTATTTAACATACATGCAGAGTACATCATGAGAAATGCTGGGCTAAATGAAGGACAAGCTGGAATCAAGATTGCCGGGGGAAATATCAATAACTTCAGATATGCAGATGACACCACCCTTATGGCAGAAAGTGAAGAAGAACTAAAGAACCTCTTGAAGAAAGTGAAAGAAGAGAGTGGAAAAGTTGGCTTAAAACTTAACATTCAGAAAACTAAGATCATGGCATCTGGTCCCATCACTTCTTGGCAAATAGGTGGGGAAACAGTGGAAACAGTGGCTGACTTTATTTTTTGGGTGCCAAAATCACTGCAGATAGTGATTGCAGCCATGAAATTAAAAGACTTTTGCTCCTTGGAAGGAATGTTATTACCAACCTAGACAGCATATTAAAAAGCAGAGACATTACTTTGCCCACAAAAGTCCGTCTGGCAAGGCTATGGTTTTTCCAGTGGTCATGGGTGGATGTGTGAATTGGACTGTTAAGAAAGCTGAGCATCAAAAAATTGATGCTTTTGAACTGTGTTGTTGGAGAAGACTCTTGAGAGTCCCTTGGACTTCAAGGAGATCCAACCAGTCCATCCTAAAGAAAATCAGTCCTGGGTGTTCATTGGAACGACTGATGTTGAAGCTGAAACTCCAATACTTTCACCACCTGATTCAAAGACATGGCTCCTTGGAAAAGACTGATGCTGGGAAAGATTGAGGGCAGGAGAGGAAGGGGACGACAGAGGACAAGATGGTTGGATGGCATCACCGACTCAATCGACATGAGTTTGGGTAAACTCCAGCAGTTGGTGAAGGACAAGGAGGCCTGGCATGCTACTATTCATGGGGTCACAAAAAGTCGGACACGACTAAGTGGCTGAACTGAACTGAACTATATGCAGATCAAGAAGCAACAGTTTGAACCAGATGTAGAACAACAGATTGGTTTAAAATTAGGAAAGCAAAACAACAAGGTTGTATATTGTCACCTTGTTTACTTAATTTATATGCAAAGTACATCATGGGAAATGCTGGGCTGAATGAATCACAAGTGGAAATCAATATTGTTGGGAGAAATATCAACAACCTCAGACATGCAGATGATACCACTCCTTTAGTGGCAGAAAGTGAATTGGAATGAAAGATCCTTATGATGAGGATGAAAGAGGAGAGTGAAAAAGCTGGCTTAAAACTCAACATTCAAAAAATTAAGATCATGGCCTCTGGTCCCATGACTTTATGGAAAATAGAAAGGAAAAGGTGAAAATAGTGACAGATTTTCTTTTCTTGGTCTCCAAAATCACTGCAGATGGTGACTGCAGCCATGAAATTCAAAGATGCATGCTCCTGGGAAGGAAAGCTATGACAAACTTAGACAGTATATTAAAAAGCAGAGATATCACTTTGCTGACAGAGGTCCATTAGTCTAATTTTTGCAGTAGTCAGGCATGGATGTGAGAGTTGGACCATCAAGAAGGCTGAGCGCTGAAGTGACACTTTCAAATTGTGGTGCTTTGCTCGAGAGTCCCTTGGACTGCAAGATGATCAAACCAGTCAATCCTAAAGGGAATTAATGGTGAATATTCATTGGAAGGATGGATGCTAAAGCTGAAGCTCCAATACTTTGGCCACCTGATGTAAAAAGCCAAGTCTCTGGAAAAGACCCTGTGCTGGGAAAGACTGAAGGCAAAAGGAGAAGTGAGCAGCAGAGGATGAGGTGGTTAGAGAGCATCACAGACTCAATGTACATGAGTTTGAGCAAAGTCCAGGAGATAATGAAGGACAGGGAAGCATAGTGAGCTGTAGTCTGTAGGATTGCAAAGAGTTGGACATGACTTAGTAACTGAAAATAGCAAGATTACAGCAAATGAGTTTAATATTTAATACACAAAAATTAAATGTATGTGTGTGTCTATGTATGTGTGTACACTTGAAGTATGTAAAGAGTTAAAAGAAGGCAAAATTTTTATATTTGGAAACAATTTTAACATGTAATAAAATACATAACAAATAATTAACTAGAATTTTAGGCTGGATTTAGTTCAGTAGAGAAAATCAACAAATTACATATAAAACTAAGGAAGGCACTTGTAGCATTGCACAGAAAGAAAAAAATTATAAAAGTAGTAACATATGTGGATGCAATATTGAGAGATTTAATATTCTATGAAGTAGTACAGAAAAAAAAGAGAATATAAAGTATAAAAAAATTTTGGTAAAGACTACTTTCTGAAAATTTTTTGAGTGGAGGAAAAATATTTGTTTGCAGATTTTAAAATGTACTTCAAGTACTAAAGAAGTTTTAATACATACTTGCAAACTGAGACATATTATAATATAAAATATAATAGAGTATCAGGAAGCAAAAGCAGTACCCTTAAAAGCTGCCAAGGGTTAAGACATAGTACAAACCACTTTAAATGAACAATCAGACAGGGAAGCACTTTCTCACAGGAAAAATAATTTCTCTATGATATTGAAAAAATATGTATGTACCTAAGGGAAAATAACTGTAAACTAGGATTGTACACAGTCAAATTAACATATGAGTGAAGATGGGAAAATAAAATTTTATATATAAAAGCTGAAAGAGTTTACCACTCACCACTTTAAAACACATGTAACATAAAATAGTCATAATGCCAACTGAAGAAAGAAGCAAGACTTGGGAATAGATAAAACAAAAAGCATAAAATTTTACAAAATCTATTTTATACTTATTTAACTATTTACTATATGATCATAATATTCACAGGTTTTGTTTTAATTAGATATACAATAGAATCTAAAGGAATACCAGTTTGGAACAGTATTGAATGGGGAGTTCAGGAACATTATACAAAATATGTGGTCCAATGGAGGCACAGACATAGAGAACAGACCTCTTGACACAAAGGTGGCTGTAGGACTATTGGCGAGAGTAGCATAGAAACACATACACTGCCATATGTAAAATAGACAGCTGGTGGGAATGATTCAGGGAGCTCAAACCTGTGCTTGGTGAAAACCTAGAGTGGCTGGATGGGGCTGGGAGGTGGGAGAGATGTTCAGAAAGGAGGGGACATATGTATAACTATGGCTGGCTCATGTTTATATATGCCAGAAACCAACACAATATTGTAAAGCAATTATCCTTCAATTATTTTTTTAATAAAGAAAGAAAGAAGGGTAGCAATGTTGAATAGACAGAAGCAGAGAGACTACTTCCTATCTGTTCTGCAGTAAGCTTTCATTTTTGTCTCAGGTTCAAAGGATTTGTTAACAAAATAAGCCAGTCTTTATATACATATAAATAATAACAATATCTATAAGAGAGTTATCTGTCTTACTTTGAATATACTGACATTAAAAGAAAAGAGAAATAGAAACAGCAGATGATACATCACCAAATTGGGTTTTGACCAACACCCAAGCTTATAACAGCACTGGGAAGTTCCATGACACAGAATATCTGGAATCCCAATTGGGAAAATGTCCCAGACAGCCTGTCTGCTCTGTGGGTGAGACTTAAAAATTGCACTTTAGGTTCCAGCTTACAATCCCAGGATGCAAAATGATTTCCTCATCAGTCTGTGAGCAAACTGCAGCTCTGGTTTCACATTAATGCTCTTTGTCTTGAAAAACTTGGAATGCCATTAAGCCGGGGGCCAGACCCCCTCCAGGGGCTCAACAATCTCAGGATTCATCCCCTATCTTATATATTATAAGATGCAAGATGGCAGAGTAGAAGTACCTGTACTCATCTTTTCATGCGAGAACACCAAAATTTCATCTAGCTGCTGAACAACCATCGACAGGAGAATGTTGGATCCCACCACATAAAGATACCCCATATACAAGTGTAAAGGAGAAGGCCCAAAAGATTGTAGAAGTGGCACAATCACATTTAGAATCAAACCTCATACCTACCAGAGACGCTCAGAGGACGCAGAAACACCTTGTGTGCACCAGGGCCCAGGGAGATGAGCAGTGACCTCCACAAAAGACGGAGCCACACCTGCCTTTGAGGTTTGAGTGTCTCCTATGGAGGCACAGGTCAGCAGTGGCCTGCGGTGGGGACAGGGGCTCTGGCTGCAGCAGACCTGGAAGGCACAGCGTGCAGCATAAGTCCTCTCGGAGAAGGTCACCATTAACCCCACTAGAAAGCAGCCGAGCAGACGACCCACAAGCTGAAGAACAATTACATCAAAGATGTTTTCGCACGGCTGCAAAAGTTCTAGGGCCCACAGTAGATTTCCCAGTCTGGGGGTCGAGCAGAGGTACTGAGAACCCGCAGGGAATTTGAATACAGAAATTCCGTAGGACTGGGGAAACAGACTCTCGGAGGTCACAGCAAAACCCTGTGTGCAGGAGAACCCAAGAGAAAGGAGCAGTGACCTCGCAAGAGACTGAGTCAGACTTGCCTGTGAATGTTCTGGAGTCTCCGGAGGAGGCATGGGTGGACAGTGGCTTGCTGCAGGGTTAGAGACACTGACTCCAACAGCCCTGGGAGCCCTGCTGTGCTGGCATAAGTACTTTTGAAGGAGGTCGCCATTACTGTCATTACCCCTCCCATAGTTTGGCCTCAGGAAAACTACAGGGAGCTAAGACAGCCCCACCCACTAGCAGAAATTTGGATTGTAGATTTACAGAGCATTGCCTCACCCCCCAGAGCAAGGCCCAGTTATCTCCACAGCCAGTTCCTCCCATCAGGAAGCTTCCAAAGCCTCTTATCCTAATCCATCAGAGGGCAGAAAGAATGAAAATCAAAGTCACACAAAACTAAGTGAAGTGATCACATGGATCACAGTTCTTGTCTAACCCAATGAAACTATGAGCCATGCCCTGTAGGGCCATCCAAGAGGTCATGGTGGAGAGTTCTGACAAAATGTGGTCCACTGGAGAAGAGAACAGAAAACCACTTCAGTATTTTTGCCTTGAGAACCCCATGAACAGTATGAAAAGGCAAAAAGATATGACACTGAAAGATGAACTCCCCAGGTCAGAAGGTGCCCAATATGGTAGTGGAGAGGAGCAGATATGGCTCCAGAAGGAATGAAGAGGCTGAGCCACAGCAAAAACAACACCCAGTTGTAGAAGTGTCTGGCAGTGGAAGTAAAGCTGATGTTGTAAAGAACACTATTGCATAGGAAACTGGAATGTTAGATCCATGGTAAATTAGAAATGGTAAAACAGGACATGGCAAGAGTGAACATAGACCTTTTAGGGATGAGTGAACTAAAATGGACCAGGATGGGTGAATTTAATTCGGATGAACATTGTATCTACTACTGTGGGCAACAATCCCTTAGAGAAATGGAGTAGCCCTCATAGTGAACAAGAGTTCAAGATGCAGTACTTGGGTACAACCTCAAAAATGACAGAATGATCTCTGTTCATTTCCAAGGCAAACCATTCAATATCATCTTTGCCCCAACCACTAAGGTTGAAGAAGCTGAAGTTGAACGGCTCTATGAAACAAGAATTTCTAGAACACCAAAAAGAAAGATGTCCTTTTCACAATAGGGGACTGGAATGCAAAAGTAGGAAGTCAAGAGATACCTGGAGTAACAGGCAAGTTTGGCTTTGGAGTACAAAGTGAAACAGGAAAAGGGCTAACAGGGTTTTGACAATAGAAAACACTTGTCCCCTCTTCCAACAACTCAAGAGACGATTTTACAGATGGACATCACCACATGGTCAATCAAGATCAGATTGATTATATTCTTTGTAGCCAAAGATGGAGAAGCTTTATACAATCAGCAAAAACAAGACTGGGAGCTGACTATGACTCAGATCATGAACTCCGTGTTGCAAAATTCAGACTTAAATTGAAGAAAGTAGGGAAAACCACTAGACCATTCAAGCATGACTGAAAACAAATCCCTTATGATTATACAGTGGAAGTGACAATTAGATTCAAGGGATTAGATATGATAGACAGAGTGCCTGAAGAACTATGGATGGAGGTTCATAACACTGTACAAGAGGTGGCAGTCAAAACCATCCCCAAAAAAGAGATGCAAAAAGGCAAAATGGTGGTCTGAGGAGGCCTTACAAACAGCTGAGAAAACAAGAGAACCAAAAGACAAAGGAGAAAATGAAACATACACCCATCTGAATGTAGAGTTCCAAAGAATAGCAAGGAGAGATAAGAAAGTCTTCCTAAGTGAACAATGCAAAGAAATAGAGGAAAACAACAGAAAGGGAAAGACTAGAGATCTCTTCAAGAAAATTAAGAGATACCAAGGGAACATTTCTTGCAAAGATGAGCACAATAAAGGACAGAAATGGTATGGACCTAACAGAAGCAGAAGATATTAAGAAGTGACAAGAATACACAGAACTATACAAAAAAGATCTTAATGATCCAGATAACCATGATGGTGTGATCGTTTACCTAGAGCCAAACAGCCTGGAGTGGAAAGTCAAGTAGGCCTTAAGAAGCATCACTACAAACAAAGCTAGTGGATGTGATGGAATTCCAGCTGAGTTATTTAAAATACTAAAAGATGATACCATTAAAGTGCTGCACTCTATATGCCAGCAAATTTGGAAAATTCAGCAATGGTCACAGGACTGGAAAGATCAGTTTTCATTCCAGTCCCAAAGAAAAGCAGTGCCAAAGAATGTTCAAACTACCACACAATTACACTCATTTCACATGCCAGCAAAGTAATGCTCAAAATTCTCCAAGCTGGGCTTCAACAATATGTGAACCAAAAACTTCCAGATATACAAGTTGTATTTAGAAAAGGCAGAGGAACCAAAGATCCAATTGCCAATATCTGTTGGATCATAAAGAAGGCAGAGTGTCTAAGAATTGATGTTTTTGAACTGTGGTGTTGGAAAAGACTCTTGAGGGTCCCTTGGACTGCAAGGAGATCAAACCAGTCAATCCTAAAGGAGATCAGTCCCGGGTGTTCATTGGAAGGACTGATGCTGAAGCTAAAGCTCCAATACTTTGGCCACCTGATGCGAAGAACTAACTCGTTGGAAAAGACCCTGATGCTGGGAAAGACTGAAGACAGGAGATGAAGGGGACGAAAGAGGATGAAATGGTTGGATGGTATCACTGACTTAATGAACATGAGTTTGAGTAGGCTCTGGGAGATGGTGAAGGACTAGGAGGCCTGATGTGCTGCATTCCCTGGGGTTGCAAAAAGTTGGACAGGACTGAATGACTGACTGAACAACATCTTATCTATGGTACCTGAAGACTTGCACTCACAGGAGGCAGTCACTCAGTCAGGACAGTGTCTAGGAACCTTAGAGTCAAGGTCAGAGGCCAGTTCCATTTTGTCTCTGAAGCCTAAACAGACTATTTAATTTCCCTAACACTATCTCATTTAATGAGACCAGCATTACCCTAATATTATGCTAAAATCAGACAAGACATTACAAAAATACTAAATAAAAACAAATACTGCTCATGAACATAGGTGAAAAAATCCTCAAAAAAATCTTAGAAAATAAAATCCAACCCAGCATTAAAAGAACTATGTCTAACTGGGATTTATTCCAGATACTCAAGGCTGGCTCAATATTTAAAATCAATTAATGTAATCCATAACATCAAAAACCTAAAGGAGAAAAAGTATACACCCATATCAGTTAATTCAGAAAAAACATCTGACAAAAACCAATACACATTCATAATACAAATTCTCAATAAACTAGGAAAGGAGGGGAACTTTTTCAACTTGAAAGTTTATCCACCAAAATCTTAGAGCTAAGATCATACTTAATGGTCAGAAACAAAGATTTCCCTCTAAGATCAGGTACAGGCAAAGATGTCCACTCTCACCATTCCTTTTCAACATTGTACTGGAAAATCTTACTAATATAATAAGGCAAGGAAAGAAAGCAAAATGTATAAAGATTCAGAAGGAAGGCATAAGTCTGTCCTTACTTGCAGATGACATGATTGGCTAGTTAGAAAAACAAAGAGGGGTTAGTGAGGAGGAAGGGATGAATACATGGAACACAATTTTCAGAACAATAAAAATACTCTGCTTGATACTATCAACTAAAAAATATAGTCACAATCTGAAAGCAGACAGTTATTTTATTTGGTGGGAAAGTTTAGGACTCCAAGCCCAGGAGACAGCATCTCAACAGCTCTGAGAAAATTACTCCAAGGAGGCAGAAGGGAAGACAGGTTACATACAAGTTTGCAACAAAGGGAAGAGCAGTCTGAACAGCAAGATCAGGTATCAGGTTTCGGAATTTAGCATTCTAAGTATGGGAAGATGCAAGCCTCTGGGCTCACTAAATTCATTCCTTTCATATTTACCTCTGTTTCACTTCAGTTCAGCCGGTCTAGTTGTGTCTGACCCTTTGCAACCCCATGGTCTGCAGCACTCCAGGCCTCCCTGTCCATCACCAATTCCCAGAGATTACTCAAACTCAGGTACATCGAGTCAGTGATGCCATCCAACCATTCTGTGCTCTGTTGTCTCCTTCTCCTCCTGCCCTCAATCTTTCCCAGCATCAGGGTCTTTTCTAATGAGTCAGTTCTTCTTATCAGGTGGCCAAAGAATTGGCATTTCAGCTATAGCATAAGTCCTTCCAATGAATATTCAGAACTGATTTCCTTTAGGATGGACTGGTTTGAACTCTTTGCAGTCAGTCCAAAGGACTCTCAAGAGTCTTCAACACCACAATTCAAAAGCATCAATTCTTTTTTTTTTTTTTAAGCATCAATTCTTCAGTGATCAACTTTCTTTATAGTCCAACTCTCATATCCATACACGACTGCTAGAAAAATCATAACTTTGACTTGATGGACCTTTGTCAGCAAAGTAATATCTCTGCTTTTTAATATGCTCTCTAGATTGGGCATAGCTTCTTCCTAGGAGTAAGTGTCTTTTTATTCATGGCTGCAGTCACCATCTGCAGTGATTTTGGAGTCCCCAAAAATAAAGTCTCTCACTGTTTCCATTGTTTCTCCATCTATTTGCCTTCAAGTGATGGGACTGGATGCCATGATCTCTACCGGAATGTTGAGTTTTAAGCCAACCTTTTCACTCTCCTCTCACTTTCATCAAGAGGTCCTTTAGTTCTTCCTTGCTTTCTGTCATAAGGGTGGTGTCGTTTGCATATCTCAGGTTATTGTTATTTCTCCTGGCAATCTTGATTCCAGTTGTGCCTCATCCAGCCCGGCATTTCGCATGATGTACTCTGCATATAAGTTAAATAAGCAGGGTGACAATATACAGCCTTGACATTCTCCTTTTCCTATTTGGAACCAGTCTGTTATTCCAAGTCTAGCTCTAACTGTTGCTTCCTGACCTGCATACAGATTTCTCAGGAGGCATGTGAGGGTGTCTGGTATTTCCATCTCTTTAAGAATTTTCCACAGTTTGTTGTGATCCACATAATCAAAGGCTTTGGCATAGTCAATAAAGCAGAAGTGGATGCTTTTCTGGAATTATCTTGCTTTTTCAATGAGGTAGCAACTTTTGATCAAGTTTAGGAATTTAGGATTCTATGTATGGGAAGATGCAAGCCTCTGGGCTCACTAAATTCATTCTTTTCATAGGTTCCTCAGTCACCTGGGGTCAATCCTGTTCACCTTGCTTCTTGCATTCCCCCAGCTCCTCAGCAAACCCTGTTGGGTAGCAGCATCACAGTTTTGGGAGCCCTCATTCACATTTGGGTGCCAGAAATCCAATTATGGCTGTGACATTTCTTGCTTATTAGTACGGTAGGAGATATTTTCATTTCACAATACTATAATGATGATTTTATTATAGTATACTTTTGTTCAAACTTATTTATTGTACTCACCTGGAGTAAACTTTACAGTAAACTGTGGATTGTGGGTGATTATGTGTCAGTGTAGGTTCATCAGTTGTATCAAGTGTATGATTCTGGTAGGGGATGGTAGCAATAAGAAAGCTGTGCATGTGGGGGTGAGGGATATATGACAAATCTCTATACCCCCCTCTTAGTTTTGTTGTAAATCAAAAACTGTTTTATATATAAAACAAAAGGTAAAAACACTTAATAAGTCACTGAAAAAATATGAAGAAAGCAGACACAGACCAAAATAACTATGCTTATTATGTCCAAAAATAAAAAAGATAGTATCAAGAATTTTGACAGAGAAAAAATTTAACTACTTTAAAAATAAGTAGGGGAAATGATAGAGCTTAAAGTGTACTGAAGTTCTAAACCTAGTGGGTAGAAATAATGTCAGATTTGATTCCACTAAGTCAAAAATAACTGTAAAAACTGACTATTGTTTTGAAGAAAATATCCACAATACACACACACACACAAAAAGAAGGAAATGAACACATAAACAAAAGAAGGAAAATACAGAAAAAAGCATAGAAAACCTATTAAATAATATGAAAAGCTCTAACTGACATGTTCTTAGCATTTCAGATGGAGATGAGAGTGAGAATGAGGCAGAATCCATATTCAAAGAGGATAATGGCCAAAAGGTTTTCAAAAAAAATACTAAAATAAAATTCCTGTTACAGACTAAGTCTGACATTATGACAACTGCTAAAAAAAAAGCCAAAGACAACAATCTGAAAGGAAGGAGTATAGTAATGGGCTCAGGAACTTTAAAGGGATATCAAGAAAATGACAGTTTTCTTTAAAGAAAAAATGGACACCAGAACACTATAGAATTATATTCCTTTTTCTTCAAGAAAATAATTTTAAATGTAAAATGAAGCCTAAATAAACACATTTTCTGACAAAGTAAAGAAAATTCATCTCTGCTGTAAATATAATGGAAAATACTATCCTTCATGAGAAGGAAATGTAACCTGAATGAAAATTAAGGATAAAGACTATGTATCACTAATAGAAAGTTTTCACATAGCTGTACATTTAATATTACAAAAATATTTATTAAATATAGAAAGAGCATAAAATAGTAATAAAAATACTTCTGAAGTGTACAACGTGGCAGAAACTGAAATATATTAAAATGATAATACATGTTAAGAAAGTACTTGGTGCTAACATAAAAATATACATATTTAATGCTAGCATATTTATAGTGTAATAACTACAATTCACCATGAAGATGTAACAGTCGTCAGCAGCTATGCACTAAAAATCTGCAGTCCCCAAAAAGCAGAGACTAGAAGACATACAAGGAGGAAGATATAGAAACTGCCCAGAAACTTCTCTTGAGGACTGAAAGACCTTTCCCTCAACTACTTGGAATACTGTGAGCTACCTATGCCCAGTTGTTAGCCCTCTCAGAAATTGTTTTGGCTGGAGAGAGCTGGCTCTTCTAAGAAAACTTCTGTTTCTGGTGACAGAGTATATCCAAAGACCCATTATGTAAATATCAGGCCAATGGATGTAACATGGGGCAACTCTGCAGGGCCAACCCAGCATCGCTGCTCCCCTCAGGTTTGCTGGCTGAAGTCTTTGTAGAGACTGCACGACAGCCCAACTACCGCCTTGGCGTACTCTGACTCTCTCCATTTCTATCTGTAAGCATTGATCCCAAGAGCACTGTTTAATATACTTCCAGTACACTATTTTGTCTCAGACAAATTGATACAATATTGAGCAAACATGAAAAACATCTGAAAAGCAATCAATAAGGAGGCTCTTATTGATACAGTCAATTTTGCACTCAGATACTAGAAAATAAAACTACATTTTATGTGCTCCTGGGATATTATAGTATTTATTTATTTATTGAAGTATACTTGATTTACAGTGTTGTATTAGTTGCTTGTGTACAGCAAAGTTATATATGTCTGCAATCTTAAAAAAAAAATGGAACTAGAGAAAAATCAGTAGTCAAAGAAAGAATGAAAAATATTTTCCATTGATATATTAGTCAAAGACTTAAAATCACCATTATATAAAATGCTCTGAAAAAAAGAGGAAAAAGAGCAAGTTGACAGAATAAAAGGAAAAAAGGAAGTTAACTGTGGGGGAAAAAGGAAATAAAATGGTCCTTAGGAACATGATATTATATTTAGCATAATAATAGCACCAACACATAAAACTACAGGGTGATACCATTACTCTTTTGGCAGATTGGCCATAGAAAGATCAACCTGTTAGCAAGTTGTAGAAGGTAGGAATTTTGTGTGTTATGGGCATATTTTAAAATGTTAGAACCTTTACTGAATAGACTTTGACTCACTCCTACAGATGTAAAACTATATATATATATATATATATATATATATATATATATATATTTTATAGCAACTTGGAAAAAATCTTCAACTTCAACACCATAATAGATAACTCAGTTCAGTCACTCAGTCATGTCCGACTCTTTGTGACCCCATGAATCACAGCACGCCAGGCCTCCCTGTCCATCACCAACTCCCAGAGTTTACTTAAACTCATGTCCATCGAGTCGGTGATGCCATCCAGCCATCTCATCCTCTGTTGTCCCATTTTCCTCCTGCCCCTAATCCCTCCCAGCATCAGGGTCTTTTCCAATGAGTCAGCTCTTCTCATGAGGTGGCCAAAGTATTGGAGTTTCAGCTTCAAAAGGTAACTAGCTGGGTACATTATGATATATGCATACTAGTACATAATTAAAAGAACTTATTAGTTATCAAAAGAAGTAAGATGTTCATTGTGGATTTATTTCTAGTATATGTCATTAATTTTAAAATGCATGTTACAGGTACATTGTATAGTTTGCTAAAAATTTACCAAATACAAGGGACAGTACACAAACATGTATTCTTGCAAAAGAGGACATGGGGAGGATAGAGCTGAAGAGATGCAAATGGAGTAATCTTTTCCTGAATATACCATTTTTAGAAAGTTTTTGTATTTGAACCATGTCAGTTTTACACATAAAAAATAACAAAAAAATAATTAAAGTAAGTGTAAAAAATTTAACCAAAAATAAAGAGAAATAACTAATGGAACTATGTTATTAGGTTGTTAACAAAACCATGCAAAAACAGTAAGTGCTTTGTAATAAATTTGAATACAGTACATTAACAGAATACTCTTTGTGGGATATACTCTGAAGATAAAAGAATTACTAAGGAATGTTAAACTAGAAAGTTAGCATTATAACTTTAAAATTATTTTAAGTATATCACAGAATAACATACATTCATACATACATATGTTAATAATACAAGATATGTTCCATATTAGAGAAAAGAAAGATAAAGTCGGTAAAGGTATAAAAAGGTTACACACTATATTTAAATTGGAAATATTAATAAAAACTCAAGTTTTAAAACACATACATTGAGGGATTTCTGGTTCAAGTTTCAATACATGAAGAGCTTGGAAGTTTTCGTCTTCTTACTGCAACAGCGGAACAAACAGAATTAATGATCTATCTTGGACTCACCAGGGGACTGAGAGTGCAAAGGCGAACTGCTAGATTGAAAGTCAAAAAGACAGTCAAAGCAAAGGAGTCATAGATCTTCACCTGGAGAAAAAACAGTTGGAGCCATTAACTGGTAGGAAAAGTTAAAGGACATTTTGAAGAATTGCTAGAGTATGAATACAGACCATCATGAAGGTGAAAGTGAGAAACTCTTCAGGCTTATAGAATTGGGAAGGCACAAACTTCTGTAGACTTATCTCCAGGGAACCAACCAGGATCTACTGGTGAAGAGCTGCCACTCCCATTATCAATTTGTCAAAGGGGAAAGGTAACCATTGTGAACTAGGTTAGAGCTTCCTCCATAACAGAGGCCTATTCTCCAGAAGAAAAATAAATTGTCAGAGCCTTATTGGAGAGGATATTTCCCCAGATCTAGCCCTCTCTGGCCTTCCTGTCTCATGGGAGGTAGGGGGAGTAAGCTAAGAAATGCTATTGAAAAGCATAATTCAGGGACACGGGTCTACTATAACAATGAGGAGCAATCATAATATTGTAGATTGCTTTCCTTTCACCACACCTGATCATCACAGACCACAGCAGGCACAGCCTAGGAATTCAACTGTGCCTAAGATACAGTAAACATTACAAACACCTCAACTCCTAATCAGAGTTACATACATGCTCAAACTAAGGTTATTTACCTCAATCTATTTTCATCACATCTAGCATTCAAGAAAAATATAAAAATTAAAAGACATGGTAAAAAGTTCAGAAGAAACAAAATCTGAAAACACAAAGCAAGCATCAGAAACAGATATGAAGCAAATGTTAGAATCAGAGAGGAAATTTAAAATAATTATAATTCATGTAATAATGACTCTAATGACAAAGTAAATAAAATGCAAGAACAGATGAGGAATATAAGGACTGAGATGGATATTCTAAGATAGAATCAAAAGAATAAGATAGAAGTTAAAAACACTGTGACAGAACTGAAGAATGCTATCAGTGAGTCCTTTAACATACTAAACATGGCCTGGTAAAGAATTTAATGTTCTTGAAAAAACATTATCTTAATTATAGAGGGACAAGGAGGGTTTTTTTTAATACAGTTGACTGTTCATCAGAAACTGTACAAGAAAGAAAAGAGTAGAGTAACAGGTAGATAGACAGATACAGATATAGACACAGGTATCTCCAAAAATATATATATTCACTAACATAGATCTTTCTTAACAAGCTAATACTTCATAATGAGAAATAAAGACTTCTTTTTAAACAAAACAGGGAATCCACTGTGAGCAGTTCTGCAGATAAAAGTTACAAGTTTTTTAGGAGAAGGCAATGTTGTATCTCAGAAACTCAGATCCACAGAAAGAAAGAGAGTCATGGAAGAATTAAATATAAATAAAATATTGTTTTCCTTATTCTTGATTAAGATAACCTAAAACATTGGTGTTTCTTTGATGTAGAACTAGTAACAAGATAGTGGATGATTATAGAGTATGGATAAGTGAAAGGAATGACAACAGTGCCAAAAGGAATGAGGCAAGAAGGAATTGGGAATATTTCAGCATTAAGAACACTCATTACAAGGGAAGCAGTATATGTTATGTAAAGGTGGATTACATAAGTTAAAGTGTATATTGAAAATTACAGGGGAACCACACACACAAAAAGGATACAACCAATATTCTAAGAGAAGAGTTTAAATTATATCACATAAAATATTAAATCAAACCAGATTAGACAAAAAACAGAAGGAAAAGAAGGAACACAAGACACAGAAAACAGTTACAAACATAGTGGTATTAGACTAACTAAAACACTCATCATTTTAAATCTGAATGGTCTGAATACCACAACTATAAAACAGATTGTTAGAATGAATTTTAAAAAGACAATTATATTTTGCTTATAGAAAATCCAATTTAAATATGAAGTTTCATAGAGGTTAAAAGAAAAGTATTAGAGAAAGGTATAGTATGCCAATGCTAATAAATAGAAAGCTGGAGTAGTCATAGTAATTTAAAATAAATTAGACTTTGGAGCAAGGAAAGCTACTAGGGATGAAGGTAGACATTGAATATCGATAAAGAGGTCAGTTTTCCAAGAGGAGATTAAAATCCTTAATGTCTGTGCACCTAACAACAGAGAGATAAAAAACATGAGAAAACACACACATTGAAGTAAAAACAGACACTCACTATTATAATTAAAATTTTCAACAGCCTTCTATGCCCATAAATTTGATAATTCAGAAGAAGTGAACCATATCTTTGATAGACTCAAACCCACCAACCCACATAATGAAAAATAATCTGAATAGGCCAGTATCTCTTAAAGGAATTGATTAATAGCCAATAATCTTCTAAAGAGCAAAGCACCACACCACACCTAAGTGATTTCAAGGATTAATTCTTCTAAATATTTAATGAAAAATGATACTAATTATCCACAATATATTCCAAGATATATAATTATAAGGGATACTTCCTAACTCATTCTATAAATTAATCAATCAATAACACAAAAACAAATAAGACAGTTATGATATGAAAAGAAAAGTATGGACTAACACCTCTCATGAAAATAAATGCAATAAATTCTTACCAAAGTTTTAGCAGAAAATATTCAGTAATATTTTAAATCAACTATAAACCACACCAAAGTGAGTATTTTCTAATTATTCAGGGTTGTTTCAACATTCAAAAATCAATGTATCTACCACATTAACAACTGAAGCAGAAAGATACTTTGACAGAATTCAATACCCATTAATAATAAAAACTCAGCATATGAGGAATAGAAAATAATTTTCTAAATTTGATCTAAAAATTCTATAAAAACATTCTTTAAATATCATATTTTATGGTGAAACTTTTACTGGTTTTCTCTCAAGGATGAGAACAAGTCAAGGATGTCTTCTCTCAACACTTCCTTTCAATTTTGCACTGGAATTTTACCTAGTTCAGTAAGTTGCTTCTACTGCTAAGTCACTTCAATCGTGTCTGACTCTGTGTGACCTCATAGGCGGCAGCCCACCAGGCTCCTCTGTCCCTGGGATTCTCTCTCTGTCCACGGGATTCTCTAGGCAAGAATACTGGAGTGGGTTGCCATTCCCTTCTCCATTCAGTAAGTTAAGAAAAGGAAATAACATATATACAGATTAGTAATGAAACAATAAACCTGTCTTTGTTCTAAGACAATGTGACCTTTGTAGAAATTCTCGAAGAATGAACAAAGGAGTTATTGAAACTAATAATCCAGTATAGCAAGGTCAGAGGACACAAAGTTACAAAAGTCAATTATTCCTTATATACTATATACTAACAATGAACAGCTAAATTTTGAAATTAAAAATCCAATACCATTTATGATATAACCAAAAAAGATAAGTGATTAGGTATAAATCTGACAAATTATGTAAAGATCCTTTATGTAAAAAAAACTATAGAATGCTAATGAAAAATAAGATCTAAATAAATAGATATTTCATGAATAGGAAGACTCAGTATTATTTTTAAAATATCAGTGTTTACCAACTTGACTTACAGATTCAATACAATTACAATCGATATCTCAGGAAGCTATTCTGTTGATATGGAGAAATTTATTTTAAGTTAGAAAGGAACTGAAATGGATCTAAGATGATCAACACAGTATTGAAAAAGAAGAAAAATACACTTGGAAATTTCATACTACTCAATTCCAATACTTAATATAAAACTACAGTATTTGTGGTTTTGAAAATGTGCGAGATCCCCAGGTGAAATCTGAAAGTGAAGCCTGTAAATGGAGGGGAATGAGAGACTTAAGAAAGAGGCAGACCATTCAAGATTGGTAGTTGACAAGTTTAATAAGCAAAAGAACTTGCATACAAGGCTCATCTTGGGTAACTAAAGTACCTACTCATCTGGAAGATAGGTGCGCCCACCTATCAGAATTTTAAAAGTTATATGGAGACTTTAACTGGGTTCAGTCACATATTTGGTCCACGTGGTCTTGAAGCACTTTACTCTCTCAAGTCTACTTTTTTGATAAAGATTCAGCTGTGGGAATGGTGGGAAGAATGTATGTTCCAACTACAGGACACAGGGTAAGGAGTCACCAATTGCCTGGGTCAGCTTTTGGTCCACCAGTGGTAATGTCCTCTCCATGACTTCCTCTAACAGTAATTCAGGCAACATAGAATTAGCAAAAGAATACACACATATTCAGTAAAACAAAATAGGCAGCCTAGAGACAGACTCACAGAAAGATAACCAATGGAGAAAATTCTACAAATGTTACTAGAACATTAAATATACATAGTGATAATTATTAAAAAAAAATACTTGGAACAGTAAAAAATAAATCTAATCACAGAATTTACAACTTTCACACACACACACACAAATAGAGGTATATAAAAGACCTAAAAGAAAATGCAAAACCACAAAACTTCTAGGAGAAAACACAGTAGAAAATCTAGGTGACTTTGGAGTTCGGTATGAGTTTTGAGATAAAACATCTAAAATATAATTCATGGGGGAAAAAGATAGATGAATTTATTAAAATGGAAACTTTCCTCTGTGAAAAACATTTAAGGGAAAGAAATGGAAAAACACATGCCAGAAAAGAAGACTATCAAAACACACTTATAAAGAACTATGCAAGAACTCAACACTCAAGAAAAAGGATCAACCCATATGAAAACTAGAATCTGAAGAGAGATCTCACCAAAGAAGACATACAGATGGCAAATAAGCATGTGAAAATATTTTATCCATAAAACACCATTAGGGAATTGAAAATTAAAACAAGAGATCTAATATACCTATTAGATTAGCTAAAATTGAAAAAAAAAAAATAACTTCATTTATGGTGAAGAGGTAAAAGAACATTTACAATCATTACTTGTGGGAATGCAAAATAGTACAACCACTTTGGGAGCATTTGGACATTTCTTACAAAGCAAAAAAATGGGGAAACAATGGAAACAATGAGAGATTTTTTTTTTGGGGGGGGGGGCTCCAAAATTACCACACATGGTGACTGCAGCCACAAAATTAAAAGACACTTTTTTTTTGCTCCTTGGAAGAAAAGCTATGACCAACCTAGACAGCATATTAAAAAGCAAATACATTGCTTTACTGACGAAGTTCTGTCTGGTCAAAGCTATGGTTTTTCCTGTAGCCATGTATGGATGTGAGAGTTGGACTATAAAGAAAGCTGAGCACTGAAGAATTGATGCTTTTGAACTGCGGAGTTGGAGAAGGCTCTTGAGAGTCCCTTGGACTGCAAGGAGATCAAAACAGTCAATCCTAAAGGAAATCAGTCCTGAATATTCACTGGAAGAACAGATGCTGAAGCTGAAACTCCAATACTTTGGCCATGTGAAGAACTTACTCATAGGAAAAGACCCCGATGGCAGGCAAGATTGAAGGCAGGAGGATAAGGGGATGACAAAGGATGAGATGGGTGGTGGCATCACCAAGTTGATGGACATGAGTTTGAGAAAGCACCAGGAGTTGGTGATGGACAGGGTAGCCTGGCATGTGCAGTCCGTGGTGTCGCAAAGAGTCAGACACAACTCAGCGACTGAACTGACCTAAACATACATTTCCTGTGTGAAGTATTAATTGCATTCCTTGGTATTTACCAACTGACTGGAAAAGTTAGGCTCATACAAAAAATTTCATATAAATATCACGATCACCAAAAATAAAACTACCAAGATGCCCTTCAGTAGATCAGTGGAGACTCTGCTGTGATAGATTCAAAATATATAATATTTACTCAGTGATAAAAACATGAACAATCAAGCCACAAAAAATGTATGAATCTTAAATGCATATTTATTAGTAAAAGGCTAAACGGACTATATACTGTGATTTCAACTAAATGACACTGTGGAAAAGCCAACGCTACTGAGACAATAAAATACAGTGTTTGCCAGGGTTTTGGGGAAAGGGGAGGTAAGGTTTAGTATGTGAAACACAGGGGAGGTTTTAGGAATGTGAATCTATTATGCATGATAATATATCTTTGGATAAATGACAATATTCATTTTCCAAAATCTATTTATCAACACAGGACAAAGTGTGAACTTTAATATTTTAAAAATTTAAAAATAATGATTTAGGGAAAATAAAAATAATGATCAGGGACTCCCAGAATGGAATGCAGAATGTGATAAAACAACTGAACTTTATTACAAATATATAAAGCAATTTGACTGGATGGTGTGTGGTAAATGTTCCAAGGTAAATAACTGGAAGTCAGTGGAGACTATAAAACTAATTGAGGGGAAAATGTACATAATCACTGAACTTGAGTTGAAAAAGGTACATTCCATCAGGTATGAGTTAACAATTCTGAATATATATGTCTACTAGAATTAAAGTAAATGGAAGGTGGATGATGAAAAATCAATTTCTTCACTTTTGTAGTGATAGCTTAGAGATAAGCAAGAGGAAGGAGCAAAGAATATGTGGTAATAAATGACAATGGGAGACATCAATATGAACTTATATTTAGATTAATATAGATATGTATGGTGACATGGTGACATGGGCTTCCCTGGTAGTTCAGCTAGTAAAGAATCCGCTTGAAATGCAGGAGACCCTGGTTTGATTCCTGGGTTAGGAAGATCCCCTGGGGAAAAAATAGGCTACCCATTCCAGTATTCTTGGGCTTCCTTGGTAGCTCAGATGGTAAAGAATCCACCTGAAATGCAGGAGACCTGGGTTTGACCCCTGGGATGGGAAGATCCCCTGGAGGAAGCCATGGCAACCCACTCTGGTGTTTTTTCCTAGGAAATCCCAGTGGGGTCACAAAGAGTCAGACATGACAGAGCAACTAAGCATAGCACATATATTAGTATACACACATATACTTATCCTTCACTGATACTGAAAAAGGCAAAGATACCCCAGTAGCAAGGAGTAAACCTGTATCATGATTTACTAATCTAAACCTGTATTACTAACTAGGTTTACTAATTAAATCTATATTAAGGTTCTTCAAAGAATCAGAACTAATTATATAATTAGCTGGTGGTGTAATTTGAGTTTAAACTCAAAGGCCCTAGGACCAAGGGAGTCAATTATAAGTGAGACCAACTCCAAATGTCCAAGAATCAGGAGAACCAATTCTGTTCTCTGTCTGAGAACAGAAGGTGTATGTCCCAGCTCAAGCAGAGGGCAAGTTTACCCTTCCTCTGCTTTATTGTTGTACTTAGGCCCTTCCAATGAATTGGATGATATCTACCTGCAATGGAACTTATCTTTACTCATTCAAGTTATCTTTATTACCCATTCAATGTTAATCTCATCTGGAGACTCTCTTACAGACACACTCAGAAATATGTTTTACCAGCTATCACATTATACTTAAGCCAGTCAAGTTAATATATAAAATTGACCATCTCATCACCTATTGCCCACAATTTGGTTTCTAATTCCAACCTACAAAACAAAGAACTAGAACTTTGAATAAATGGTTGATTCCAAGACTAAGGCAGGAAATATACTAAGTGAGCCTGGAAAAAAATCTTGTGGTGCCGGAAAGAGTTCTAAAACAAAAAAACCCAAAACAGTGATGTGGAATTTAAGCAACTAGAACCAACTGAAAGCTCCCCCAAACAATCTGAGCAACAAAATAAATAAGTACTGTATTATGACTCAGAGTAGAATGTAAATATTCATGAGTATTTACTAATATAATAGGTTGTTGAATAAAGAAAGAGGCAAATGAGGAATGAGATTTCCAATGCAGAATGAAATGCAAATACTTTGTGTAGTTAGTTTGCCTTACTTGAGGCAGAAATTAATTCCACACTTCTCAAGTCTTGTTTTCATATTGTGACTTCTCTCCAAAGTGTTAGATATAGAAATGGGGAAAAAGAATAAGTGGACTGTGGAGAAACTTGATAAACCACCACCTCAACCAGAGGATCAAGGTTAACAACAACGATACCAGTATCCTACATACCCTTGATGTGATGCACTAAAAATGGCACTTCACCTCTGGTCTTCCTTCCAAAAGCCCATAACCTCAGTCTAATCATAAGAAAAACATCAGGAGGAGCCAAGATGGCGGAGGAGTAGGACGGGGAGACCACTTTCTCTCCTAGAAATTCATCAAAAGAATAACTGAACGCAGAGCAAACTTCACAAAACAACTTCTGATCGCTAGCTGAGGTCATCAGGCGCCCAGAAAAGCAGCCCATTGTCTTCGAAAGGAGGTAGGACAAAATGTAAAAGATAAAAAGTGAGTCAAAAGAGCTAAGGACGGAGATCCCTCCCGGGAAGGGTCTTAATAGAGGACGTTTCCAGACGCCGGGAAACCCTCGCACTGGCGGGCCTGGGGAAGTGTTTGAATCTCGGAGTTTGAATCTGGCTGGGAGGGATACAATAAATAAAACCCACAGATTACGAGCCTAAAAGCGACTCCCAGCAGAAAAGTACCCCAGACACCCGCATCCGCCACCAGCAAGTGGGGGCGGAACGGAGAGGAGCGGGCGGCATTACTTGGGGCTGGATCCGGGCCTGAGCGCCCTGAGGACAATCGGAGGGAGCTTTTGTGAGTTGCCAGCTTGAACTGTGGGAGAGCAAAGAGAGAGAGAAAACTAACCGGCCCGAACACACTGCCGGCCGCTCGCAGAACAAAGGGACCAAGAAAGTCCTGAGAAGAGCTCGCAGGCTGCGGACCGGCCCAGCCCCGCCAGAGGCAGGAGGCAGGGGGGAGGGGAAGGGGCAGGCTCGGCCCCAAGGACCGCATCCCCTGCCACACTGCAAACGGGCCTCCGCCTTCTAATCAAAGACCTCAGGAGATTCTGGATGGTCGACATCCGCCGGGAGGGTCGTGGCTAGACACAGTACACACGCACCCGGCCAGTGCGGGCGGGATTGGGTTGGGGACGCAGAGGGCAGAAGGCGCACGCACCCGACTGGCGCGGCGGAAACTGAGGCTGGGATCGCGCAGGACAGAAGACGCGCCACACCCGGGGAGAGAGCGCCCGACAAGCGCCTGGCTGCCTGAGCCACTTGGGCGGCAGGGGGACAAAACGCAGGTGCAGCTTTGTGTACCGCGCTTTTGTGGATCACCCGAGGGCTGGAACCATGCGCAACGTGGGGTGCGCTCCATACAGAGCAGCCGGGAACCTGAGCAGCGCAGACGGAGAAAACAGCGCCAGCCCATCCGCGGAGCGCCAGCCCCTCTCCGCAACGCAAAGGAACTAGCTACCTGAATAAGAATCCACCTCCGCCCGCCTGTGTCAGGGTGGAAATTAGGCGCGGAAGAGACCGGCAACAGAAGCCAAATAAACAAAGGGAACCGCTTCAGAAGGGACCGGTGCGACAGATTAAAATCCCCATAGAAAACACCAACTACACCGGAAGGGCCTGTAGATATCGAGAAGTGTAAGCTGGAACAAGGAGCTATCTGAAACTGAGGCGAGCCCACACTGACCGCAACAGCTACAGACAAATTCCTAGATATATTTTTTCTTTTTAAGTAAGAAAAAAACTTTTTTTTCTTTTTTCTTTTTTTTATTTTCCTTTAAAATTCCCTATTACTCCCCCATTACTCCTTAACTTTCATTTTCATAGATTTTTATGATTTTTTTAATTAGGTAAAACAATTTATTTATTTTTTTTTTCTTTTTCTTCTTTTTTTTTCTTTTCTTTTTTCTTCTTCTCTTCTATTTTCTATTTTTCTTTTTCTCTTATTTACTTTAAAATCCTCTAGTACTCCTCTTACTACTCCTTAATTTTCATTTTCAATACATTATAACCTTACAGAAAAAAAAAAAAAAAAAGAAGAGAAGCCCTATTTTTAAACCGAACTTCATATATATTTCTAAAATTTTTTGTATGTGTTCTGATTTTTGTTTTTAATATAGTATTTTTAAGAGTCTAACCTCTAGTCTAGATTTTTAATTTTTGTTTTTCAGTATATGATATAAATTGTGAACATTTAAGAATCCAATATTCAGCTCCCATTTTTATTCAGGAGTGTGTTGATTATTCTCTCCCAATCTTGACTCTGTTTTCTACCTCAGAACACCTCTATTTCCTCCTTTCCCCTTCTCTTCCCAATCCAATTCTGTGAATCTTTGTGGGTGTCTGACCTACGGAGAACACTCTGGGATCAGGCAACTTCGTAGATCTGTCTCTCTCCTCTTGAGTCCCCCCTTTTCTCCTCCTGCTCATCTCTATCTCCCTCCTCCCTCTCCTCTTCTTCATGTAACTCTGTGAACCTCTCTGGGTGTCCCTAATGGGGGAGAAACTTTTCACCATTAACCTAGAAGTTTTATTATCAGTGCTGTATAGTTGGAGAAGTCCTGAGACTACAGGAAGAATAAAACTGAAATCCAGAGGCAGGAGACTTAAGCCCAAAACCTGAGAACACCAGAAAACTCCTGACTACATGGATCTTTAAGTAATAAGTGACCATCCAAAAGCCTCTATACCTACACTGAAACCAACCACCACCCAAGAGCCAATAAGTTTTAGAGCACGACATACCATGCAAATTCTCCAGCAATGCAGGAACATAGCCCTGAGCGTCAACATACAGGCTGCCCAAAGTCACACCTAACACATAGCCCCATCTCAAAACTCATTACTGGGCACTCCATTGCTCTCCAAAGAGAAGAAATCAAGATCCACGCACCAGAACACTGATGCAAGCTTTCACTAACCAGGAAACCTTGACAAGCCAATTGTCTAACCCCACCCACTGGGTAAAACCTCCACAATAAAAAGGAACCACAGACCTCCAGAATACAGAAAGCCCACTCCAGACACAGCAATCTAAACAAGATGAAAAGGCAGAGAAATACCCAACAGGTAAAGGAACATGTAAAAAGCCCACCAAGTCAAACAAAAGAGGAGGAGATAGGGAACCTACCTGAAAAAGAATTTAGAATAATGATAATAAAAATGATCCAAAATCTTGAAAGCAAAATGGAGTTACAGATAAATAGCCTGGAGACATAGATTGAAAAGATGCAACAAATGTTTAATAAAGACCTAGAAGAAATAAAAAAGAGTCAATTAAAAATGAATAATGCAATGAATGAGATAAAAAACACTCTGGAGGGAACCAAGAGTAGAATAACGGAGACAGAAGATAGGATAAGTGAGGTAGAAGATAAAATGGTGGACATAAATGAAGCAGAGAGAAAAAAAGAAAAAAGGATCAAAAGAAATGAGGACAACCTCAGGGACCTCTGGGACAATGTAAAATGCCCCAATGTTTGAATCATAGGAGTCCCAGAAGAAGAAGACAAAAAGAAAGGCCATGAGAAAATATTCGAGGAGATAATAGCTGAAAACTTACCTAAAATAGGGAGGGAAATAGCCACCCAAGTCCAAGAAACCCAGAGAGTCCCAAACAGGATAAACCCAAGGCAAAACACACAAAGACATATATTAATCAAATTAACAAAGATCAAACACAAAGAACAAATACTAAAAGCAGCAAGGGAGAAACAACAAATAACACACAAAGGGATACCTATAAGGATAACAGCTGATCTATCAATAGAAACCCTCCAGGCCAGAAGGGAATGGCAGGACATACTGAAAGTAATGAAAGAGAATAACCTACAACCTAGATTACTGTATCCAGCAAGGATCTCATTCAGATATGAAGGAGAATTCAAAAGCTTTACAGACAAGCAAAAGCTGAGAGAATTCAGCACCACCAAACCAGCTCTTCAACAAATGCTAAAGGATCTTCTCTAGACAGGAAATGCAGAAAGGTTGTATAAACGTGAACCCAAAACAACAAAGTAAATGGCAACGGGACCACACCTATCAATAATTACCTTAAATGTAAATGGGTTGAATGTCCCAACCAAAAGACAAAGATTGGCTGAATGGATACAAAAACAAGACCCCTATATATGCTGTCTACAAGAGACTCACCTCAAAACAAGAGACACATACAGACTAAAAGTGAAGGGCTGGAAAAAAAATATTTCACGCAAACAGAGACCAAAAGAAAGCAGGAGTCGCAATACTCATATCAGATAAAATAGACTTTCAAATAAAGGATGTGAAAAGAGACAAAGAAGGACACTACATAATGATAAAAGGATCAATCCAAGAAGAAGATATAACAATTATAAATATATATGCACCCAACATAGGAGCACCGCAATATGTACGGCAAACGCTAATGAGTATGAAAGAGGAAATTAATAGTAACACAATAATAGTGGGAGACTTTAATACCCCACTCACAACTATGAATAGATCAACTAAACAGAAAATTAACAAGGAAACACAAACCTTAAATGACACAATGTACCAGCTAGACCTAATTGATATCTATAGGACATTTCACCCCAAAACAATCAACTTCACCTTTTTCTCAAGTGCACACGGAACCTTCCCCAGAATAGATCACATCCTGGGCCATAAATCTGGTCTTGGAAAATTCAAAACAATTGAAATCATTCCAGTCATCTTTTCTGACCAAAGTGCAGTAAGGTTAGATCTCAATTACAGGAAAAAAATTGTTAAAAATTCAAACATATGGAGGCTAAATAACACGCTTCTGAATAACCAACAAATCATAGAAGAAATCAAAAAAGAAATCAAAATATGTATAGAAATGAATGAAAATGAAAACACAACAACCCAAAACATATGGGACACTGTAAAAGCAGTGCTAAGGGGAAGGTTCATAGCATTACAGGCTTACATCAAGAAACAAGAAAAAAGCCAAATAAATAACCTAACTCTACACCTAAAGCAATTAGAGAAGGAAGAAATGAAGAACCCCAGGGTTAGCAGAAGGAAAGAAATCTTAAAAATTAGGGCAGAAATAAATGCAAAAGAAACTAAAGAGACCATAGCAAAAATCAACAAAGCTAAAAGCTGGTTTTTTGAAAAAATAAACAAAATTGACAAACCATTAGCAAGACTCATTAAGAAACAAAGAGAGAAGAACCGAATTAACAAAATAAGAAATGAAAAGGGTGAGATCACAACAGACAACCCTGAAATACAAAGGATCATAAGAGACTACTACCAGCAGCTCTATGCCAATAAAATGGACAACTTGGATGAAATGGACAAATTCTTAGAAAAGTATAACTTTCCGAAACTGAACCAGGAAGAAATAGAAGATCTTAACAGAACCATCACAAGCAAGGAAATCGAAACTGTAATCAAAAATCTTCCAGCAAACAAAAGCGCAGGGCCTGATGGCTTCACAGCTGAATTCTACCAAAAATTTAGAGAAGAGCTAACACCTATCTTACTCAAACTCTTCCAGAACATTGCAGAAGAAGGTAAACTTCCAAACTCATTCTATGAGGCCACCATCACCCTAATTCCAAAACCAGACAAAGATGCCACAAAAAAAGAAAACTACAGGCCAATATCACTGATGAACATAGATGCAAAAATCCTTAACAAAATTCTAGCAAACAGAATTCAACAACATATTAAAAAAATCATACACCATGACCAAGTGGGCCTTATCCCAGGAATGCAAGGATTCTTAAATATCCACAAATCAATCAATGTAATACACCACATTAACAAATTGAAAGATAAAAACCATATGATTATCTCAATAGATGCAGAGAAAGCCTTTGACAAAATTCAACACTCATTTATGATTAAAACTCTCCAGAAAGCAGGAATAGAAGGAACATACCTCAACATAATAAAAGCTATATATGACAAACCCACAGCAAGCATCACCCTCAATGGTGAAAAATTGAAAGCATTTCCTCTGAAATCAGGAACAAGACAAGGATGCCCATTCTCACCACTACTATTCAACATAGTGTTGGAAGTTTTGGCCACAGCAATCAGAGCAGAAAAAGACGTAAAAGGAATCTAGATAGGAAAAGAAGAAGTGAAACTCTCGCTGTTTGCAGATGCCATGATCCTCTACATAGAAAACCCTAAAGACTCTTCCAGAAAATTACTAGAGCTAATCAATGAATATAGTAAAGTTGCAGGATATAAAATTAACACACAGAAATCCCTTGCATTCCTGTACACTAACAATGAAGAAACAGAAAGAGAAATTAAGGAAACAATACCATTAACCATTGCAACAAAAAGAATAAAATACTTAGGAGTATATCTACCTAAAGAAACAAAAGACCTATACATAGAAAACTATAAAACACTGATGAAAGAAATCAAAAGGACACAAACAGATGGAGAAACATACCGTGTTCATGGATTGGAAGAATCAATATTGTCAAAATGGCTATTCTACCCAAAGCAATCTATAGATTCAATGCAAGCCCTATCAAGCTACCAACGGTATTTTTCACAGAACTAGAAAAAATGATTTCACAATTTGTATGGAAATACAAAAAACCTCGAATAGCCAAAGTCATCTTGAGAAAGAAGAATGGAACTGGAGGAATCAACCTGCCTGACTTCAGACTCTACTACAAAGCCACAGTCATCAAGACAGTATGGTACTGGCACAAAGACAGAAATATAGATCAATGGAACAGAATAGAAAGCCCAGAGATAAATCCACGAACCTATGGACACCTCATCTTTGACAAAGGAGGCAAGGATATACAATGGAAAAAAGACAATCTCTTTAACAAGTGGTGCTGGGAAAACTGGTCAACCACTTGTAAAAGAATGAAACTAGAACACTTTCTAACACCATACACAAAAATAAACTCTAAATGGATTAAAGATCTAAATGTAAGACCAGAAACTATAAAACTCCTAGAGGAGAACATAGGCAAAACACTCTCCGACATAAATCACAGCAAGATGTTCTAGGACCCACCTCCCAGAATATTGGAAATAAAAGCAAAAATAAACAAATGGGACCTAATGAAACTTAAAAGCTTTTGCACAAGAAAGGAAACTATAAGTAAGGTGAAAAGACAGCCCTCAGATTGGGAGAAAATAATAGCAAATGAGGAAACAGATAAAGGATTAATCTCAAAAATATACAAGCAACTCCTGAAGCTCAATTCCAGAAAAATAAATGACCCAATCAAAAAATGGACCCAAGAACTAAACAGACATTTCTCCAAAGAAGACATACAGATGGCTAACAAACACATGAAAAGATGATCAACATCACTCATTATCAGAGAAATGCAAATCAAAACCACAATGAGATACCATTACACGCCAGTCAGGATGGCTGCTATCCAAAAGTCTACAAGCAATAAATGCTGGAGAGGGTGTGGAGAAAAGGGAACCCTCTTACACTGTTGGTGGGAATGCAAACTAGTACAGCCACTATGGAAAACAGTGTGGAGATTTCTTAAAAAACTGGAGATAGAACTGCCATATGACCCAGCAATACCACTTCTGGGAATACACACTGAGGAATCCAGATCTGAAAGAGACACGTGCACCCCAATGTTCATTGCAGCACTGTTTATAATAGCCAGGACATGGAAGCAACCTAGATGCCCATCAGCAGATGAATGGATAAGGAAGCTGTGGTACATATACACCATGGAATATTACTCAGCCGTTAGAAAGAATTCATTTGAACCAGTTCTAATGAGATGGATGAAACTGGAGCCCATTGTATAGAGTGAAGTAAGCCAGAAAGATAAAGAACATTACAGTATACTAACACATATATACGGAATTTAGAAAGATGGTAACGATAACCTATATGCAAAACAGAAAAAGAGACACAGAGTACAGAACAGACTTTTGAACTCTGTGGGAGAAGGTGAGGGTGGGATGTTTTGAAAGAACAGCATGTATATTATCTATGGTGAAACAGATCACCAGCCCAGGTGGGATGCATGAGTCAAGTGCTCGGGCCTGTTGGGCTTGGAGGACCCAGGGGAATCGGGTGGGGAGGGAGGTGGGAGGGGGGATCGGGATGGAGAATGCGTGTAACTCTATGGCTGATTCATATCAATGTATGACAAAACCCACTGAAAAATTAAAAAAAAAATAAAATAAAGTAAAATAAAAACATCAGACTTTCTAACTCTAATTGAGGCAATTCTAAGAGAGAAATTTTCTATATAATACCTGAACAGTACTCTTCACAGGTTTTAAGGTCATTGAAAACATGAAATGTCTGGGGAACTCTTACAGCCAAGAGAATCCTAAGGAGAAACAATGACTAAAGGCAATATGGTATCTTGGATGAGATCCTGGAACAGAACAGCGACACAAAATGAAAGTTAATAAAATCTGAACAGGATGTGGACTTCATAATAATGTTTCAATATTGGTTAATTAACTATAACAAATGCATCACATTAAAGTTAGATGTTAATTATAAAGAGAAACTGAATGCAGAATTTATTTTAAAAAACTATACTGTGCAATATTTTTATAAATCTAAAAGTGTTCTAAAATATAAAACTTATTTAAAATTATATGCTACATCTCTCCACTGAAAAGCTATGATACTCCAAAAGTAATTAGCACATAGTAATTGGTAATTAACACACATAGCATCCAGGTCTGGTTTGCAAATTCCCTATGCCACTATAAAAAACTAGGACTCTTTGAAAACACTTCTGAATATAGTTATATAGCAAGCAAAAAAGGAAAGTAAAATTGATAAATGTTACTAGAAAAGAAGCACTCAAAGACTAGTTCAGTTCAGTCACTCAGTCGTGTCCAACTCTTTGTGACCCCTTGGACTGCAGCACATCAGGCTTCCCTATCCATCAACTCCCAGAGCTTTCCCAAACTCATGTCCATCGAGTCAGTGATGCCATCCAACCAAAGATTAGTGGAATCATATAAAAAAAAAAAAAAAATGAATGCTTCTTGAAAGAGATTATATTGATCACATTTTGTGCAAACTGAGTATCAAAATGAATATTTATAGTAATAATTAATTAATAAAAGCATGTGAATCCATAATGATGTATAAGGAGATAGATGTTGAGAGAGAAAAGGGGAGAGAAAAACCACTGTGAATACATTTAGTTCATTTTAGTTCCTAAACCCTCCAGTACATTTAAAAATCTCATCAGTAAGCCACCTACAACTCACTAGCACAAATGCAAACTTTCTATGTATACACATCCACATAAAAAAAAGTTTGTATTTTAAAAACTACATAAAAGCATAACATAGTAAATCCTGAAGGCAAGCAGATATGTATTAGAAATGTTGATTCAAAATCAAGCATTTGATAATAATGTTAAGAGGATCATTTAATCATAAGAACATTTCACTCTATCTATCTATTAAAATTTATGTACAATTACAGCTACAGTATATATTATAGGATATTTTAAAGACATTACATTGTAATTTTTAATCCAAGTAACTTTCACCTTAATTTTGAACCTGAATTTCAGGAAACATAACTCTACATTCTATAACATTTTTGAATAATATTTCACTATTTTCAGTTCATCACATGATATTGCACAGCTATTATCACTTATCCTTTGGCTTGTTTCAGCAAGATAGAGTTTAAAAAGTGTGATTTACTTTTCTCTGGTATATAACATTACTAATATACCTGGAATTTCAGCCCAATGAAACATTCTCAGGCTCATTTTTATTGAAAAAATGTTTTTTTCAATGCTATTTTTCAAGTCTAGAGCAAAGACAAGGTAAAAAAAATTATTAGTGCTTGTGTAAATCACATACCAATGTACATCATCAACTGAATATTGAAACTGTAAGATGTAAATGGTGATTATTTTTTGAGTTAATATAACTTTCAGATGAGCATAAAACTAATAAAATGGGAAAATGATACATATGATATATAAAATAAATGATATATATTGTTATCATGCCAATACCAATTTTATTCTATACATTTTATTAGTTACATAGAGTTTTTATAGTTATTATTGAAATATTTTGAAGCTTCCATTTTCCACTCCTTTTTCACCACTAATCATGGTGCTTAGTATGCATAAAACAGATGTTAGATGTTTAACTTCCTATACTTGGAAATTTTCATGAACTTGTCTTGAAATTCCCAATGCTACAGGCATAGAAAAGACAAATCCCTTTTACATATTTCTGCTAAATACCCAATAAATGCTTAAGCCACCTGGGCCTCCTAGGAATCCAGGTCAGTAATTTTTAGCCTGCCTGAGCAACAGAATTATTTACAACAGTTTAAAAAATAGCCATGCCCAAGTCACACCCCTGATTAGTCCACACAAGCAATTAGAATGAAAGAGATGAACTGTGTAAACTACCACATTAGCAACTTAATTGACACGTCAGCAATGAAATTTAACTGTGTTTTCCTCTTCTACCCCTTCCCATTCCCCACTTAGCCTTCTTCCCATTACTTTAGTATCTCTATCAGAAAAGTATTCTGTTCTGACACCTTAAAGAAAAGATGTGAAAACACAGATGAGGGAAAAGCAGACCTTTTTTTTTTTTAATTTCTAATTTACAAAGGTATTCTGGTAAGATTAGGGGAATAATAGTGGATAATACTTCTAAAGGTCTTACTGTGGTCCAGACAAGTTTCTGGTTATTTATACATTTCACATTTTCTGAGGAATATACTATTACCTTTTTTACTTATCAAATGAAGAAAGCAAAGTGCATACTGGTTAAATAACAAGGTTGAGAAGGTAGTAGATGTGTAGGATTCAACCTTAATCTGACTTCAGAGTTCATGCTTTTAATAATTCCTAAAACAGTAACTCCAGGTATAGGTAATAAAAACAGCAGAATTTAGGTAAGAAATCAGACCCAGAGTTCTAGATCCTACCAAAGTATAAGAACATTAGAATTATCCCAAAGTGTGGTTGGAAGAGGGAGTTTTAGGAAATGGTGGCATAGCCTAGTCCTTATGAAATAGAGAAAGAGCGAAGTTTTGGACTTCGAAGGGGATTATGAATAGGTTTGTGGGATGATTTTGCCATGACCTATATGAACCAACAATAAAACACCAGAGAAAATATTAATACTCAGCAGTTCTTAGAGTTTATTATATGGCCACTGAAGAAGTTATGAGCTTCCTTCCCATCAACTAAGGTGTTATCCTTATACAAGCCCCTAGAAATTAGACACAACCTCCTAAAAGGAGGGGAAAAAGTAACAGAGATAAAATTACTACCACTCAAGTAAAATAGGAGTTAAAGAAACATTTTAGTGTATTAAATAAGATTATTACTTGCCACACAAAATTTCCAGTAATTTAATGCCTTTGGGATACATGATAGCTTTCACATGTATCTGTATGTGCATGTGCGCCTTCAGTCGCTTCAACATATTTAACTACTTGCAACTCCATGGACTCCTCTGTCCATGGAATTCTCCAGGCAAGAACACTGGAGTGGGTTGCCATTTCCTTCTCTAGGGGATCTTCCCAACTCAGGGATCAAACTTGGGTCTCTTGTGTCTCTTATATTAACAGGTGAATTCTTTACCACTGCATCACCTGGGAAGCCATGAGCTTTCACATGCTATTACAATTAATATTCACAATTCATTTATTACGGAGAAAATTGGTATGCAAATCTGTCCAAGGCCTCATAACTTGTGTTACAAGACCTATTCTAAGAACCTGAATCTTCTAAGTCATGACACTACATCGTCTAATATTAAATATTAGAACATACCTAAGGAAAGCTTTGAACTCTCATTCTTAAGCCTTTTTTAATGCTTCATCTGTCATGAATAGCTTAATATGATAGTACTTAAAAGTTCAAAAATAGACATTTTGACCTCTTGAAATATCAACCCATTTATTAAATCAGAACAGGAATACTGGAGAAGAAAATCTGTGGAAGGAATCTATATCAGATCAAACCAAAGATTTTAAAAGCCACTAGCCTTAACAATTTTTTTCCATAAAATATGTCCCTGTGATACCATCACTACAATGATATACTAAACATACCCAACACCTACTAAAATATTTGCATATATTAAATGCACCAAGTCTACACATTAAATATGTTGTTCTTTGTATATCAATTATACCTCAAAAAAGTTATTTTGAAAGGTTAAAGAAAACATGCCACTATTGCATTTGTTGTTTAGTCATTAAGACATGTTCAACTCTTCCATGACCCCATGAACTTTGTCCTGCAAGGCTACACTGTCCTTGGGATTTCTCAGGCAAGAATACTGAAGTGAGTTGCCATTTCCTTCTCTGGGAGAGCTTCCCAACCCAGGGATCAAACCTGAGTCTCCTGCATTGGCAGGCAGATTCTTTACTGCTGAGCCGCCAGGGAAGCCCACTTTTCCATTTACTACCTCTCAACATGCTATTTTCATTTTAATTTTTCTTTTTACTACTCAAAATTCTAAAATCCAAGATCACTCTTTAGCTAATAATGTACAAACTCTACCTTTTACAGAGAGATTATTTCAATTTGTGTGCAAAGAGAAGATAGAAGAAGAGGAGAAAAATAAACTAGAATTTGTTCAAATCTTTTCAAGATTTTATAGAAGTTTCAAATAAACAGAAACAAGAATAGTGTAATGAATCATCATGACCTCATCCAGTTTCAATAAACTATTATGTATTTCTTGTACTTCATTGAACCCATCTTTTATTTTTGATATCCTTTAAAGCATATTCTAGACAAAATTTAATTAAATTCTGAACAGTATGTGATACATAAGAATTTAAAAATATATAATATCAAGATGATTTCTACAAACAAAATTAAAAGTAATTCATTACTAATTTAAAACCATCTCTATTAAAATTTTACTGATAGTTATATTATTTTTAGCTAACTTTATTTGTTTTATAGAATTTATATCCAAATAAACCTACATATTATTAGGTCTTAATGACATAGATAACCACGATGGTGTGATGACTCACATATGGCCAGACATCCTGGAGTGTAAAGTCATGTGGGCCTTAGGAAACATTTGTTTGAACAAAGGGAGTGGAGGTGATAGAATTACAGCTGAGCTATTTCAAATCCTAAAAGATGATGCTGTTAAAGTGTTGCACTCAAAATGCCAGAAAATTTGGAAAACTCAGCAGTGGCCATAGGACTGGAAAAAGTCAGTTTCTATTCCAATCCCAAAGAAAGGCAATGCCAAAGAAAGTTGAAACTGCTGCACGACTGCACTTATTTCACATGCTGGCAAAGTTATGCTCAAAATCCTTCAAACTAAGCTTCAACAGTACATTAACCAAGAACTTCCAGATATACAAGCTGGATTTAGAAAAGATAGAGGAACTAGAAATCAAATTGCAAGCATGGGGGTATAGCTCAGTGGTATATAATTTGACTGAAAATTGCCCAAATTCATTGGATCATAGGAAAGCAAGGGAAATCCAGAAAAACATCTACTTCTGCTTCATTGACTACACCAAAACTTTTGACTTTGTAGATCACAAGAAACTATGGAAAATTCTTAAAAGAGATGGAAATACAAGACAATCTTACCTGCCTCCTGAGAGACCTGTACACAGGTCAAAGAGCAACCATTAGAACTGGGCATGGAACAAGAGACTGGTTCCAAAGTGGAAAAGGATTATATCAATACTGTATATTGTCACCCTGCTTATTTAACTTCTATGCAGAGTACATCATGTGAAATGCCCGGCTGGATGAGGCACAAGCTGGTATCAAGATTGCCGAGAGAAATATCAATAAACTCATATATGCAGATGACACCACCCTTATGGCAGAAAGCAGAGAGGAACTAAAGAGACACTTGATGAAGGTGAAAGAGGAGAGTGAACAAGCAGCTTAAAACTCAACATTCAAAAAACGAAGCTCATGGCCTCTTGTCCCATCACTTCTTGGCCAAAAGGAGGGGAAAAAGTGGCAACAGTGACAGATTTTATTTTCTTGGACTCCAAAATCACTGCAGATGGTTACTGCAGCCATGAAATTAAAAGACTCTTTCTCCTTGGAAGAAAAGCTATGACCAACCTAGACAGTGTATTCAAAAGCAGAGACATCATTTTGCCAACAAAGGTCCATCTGGTTGAAGCTATGGTTTTTCCAGTAGTCATGTATAGATGTGAGAGCTGGACCATAAAGAAAGCTGAGCACCAAAGAACTGATGCTTTTGAATTGTGTTGGAGAAGGCTCTTGAGAGTCCTTTTGACTGCAAGGAGATCAAATTAGTCAATCCTAAAGGAAGTAAATCCTGAATATACATTGGAAGGACTGATGCTGAAGCTCCAATAGTTTGGCCATCTGATGCAAAGAGCCAATTCATTTGAAAAGACCCTGATGCTGACATTGAGGGCAAGAGGACAAGGGGGCGACAGAGGATGAGATGGTTGGATGGCATTATTGACTCAATGCAAATGAGTTTGAGCAGAGCATGGGGGATAGTAAAGAATAAGAAAGTGCAATGTGTTGCAGTCCATGGGGTCACAAAGAGTCAGACACCACTGAGTGACTGATCAACAATAAATTATATTAGGTTTATATCTCTGTTTCATTTTTTCCCAGTGTCATTACCATAAGGAAACATGTCTCTTGTCATAAATAAATTTCCATACTCTGTGTTCAGCTGACAGCATCTTTATAGTGTCATTTAGGAATTTTCTTCTCCCAATCTTTTTTCTAAACTGATAGATTTAAAAGTGTGACCCATGTTCAATGGTTGGAAAGAATATACCATCTAATTCATATCATATTAGGAAATACATGATGTTTGCTTTCCTACTGTTTAATAATGTTAGTACTAATGAGAAATTCAAGTGCATTAGCCTGATCCTCCTATTACATTTCACATCAACATCTCACAATGGTTAGCAGGTATTACTGAACTAACCACCATTTATTAGGTGTGATTCCTTTAGAAAGTTGATTTTTCCTCAGCATCTGTTTGGTTACGCTTAAATACTTTTTAAGAACAGCAGGGAAAGTACTAGTTTTCATTCATAAATCATGATGCTTTATATTATTATTACATTATATACATTTATTATAGGGTGGTATATGTGACATGTATATATAATATCAGAAAACTGCAGTATGGAGTTCAGAAAAAAGTCATGCAGATAATATATTTTAGTTTGATGTGCTTTTTATGAGAGCTGAAACAATGGGAATGAATGTATTTGACCAAAGATAGAGAAGTGAGAACCAAAACAATACAAGGCTAACAAAACTATCTGAAGAAAGTTTACAGCTTTAGTGTAGAAGATAGCAGAAGTTGAGATAGTAAAGGAAATACAAACCATTTGGCCTGAGAGGCAAATTGTGGCATATAGCACATTTTAATCCAGGCATTTTGGAAATGAATAAAATATATTTCTGAAATATTTTATTATCACTAAACTATACCCTTATTTTTAAATAAGATTAAACCTATTCATTAATTCATAGCACACTTTAACATAAAAGTTAATACACCAGTAACATATGAACTAGTAAATGAGCTGTTTCTTTCAATATTTATGCAAAAAAAAACTTTCATTCACTACACAAATATGTATTCATTGCTTGACTGAAACTGAGCTAAGTAATACAGCCAATAGAGAGGAGAATGAAAAGAGCTCACAGAATGGTACAGCATATTGGGATAAATGATTTTCCAAAAGCCCTCATGACCAAGGTAGACATGGCTACATGTGCTATTCATTTTTTGTGCTAGTGTTTTAGAATTAATCATAGAAATGTCAGGTATGGGACAATGTTGGTAAAACTATTCTGTAATCATTCATACCTTACAATCTCCTGGGTTGAGTAAATACGTGTAAGAAAAAATGACAACAAAATCACAAAGGTCAGATTGGAGATACATGAGAAGGGCCAGGAATTTTTTCAATAATGGATTGCAGGCAAAATGACTCATTAAGGACCAATCTCCTCTCTCTGCAGATGACTGGGATGACTGTCTAAGTCACAGGACAATATCCCACCTATGACTGTCAGGGGCTAAATATCGAAGACAAAGGGCCAGTTCACCTAGTCGGGAGGGTTTGTTAGTTGCAGTGGTGACTCTCCTGTGACAAGTGACCGAGGAAGTTCAATTTATCGGCAGTTTCTGTTTTATGCCTTTTCTTGGGCATCCACAATCCTGGGCACTTGTGACTGGAATGGTTTCCTAATCTCAAGAGCAAAGAGTGAGGGTAGATTTTGAGAGGTTTTGCCATATGACTGGTTTCATCATTGCATCCCACGATTTTTTTTTTCCTTTAAGAAAAAAGAAAGCCAAGAACATTTAAATTAGTCAACTTTGAGGAATTATTGACTAACTTTAAGGCTACAGTCCAGGAGGCCACAAAGAGTCCGACTTCACTGAGCAACTTTCACTTTCAAGGAATTATTGAGGGAAGAAAACATCAGAGGAAGTTAAAAGAATGTTACTTCTTTGGTGTGGTATCAGAAGTGATACAGATAATAAGAAATACTGTTAAAGTGAATAGCATCATCTTACAATAAGTTTTCAGAATTAGAATAAGAATAATCAATGATGCCTTGGTATATCTATTCTGTTTCCCACTTCCTCCAATTCCTTCTCTGTTTTACTTAACCCAGATCACATAACACTACATCCACAAATGCCTTCCTAATGAACTCACCTGGAAAGTACTATCACCTACTTCTAAATTTTAATATTTTGCACTTTCTTATTTATAGCACTTATCACACTTGACCATAAATTGTAATATTTTGAGTTAAAAGAAAAGCATAAGTGAAAGAGTTTAGAACAACTGCTCTATAACTCCTTATTGCTAATAATGTTGCATTATGCACCTTTGCTTTGCTTACCCTTGCAATGAGCTTTTAGGTCTACAAAGTTTCTTAAGGGTGGTAACTGTATCTTTTAGTCCTTATAACCTAGCCAAACCTCCTACATATATTTCAGAACAGTCTGTTTGTGCCTAAGGAATAATAAATACATAATTTTCTTCTATTTCAAATTAGCCATGTAATAAGTTAATTCATTCTAATGTAATCATAGGAATGTGCATCAATTTTCCACAGGGAAAATTGATACATTAATGTGGCATCTAGTACCTTTAATGTAGTGATTTTTAAAACACATTCAGGAAAGGCCAGGGTTTGTTCTGTAAAGTGCTTTGGAGATCACTGTGGGAGACAGAGCAAGGTGAGGTTGTTGTGAAAAAAAATGTTTAAATGGACTACTCCTCATCCTAACTTCAACCAGTGTAGCTCAGTTTTTATTATAATTTAAATTGGCCCTGTTTAACTCAGTAAAAAAAAAAAAAAAAAAAAAATCAATTGTTAAAAATAATTTGAGAGCCACTGGTACAGCAATTATAATAAAAGTAGAGTTTGATCAATCTCAGTTTTAATTCTTGGTCTGCCACCTAGAAGCTTATAGACCTTGAAACAGTTCTGCGTTCTTTAGTCCTAGAAAGACCCAGGTGATTTATTCCTACCTCCTTCAGGTTCACGTAAAGAACAATTTCCCATTCTAGCCAAGAAAAAGCTTTGTCCTAAGGTTGATCAGTTGCCAACTGAAAATATCAACTGGCATTTTTGCATCATATGTCAGTTTTATGGGCAGGAATATAGTTAGCTGGAACAAATTTTAAATTTTCCTAACATCCTATGGAAAATCATTTTCCCAAATCTACTAATGCTGCAGTTTTATAAACTATAGGACTCATATGCACTCTGATTTCATATTTTGTTTTTTTGTTGTTAATTGAAGGATAATTGCTTTACAGAATTTTGCTGTTTTCTGTCAAACCTCAACATGATCAGTCATAGGTATACATATATGCCCTCACTATTGAATCTCCCTCCCATCTCCCGCCCCATCCAACCCATCTAGATTGATACAGAGCCCCTGTTTGGGGGCATACAGCAAACTCCCACTGTCTATCTATTTTACGTATCATAATGTAAGTTTCCATGTTACTCTCTTCATACAGCCCACCCTCTCCTACCCTATCCCCATGTCCATAAATCTTTTCACTATGTCTGTTTCTCCATTGCTGCTCTGTAAATAAATTCTTCAGTACCATTATTCTAGATTCCATGTATCTACATTAGTATATGATATTTAACTCTTTCTGACTTATTTCACTCTGTATGATAGGCTCTAGGCTCATCTACCCCAATAGAACTGACTGAAATGTGTTCCTTTTTATGGCTGAGTAATATTCCATTGTGTATATTTACCACCACATCTTTATCCTTTCATCTGTCAATGGACATCTAGGTTGCTTCTATGTTATAACTATTGCAAATAGTGCTACAATGAACAATGGGATACATGTGTCTCTTTCAATTTTGGTTTCCTCAGGGGATATGCCTACGAGTGGGATTGCTGGGTCATAAGATGGCTTTATTCCTAGCTTTTTAAGGAACCTCCATACCATCTTCCACAGTGGCTGCATTAGTTTACATTCCCACCAACAGTGCAAGAGCTTTCCCTTTTCTCTACACCCTCTCCAAAATTTACCATTTATAGACTTTTTGATGATGGCCATTCTGGCCAGTGTGAGGTGACATCTCATTGTGGTTTTGATTTGCATTTCTCTAATAATGAGTGATGATGAGCATCTTTTCATGTGTTGGTTAGCCATCTGTGTGTTTTCTTTGGAGAAATGTCTGTTTAGGTCTTTTTCCCACTTTTTAATTGGGTTGGTTGTTTTTCTAGTATTGAGTTGTATGAGCTGCTTGTATATTTTGGAACTTAATCCTTTGTCAGCTGTTTCATTTGCTATTATTTTCTCCCATTCTGAGGGTTGTCTTTTCAACTGGCTTATAGTTTCCTTTGCTGTGCAAAAGCTTTTATATTTAATCAAGTTCCATTTGTTTACTTTTGTTTTTATTTCCATTACTCTAGAAGGTGAGTCATGGAGGATCTGGCTTTGATTTATGTCATTGTGTTCTGCCTATGTTTTCCTCTACGAGTTTTATAATTTCTGGTCTTACATTTAGGCCTTTCATCATTTTGAGTTTTTCTTTGGGTATGGTGTTAGGAAGTGCACTAATTTCATTCTTTTACATGTAGCTGTCCAGTTTTCCCAGTACCATTTATTCAAGAGGCTGTCTTTATTGCATTGTGTATTCTTGCCTCCTTTGTCAAAAATAAGGTACCTATAGGTGCATGGTTTTATTTCTGGGCTTTCTAACTTGTTATATTGGTCTATATTTCTGTTTTTGTGCCAGTACCGTACTGTCTCGATAACTGTTGCTTTGTAGGGTAATCTGAAGTCAGGGAGCTTGATTCCTGCAGTTCCATTCTTCTTTCTCAAGAGTGCTTTGGCTGTTTGGGGGTCTTTTGTGTTTCCATATGAATTGTGAATTTTTTTTTTTTTCTAGTTCTGTGAAAAATGCCATTGGTAATTTGACAGGGATCACATTGAATTTGTAGGTTGCATTTGGTAGTAGAGTTTTCACAGGATTGATTTTTCCTACCCAGGAACATGGAATATCTCTCCATCTGTTTATGTTGTCTTTGACTTCTTTCATCAGTGTCTTATAATTTTCTGTGTATAGTTCTTTTGTCTTCCTAGGTAGATTTCTTCCTAGATATTTTATTTTTTTGTTGCAGTGGTGAATTGGATTGATTCCTTAATTTCTCTTTCTGATTTTGCATTTTTAGGATATAGAATGCAAGTGACTTCTGTGTATTGATTTTGTATCCTGTGACTTTCTAAATTCACTGATTAGCTTTAGTAATTTTCTGATACTATATTTAGGATTTTGTATGTACAGTATCATGTCATCTATAAACGGTGAGAGCTTTACTTCTTCTTTTCTGATCTGGATTCCTTTTATTTCTTTTTCTTCTCTGATTGCTGTAGCTCAGACTTCCCAAGCTATGTTGAATAATATTGGTGAAAGTGGATACCCTTGTCTTGTTCCTGATTGTGCTGGGAAAGCTTTCAATTTTTCACCATTAAGAATAATGCTGGATGTAAGTTTATCATATATGACCTTACTATGTTGAGGTAGGTTGCTTCTATGCCCATTTTTTTTTTTTTTAAGAATTTTAATTATAAAGGGATGCTGAATTCTGTCAAAGGTTTTTTTCTGCATCTATTGAGATTATCATGTGGTTTTTGTCTTTCAATTTGTTATCATGGTGTACCACATTGATTGATTTGCTTATATTGAAGAATCCTTGCATCCCTGGAATAAACCCCACTTGATCATGCTGTATGAGACTTTTAATGTGTCGTTGAATTCTGTTTGCTAAAATTTTGTTGAGGAGTTTTGCATCTATGTTCATCAGTGATATTGACCTGTAGTTTTCTTTTTGTGTTGTCTTTGTCTGGTTTTGGTATCAGGGTGACGGATCCTTGTAGAATGAGTTTGGAACTGTTCCTTCCTCTGCAATTTTTTCAAAGAGTTATAGGAGGATAAGCATTAGCTTTCCTTTAAATGTTTGGTAGAATTCTCCTGGGAAGTCATCTGGTCACAGGCTTTTGATTTTTAGGAGACTTTTTATCACAGCTTCAATTTCAGTGCTTGTAATTAGGCTGTTCATAATTTATATTTCTTTTTAGCTCAGTCTTGGAAGATTGAACTTTTCTAAGAATCTAACCATTTCTCAGGTTATCCATTTTATTTCCATATAGTTGTTCATAATATTCTCTTATACTCCTTTGTATCCCTGCACTGTGTGCTGTACCTCTCCTTTTTCATTTCTGATTTTATTGATTTGATTCTTCTCTCTTTTCTCCTTGATGTGTCTAGCTAAACGTTTATCATTTTTGTTTATCTTCTCAAAGAAACAGCTTTTAGTTTTATTAATCTTTACTATTATTTCTTTCATTTCTTTTTCACTTATTTCTGCTCTGATCTTTATTTCTTTCCTTCTGCTTTGTTTTTGTTGTTGTTGTTCTTCTTCTTTTTCCAGCTGTTTTAGGTGTAATGTTAAGTTGTCTATTTGAGGTTTTTCTTGCTTCCTGAGGTCGGATTGTATTGCTATAAACTTCCCTCTTAGGACTGCTTTTGCTGCATCCCATTGGTTTTGAGTTTTCATGTTTTCATTGTCATTTGCCTCTAGAATTTTTTAGATTTTCTTTTTGATTTCTTCAGTAACCTGTTTGTTCTTTAGAAATGTGTTATCTCCATACATTTGTGGGTTTTTTTGCTTTTTTTTTTTTTTTTTTTTTACAGTTTTTTTCCTTGTAATTGATATCTAGTCTCTAAGTGTTGTGGTTGGAGAAGATGCTTGACATGATTTCAATTTTCTTAAATTTACTGAGGTTTGATTTGTGACCCAATATATAGTCTATCCTGGAGAGTGTTCCATGTGCACTTGAGAAGAAGGTGTACTCTTATTTTGGATGGAATGTCTTGAAGATATCAATGAGATCCATCTCATCTAATGTATCACTTAAGACTTGTGTTTCCTTATTAATTTTCTGTTTTGATGATTTGTCCTTTGGTGTGAATGGGGTGTTAGTCTCCTACTATATTGTATTACTGTCAGTTTCTCCTTTTATGTCTGTTAGTGTTTGTCTTATGTATTGAGGTGCTTCTATGTTGGATGCATAGATATTTACAAGTTTTGTGTCTTCCTCTTGGCCTGATCCCTTGATCATTATGTAGTGTCCTTCCTTGTCTCTTGTAATATTTTTTATTTTAAGGTATATTTTTTTCTGATATGGGATTGCTACTCCATCTTTCTTTTGCTTCCTATTTGCATGGAATATATTTTTACATCCTCTCACTTTCAGTCTACATGTGTCTTTATGTCTGAAGTAGGTTTCTTATAGACATCATATATATGGGTCTTGTTTTTGTATCCATTCAGCCAGTCTGTGTCTTTTGGTTGCAGCATTTAATCCATTTACATTTAAAGTAATTATTGATATATATGTTCCTATTGCCATTTTCTTAATTGTTTGGAGTTTGATTTTGTAGATATTTTTTCTTCTCATATTTATTGACTATATAAGTTCCTTTAACATTTGTTGTAAAGCTGGTTTGGTGGTATTGAATTCTCTTAAGTTTTGCTTGTCTAAAAATATTTTAATTTCTCAATCAAGTTTGAATGAGATCCTTGCCAGGTAAAGTAATCTAGGCTGCAGATCTTTCCCTTTCAGTACTTCATATATATCCTGCCAGTCCCTTCTGGCCTGCGGAGTTTCTGCTGAAAGATCAGCTGTTAAATGTATGGGCTTTCCCTTGTAAGTTACATGTTGTTTTGCCTTGCTGCTTTTAATATTCTTCCTTTGTGTTTAGTCTTAGTTTGATTAGTATGCATCTTGGCATGTTTCTCCTTGGGTATATCCCGTATGGGACTCTTTGTGCCTCTTGGACTTGATTGACTATTTCCTTTTCCATGTTGAGGAAATTTTCAACTAAAATCTCTTCAAAAAATTTCTCATACCCTTTCTTTTCCTCTTCTTCTTCTGGGACCCTTATAATTCAAATGTCAGTGCATTTGATATTGTCCCAGAGGTCTCTGAGACTATCCTCAGTTCTTCTCATTCATTTTACTTTATTCTGCTCTTCAGAAGTTATTTCCACCATTTTATCTTACAGCTGATTCATTTGTTCGTCTGCTTCAGATATTCTGCTATTTATTCCTTCTAGAGTATTTCTAATTTCAATAATTGTGTTGTTTGTCTCTGTTTTCAATAATTGTGTTAATTCTTCTAGGTCTTTGTTAGTTGATTCTTGCATTTTCTCCATTCTGTTTTCAAGGTTTTTGATCATCTGTACTATCACTATTCTGAATTCTTTTTCAGGTAGTTTGCCTATTTCCTCTTCATTTATTTGGACTTTTGTGTTTCTAGTTTGTTCCTTCATTTGTACAATATTTCTCTGACTTTTCTGTATTTTTTTCAACTTATTGTGTTTGAGATCTCCTTTTCCCAGGCTTCAAGGTTGAATTCTTTCTTCTTTTTGGTTTCTGCACCTTCTAAGGTTGGTGGAGAAGGAAATGACAACCCACTCCAGTATTCTTGCCTGGAAAATCCCATGGATGCAGGATCCTGGTAGGCTACAGTCAGTCCGTGGGGTCGCAAAGAGTCAGACACAACTGAGCGACTTCACTTTCACTTCACTAAGGTTGGTGCAGTGATTTGTGTAAGCTTCCTATACATGAGATTTATGCTAAGATTTTTGTTTGTTTATCCTCTGATGGGCAAGGCTGAGTGAGGTGGTAATCCTGTTTGTTGATGATTGAGTTTGCATTTTTGTTTTGTTTGTTGTTTGGATGAGGCGTCCTGCAGAATGTGCTATTGCTGGTTGGGTGATGCTGGGTCTTGTATTCAAGTGGTTTCCTTTGTGGGAGTTATCACTATTTGACACTCCCTAGGGTTAGTTCTCTGGTAGTCTAGAGTCTTGAAGTCAGTGCTCCTACTCAAAAGGCTCAGCGCTTGATCTCTGGTCAGGAAGGAAGATTGCACAAGTGGTTTGTTATGGCATTAATGAAGATTCCACAAGTGGTTTTCTATGGTATTAAATGAGATTAAAACACATACCTAAAAACGAGAAATGAAGACAGACCCCCAGACTAATGGCAGTTACAAAATCAGACAAATAATAATTAAAATAATGGAACATGCACATACAAATATACATCCATAAGTAAAATCAAAATAGTCCAACAAAACTAAAGTACAATAAATTGACCTAGTGAACAAAGGAAACCAAAAATTATATCTACCACTTAAGAACAAACCTAACTAAAGCAGAAGCTGGAAAACAAAACTAAAGCAAGGTGCCAACTGGGGAATAAAGCTATGAAAAGAATACTAACAAATATGTTAAGAGGAAAGGAAAGAAAGAGAGAAGAGATATGCAAAGCTAAATAGAGGTAGATAAAGAAGATTTATATACATTAAATATTAACTGCAAGGAAAAAAATAGTAGGAAAAGCAAACAAAGGAGTAAATGTAGAAAAATAATAATAGGTTTAAAAATTTTAACTTAAAAATTAAAAATAGAAAAAAAAAAGAAGAGGAAAGAAGAAAAAAAAAAGGAAACTCCACAGAACCTTAGAAGTACAACGTAGAGGCAGATGCTTATAACAACAATAAAATGTGTAACTGAAATAAAAAGAAAAAGAAAAAACTCAAAAGCTTAATGAGATTTCATAGTACCAATAAAACCGACAACAGCAACAGAGGGGGGTGGAAGAAAAGGAAAAAAGAAAAGAAAGAAAAATCCAAAAGAAACTACAGAAGTCAAAACATAAGAATAATAAATGCTTTTCTTGAGTCACTGCTGTCAGAATCCCTTCCAGCCTTGGGTATCACAGTCCACCTCACCTCCCTAGGATGCACTCCAAAACTGTGCTGGTCTCTGGACCTGCTGTGGAGGCACCTCAGATTCTAATCTGGTCCTACACCTTTGTGTTCTTGCCTCCAATGTCCACAGCTGTGAGAACTACCGCATTTTCTTCTGTGGGAGCTCTCAATGTACTTTTATATATTCCGTAGATGCAGACTCTGCCTAGTTGGTCATGTGGATTTAATCTGCAGCTTGTACAGCTGGTGGGAAGGTTTTGGGCCTTCCTACTTAAGCACACTACCCCTGGGCTCAATTATGTTTTATTTCCACCTCTGCATGTGGGTCGTCCACTGGGGTTTGTTCCTGAGGCTGCCCTGGAGGACTTGGGTTTACGCCTGTGAGGGCCAGGTGTGGAGGTGGTGCAGCTGCTTGGGTTGCAGGGGTTCTGGCAGCACCAGGTACTCAGGGGGGTTGGCCTCTAGGACAGTAGGAAATATAATGCTCTAGAAGGGGACGGCAACCAGTATTGGCCAATACACTCCAGTATTCTTGCCTGGAGAACCCCCCTGGCAGAGAAGCTTGACAGAGAAGCCCGCAGTCCACAGGTTTGCAAAGAATTTGATGTGACTGAAAAAAACCCCGTGTGCATAAACACAAGACTTTATTTATTTATTTATTTTTTTGGCCTGTGGCAGCTCTGCCTCAGTGTGGGTTGAGCGCGGAGGTGGCACAGCTGCTTGGGTCATGGGGACTCTGGCAGCACCAAGTGTGAAGAGACATGGTCTGCCTCAGCCGCTGGAGTTATGACCCTGTCAGAGTCTTTTTTCGAACCTCTGGTAGCTGGTGATCAGAAGGCCTCTTTGGCTTGTCTCTCTCCATAGCTCCGCCCATTCAGGCATTTAGAGGGCTCCCTTGCCTGGGATCTTTCTCTGTTGTTCGGCATGTCAGGCACATAGAGGGGTCCCCCTGGCTGGGGTCCTACTCTGCATATCACTGCATCAGGCACTTAAAGGGTACCCTGGGGTGGGGGGTCCTACTCTGCATATCACTGCATCAGGCACTTAAAGGGTACCCTGGGGTGGGGGGTCCTACTCTGCATATCACTGCATCAGGCACTTAAAGAGTACCCTTGGGGGGCTCCTACTCTGTAGTTCAGTCTGTTGGGAGCTTGATGGGCCAGCCTCTCAGTTGTTCAGCAGCTGATACTGGCATGTGGGGTCAGAGAGGCTTTGGTGATGGCCCCACCTTCTACATGTGACTCAGCAATATCGTCTTGTTTTCATGACTGCCTGGCTTTTCTCCACAGGCATTTCCAACCACAATCTCCTCCCTCGCCTCCCCTTGGTCCATCTCTCCACAGTCAACATCAGCCCTTGCCTTGGGACTGCTCCACAAACCCTAAGCTCTGGCTCCCACCTGCTGCACCTTCTAGCGTACCTGCCTCCCTGTCCAGGGTACATATGGCCATGGCAGGGACTGTCTGATTCTCATTCCACTTAGGCTGCCACAGACCAGCTGTTTCCCTCTCAGCCTTAATTGTTTCTCCCCTGACTCAGACAATTGCCCAATGTGAGGATCGGAACACTGCTTCAGTTCCCCCCACCCGCCAAGGGCAGGTTCAATCCTAGTAACACTCCCATTTTTCCCCCTAGTTCCTTCATCCTACCAAGTTTGTGTGGTTCTATATATTCTTCAGTCAGCTACTCCTGTCTGCTCTCAGATGGTGTTCTGCATGCACTTCCGTGTCTGAAGGTGTATTCTGATGCATCCATGGAGAGTGATGCACTCCACGTCCTCCTACTCCTCCACCATCTTGTTCTCCTCAATGATTTCTTAATGTATTTTTCCCTTAACACACAATAATCAAACCTGGTTCTTAGTGTCACCCTTTTGAATGGACGTTTTATTACTTATTTGACTACTTCAGTAAAAGCTTGATGTCTGCATCCGAAACATATGTTTGGAAAAGGCCTCACAGGATCGCTTTCATTCACAGGGCAGGAAGGTAAGATAATCAGTTTCATAAGTAGATCAGATGGTTGATTTTACACGGAAAGTAGTAAATCAAGACCGACCCATAATTTTGACATCCAGTCTGAAATAAATTTCCATTTTATGTAAATTAGTTTCAGCTTGTAATCCTAATGATATGTACACTCTTTATGACAGTTTAATTGGATGTTTTAGAACTCAGCCTAAAATCATGGCTTTCAATCTGAAATGCAGACATATAACAAAACTAATAATGTTTTTATGTAACTAATGGGAAAAATCTTAGCTTAAAGAAAAATATAAATGTCTATATACTGTGTTAAAGTAAGAATAAATGAAATATTTATTTATGGTTTCATAGTTAAGACATTTGGAATTAAATTCTATATTTAACAGGGTTTAGTAGTTTTTATAACACTGTTGGTGCAGAGAAAATGTCCATGCTGTGAAAATGATGCAATTGTGACAAGGTACTATAGTAAATCTAGTAAAAGAAAATCAATTCTATCATGTTATGATAGAAGTGAAAATAAAATGCTATCAATTATAAATAGAAATATTATAATAGACTCATTAAGACATTTTTAATATTTGCAAGCATAATAATATTACTTATGTTATAAATTTCTAATAAGACAGCAAAATACATTTATTTCTAGCAGAAATAATTCATATAAGGTTTAGTATTCTCCAATACCTGTTTCTTGTTCATTCATCATTTCATCATTATCTTACAATTGCCCAAGTTCCTTTTCATAATAATCTCTAGGCAAATTACCCAAATTGCTAAAATGGTGTGAACTTCATAATTTCTTTCAGCAGACCTCAATGATTTAAGTTACATGGTCATTAATTGTCAGCAGTATCCTTTAATCAGGTAAAACTGATCATAGTTCAAGGAATTTTACTGTGCTGTTTGAGAAACCACTTATCCCAGTCTAGAGGCTATGAGATTATTAATTTTATTTTACTACTTTCATGGCAATTAGTAAGCAATTTTGCTCCTGCTTCTAATTTATGTCATCACAAGAGCAACTGTCTGCTTTGTTTGTCAGAGAAGTATACTGCAAATTAGAATCTTTAGTGTTAACAGAAATCTTTTGTTTATGGCTTTGGGTTTTCACAACTTAAAAGTAAGAATCATACACTTTTAAATCAGTTTTAAAATCAATTATGTAGGAAGTGCTACATGCCCTTTCATTCTGAGTACAAATTCATAACAACATTATCGATTGCAACTGCTAAGCCTGTTTACAAACCAAAGATGTGCCATCGGCTCACCTTCTCATTTGACCCAGCAGGTCTGGTAAGTATAAGGGTATTTTTCTGCAAGACAGAGATGACAAAGGCTATTTTTTTCCTGTTCCCTGGATCAATTGCCTTGAGAGTGGATTTAAATCTGATCGTGCTTAACTCTGTGTGTGTGTGTGTGTGTGTGTGTGCGTGTGTGTGTGTGTGTGTGTGTGTGTGTGTGTGTGTGTGTGTGTGTGTAGGCTTTAAAGACCTCATGAAGGCAAATGGCATATTGTCACCATTTCCCTGTGAAACTTTACCACTGACATTGCTATTCAAACCCATGGTATTATTGACAATATTTGTGAATCGCTAAATAAAATGAAAGAGAAAACTAGTAATTTTAATTTCATTATTTCTCTCTGCTTTAGTTACCAAAAAACCATAACTTTCATGGAGGTCTTTAAGAATAAGTTAACCTCAAAGTTTAATCAATTATGGGGAAAAGACAAGAGAATCACACTGACCCCTGCTGCAAAGAGCTACATTCAAAAACATAAGATAATTCTCTTATACTAAGTGATTTCATTTCCATTATAATTCTTTAATTCTCTTCAACAAGTACTTAATTAACTTCCCAGATTAATCAGTTGATGCTTAACACAGAGTCTTTATGTGTATTTTCCTTCATTCAGGTATTTTAGAGAGAGATATTACAGGACAGAAACGCTAACATCAGTAGAAAGGAAACATAAAATGAAAGAGAAATCTGTGTGTATGCCTTTAGGAACTTAGCCAATTAGAAAGAAGGTTTTAAGAACTTCTTGTGCTGAGCATTGTGAATATATACATAACTATAACACTTCCTGGTAAGAACAGTTATTATAAATAAGAACAAAGCATTATGAAGGACATATGTAAAGAAAAAAATGTGATCTGAAAAGGGTAAAAAGTGGATGGGTATGTGCATAAAAATTATTAATCTTTCTCTCTCCAAGTTATACTTTGATCCTGTTTTCAATCTCTCTCTCTGGGATTGCAGCTCTTGTTATACTAGAACTTTTCATTGTGTCCCAGTGTTTCAGATTTTCTTTTGTTCCCCACCTGTTTAGCTCTTCATGATTTAAACCTCTTTCTTATTTCACTCATCCTCTTTTCTCATGGTTCCATATACTATTATATACTGAATTTTTAATTGTTGTTTTAATGCTCATCAACTTTAGAATTTTTATTACGTTTGTATAATCTAATCCAGTTCTCTGGTGAAGTTTTCCATCTCATGTCATTTTTGATTAGGTTGGTGCAAAAGAAATTTCAGTTCTGCATTGTTGAACTTTGCCATTTGATACTGGAATGCCTTCTTAAATAAATGTTGTTATGTTATAGCCCATTTTAATGCACATGCCTTGCTTTATGTTTTTTGCTAATGAATAATTACTTGCTGTTTATTTTATATGCATTTTAAACTATGGAAATGACGTTAGATAAAAAGCAAGTTCAAGAAATTTTCTTGAGTTCAAAATGGGTCTTAAAGCAGCAGAGACAACTCACAACATCAACAACACATTTAGCCTAGGAACTGCTAATAGAAATGCAGTGCAATGGTGGTTCAAGAAGTGGTCTTTGCAAGTCTACTTTGCAAAGACTAGAGCCTTGAAGATGAGGAGCACAATGGCCACCCATCAGAAGTTGACAATGACAAATTGAGTGGATCATCATAGCTGATTCTCTTAGAACTACATGAGATGTTGCCCAAGAACTCTACATCGACCATTCTATGGTCACTGAACATTTGAAACAAACTGGAAAAGTGAAAAAGTTCAATAAGTGGGTGTCTTATGAACTGATAACAAACAAAAAATGAATGTTGTTTTGTAGTGTCAGGTTCTCATTCTATGCAACAACAATGAACCATTTCTTGACTGAATTGTGATGTACGATGAAAAGTAGATTTTATATGACAACTAGCTCAGTGACTGGACTGAGAAGCTCCAAAGTGAAGTTGCTCAGTTGTATCCAACTCTTTGTGACCCCATGGACTGTAGCCTACCAGGCTTCTCCGTCCATGGGATTTTCCAGGCAAGTGAACTGGAGTGGGTTGCCATTTCTTTCTCCTGAGAAGCTCCAAAGCAGTTCCCAAAACAAAACTTGCACCAAAAGAAGGGTAATGGTCAGTCATTCTTTGGTAGTCTGCTGCCTGTTTGATCCACTACAGCTCTCTGAATCCCAGCAAAACCATTACATCTGAGAGGTATGCCCAGCAAATTGAAGAGATGCACTGAAAACTGCAATGCCTGCAGCCAGCACTGTTCAACAGAAAGGGCCTAATTCTTCTCCACAATAATGCCTGACCACAAATCAAACAACCAATGTTTCCAAAGTTGAACAAACTTGACTACAAAATTTCATTTTATTCGCCATATTCACCTGACCTCTCACCAACTGACTACCACTTCTTAAAGCATCTACACAAATTTTTGCAGAAAAATGCTGCCACAACCAGCAGGATACAGAAAATGCTTTCCAAGAGTTTATTGAATCCAGGAGCATGAATTTTTATAATATAGGAATAAGCAAACATATTTCTTGCTGGCAAAAATGTGTTGACTATAACAGTTCCTGTTTTGATTAATAAAGATGTATTTGAGCCTTGTTATAATGATTTAAAATTCAGAGTCTGGAACTGTAATTACTTTTGCACCAATCTAATGTATATTTAATACAAGTGCATCCAACTTGTGACTTATAAGTCCAATTATTTGGCTTGCCTGTACATGGCCTAGTCTCTTAGTCCTGCAGAGTAATTATTGATAGAATGCAACACATTTATCACCCTCTTTAAAGAACGATTGTGTCCCATTCTCTGATAAACAAATAGGATAGCACTTGAACAACTTATCAGAGGCTGAGTTGACTAGATGCTGGGCTGGAGTTTTTGCTAAGGTCTGCCTACCACTGTGGGGCTTCCCTCGTGGCTCAGAGGATAAAGTGTCTTCTACTGTATAGTACCATAGGAGTTCTTCCTGAGAGTCTTGGGGTTTTCTGGGGTTTCTCTTACTTGAAAGGTTCTGAATCCCAGTATATGTCTCATCCTCATTGTTTGACTGGAATTCAAATTACCATCTATTTCAGCAGCATTCTGCTTAGATCTGTAGAATTACCAATTCTGTAAAAGCCATGTTGGAGAAGTTGCTGAGGTTAGGGCACTCACTCTTCCCTGCCTCTCCCTTCTCCCGGCAACATTGACCCCTTCAAATCTTGTCTATGTTGTTAGTGACAAATTCCCTTCCATGCTTCTCCAGCTTCATGAGACTGCCAAAACTTCTGGTTTGTCACCTACATGGCTGCAACTGCCTGATAATCTCAGTATAGTCACTGCTCCAAGAATAAATAAAGGACCAGAAAGTCTGCTTATAGACTTTTAACTCACACTCCATTATTCCCTTCTTTCAGTAATCTTGACTTTCAGAGGGTTTTGGACTCAGCAACTCTTTGAGACTTTAGATGACTTTTCTACTTTTTTCAATGGGTGCATTAGCCTAATGAAGCTATTCATTATGTCTTAGACAATTTATTTGAATAGTATACGTTGATAGTGTTTGAGAAGAGATGGGGGTGATAAAGTAAGAAAAGTCAAATTGTAATGGTGCCTATCCACTTGATTGAAGCATATGATCTTTAAAATGATAATCTATTGAAGATTTTTCAGCAAAAGAGTGTATATTGCATTTAGATTTTTTAAAGGCAGCACTGTCACTACAGAAGGTAGGCTGGAGGGACAGGAGAATAGAGGCATTCTTTAAAAGGCAATGAGTAAGAAGTAATACTAATTTAATGACTATCAATTATTTTATATGCTAAACACTTAAGGTGACAAACTTTTATAACCTTTAGTCTTAAAATTAATTCTTATATGTAAGAGAAAACATCGTTTCTAAGATAATTATGTCTACTAATATTTGCTTGCTAACTTTATTCCAGATTTATTGATATATAATTGACATTAACAGCTTCTGTGGTAGAGCAGTTGGTATTGAATCCACCTGCAATGCAGGAGACCCTGGTTCGATTCCTGAGTCCAGAAGATCCCCTGGAAAAGGGACAGGCTGCCCACTGCAGTATTCTTGGGCTTCCCTGATGGCTCAGACAGTAAAGAATCTGCTTGCAATGCAGGAGACCTGGGTTCGATCCCTGGGTTGGGAAGATGCCTTGGAGAAGGGAACAGCTACCCATCCCAGTATACTGGCATGAAGAGTTCCATGAACAGAGGAGCCTGGAAGGCTACAGTCCATGGGGTTGCAGAGTCAGACACAACTGAGCGACTTTCACAGCACAGAAAGTTTAAGAAATGCAATCTGATGATTTCAGACACAAGTAGATTGCAAAGTTATAACCACAATATGTTAGTTAACACATCCATTGCCTCATATTGTGTGTGCTGACAAATTTTATTTTGTCATCTTGCTGATATTACATCCCTAGACCCCTTTGTTTACTGAAGTATAGTTAATTTACAACATTTTGCTAGTTTCTGGTATACAGCAAAGTGATTCAGTTATAACTCTTTTGTAATCACTTCCTATCTGAAGAAACTCTGAAAAGTCACCTTCCACTGCAAACTAAGAATTCAGGCTGGTGGAAGTTTTGCAGTCTTCCACATGTGCCTTCCTGGCTATCCTAGTGATTGTATCCAATTCTGCTAGCCAGAGGGGTAGATGTGTAGCTAGATTTCATAGGCGAGGTATGGGATATTGACTAATTTCCATATCTTTATAAAATACTTTTGATGTATTTTATCTTAAGCATGATCTGTTTAACAGTTTTGAATGGCATAGCTAACTACAGTTAATCCTTTCATTTAACTTGTGATATGCAGTCATATAACAAATATCACTGGTGAGTTCATCAGGTGTTTGCTTTATTTTAAGTGTACAAAGTAGACAAAGGGAGACAGAAATAAGGAATAAATACAGCAAATGAGTCAACTATATAATATTTTAGAAGGGAATGAAAATGATGAAAAGAAAAAAGCAGAATATGAACACTGAAAGGTAGATTGGTAATTTGTAATTTTAAATAGAAAGCTTAGAGTGGTTAACATTAAGAAGATTTAAAGTTGAGTAACTGACTATATATACATGTCTGTTGGAAGACATTTCCAGACAACAGGGAAAATGTGGACCTGTTCTTGCCATATCCTAGGACAGCCAGAAGGTGTGACTAGAAATCAGTGAAATAAAAAAACGTGAAGTCAAAGAAGGAACAAGAAAGGCCAAATCACACAGGATTATGTAGAGATCTCACTGCTTTAGATTTTACTCTGAGTAAAATAGGGAACCAGAAAAAAGATATGATCTGATTTACATTTTTAAAGTTTGATCCCTCCTGTGAGTATATATGCAAACAAAATGAAATGAGTACCTTAAAAAAGATATTTGCAATCCATGTTCATTGTAATATGTTACAATAGAAAACTATATGTATAATCCAAACACACAAAAAAGAGATCTTATCATTTACAAAAACATGGATGAATGTAGATGGCATTATGGTAAATGACATTATGATACAACCAGACACAAGGAAACAAACAGATAAATAAATAAGTAAATAGCATGATTTCACTTAAGTGGAATCTAAAAAAGTCAAGTACATAGAAGCAGAGAGTGGAACACTGATCACTGGGGTAGTGACAAAGGATGACTTTTCCAGTAGGCATGTAAGGATGGGAGAGTTGGACTATAAAGAAAGTTGAGCGCTGAAGAACTGATGCTTTTGAACTGTGGTGTTGGAGAACACTCTTGAGAGTCTCTTGGACTGCAAGGAGATCCAACCAGTCTATCCTAAAGGAAATCAGTCCTTAATATTCATTGAAAGAACTGATACTGAAGCTGAAACTCCAATACTTTGGCCACCTGATGTGAAGAACTGACTCTTTGGAAAAGACCCTGATGCTGGGAAAGATAGAAGGTGGGAGGAGAAGAGGACAACAGAGGATGAGACGAATGGATGGCATCACCGACTCAATGGACAACAGTCTGAGCAAACTCCAGGAGTTCGTGATGGACAGGGAAGCCTGGCATGCTGCCGTCAATGGGGTGGCAAAGAATTGGACACAACTGAGCAACTGAACTGAACTGAACTGACATAGGATATATGGAGATGTGTTGGTTTAAGTGTACAAGGATGGGTAAACCTAGAAAGAAAATGTACAGGATGATGACTATAGTGAATAATACTGTACTGAATACTGGAAATTCACTCACAGTAGATTTCAGGTCCTCTCACCATGAAAAAAGAGAAACAAGTTAACTATGTGAGCATATGGATAGGCTGATTAGTTTGACTGTAGAAACTGTTTCACTATGTATGTCAAATTACATTGAAAATCTTACATATACAATTCTTATTTTAAAAATAACAAAGAATTTGAAATGGCTCACTATTTATGCTACATGATGAGACTTTAGAAGCAAAGTTGGAGGTGAAAAGATCAAAAGACTGTAGTAGTTATACACATGAGGAGGAGGGTCAGTGACTTGTCCTGAAGGCTAACAGTAAAATGATGAATGATGTCTGATGCTGAATGTTTCTCATCCACCTGGGATATGGGGAAAAAAAGAGAACCAAAAAGGAAACCAATAGTGACAACCAATACTGAGAGAGCTGGGAGTAGAGCTGATTTTAAAAATATCATAATAGTGATTTTGAATAGGACTGATTTGTAATATTTACTGGGCATAAAATTTAAAATATTAAATAGACAATTAAACCACAAATCTGGTGATTCAGAAAAAGGTCTGGACTAAAGACATAAATTTCATGGGGTATGATATGTGAATTCAATTTAAAGCCGGTATACTACTCAACACTCACTCACTAAGGAAGTGAAGGGTGATCAAAGCAGAGAATGAGAACTGATTAATGATTACCTTATAACATAAGAAAATCCTCCCTGCAAAAAAATGAAGTCTTAGGAATCAAGAGTTGAGGAAGAGAGGATGATTAACCATGTCAAATCCTATAGTCTGGTCTAGTTAAATGAGGACTGAACACAATTCACTAAAATTACCAAATGCAAACAAATGGTGAAATTATCAAAATCATTTTTTATTGTTGTGTTTTATTCAATTTTTAATGGAGAAAGGATTTAAGGGTGACTAGGAGATGAATTGGAGAATCTCTGTAGGGTCAATTATTTGGCAACTTTTCATAAAGAGGAGAAAATATTTCATTAGATCTATTTTATAGTGAAAAACAATACAATTTTCTGAAAAGGATGATTCTAAAACATTAATCTCAAAAGATACCTGAAAAATAATAAAAGAAAATGATAAGGAATGGCTGGAAGTAGATTAGTACCAGCATTTTTAAACTCTCATTTCTTTATAGGAATCCTTAAAACTGAAATATATTTTCACATATTTCTTAGGTTTTTAAAATAAAGCAATTTGTTTCATTTTTAAAAATAAGTTACATAATGTCAGAGTTGCTAGATATAAACCTTGGTTTCAATACAGAAATATCACAAAAATTTAATATTACACAGAGAAAGGAATATCTATATTTTAATGCAATGTAATTTTCATATTCACAAATGATATAAAGTCACTGAATCTACAAGAAAAAAATCCATGTATTTCTAACAAACTATCATATTTGAATCATTTAAATAAAATCTTTTAGATTTCCCTGTTATTTCAATTCAGAACCCACTTCCATCTTTCATCTAATAAATTATTTTTTTGTCATTGGAGCTCTGATATACCAACATTTGGGTAATATAAAGACTTAATTGTTATAGATTAGTAGGAGTATGGCATGGAATCAACAGTTGGACTATTAAGAAGTCACCGTTATTATTTCAATTGATCAATACACAAAACTGCAAAGAGTGTTAGCATATTCTACTAAATCCTCTCATGAAAGGAAATAATTTGTAAGCTGTAAACTCTTTACACATAGCAGTAGTACTACTAAAATATTTAAGAACATAAATGATCAAAAGCCACTGTACTCTAGGAAGGATGATACATCCTTCTTAGGAAACTGCATAACTAGATAGGGAACTATAGGGATATTAATAATAAAGGTGGAGACTTCTACTAGAAATATCAGTTAATATTTTTCTCTCATTTTAGGCTTTCCCAGGAAAAATTTAATTGCATAACAATCCTAATGGTCTCATTTTTTGTGTCTATTTTAGTTGTCATAACATTTATTGTGTTATCAATTCAGCTGTCATCTGACTTATGTTATTAAACTTCTTAGAAAATGTTTATTTCATAAATTTACAAAACTGATAACAAAGAAAACAAGAGAGAAAATATCAGCACATATGGTTCTAAAGTTTTCAAGAAGACCTTGAAATGCAGTAAGAGTGGGCATCCTTGTCTTCTTCCTGATCTTAGAGAAACTGCTTTCTGCTTTTCACCACTGAATATGTCATTAGCTGTGGGGTTGTCATCTATGGCCTTTATTATGTTGAGGTATGTACCCTCTATGCTCACTTTCTGGAGAGTTTTTATCATAAGTAGATGCTGAATTTTATCATACTACCCAGAGCAATTTATAGATTCAATACAATCCCTATCAAATTCCAAATGGCATGTCTTCACAGAACAGGAAAAATAACCCTAAAATCTGTATGAAGACACAAGGCCTTGAATAGCCAAAACAATCTTGAGAAGGAAAAAAAAAAAAACCACTACAATATTGTAATTAGCCTCCAACTAATAAAAATAAATGAAAAAAAAGTAATATTAAAAAAAATAGAGCTGGAGCAATTAGGTTTCCTGTTCAGACAACACAGCTAAAGTAATCAGAACAGTATGATTCTGGCACAAAAACAGACACAGATATCAATGGAACAATATAGAAAGTCCAGAAATAAATCCACATACCTGTGGTCAACTCATCTGTGAAACAGGAGGCAAGAATATGCAATAGAGAAAAGGCAGTCTCTTCATTAAGTGGTTCTGGGTAAACTGGACAGCTACATGTAGGAGCATGAAATTAGAACATTCTCTAACACTATATACAAAAATGAAAACAAAATGGATGAAAGACCTAAAGGCAAAACAGATTCTATAAGGCTTCTAGAGGAAAAATAAGCAGAAACTCCTTGACATAAATTCAAAGCAATATATTTTTGGATCCATCGCCTGGAGTAATGCAAATAAAGATAAAAACAAGTGGGATCTAATTAAACTCAAAAGTTTTTCCACAGCAAAAGAAACCATAAACAAAACAAAAATTCCACAGAATGGGAGAAAATATTCACAACCAACAAGGGATTAACTTCCAAAATATACCAAAAGCTCATATAGCTCAATGGAAAAAAAGAATATGTGCAGAAGACCTAAAGACACGTTTTCCCAAAGATGACATACAGATGGCCAAAAGGCATATGAAATGATGCTCAACACTGTTAATTATTAGAGAACCACAACTCAAAACTACAATGATGTATCACTCCACCCAGGTCAGAATGGTAGTCATCAAAATATTTTCAAATGATAAGTACTAGAGAGGGTTTGGTGAAAAGGAAACCATTTTATACCACCAGTAGGAATGTAAATTGGTGCAGCCACTATGGAGCAGAGTAGGTTCTATTTTTAAAAAACATACATTAACCATGTGATCTACCACCCTGATACCAATTCCTGCACATATATTCAGAAAAGATGAAAACTCCAATTAAAAAAAAAAACACACATGAAATTTGATATTTATATCAACACTGTAGTAGCCAAGATATGGAGGAAATCTAAATGTTCATGTACAGGTGAATGGATAAAGAAGATGTGGTACACACACACACACACACACACACACGGTGGAATATTACTAAGCCATAAAATGGATAAAAGTGTCATTTGTACCACAATGTATGGATCTAGAGATTATCATCGGAGAAGGCAATGGCACCCCACTCCAGTACTCTTGCCTGGAAAATCCCATAGACGGAGGAGCCTGGTGGGCTGCAGTCCATGGGGTCGGGAAGAGTCAGACACAACGGAGCGACTTCACTTTTACTTTTCACTTTCATGCACTGGAGAAGGAAATGGCAACCCACTCCAGTGCTCTTGCCTGGAGATTCCTAGGGATGGGGTCGCAGAGAGTCGGACACGACTGAAGTGACTTAGCAGTAAGCAGTAGAGATTATTGTATTAAGTTAAGTTAGCTAAATAGAGAAAGCCAAATATCATAGGATATCGCTTATATGTGGAATCTTAAAAAAAAAAAAAAAAAAAAAAAAAAAAAGGTACAAATGAGCTTATTTAAAAAGACTCAAAAGCACCAAAAACAAACTTATGGTTTCCAAAGGGGAATGGAGGGCGAGGGATAAATAAGAAGTCTGGATTAACAGATACACACTACTATATAGAAAATCAACGACAAAAATATTGTATATATTTTTATACTATATATAAAAATGAACAACCAAGACCTACTATATAGCACAAAGTACTATATATATTTAATACATTGTAACAATCTACAATGGATAAGAATAGGAAAATGTATATATGTATGTTTTATATATACATATATGAATATATATATATTTATATATATACACAAATCACTTTACTATATGCCTGTAAAACAACACTGTAAGTGAATTATATATCAATAAATAAACAATAAGCAAAACTTCATGTGAGGAAAAAATCTTTTGTTAGAGAATTATATTCTAGAGAATTTATATTCTTTCGTTAGAGAATTAAAATATGAAATAATACTTAATAATTATTTGCTACTATTTGGTGTATGGTACTGACACAAATGCAGCAATATAGATCAATGGAACAAATACAAAGCTCAGAGATAAATTCACACACCTCTGGACACGTAATCCTTGACAAAGGAGGTAAAAATATACAATGGAGAAAAGACAATCTCTTTAACAAATGGAGCTGGGAAAACTGGTCAACCTCTTGTAAAAGCATGAAACTGGAACACTTTCTAACACCATACACAAAGAGAAATTCAAAATGAATTAAAGATCTACATATAAGACCAGAAACTATAAAACTTTTAGAGGAAAACATAGGAACAACACTCTCTGACATAAATCACAGCAAGATCCTCTATGACCCAACTCCCAGAGTAAAGGAAATAAAAACAAAAACAAACAAATGGGACCTAATTAAATTTAAAAGCTTTTGCACAATTAAGGAAACTATAAGCAAGGTGAAAAGACAGTCTTCAGAATCAGAGAAAATAATAGAAAGCCAAACAACAGACAAAGAATTAATCTCCAAATATACAAGCAGCTCAAACAGCTCAATACTAGAAAAATGAATGACCCAATCAAAAAGTGAGTCAAAGAACTAAACAGACATTTCTCCAAAGAAGACATACAGATGGCTAACAAACACATGAAAAGATGTTCAACATCACTCATTATCAGAGAAATGCAAATCAAAACCACAATGAGGTACCATCTTACACTGGTCAGAACAGACTTTTGGACTACGTGGGAGAAGGCAAGGGTGAGATGATTTGAGAGAATATCTTTGAAACCTGTATATAACCATATGTAAAATAGATGACCAGTGCAAGTTCAAAGCATGAAGCAGGGCACTCAAAGCTGGTGTTCTTGAACAACCCAGAGGGATGGGGTGGGGAGGGAGGGGGGAGGGGGCATTCAATGGGGGACACATGTACACTGTAGCTGATTCATGTCGATGTATGGCAAAAATTGCCATAATATTGTAATTAACCTCCAATTTAAATAAATAAATTAAAAATAAACAAATATGTATTAGAAGAAGAAAAGTGTTTCATTATAGAATTATATTCTAAAGCTTGAAATATGAAATAATACTTAATGATTATTTGCTAGCATTTGGTGGCAATAATCAGATTAATAATTTTCATAGATATGATTTAGAAATCTAAGTGCAATGAAGTGAAAGTTGCTCAGTCGTGTCTAACTCTTTTCAACCCCATGGACTATACAGTCCATGGAATTCTCCAGGCCAGAATACTGGAGTGGGTAGCTTTTCCCTTCTCCAGGGGATTTTCCTAGTCCAGGAATCAAACCGAGGTCTCCTGCATTGCAGGAGGATTTTTTACCAACTGAGCTATCAGGGAAGCCCAAAATCTGAATACATTCAAATAATTCATTATATTTATGATTCAGAAAACACAGTGATTTTTCAGTCCACTACTATTAAGACATTAGCTAGTTGTTCTCTAAACATATAAAATATGGACTATAAAGTCATTTCAATTTAAATTATGATAGAAGTAAATTGAACAACTTCATTCAAACTCTACATTTCTACTAGTTTGGTAAATTTACATAAATACACTCCAACGATTAAACCTTGTAAGAATTTTTTCTCAACTTTAGAGATTATAAGATCAATTTATTTACCAAAATGAAATGCCAACAACAATGTGAACATTAACTTATAAGTCAGCTTTAAAAATACTGATTTTATTCTTTCTAATCAATCACATGAGAAAATATGACCCAATGACTCATTTTTAATTCATTCCTGAATGAATGCTTTCCAAAAATGATATTATTGTAACCTTTGGATATTCATTTCATTACTGTAATTCTGAGAAATACATGAGGGTTTAAAAATTGCTTTCCATTAAAAAAATTGCTTTCCATTAAGTTATATTAATTATGCTGCATATTATATCAGACCCTTGACTAATTATCTGAAGTCAGGCAATCATAGTCAACTAAATCTAGCATTGAGAAATGTTAGTATCTTCAATACTATAAAAATGTGATACATTGAACAATGTGAATTTTATACTTTTTAAAAAGAAAAAAATTTTAAGAGAATAATTAATTGACTTTTGGCGGGGGGTAATAGCTCTTTAACCAAAGTACTTTTTAATATGGTACTAACACTTCCCTGGTGGCACAAGGGATAAGAATCTGCCTGCCAATGCAAGGGCATGGGTTCAATCCCTGGAAGATTCCACACACCATGGAGCAACTAAGCTGGTGCATCACAACTGCTGAGGCTATGCTCTCGAGTCTGCAGGTCGCCACTTCTGAGCTCACCTGCTGCAACTATTGAAGGCCATATGCCCTAGAGCTCCCATGCCACAACTACTGAAGCTGGTGTCCCTAGAGTCCGTGCTCTGCAACAAGAGAAGTCACTGCAATGAAGTCACTTGCCACAATTAGAAAAAGCCTTCACAAAGCAACAAAGACCCACCATAGCCAAAAATAAGATAAATAAAAATTATAGAAATAAGTTTTATAATATCATTTTTTTTAATTTTAAAAAAAATATTGTAAAAATAAATGGCTTCCCTGGTAGCTCAGAATCTTCCTGTAATATGTGAGACTCAGATTCCATCCCTCGGTCAGGAAGATCCCCTGGAGAAAGGAATAGCTACCCACTCCAGTGTTGACTGGAGAATTCCATGAACAGAGGAGTCTGGCAGGCTACAGTCCATAGGATCACAAAGAGTCTTGACACTGGAGTGATTTAGCACATGCATTTCAATATATCTTTTTCAATGGCAACAAACTCTAGTTTTAGAGTGAAAACAACCAGGTTTGATCTGAAATTCCTTAACTTTCTTCTGGTGTTAAAATTAAGAGAGTTAATTAATGTCTGTGAGAATGAAATGGTTGTTTAGTCACTAAGTCATGTCCGACTCTTTTACAACACACAGACTATAGAAAGTCCTTGGAATTTCCCAGGCGAGAATACTAGAATGGTTTGCCGTTTCCTTCTCCAGGGGATTTTATTGACCCAGGGGTCAAACCCACGTGTCCTGTATTGCAGGCAAATTCCCTACCACTGAGACATCAGGGAAACCCAATTAATATTATTAATATATTTTAATAATAGATCACATCCAGTTTATATACAGTATTTCCAAAATCTTTCTTTCCTATAAATGTCAAAGAATTATCCTAAGATAACTATTTCTGAACCAAGTCAAAGTCAGAGTTTAGGTGATATGATATGTCAGTATATTTTAAAAAGTACTAAAAAAAAATATCCAAAAAGTTAAGCCTGATCCTCAGTATGGACAGACTCTTCATATCCATCACTCAATAATAAAATAAATCTAACACCCACCTTCTGTGATTAAGCAGTGCTTGAAAAACACTGAAACAATGTATGTGACATAAACAACCAATTATAGTCATTCGGAAATGGATACAGACAAAAGATAAAATGAGCTTAGAAAACTACTTCATGTTTTTGTTTATCATTTTGAACAAGTACTGCTTGCCATGAATTTACTTAAACTATGATTCAATTTGTGTTAAATATGAGTAAATAAATGATATCTTTATATATCATTAATTCAGTATCCTCTTAAATAACATGGTAAACTTGCGATCTCAGAATCATAAATATTCTCTGCACTTATAGAATATTTTTTGAAGCATAACACTCATATAGAAAATGTGAAACTAAGAGTTGTAGAGTCCTATACTAAGCATTATTTGTGTTTGGCAACTTTCCCCCAGTATTTTATCTTTGATATATATGTAGTTTTTTATGGTGTGAATATATCACAGTTATGAACTATACAACTGATGGATACATACTTCAAGTACTTTCATTTTGGAGAACATACGTACCCAATTCCATTGGGTGTTTACTTAGGGATGAAATTGCTAAGTCATTGAATTGATATGGATTTAGCTTTATAGATAACACCAAAGCTTTTATTCAAGTTATTAGTATAAACTCACTTTGTTGCGGCAGTTAGGATAATTCAGCTTTTCTCATATGAATTGACATCTTGTCAATACTTGATATTGCCTGCCTTTTAAAAATTTAGTCATTCTTTTAGATGTATAATAATTTGCATTGTGGTTTTAATTTATATTTTTCTGAAAACTATTTTAGAAAATTTAGTTCCATTTCAAAGCCTTATTTATTTTTTCTATTATATGAAATGTTTGTTGAAATTCCACATTCATCATTTATTAGGTCTCTGCTTAAATTATTTATGTGACGAGTTTTAAAATACACCATGGATTTGAGCCTTTGGACATGTATCAGTGTATATCAATAGATGTATATTTACAATGGATATAAAAGTTTTAAGTATGTCTTTTTAGTCTTTCTGTGATTTTGTTTAATAAATAGAATTTCATAATTTTAATATAATCTAATCTATCTACTTTACCTTCATTTTTTGTGCTATTTAATGAATCTTTACTCTATTGGTTATAGTCTGTGTTTTTTATAGAACCTTTCTTTTTTGTACCTTTCATATTTAGGCTATGACTTACCTGAAATTAATGTTTGTTTATGGTGTTACATAAGATACAAGATTAATGTTTTTCAGAAAGATATCCAATGAATCCAGAACATTTTATTGAAAATACCATCACTGAGAAAAGGTCAAAATGGCAGAGTAGGAAGACAGGGGCAGGCTTTCCAGGTGGCACCAGTGGTAAAGAACCTGCCTGCCAATTTGGAGACATGGATTCAACCCCTGGGTCAAGATACCCTGGAGTAAAGCATGGCAGTTCAGTCCGGTATTGTTGCCTGGAGAATGCCAAGGACAGAGGAGCCTGGCAGGCCACAGTCCATAGGCTTGCACAGAGGTGGACATGGCTGAAGTGACTTTAGCACACTTACAGAGGAACACAAGGACTTCACCTCATCCCATGAACACATCAAAAGTATGTTTACATGTGGAGCACTTCTCACTGAAAACTAACTGGATACTGGTAGGAAGAATCCCATACAACCAAGACTGAAAGAAAAGATCCCCAGAGAATCTGGTAGGAAGGAAAGAAAAGTGATTAAGTTCAGATTTATCCCCTAGCCCACTCTAACCTGCCATATAAAGAAACTAGAAAAAGAAGAACAATTAAAGCCCAGAGAAAGCTGAATGAAGAAAATAATAAAAGATTAAAGAGATAATTTAGAAAAATAAATAAATAAAAAGAGAAAATATCAATGAAACCAAGAGTTGTTTTTAAGATAAGCAAAACTGGTATTTCCTTAGATGTGCTCATCAAGGAAAAAAGAGAAAGGATGTAAAAAAAAAAAAAAAAAAAAAAAACCATAAAAAATGAGAGAGAAGAAATAACAACCGATATCATAGAGATACAAAAAAAAAAAAAAAACAAATTCATTAAGAGGATACTAAGAACTGTTACATAGCAAAAAATTGGACTACCCAGAAGAAATGAACTAATTTCTAGAAGCATACAACCATCCAAGAATGAGTAAGGAAGGAAGAGAGAATTTGAACAAATTATCACTAATCGTGGAATTGAATTTATAATTGAATAACCCTGATCAATCAAAAGCTCAAAGACCTGAGCAATCCTACCAAACATAAGGAAGAGCTACTACATATCCTTTACAAACTTTTCTAAAAAACAGAAGAAAATGGAACATTCCCAAATTCATTCTGAGGGCAACATTATCCTGATACTAAAACTATCAAAGACAGTAATGACAATAACACAAATACAGGCCAATATAATATAGATGAATTCATCAAGACATCAGCAAATCAAATGCAACAATATATAAAATGGATCAAATATCATGATCAAGTAGAATTTATTTCAGAGATGCAAGGATACTTCAATACCCACAAATCAATTGATGTAATATACTACATTAAACAAAACAAGGATAAAATCACATCATCGCAATAAACACATAAAATATATCTGAAAAAATTCAACATACATTCATTATATATATTGTCATCAAATTAATGAGTATTGAGTGAACACTATTAACAAAATAAAGGCCATTTATGGCAAATCCAAAGTTAAAATCATGGTCCATGATTAAAAGTTTTAAAGCTTTTCCTATATAGCTTACAAGACCAGGAAGCTCACTCTCCCACTTCTATATAACATTGTATCAGAAGTCCCAGACTCAGCAATCAAACAAACAACAACAAAAAAGAGAAAAGAAATAAACTGCATCTGAATATGAAATGAAAAAGTGAAACTGTTATTTTGTGTATATAAAATGATACTATGTGTGTAAAATTCTGAAGTCTCACCCTACCAAAAACAGTGAGAACTAATAAATTCAGTAACATTTAAGGATAAAAGATTAATATACAGAAATGTATTACTTTCTATATGCTAATCATTAACTATCAGAAGGAGAAAGCAAGAAAACAGCCCCATTTAAAATCACATCAAAAGGAATAAGGAATAAACTTAATTAAGGAGGTAAAAACCTATACTCTAAAAAACAAAACATTAATGAAAGAATTTGAAAATGATACTAGTAAGTGAAAGATATCCTAGGTTCTTGTATTGTAAGAATTGACATGGTTGAAATCTACAGATTTAATGTAATTTCTACCAAAATAGCCATGATATTTTCCACAGAACTAGAACAAATAATCTTTGAATGTATATGGAATCACAAGGCTTGTATTGCCAAAGTCATCTTTAGGAAAAATAACAGCGGTATCACACGCCTAAACTTCAAATTATACTACAAAGCTACAGTATTAAAAACAGCATGATACAAAAACAGACACATAGATCAATGGAAAAGAACAGACAGACCAGATAAATTCACGCATTTGTAGTCAATCTACAACACAGAATGAAAACCTATGCAATACAGAATAAACAGCATCATCAATAAGTAAGGAATGCTGAGAGAATAGGACAGCTACATGTAAAAGAATGAAATTAGAACATTCTCTAACACCATACACAAAAATAAATCCAAAATGGATTAAACCTGAATGTAAAACATGAAATCATAAAATGTCTGGAAGAAAACATTAGTAGAACATACTTTGACACTTATGTCAGCAATATTTGTTTTAGACCCAACTTCAAAGGGGAAAGAAACAAAAGCACAAATAACCATATATGACTTTACTAAATGCTTTTGCATGGCAAAGGAAACCACAGACAAAATGAGAAGACAACCTCCTATGGAGTGCAAGAAAATATTTTCAAATGATATGCCTGATAAGTGGTTAATATTAAGATTATATAAACAGCTCATACAACTCAGTGTCAAAAACAAACGATAAGATAAAAAATGGGCAGAGGATATGAACATTTTTCCAAAAAAAATGCCCAACAGGGATGGGAGAAGATGCTCAATATTGTTAATCATCACAGAAATGTAAATCAAAACTACAATGAGATATCACTTCACATCTGTCAGAATGACTATTATCAAAAAGAACACAAATACAAATGTTGACTTCATAGTGCATTAGAATAAGGATGGTCTTTTTAACTGAGAATAGTTGATTTAAAATATAATATAGTTTCACCTGTACAGCATAGTGATTATATTGTAAATCAACTTAGATGTAAAAAGAGACCATGTATGTGTTATTTCCAAATGTCCTCTTATGTTATATTTATCTATTTTTTTCCATTGTTGCCCAATAGTAAATACTAAATAGTTTTAATCCTTATAGGTTTCTGTACAAATATTGATACCTAGTAGTCTCTTAATTACTTTTATCTCCAAAGTATTCCTGGAATAATCAGATTTAAATTTCTAACACAACCCAATAATGTAAGATTTACTGAGGCAAAGTTATTATTGACACTGGTTGTAATTCTTTTTTGATAAGAAGCAGAACCAGACAACTAAATTAGGGCATGAACTCTGCTCACGAACTATAACAATACACTTTAAACATTAGTATGTACTGCGTTTTTATGACAAGATTTATCAGAACTATACAACATTCAAAACAGAGCAGGGACTTTTCTGTGTCATAAGTATCATTAGCAATTTTAATGTCATTGTTATGAAAAAAATGAAATATATGTTATAAAACAAATGTAGATCTGTTCCCAAGACAGAAGCATGAGGTGAAAAGAAGAAAAATTAGACTGAACCATAATTAGCACTTTTTGCATATTTATTATGAATACTCTTTTAGAGTAACTTTCATCTTAGCATTTGAATGAAATAATGATAGCAATTATCAATGCTATATTCTATAACTGTTTATAAGTTCTTAAAGTAATATTTAATAACTATAATTTATTGAATCCCTGCCATGTAAGATGCTGTTTTATAAAACTATAATCTCTGATATCAAATTACAGTTATTCATATTTTTGCAACAAGAAAATGAGGCATGGCGGGCTTAATAAAGTCATACCTTTAATAAGGACCAGAATAAGGATTTATGTCCTGCCTTTCTCATTCCAAGATGCCTCTTACGTAAGCATCATAAAATACCACATACAGTATCTCTTTGATCCTAAAAACACTGGGAGATAGTTTAGATTTTTTTTCTGTTTACTTCATAAGTATAAAACTAAATCATGAAAAAAATAAGTTATCTTTAGATTACAATGCAGAGAAAATATTTGCCCAATCCAGTTGACTGCAAATCTGACTTTCTCTTTTTCTTAATAACTATTAATAATACGTCCTTTAAAAGTTGACATTTATTTAGTTTTATTACCCTTTTGTTGTATTAGGTCTGAGTTTTACACAGTAAGGTTTCAGTTGGATGTTTATGGTCAGAATCATAAACAAAATTAAAAATCATGTTCAGTATGAGAATTTTGAAAGTGTACTTCTTTAAACTGGATTCCTTCAATTGAACTGCTTAAAAAAATATCTTCAAGGAAAAAGGGTTCATCCTAAGAAGAGAGGCATTTTGCTTTGCTTAAAAGCTCAAGACCAAAACATTTGGTTGACCAAAAAGTTCACTTAGGTTTTCAAAGATGTTATAGAAAAATCCAAATGAACTGGCTATATAATTAAATATATAAAAATTTTTATTATTAAAACCAAGAATATTGATATTTTCTAGAATCATTGGCTAGAAATATTTCTTAACAAAATTTTTGAGATGAGAAAAATAGAAATAAACAAGTAACATTGAGGAAGTTCTATTTAGATATGAAGAGGAAATTTCCCTTCTCTAGAGAACCAATAAAGAAGACAAAAATGGGAACCAAACAAAAAATAAATGCCCTTAACAGAAATGGAAACATGAATTAAAAGAAAATGTAAACAACCTTGTTTCTGACGCCTAGAAAACAAGAAGGGAAAGATAAGGGTCTCAAAATCAGGGAATAATAATAAGGAGTTAGGTTTCCTGATAGAGGAGATAGAAACAGAGGGGCTAACTGAGAAAAAGAGTCACTTAAGCTACGCTGGTGACAAATTATCTGGTGTCAAGAATTAGGGAGGTAGGTAAGTCAATCCTACTCAGTCCAGATTAAGTGAGATGAGGTCCAAGTCTAGCAGTGCATCAGATCCATTGAGGGAAGGCATTTGGATCATATTCATAGTGGAATAAGATATTACTGGAGAGTTTAAGTAAAGAAGTGATGTGATACGATTTACTTTGTGAAAGACCACTGCAGTTGCCTGGTGAACATCGAGCAGTAAGAATAGAACAGAGAAACCAGTTAGAAAGCTCTAAAATCTCGGTGGAGATGAATATTATTTAGTCTAGAACAATGGTCGTGTAAAAGGTGAAAACGGGAAATTTAGAACTTCATTTTGGATATACAGTCAAAAGGAAGAATCAGAATAAGTGAAAGGGTTCTGTCTTAAGCAATGGAATGGGAGGAAGTGCCAATTGCTAATGTAGAAAAAAAGGGAGGATACGACAGACTAGGGGAGAGTAGGAAAAAAAAATCAACATTTCTGTTTTAGCCATGGAGAGATTAAGTTGCGTGCTGGGTATCCGGAAGATGGATACATGAAGTTTTAGTTCAGGGGATATATATATGTATCTATATATCTATATCTATATATATATGTAATTGTCATATCATTACATTATTATAATTGACATATTATAATTTTACAGATATAATTTACATATAAAGTCTCTCCTAAATATGTGCATATATATTTGAAAAAATATTTAGCATAGATATTATATGTATATATGTGTGTGTGTGTGTGTGTGAGAGAGAGAAAAAGAGAGAGAGTCATTTATCTAGAGGAAAATCTGAGTACCATAACTTCTTGCAGTGATTACTTAGTCCAGGAATTCTGAAATCTTGATTTCACATTCAATCATCCTCATCTACAATCTACAATACATTATCTGACTAAATTGTAAGAGAAAATAGCCAATTTAGCAGTGACTATGCTCTATGATATAATCTAGTCTATTCATACTTTACACAGATAAAATTGAAGGAAAAGGCATTTGAAACAATTTTAGTGACTATTTGTCATTATGTATATTTAATTTAATGGGAATAGTATATGCTTATTAATGTTTTAAAATATGGCAGTTATATAATCATACAGGGAGCTTTGATAAATAGGATACAATAAAATTAATTGGAATTAAATTTATTCAAATTTAATTGAAATGTTGACCTAAGTATTCAGGCCCGCAACAAAAGCTATTACAAATCTATTTTTAAAAGTAGACAGTCCAACAGAAAGATAGATAAATGACTCAGGCAGAAATTTCACAAATGATTATATGAAAGAAGTCAATAAATAAAAACAGCTCAACTCTGACATCAATGAAATGCAGATTAACACAACATAGTACTGCTATTCATTTACTAAAATGGCTAAAATGCAAGGAAGTTGTAGATGGTATCAATATCAACCAGAGAGTGGAAACAACAAAAGTCATTATAGATAGATTAGATAGACATTGGATCAGTATTCTTTGTATGAAAAGAATATTAAAGCACATCTACAATATTAGTTGCTCTAGCAAGTTGATTTATATGCCCATCTATCTATCCTATACTGTTGGCAAATGACATGTATGCCAAAATGTCTAAAAGAAAACATATCAAATCTCATTATCTAGAGGAAAATCTGAATATCATAGCTTCTTGACTTTGAAATTTGGAAGGTCCTTAGGTGGCTACTAATTTTTCTAAACACAAAAATATCCATTTATTCTAAAATTAAACTTGATTCATAACTGCATGTTCAAATGGTTTACTAACACATTTACTTGAAAAGACCCAATCAGTATCCTTTGTATGAAAGGACTTAAAGCACACCTACAATATAGTGAATTATTTTATAAGGATACATTCATCTCACTTTCTTGGTCATGAATACCTTATAAACACAGAACTGTCATCACCTTCAACTCAATCCTGCTTCACCTATCCAAGAAGTTCACACTTATAGCTTGTTAGACATAAACAGCAAGAAAGACATTTAGTTTCAATATGACTAAACCTTTATCACCTCATCATGAGGAAACTCTTCTGATCTTTATTATTTAGATGAAGTTTTCCTTCATCTGCTATTACATTTTTTTTTCCTATTTTGAATAAATACATCTTCCATACAAACCACAAGTAAACACAACAGAAATCCAGTTCACAAGCCAATATACAAATAATATTCAAATAAATAATATTCAAATTACATTGCTGATAAAGCTTAATTTAGCAGAAAGTAAATGTTAGAAGAGGTTATAATATATACCAGAAATGTTAGAATATTAACATCCACACTTCTCCCTTAGGTGGTTACTACTTTTAACCATAGTACATAAAGATTTAGAGTTTTTCATACTTTGCATAGGGAAACGTATTTTGAGATTTTAAAGTGTTTTCTTCAATATATTCAACCGTCTGTTTTGCCAGACTAGGCAATAGAAAAGTAAAAAGGGTTCTTATCAGCAAAAGTAACACTTGTGCTGAGTTATTCATGGAGAATCAAACGCAATAAAATATGTTATAAATCACTTTGCAATTTCCCAATCCAGTCATATATTAAGTCAAACCAGGAACTCTAAAAAAGAAAAGCCTCAAATATACGTTTTACTAAAATAATGACATCATTAGACATAGATGGTTTTCTTTACCCAGACTTATTTGCATTCCTCAATATTCTAAGCAAGGTTTTAAAAAAGACAATTTATAAATAGAGAACCTCTCAGCTGGTATATCCTTACAATAAAGCACAAAGTAGTAGCTAGAAGCTACAAATGATGTTTTTGAGAAGAGAACAATACAATAGAGCACAGTAAACCATGTAATGTATAAAGTATATAATATACATTATGTAATGTACTTATTATATAAGTACTTCAATTTCTGTCCTCACTTTCCTCATCTTTACAGATGAGTGAGATGGTGGTAACTGTAATCTCTTCTGTTGTTTCACAGGATAAAGTTATACATAAATTTAACCACAGTTCCTGACACAAAATATTTGATTAATAATACTGTTATTGTGTCAGCTTCTCTGATAGCACAGTTGGTAAAGATTCTGCCTGCAATGCAGGAGACCCCGATTCAATTCCTGGGAAGGAAGATATGCTGGAGAAGGGGTAGGCTACCCACTCCAGTATTCCTGGGCTTCCCTTGTGGCTCAGCTGGTAAAGAATCTGCCTGCAATAAGGGAGACCTGGGTTCCATCCCTGGGTTGGGAAGATCCCCTGGAGAAGGAAATGGCAACCCACTCTAGTATTCTTGCCTGGAGAATCCCATGGACAGAGGAGCCTGGCCGGCTACAGTCCATGGGGTCACAAGAGTCAGAAATGACCTAGCGACTAAACCACCACAACCATACAGTTCATGGGTCACAAAGAGTCGGACACGACTGAGCGAGTCACTTCACTATTAATATAGCATAGGGAAAAGTTTTTGTAATAGTTTTAATATTAATTTTAGAATTTGTAGTCATCTTCCATTCTTCAAAACACATATATCTTCTTTCCTCTTTTAAGATCTCCCTCATTTTTACCCAATATCAATGTAATTTGATATATCCTGCTTCTCTTTCAAATTTCAGTTATTCATTGATTTATTTGTATCTGTGTTGATTCATGGGTAGATATTAGACAGGTTAAAACCATTATTGAAATTTTACTCTGATGCTCAAATTGTCCAAGATTTGGCCAATAAGAAGACATCCAAGCCTGTTTCTATGTCTTCTTGACACATCCCCATTGTTTGTTGAGCACTTTATTGATCTCTTGTACAAACAGATGCTTCAGGTTCATCTTATGTGTACCCTTTCCAGCCACTCAGTCAGTCATTTTCAAAAGAGGAATCTTTGCCCCTGTTTATGTTCTTTAGAATTCAAAATACCTAGATGTTAGAGATATGCATCACTGTGATGGTGTTGCTGCTCCTATATTCTATCACTGCAAAGAACTATGCATACACACAGTAATTTATATCTGTATTTACTTCTCCATCTATTCAAACCATGAGTTTAGATCTACACTTCCAATTATAGCACAATAGCACAGATTTTAAACTGGTTTCTCTCTTTTCATATATGTAACTATATCACCCTGAAAGTGATATACCTAGAGCCCTCATTCATAACACATTTGCTCTTTTAATCAATCTCTCTGTGAATCTCCCTTCTCCAATATCAATTTTATCCCCCCAAAGTGCCTCCATCACCCTGCTTAGGCTACAACCACCCCACTATGCAGGTTTTCTCTCCAATCTGCTTAGACTGACTTCTGTTCTGAATCATCCCCATATGAGCTCTGACTTCCTATGCTAAGTGGCCTCCTGTATGGATTCCACCTTCATCTTGTTTAGATTCTAACTCCCAGTTTCAAGCCATCAGATCCCTCATCCCCAACTTCTGGCATACATGTGTGTGTCTATCTGCACCACTGAATGGATTTATGTCGAAACTGGGCTTCCCTGGTGGCTCAGATGATAAAGAATCTGCCTGCAATATGGGAGACCTGACTTCGATCCCTGGGTCGGGAAGATCCCCTGGAAATGGGAATGGTAAACTACTCCAGTACCCTTGCCTAGAGAATTCCATGGACAGAGGAGCCTGGCAGGCTACAGTCCATGGAGTCACAAAAAGTGAGATATGACTGAGCGACTAACACAACAGCAAATGTTGAAATTGTTCAGGAAGAAAAGAGAAGATAAATGAAGAAAAGAGTGAAAAGTTGAGGAAAAAAGGGAGAGAAGTGGTCATTATTATAGTTTAAATAACAAGTAGATAATAAAAAATATGTTCAATGTGATAAATACATGGAGATATTATTTACATTAACTTATGTCATCACCACACTCTTAAGTTTATTATCTAAATATATGTAATCAGCTAACACACATACTACATAAAATGCAATTTTTGTGTTATCAGTCTGACACTCCTGAAATATTATGCCTCATTAACTTGCTTTTTAGTTTTGAATTTCTAGTTGAATTAAAAATTAGTAAATATAATTTGATGTTAAGGACTCTCTTTTGAGGATGTGATTTGTTGGCTTGTTAAAGAAAGTGTTGACCTATCCTTAATAGAGGAGAGGAAAGGTAAAGTTTGGAGAATGACTTAGGCTGTCTTGTGGTAAATGCAAAGTTCAGAGATTCTGCCAGTCATGTCCAGACACTAAGGAAGAAAGTGTGCAGATCATTATTCAGAATCAGTTTTAGAAAGATTTCCTGGCAGATTTAGTTTTTAAGAACTAATTACCTCTCACCTAAAAAATAGGTGGCTAAAGGACTTTTCTCTGTAGCCCAAAGCACCATGCATGAAATTCAGTATTATATAAATTTTCACATTTTTCTGTCATTAACTTCATTAAGAAAACAAAAATATTTTTAAAAGGTTACTATACGATATCAGATTTTTCCATATGACAGGTTTATGCTACTTATGTACTGCACAGAAAAATTATTTCAACATCTAACATAGCCTGAAAATGATAATTACCTAAAGTTTTTTAAATAAATTGCTTTTTATCAATTAAGAGTTTGAAAAACTCTGTCTAGTTCAAATTACTTAAAGCAATTTATTGATGATAACTTGCTTCTCAAATTTCATAGTACATCTTGAGAGAAAGCAATTTTTCAATTAACAATTTATTCATTATTCCTCATATCAAATGAAGTTTGTTTTTATTATGAAATAAATGTTTTTCTTCTAGCAGTTTAAAGTATACAATGATAATATATAGGTATATCTATAAAAACAACAAAATAATCTTATTAAAAAAAACTATGAGAAGTATATTTGCTATTTTCTCTCCTTAAGAGATATAAAATGGAAATACACGGTTCACTGGAAATACCAGTTCACTGGTCCACACGATGACCAGTGGACCAGATTTTGGGAAAAAATTCATTATTTTTAAAATTATATCCATTCAGGGAGGGGGGAGCAGGATGGGGAATACATAAAAATCCATGGCTAATTCATGTCAATGTATGACAAAAACCACTACAATATCATAAAGCAATTGGCCTCCAACTAATAAAAAAAATGAAAAAAAAAAAAAAAGAAAAGAAAATGTAAAAAAAAAAAAAAAAAAAGGCCACGAATATATAATGGGGGAAGAATAGTCGCTTCAATAAATGGTTTTAGGAATAAAAAAAATAAAATAAAATAAAATTATGTTCATTCAAATACCAATCAAGAGAAAATAAATATATGGCACTACATACTTATGTACAATACATAGATCTAACAATTGACTGGTGTTAGTAAGGAATTTCTAAATATCAATAATTTAAAAATACTTAAAGAATTAAATACAGATTTCACAAAAGAGGAGAGTAAAATGTCCAATAAACATATGAATGTTTTTTCATCTCTGTTACTGAACAGGAAAATGCAAATCAAAATCACAAAGAAATACTGCCACACATATCAGGTTGTCAAAAACTGTTAAAGTCAATATTATTTTATCTTGACAATAATGCAAAGCAGCTTTATACTATAATTCTAATGAGAAAATGCACTGATAAAACTTTTGGGGAAACTATTTAGCATTATATAATAAAGGTTTGATTATTCTATGATCCAAAAAGCATTCCTAGCAGAAGAGATATGAGAATATTCTCAGTAACACTCTTCATAACAGCCCAAACTAGAGAGCTAGGCAGGATTGACATCTCCATGAACAGTAGAATGGATCAATATACATACAACACACACATATTACATAGACAGTTATATGTATCTATACAGGTTTATGTTATATGAATGAATATATATAACTATATATGTGTATATTCTGTGGTTGTTTATATGTATATATTATTTTTTATATCTATATATTCTGTTCTTGTTTAGTTGCTAAGTCATGTCAGACTCTTTTGTGACCCCATGGATTGTAGCCTGCAGGCTGGAGTGGCTTGCCATTTCTTTCTCCAGGATATCTTCCTGACCCAGGGATCAAACCTGCATCTTCTGTATTGGCAAGAGGGTTTTTTACCACTAACTCACTGGTAAAGAACACAAACTTATATTAATATAGATTTGCCACTGTATATTATTCTAACTATTTTATATAAAGGTTTATATCAACTAAGAACATGACCTAGTAAAAATATATGCATGTACAAATATACAGATTAAAAAAAGTCTTAAAAAATAACATACAGTAATAAGAATGAAAAGCGCAATATGTAAAAAAATAGATGAATAGCAATTATCATCATGTTAAGTGCAAAATGTCAGATATATTACTTTGAAAAATCAAATTTATGATGATAAAGCTTATCATATTATTTAGTTTGGGGATGTAATGACTAAATGGAGCAATAGTAGGAGAACTCTGGAAATATTCTCTATCTTAATCTGGTTGCTGGTTAAACAGACTTTTTAATTCTTGAAAATTTGAGCTATAAGCATTCAATAAAACGTATAAAAATATTCTCTTCAGATTTGCCTAAGCAATAGTATTTGAGAATGGGATTTTTCATTTGTGCAGTTATAATCATGAGAAGTATTAACACATAAAGTGTTCTGGAAATAATCAGACCAAACTCCAATGTAAAAAACAGAAAAGGAAAATAAGGTATTGAAAGATTAGATGATGGTACATATTGAGGCAGAAAACAAGTCTATGACTCTACACTCAAATGCAGGCCTCCTTTCTGAGCTCACTCTACTTCATTAGGATTTATATTCATTCAAAAATGTTTCTTCATTTAATACATCTACTTCTATTTATACCATAGTTCTACTACTTCCCACAGCATATCGCCAACATATGTGATTAATGACAATTTATTAATCTATTTTGAGCAATAAATAATATGGGCCATACATATGTCAAATTAGCCTGTATTTTTCTTCATTTACTGCACAAAAATAGTTTAATGCAATGGCGCTTTGTAATTATACTATCTAAACATGGGGCATCACAAATCTCTACATATGTTTTGTATCTTCCAGGTAGATAAGACCTGATTTGTCAGCAGCTTTTTCTTTCCTGACACTGCATAAAATGCACTTGAAATATTTAATTCAAGGAGAAATTTGCACTGGGTCATGTTCTTACTTGATACAAATCTTTATATTAAATAGTCTTATTGTTACAAAATAGTATAAAGCTAGAGGTAAAACATAAATTGTCAAAGACTTCTACTGTCCAGTTATTTAATGGCTTCCTTCTCATACATTTAGGGTATCTAGCTAGTTGAAGTTTCCTTTGCTTTTTTCAGTAAAATCTGACAAATAAACTGCTCTGTCGTTCTGCATACGTGACTATGTTACACACAAACTTGGTATAATTTACACTCAATAGTAATCTTAAAGATGCAAATGGGATATGAATACATTTGACAACTATACTAAATATTTATATCTCTCTGCAAGCTTCTGTGTATACTGGCATGAGCAAACCAATAGTCGGGTAACAGGGACCAAAAGGTAATTGCAAATAAATTGTGTTAGCTAAATGCTTACACATAGCTATGATAAAGCCTTACAGATAGCTATGAAAAGAAGAGAAGCAAAAGGCAAAGAGAAAAGGAAAGATACACACATTTGAATGCAGAGTTCCAAAGAATAACAACGAGAGAAAAGAAAGCCTTCCTCAGTGATCAATGCAAAACAATAGAATGGGAAAGACGAGAGATCTCTTCAAGAAAATTAGAGATAGAAAGGGAACATTTCATGCAAAGATGGGCTCAATAAAGGACAAAAATGGTATGGACCTAACAGAAGCAGAAGATATTAAGAAGAGGTGGCAAGAATACACAGAAGAACTGTACAAAAAAGATCTTCACGACCTAGATAATCATGATGGTATGATCACTTACCTAGACCAGACATCCTAGAATGCAAACTCAAGTAGGCCTTAGGACGCATCACTATGAACAAAACTAATGGAAATGATGGAATTCCAGTTGAGATATTTCAAATTCTCAAAGATGATGCTGTGAAAGTGCTGTACTCAATATGCCAGCAAATTTTGATAACTCAGCAGTGGCCACAGGACTGGTAAAGGTCAGTCTTCATTCTAATCCCAAAGAAAAGCAATGACAAAGAATGCTCAAACTACCACACAATTGCACTGATCTCACATGCTAGCAAAGTAAAGCTCAAAATTCTTCAAGCCAGGCTTCAACTGTACGTAAACCATGAACTTCCAGATGTTCAAGCTGATTTTAGAAAAGGCAGAGGAACCAGAGATCAAATTGCCAACATCTGCTGGGTCATTGAAAAATTAAGAGAGTTCCAGAAAAACATCTACTTCTGTTTTATTGACAGTGCCAAAGCCTTTGACTGTGTGGATCCTGACAAACTGTGAGAAATTCAAGAGATGAAAATACCAGGCCACCTGACCTGCCTCCTGAGAAATCTGTATGCAGCTCAAGAAGCAACAGTTAGAACTGGACATGGAACAACAGACTGGTTCGAAATTAGGAAAGGAGTACGTCAAGGCTGTATATTGTCACCATGCTTATTTAACTTATATGCAGAGTACATCATAAGAAATGCTGGGCTGGATGAAACACAAACTGGAATCAAGATTGCTGGGACAGATATCAAATAACCTCAGATATACAGACAACACCACCCTTATGGCAGAAGGCGAAGAAGAACTAAAGAGCCTCTTGATGAAAGTGAAAGAGGAGAGTGAAAATGTTTGCCTAAAACTCAACATTCAGAAAGCTAAGATCATGGCATCTGATCCCATCACTTCATGGCAAATAGATGGGGGAACAGTGGAAACAGTGCGAGACTTTATTACTGGGGGCTCCAAAATCACTGCAGATGGTGATTGCAGCCATGAAATTAAAAGACGCTTACCCCTTGGAAGAAAAGTTACGACCCACATAGACAGACTATTAAAAATCAGAGACATTATTTTGCTAATAAAGGTCCATCTAGTCAAGGCTATGATTTATCCAGTAGTCATGTATGGATGTGAGAGTTGGACTATAAGGAAAGCTGAGTGCCAAAGAACTAATGCATTTGAACTATGGTGTTGGAGAGGACTCTTGAGAGTGCCTTGGACAGCAAGAGGTAACCAACTCATTCTAAGGAAATCAGTCCTGAATATTCATTGGAAGGACTGATGCTGAAGCTGAAACTCCAATACTTTGGCAACCTGATGCAAAGAACTGACTCATTGGAAAAGACCCTGATGCTGTGAAAGATTGAAGGCAGGAGGAGAAGGGGACGACAGAGGATGAGATGGTTGGATGACATCACCGACTCAATGATCATGAGTTTCTGTAAACTCCAGGAGTTGGTGATGGACAGGGAGGCCTGGCATGCTGCAGTCATGGGGTCAAAGAGTCGGACATGACTGAGCGACCAAACTGCATGTGGTAGTATTAGGAGGTGAGGCCTTTGGGAGCTAATGAGGATTAGAAGAGGTCATGAAGGTGGAACCCCATGATGAGATTAATGCTCTCAAGAGCAAAAAGTTTGCTTCCTCTCTCTGTTCTCTGTCATATTAAGGAGATGATGAGAAAATGGTCTTCTTCAAAACAAGAAGTTTTCCCCAAACACTAGATCTGCTGTCACCTTGATCCTGAATATCCAAGCCTCCAGAACTGTGAAAAATGAATGTTTGTTGTTTTACCTCTCCAGTTTGTCGTGATCTGTTAGCAGCCTGAACTGACAGACACCATCACATGTGAAGTGAGTTTTAGCAGTTTATATTTCATAAACTGAACATAGCCTGAATTCATCCTCAACCTAAAGACATAGACCTAAAGACATAGATCTCAACCTAAATACATAGACCGTATTCAGGATTTGCTAAATTTTTTACAATTGATATAATTTCCTTTCTTCTTTTAAAGTTATTTTTCCAAGTGTTCATATCCATATAATACCTTAGACATATGGACACCATGAAATAGTGTGAGTGACATTAACCACTGGCCCTGTAGGCACCCCATAACCTTATATAGTTATAGAAAATAGCTACTTGCATCCTAGGAGTAACAGGTGAAAAATAAATTCTGGGTTGTTAGAGAAAGTGCACAATGGATTGAAAACATATTGCTCTATATCCAGAGGAAGAGAATTATCTCTAGAGAAATGCTCTTGTCAGCAATGAATCAAATAAATGGCCTGCTTTACTGAAGTCAGAGGAAAAGGCATTCTTAAAAATATCAACATGAACCTGCTGTTTAGTTGGATAAATAATAAAAATATGTTTCCCTTCTCCCTTAATTCTATTTTCAACAATGAGAGTATCATTCAATTTATAGTTCTTTGAACCTGATGTGCTTGTGCAATGCAGATGAATCCATGAAGTTAGAAAGCAACATCGAAAAGTATGCTTCACTTTATCATTTGACTCTGAGACTGACAACCAAACACTTAACTGCAAATGAAGATGGGCGTAGTCCAGTACATTGTTTTACCTGTCTCTCTGATTTTCTCCCTCCTTCCTTTCCTCTTTCCAAACCCACTACCCAATTTGTTTTTTAAGACTGTAGACCTTTGAGCTTCCTATTTCCTGGAGTATATTAGGAGGTTTTCATTTACTCTTTTACAGTTTGATATCTTAGATACAAAAATGTTTTCAATGATGCCTCTGAAAAATTTGCTAGAACGGGAAACAAAAATAATTTAAGCCTTTATAAATATACTGTAATGTTTAGTGGTTGTTTAAAATGAGAACTACATTTTATAATTTAATGTGTTAACATTGAATAAGGAGCTTCTTTGCTATGAATATGTAATCCCCTTTTTATAAAATGTCTAAATATATATGTTGTTTCATAAAATGAAGATGATTAACACAAGCCTCTGTATTATGCAAATTATTCTATCTTGAAAACTATATTTTCTGAATATTGTATGAAAAATAGAGAAATCCAAGGTAAACTATTTACTGTGGGAGTATCAATCTAAAACTGTTTGTCCCTTGGTTAAAAGATTAGTTGTAAGACCCTTAATTAATAACATATCATCTAAAAGTCACTAGTCCATAACTCAGTGTGATAATTTCCATAAAATAACTTAAAAATATTGATTAAAATTTTAAGAATTGTTTTCTATTGTTACTTCAACCCATCATTAAAACATATCCAAAGAATAAAATCTACATATTTCTAATTTTAACAGGATTACACTCACCACATAGTAGTCAACAAAAGAGTCCAAAATGCAGTACTTGGTTGCAATCTCAAAAACGACAGAATGATCTTTGTTCGTTTCCAGGGCAAACCATTCAATAACACAGTAATCCAAGTCTATGCCCCAAGCACTAACGCTGAAGAAGCTGAAGTTGAACGGTTCTATGAAGATCTACAAGACCTTTCAGAACTAACACCCAAAAAAGATATCTTTTCATTATAAGGGCCTGGAATGCAAAAGTAGGAAGTCAAGAAACACCTGGCGGCTGCTGCTGCTAAGTCGCTTCAGTCATGTCCAACTCTGTGTGACCCCATAGATGGCATCCCACCAGGCTCCCCCATCCCTGGGTTTCTCCAGGCAAGAACACTGGAGTGGCTTGCCATTTCCTTCTCCAACACATGAAAGTGAGTGAAAGTGAAGTCGCTCAGTCATGTCCGACTCCTAGCGACCCCATGGACTGCAGCCTACCAGGCTCCTCTGTCCATGGGATTCTCCAGGCAAGAGTACTAGAATGGGTTGCCATTGCCCTCTCCAGAAACACCTGGAGTAACACGCAGATTTGGCCTTGGAGTGCAGAATGAAGCAGGGCAAAGGCTAATAGAGTTTTGCCAAGAGAACACACTGATCAAAGGAAACACACTCTTCCAACAACACAAGAGAAGACTCTACACATAGACATCACCAGATGGTCAACACCAAAATCAGATTGATTATATCCTTTGCAGCCAAAGATGGAGAAGCTCTATACAGTCAGCAAAAACAAGATCAGGAGCTGACTGTGGCTCAGATCATGAACTCCTTATTGCCAAATTCTGACTTAAATTGAAGAAAGTAGGGAAAACCACGAGACAATTTAGGCATGACCTAAATCAAATCCCTTATGATTATACAGTGGAAGTGAGAAATCATAGACAGAGTGCCAGATAAACTATGGACAAAGGTTCGTGACACTGTACAGGAGACAGCGAGCAAGACCATCCCCAAGAAAAAGAAATGAAAAAAAGCAAAATGGCTGTGTGAGGAGGCCTTACAAATAGCTGTGAAAAGTAGAGATGCAAAAAGCAAAGGAGAAAAGGAAAGATATACCCATTTGAATGTAGAGTTCCAAAGAATAGCAAGGAGAGATAAGAAAGCCTTCCCCAGTGATCAATGCAAAGAAACAGAAGAAAACAATAGAATTGGAAAGACTAGAGATCTCTTCAAGAAAATTAGAGATAGCAGAGAACATTTCATGCAAAGATGGGCTCAACAAAGGACAGAAATGGTATGGACCTAACAGAAGCAGAAGATATTAAGAAAAGGTGGCAAGAATACACAGGAGAACTATACAAAAAAGATCTTCATGACCCAGATAATCATGATGGTGTGATCACACATCTAGAGCCAGACATCCTGGAATGTGAAGTCAACTGGGTCTTAGAAAATAACACTATGAGCAAAGCTAGTGGAGGTGATGGAATTCCAGTTGAGCTATTTCAAATCCTAAAAGATGATGCTGTGAAAGTGCTGCACTCAATATGCCAGCAAATTTGGAAAATTCAGCAGTAGCCACAGGACTGGTAAAGGTCAGTCTTCATTCCAATCCCAAAGAAAGGCAATGCCAAAGAATGCTCAAACTACCACACAATTACACTCATCTCACACTCTAGCAAAGTAATGCTCAAAATTCTCCAAGCCAGGCTTCAGCAATACGTGAACCATGAACTTCCAGATGTTCAAGCTGGTTTTAGAAAAGTCAGAGGAACTAGAGATCAAATTACCAACATCCACTGGATCATCAGTAAAGCAACAGAGTTCCAGAAAAATATCTATTTCTTCTTTATTGACTATGCCAAAGCCTTTGACTGTGTGGATAACAATAAACTGTGGAAAATTCTGAAAGAGACGGGAATACCAGACCATCTGACCTGCCTCTTGAGAAACCTGTATGCAGGTCAGGAAGCAACAGTTAGAACTGGAAATAGAACAACAGACTGGTTCCAAAAAGGAAAAGGAGAATGTCAAGCCTGTATATAATCACCCTGCTTATTTAACTTATATGAAGAGTATATCATGAGAAATGCTGGGCTGGAAGAAGCACAAGTTGGAATCAAGATTGCTGGGAGAAATATCAATAACCTCAGATATGCAGATGATACCAGCCTTATGGCAGAAAGTGAAGAAGATCTAAAGAGCCTCTTGATGAAAGTGAAAGAAGAGAGTGAAAAAACTGGCTTAAAGCTCAACATTCATAAAACTAAGATCATGGCACCCCGCCCCATCACTTCATGAGAAATAGATATGAAACAGTGGAAAGTTTATTTTTGGGACTCCAAAATCATTGTAGATGATGACTGCAGCCATGAAATTAAAAGACGCTTACTCTTTGGAAGGAAAGTTATGACCAACCTAGACAGCATATTAAAAAGTAGAGACATTACTTTATCAACAAAAGTCCATCTAGTCAAGGCTATGATTTTTCCAGTAGTCATGTATGGATGTGAAAGTTGGACTATAAAGAAAGCTGAGGACAGAAGAAGTGATGCTTTTGAAACGTGGTGTTTAAGAAGAGTTGAGAGTCCCTTGGACTGCAAGGAGATCCAACCAGTCCATTTTAAAAGAAATCAGTCCTGGGTGTTCATTGGTAGGACTGATGTTGAAGCTGAAACTCCAATATTTTGTCCACCTGATGTGAAGAGCTGACTCATTTGAAAAGACCCTGATGTTGGGAAAGATTGAAGGCAGGAGGAGAAGGGGATGGCAGAAGATGAGATTGTTAGATGGCATCACTGACTCAATGGATATGAGTTTGGTAAACTTTGGGAGTTGGTGATGGACAGGGAGGCCTGGCGTGCTGCGATTCATGGGGTCACAAAGAGTCGGACACGACTGAGTGATTGACCTGAGCTGACAACTCACCGAACATCTGCAAATTTATCTAACATTGATAACCTTTCTATTTTTAAGGACTAATTTTTGAGAAAAGGAGTCACATTTTCCAGTTGTGTAAATCCTAATATATCTTAGTCTAATGAAGATTTCATTAAATGTGCAACAAGTAGAGTTGAATCAAACACAAAATTGCATTATTCTAGAATATATATTTATATATAATCTTCAACCACATATATAATATATATAATCATCAATCTGTATATAATGTATATCTACTTTTTATCAGCTATGTTATATATGTCATCTTCAAGTATATATGTAATCTTCAACAATATATATAGTGTATACCCCCTTTATATAGGTTATATGTTTTATATGTGTGTGTGTATGTATATATACTTTTTAATGTTTTAATACTTTATGATGATCTGTCACATCAGTACAGAGATGCAACAACTCATTTTTTAAATAAACTATAAAAGTGGTCAATGATTCAGACAGTAAACAATCTTCCTGCAATGTGGAAGACCCAGGTTTGACACCTGGGTCAGAGAGATTACCCTGGAGAAGGAAATGTCTACCCACTCCAGTATTCTTGGCTAGAGAATTCTATGGACAGAGGAACCTGGCAGGCTACAGTCCATGGGGTCACAGGGTTGGACATGACTGATCAGCTTACACAAATTAGTCTATGATATAGACATATTAATTTATTTACTCAGTATTTTCTCTGATTTTTTTATTGGCTCAAATGAATATACTTGTCAATATGCTCTTTAATAATTCCATGAGTATCTATCAAGTAGGCCTACAGAAACTGACTGTGTATTCTTTATTTGGATAAGCATGAATAAATTGCCTTCTGAAAGTCTGCAGCAATACATATACTGTTGAATTTGAGGGTAAAGAAAACACATTATCTGAAAATACTGCATTTTATCTCTTTTTAAAACATCAATCTTACTCTATTTTTGCCTTGTCATATTGACTATTATTAGGACATATTAAAATTATACCAGTGATTATGAGTTTCCATATTTTTTCCTAATTTTAATAGAAATATTCTCAAGAGTTTCCACATGAGGTATCATGTTTGCTGTTGACTTTTAAAATATATCTTTTTCTCATGATAAGAAGATTTTTTCTAATTTTAAATGCAGAAGAGTTTTAAACTTAATCAGGATTTAGCATTGAAATTATCAAATGTCTTTTTATATCTGCAGTGATTACATTAATCTATTAATGTAGCAAAGCATGTAAGTGATTTTTCCTGTCATCAGTCATCCTTGCAATTCTAGATCAAAAATTTAAAAATCATACCACAGAACTCTTTCAGTATGATACTGTATTGAATTACTTATATTTAATTAGGTTTTATTTTAAATTTATTTATTTGGCTGAGCCAGGTCTTACTTGTAGCATGTGGGATATCCAGTCCCCTGACCAGGAATTGAACCCTGGCCCTCAGCATTAGGAGCATGGAGTTTTAGCCACTGGACCACCAAGAAAGTCCCTCATTTAGACTATTTTTATGTTCATACATCAGTTTGGTTTATAGCATTCTGTCATATTCAATATTTTACTAGATTGCATGTCCGAGGTATGATAATCTCTTGTGATAAAATATTTATCTGCTCTGAATATATAAAATTAAAGATAACATTCTTATTTAAAAGTTTGGTTGAATTCTCAATCCTATACATATATCCCCCCATGTGTGCATGTGTGTGCTGTCACTTCAGAATGTCTTCCTCTTTGTGACCCTATGGACTGTAGCCCACCGGGCTCTTCTGTCCATGGGGTTCTCCAGGCAAGAATACCAGGTTAGGTTGCCAGCCCTCCTCTAGGGGATCTTCCTGACCCAGGGATCAAACCTGTGTCTCTCATGTCTCCTGCATTGGCAGGCAGACTCTTTACTTCTGCTGCCACCTGAGAAGACCCATCCCTCCATATCCAAAGGAAACTGGTTCCAAGACAGCCCTAAGGACCCCAAAATCCATGAATGTTCAAGTCTCTTGTGGAATAAGGTAACATTTGCATATAATCCATACACTCTTCTATACACTTTAAATCATCTCTGAAAAGAAAGTGAAAGTGTAAGTAGCTCAGTCATGTCTGCCTCTTTGTGACCCTATGGATGTAGCCAGGCTCCTGTCTATGGAATATTTCAGGCAAGAATACTGGAGTGGGTTGCCATCTCCTTCTCCAGGGGATCTTTCCAACCCAGGGATCAAACCCAAGTTTCCCACATTGCAGGCAGATTCTTTACCATCTGAATCACCAGGGAAGTCCAACAAATCATCTCTAGATTACCTATAATATCTAATAGAATGTAAGTACTATGTAAATATTAGTTATCAGTGTGTGGCAAATTCAAGTTACAATAATTTTAAATGTAATATAACCTATAAAATATTGAATCATTAAGTTATACACCAAAAGGTAATATAATATTGTAATTCAATCAGACTTCAGTTAGAAAGAGGAAAAAAACAAAAACTGTATCAGTAACACCTACAATTGCATTTGGAATAATGGCTATTCTGGAAATGTCAAGAACCAGTTGATAAGGAAAAGATGTGAGGCTTTTGGAGGTAAGAGATGGTAAGATATATAAAGAATTATCTTCCACAGCAGTAACTTTTGGTAATGGCCAGATCAAAGAAGTGTCTCATGATTAGTTATCAAATGTAGTTTCAGAGATTATCGAATAACAGTAATACTGATCATTTTAACTTTACCCTGAATTGTCAAATAATCTGTGAATACATATGGATTAATGAGATATTGAGAGTAAAAGCAGTTGGGAAAAACATACACAATAATTTGTAATATAGCAAATTTAAACTTCATTTGTGAACAATATATTCCTAGAAAGCAAAAGGACGTGTCAATTGAAATTGTCTCCCATGAATCAAGCCACAATAAACTGAAATTCATCTCCAATCTTCCTAAAGATGCCATGTAATTTTTTAAAAATTCTTAAAATGAGCAGATTGCCTTATTCACTAAGTCACCTTCCAGAACTAATATTTTATTAGTTTAATTCCTCCTAAAACAAATAGGGATCAACAAACATAATGTAAATTAGGAACATATTACCTACATATATTTTTTAGAAAGCTAGTAATAATTATTAAGTACTTTACAAACTGGAAATTTCTTAAAGAGATGGGAGTACCAGGTCACCTCACCTGTCTCTTAAGAAACCTGGATGCAGGTTAAGAAGCAAGTGTTAGAATCTGACATGGAACAATGGACTGGTTCAAAATTGGGAAAGGAGTACAATGAGGCTATAAATTGTCACCCTGCTTATCTAACTTATATGGAGAGTACAACCTGTTAATTGTTCCAAATTATAAACTGGAAATAAAAAAACAAGACATTTTTATCAGGTTGAAGTAAATGAATTGTTGTGCTTCTAACCTGTTATGTTAAGTGAAGTTGCTCAGTTTTGTCCGACTCTTTGCAAACCCATGGATTGTAGCCTACAAGGCTCCCCTGTCCATGGAATTTTCCAGGCAAGACCACTGGAGTGGGTTGCCATTTCCTTCTACAAGGGATCTTCCCAACCCAGGGATCAAACCCAAGTTTCCCACATTGCAGGCAGAGACTTTACCATCTGAACCACCAGGGAAGCCCAACCTGTTATGTTAGTAAGCATTAAAACTTGTAATGGGGTCAATTTTAAAATATGCTCTCTGAGAATCTTAAGTTTCCATGTAGGCATTACAATTATCACACATTTTTACAGTTGAAGTATATTAGCTATTAATCATAGAACTCATTGCAGTGAAATGTGATATTATTTCCTCATGTATTAAAGTATATTAATTATTGTAAATAGAAAGGAAAATTTAATGTAACTTCACAGAAATCACAGATTAACAATTTAAACTATCCACCTCTGTAACATGAAGATATCACTAGGTAGATGAAAGCAATTGGACAACTTTCATATCTGACATTTTCTAGTGAGTAGAAAAGAATGTCATTGTGTCCAGACGATAAAATGGATATCAGAATGTACAAAAGGACACATGTCTCTTGGTGCCCCCCAAAGCCTTCTGTCCATTCAAAGAGAATACTGCAGGAAGCTTTAGTCTAGTTTATTTTGTGAGCACAGGTAATTTGATTAGGTCCAGAACGGAACTTTCATACTTATCATGAAATCTCCTTCAGTTAGAAAAAGCTAAAAAATGAAAGGCAACTTTCTTCATACCTCATCTCCGTAGCTCAGTTTATTTTAGGAAACTTAACTCACCAAATAGGTCACAGAGAACAGATCCTTTGGCCCATCAAAACTGCAATGGATCCACTGCCTCAGTCTTGACCTTACAATTGGATGACAGAATCTTTTGAGTGTCTAGTGCCATAAGTCAACAAAAAGTTAAAGTTGCACTTGAAAAACAGTAACATCACACAATGGAAGAACTGAATGTCAAATTACTTCTCTAGTGCAACTGTAAATGAGAATGATATTTATGAAGCATTAGCACTATATTTTTTTTGTAATGAGTATCTAAATGTTTTTATCAGAGATTAAATGCAAGTATAGCATATTAAACGACAGCAAATACCTGGAAGACTCTCCTTAGCAGTTTAATCACAGCACTTCCCAAAGTCTGCTTAGACCAGTGACAGTTATTTCAGATGTATTTCAAAGTAAGCACATTGTGAGCTTTATGCAATATGGTGAATATCTGCACCAGTTGAAGCATGCTCATTCCTGAAGGGGACTCCCTGTTTCCCAGTAGCAAATGTGAAAAACTTATTTCTAAAAGTACAAATACTAGGGAAAGATGATTATCTTAACTACTAAACTGCCAAACCTTGCTACTAGGTTTTGGTGGTACAGAGGGGATGTGTATTATCCCAGGATCTGACCTTAGAGTCTACAAGATTAAAAAAAAAAAAAGTTAAAACATGAGAAATTATTACAAACTCTGATAAATATGCAACTGGAGATACACGATGTGTTGCTGCAATACAATTCAGGATCAACTAATCTAATCAAAAGAAGTAATAAACATTTCACCTATTTTGAAAGTGAATGTAGTTCGGCATTTTTTTTAATACTAGGTAATTCCTGACTCTAAAAAAATATTAAACAACTATATAGATTATAATCCCCTTAAGGGCAACAGCTATGCTTGCATTTTAGATTCTACAGCTTAGAGATTACATCATAAAATATAGCATGACAAAATATTTGGTGGATTGACCCTACAGAAGGAGCAATGAATAAATGAATGAAGTAATGAATTAATAAATGAATCATTGACCAAGGGGAGAGAGAGAGCCTGAAGATGATGTCTTTGCAAAGCATCCCCAAGTACATCAAAGATGAGTACAGAGGCACACACTGTTTCTCCACATATGTGTCACACATTTAACTTGACCATCTCCATATTGAAGAAATTAAAATCATTTTGCACTTTGTAATCAGTCATTTTCCATTTCTTTTTGAGATTCAATCAACTAATACAAAAAAAAAAAGATGAAAGAAAAGAAGTAAAAGAGAAAAATTAGAAACCACTAAATTCAGAGTACTGCCTATCTTTTGCCATTCAGTTTGTAAACACACCAAATTGAAACACAATATTGACATCTGTACTTTCAATCAAGTGCCAAACATAGGGTTGTGATTCTGATCCAGTTGCAATATTTTCCATTATTCAACTTATTTAATAAACTGTCACTTGAAAGGGATCTGATAAGCCTTTTCACAGTGAATCAAAGAACTGCTCTGCTTTCCTCCCTTATTATGCATGCTACATTTGAAGCTAATGAAGTATAACCTCTGAGCTGATACTTTTGTAGATGAAAGAGACATCATGTCACATCTTCTGCTTATTTCATCAGCTACTCTAGCCAATGCAAAACACATTGAATTGTCTTGCACTTCATTTATGACAGATGATAGGCATTCTTGTTGCTATCTTGTCTAATTATTCCATATTATATGCATATTTTAGCTATTAACTATGAATGAAACTACTAGGAAAAATCATCTGTGATATAAATGATATATGTAAGAAATGTAATAATCAAGATAGTTCTGATTATGTATTTTACAAAAGTTGATATATTCTCCTCCTAGAGCCAATATCCTTTGAAATAGTTCTTTTTAAGTGGTTTTATATCACCCAAAACTGTTTTCATAAGGCTTTGCTATTTATTAAAAGAAAAAAAATCTAGAAAGGTAGTTCAGATAAAACTATATAATCTTCTCTGCAAGTAACCACATTTTCAAAGGGCATCAAAAGGAATAATTCATTACTAAAGAATGTTCTCATTACAATAACAGTACTCAATGTCACTAACACTAGTCAGCTCAACAAGTAATAATATTCAGGTATAAGCTATACTCAATCTGTTAACATGGTGTAGGAAATAAACAGCATTTACTATTTATGGAAGCACACAATTTTAAGTAACAAAAAAACATATTTTTATATGTAACATTTAGCAGCTTTGTAACTTTAAAAAAATGCTAATGTAGGCTATAACTTTTTAAAAATTTGACTCTACAAGTAAAATTCCAAAAGTGTAAAGACATTTCCAAGAGAATAAAGTCTACCACTAGGAGTAGAAATACCATTTTTACTCATAAGAATAGAAAAAACCACTTTGCCTACTTGCAGATAATCACACAGATTACTGGACAAATATAAAGTCTTCATTGTATTATTATATAATGTATTTCTTTATAATTGATTGTGAGCTTGTTTACTCAATAAACCATACTTGTTCCAAGCACAGTAAGTTTTACATTTGGAAGTGAGGAAAAATATTTGAAGTGGAATTACAAATACTCCAAGACATATCATTACAAGGAATTGTATCATGAATTATCTTAATCAAAACAGAGATGAAAAAACTATGGTAAGTCTAGAGCATAACTAATTGGAAAATTGTTCCACAGGTGCATAATAACAAAGCTATTGAAAACATACATAACAAGTTATTATGTCAATGACAAAATTATTAGGGAATAAACACACTCAATGTACAAAGGCTATGTAAAGCCTCTCTTCTAAAAATAAAAATTGTCAAGGATCTTTACAGTGAAAATGACTACACAAAAAGGAATTAAAAGAAAACTGTGTAACTTAATCAGCAATTAAAAATTGGACTCCAAATCTGTTATTTTTATATATTTGTAAAATTGTGGAATTTTAAGGAAAGTAAAATGTTAAAAGCATAAATTACTTTTCAAAAAAATTGTTCTTCATTTGAACTCAAAATTTGCTTTCTGTTATATTGTCTCTTCAGCTATATTAATCAATCTAAGTTGTGTAAGTCACTGATTCAAGATGCATTATGGCTAAGGTCTTATTAACTCTGCAGTATACAACTGAATTAATTCTCAGCTTCCATTCCCCCAGAGACAACCAGGCTCTGTCTTAGCATGAAACTGGTCTGTTCCTTAATATAGTGTTGTCAAGTTTACTTCATTAGAAATCACAAGAAGCTCATTCTATTCATGGCCCATCTATTCTGGGTCAGTTCCTCTATTTGCAAAACAAAGTGCTGAATCTACACCAAAGCTCTAAAATTTAGTAAGTCTAAATGATCCAAAATTTGAATTCTATTACTTATTTTTAAAGAATACTAGATCAGAAGTCCAAATATTCAAGGTATGAATGTGTATGTTTCCTGCATAAAAGACACAATCACACGAATACAACTTTTCTCACTTAAAATTAGACTCTGTATTGTTTAAATAAGTACAGTTGTCCCTATCATGTTATCCTATAATTGAAAATATATTCACATTTTTCCTTTTATGTTTCCAAAATCAAAGAAAGCTAGTACATGATCATTCTTTAACCATCACCAGAATAACAGTATTCTAGTAAAACTTCATATCAAGTTCAATTTCAATTTATAAGAATCCCTCTGTTAGCCCAACTGATTCATAAAGTTTCTGTGAAACTTGATCTCACTAGCCATATTTTAAAAATTGTTAATAATATCTTAATATATTCAGCATGATATCAAAGTTATATTAAAAGATTTTAACATCCTTTATGAACGTATGGATTGTTAAATACCTAAATTCAGCTTTTTATAAACATTTCACAACATTATTGACTGTCTAGGTATGACCCTTTAAAGAAATAAATTTTCCATATCTCCCTAGAATATATACTCCAACAGATAGGTAAGTATAATGAGAATTTAAATGATTAAGTATAGTTTCAAGAACAAAACCAAAACTTGAGTAGATTTCTTGCTGCTCTGCATTTATACTTATCACTAGACCTTATTTTCCTTGTATATTAAATACATAGAAATAAAATATGTTCCATATGATTTCCACAGGAATTATATACACTGAAGGATATGAAATATCTGGAATAATTTCTGAGTATGTGACTATTGTCCTATAAGGAAATATATTTTAATTATATAATTATCATATCAGATATATGCATAATTTAATATTAAATTATATATGGTCATTATTACATACTGCATTTATATTGACTTTCTTTAATGATATCATATATAATATATAATCCTACAGGTAAAATAATATATACTCAATTATTTTAAAAAGAAGAAAAATTTATATATTTATCAGTTACTATTTTTTTAGATAGAATTACATTGTATATTTTTTGCTTTAGGTGAACCTTATATTTTTATATATTTAAAATATTCCTTTTGATATGTAGAAATGTTATCAAGTCCAGATGTCTATAAGGTGAAATTAAACTTCTTTTGAGTTTTTACTATGTTCATATTAACAATTTCATCAAGTGGAAAAACATATTCTCTACAGTACAAGAGTAATTAAAAGGTGCATTTATGAGATCTACAATACAGAAATATAAATATGTTCATATGTAACTACTATAAACTTTTATTATTCAAATACATTGACTCATGAACAAGATTTTTGTCAGCTTGGTCATCATAGCACTAGTTTATCAAAAAGCTACATTTCTGCCATGCTATTTAAAAACATGATTCACTGTTTCTGAGTTTCGGTCCAACTACAAACAACACTAACAGGAGTGTTCCATTGGATACATGCATCTTTTTGAATTATGGCTTTCTCAGGGTATATGTCTAGGAGTGGGATTGCTGAGTCAATATGGTAGTTTCATTCCTAGCTTTTTAAGGAATCTCCATATTGTTCTCCATAGTGGTTGTATCAATTTATATTCTCACCAATAGTGCAAGAGAGTTTCCTTTTCTCCACATCTTCCCCAGCATCATTTGTAGATTTTTTTGATGACGGTCTTACTGACTGGTATCAGATGATAACTTATTGTTGAAAAATACACATGTACATACATGTATTCCAATTCACAATGGGATATTACTCAGCCATAAATAGGAACAAATTTGAGTTAGTTCTAGTTAGGTGGATGAACTTTCACTCTACAGAGTGAAGTCTGAAAGGGAAAAACAAATATCATATATTAATGTGTATATATGGAATCTAGAAAAATGGTGTTGATGAACCTACTTGCAGGGCAGGAATAGAGACCCCAGAAATAGAGAATAGACTTATGGACACAGTGGGGGAAGGAAAGGGTGGGATGAATTGAGAGAGCAGCACTGAAACACATGCATTTCCATATAGAAAATCTATAGCTAATGGAAAGTCGCTGGGTAACACAGGGAGCTCAGCCTGGTGCTCTGTGACAACCTAGAGGAGTAGGATGGGGTGGGAGGTGGGAGGGAATGTCAAGAGGGAGGGGATATATGCAAACTTATGGCTGATTCATGCTGTTATATGGCAAAAGCTAGCGCAACATTGTAAAGCAATTATTCTCCAATTAAAAATAAATTTAAAAAGAAACATTCCAATCCTATATCTGTGACAAATCAATGCAATATACAATTAAAAAACATCTATTAAGTAGCTACTGTATACCAGATGGAAGATCCCTTGAAGGAGGGCATGGCAGCCCACTCCAGTATTCTTGCCTGGGGAATTCCATGGACTGGGATTCCTGGTGGGAATCCCAGAGGAGCCTGGTGGGCTACAGTCCACAGGGTCGCAAAGAGTCCGACAAGCCTGAAGCGACTGAGCACAAAAACATCACACTATACTAGATACTTTCCTACGTGGGAGACAGAGAGATTTGGCAAGTAAACCAAAGACAATTTCAGTGGTTTAAAGCAGTCTAAACAATGCAGTATTACATTTTGTGTAAGATTCAGAGATAGTAACTTTTAATAATGAAATCTATCTGAAGGTATATTTTCTGCATGCAATTTTGCCTTGCTGGGCCATAAAATATAACTAATAGCCTGTTTAATGTTCTATAAGGCCTTATTGAATTTGGCCTTTGCAAGATTCAATGGAAACAATCTACAAACCAAAGGAAGAAAAGCAACTGAAGTTATAGAAGAGGCTTCTCTGGTAGCTCAGCTGGCAAAGAATTCACCAGCAACGTGGGAGCCCTGGGTTCAATCCCTGGGTTGGGAAGATCCCCTGGAGAAAGGAAAGGCTACCCACTCCAGCATTCTGACCTTGAGAATTCCATGGACTGTATAGTCCATGGGGTTGCAAAAAGTCAGACACAAATGAGAGACTTTAACTTCACTTCACTTCAAGCAATATGAGAATAGCTTGAAACAGATTATACAGGTTTTGGAGGCATTACTGTAATCTATTAAAGATTATACAAGGAAGGGAAGAAATATTTGAATGGTGGCTTCCTGCATATTTGGAAGAAATGATTTAAGAACTGTGATAAGACTTTAGCTCTCAAGTGTAAAGCCAAGATGTTGATTATACACGGATTGCACAATCAAGATTCTAGTATATCTCAACATATCAAATGTCTTGATCCCAGGAAAAGCCTTGATGATTATGTGCTAATTTTACTTTTACAAAATAGAATCTCACGGGATTTTCAACAAATGTTCTAAGTATGAGAACTGATTGCTGTCACTTGACACTGGGCGATACATAGGTGCTTTTTGAGAGTATCTGTTCCCATCCTCTTATGGGTAATCTTTCCTAAGTCTACTCTGAGAAACAACTCTATTTCTTATGGCACAGTCTTTGGTCCAGAGCTGGTTGGCACACAGCGCAACACTTCACTTAGCCTCCATTCATTTCTGTCAATACATCATTCAACAGTGATTTTTACATATAGTGCCAAGAGATGCCAGCTTTAAATCTTCTGTTTTCTAGGAAAGTCTGCCATCTTTTAGAGCTTGGTTGGAGAGATCTAAATCTTCACTTAAAAAAACATATTTCATATCCATCTAATCTGACCGGTTGCCATGCAAAGATACAGATTCTGATCATATGTATGAGTGAGGTTAAAGAATGCAGACATCAGCATGCTGCACATTGCTGGGTGACTGTTTCACTGGCTTTAGGTGATTCTCATTATCTTTTGAACTGGGACAGAGGAGTTAGCTATGCTTGATAAGCTGCTTAGGTGTGAAAAAAGAAAAAAGTATGTGATATTCTATGCCTTTAAGAGTGTACAGAATAAAAACTATTAAACAGAATAGCTGAACCATGAAGGTCAGCATAGTATTTGATAGAAGTAAAATATGTAGCTTCTTGATAGTTTTTCTAATCTGATTGTAACACATGTAATTTCTTGCCAAATCTTAAAGGGTCTGAATGGAGATCTGTTATATGTATAAATAAATAGGCTGGATTTTTTTTTTCTATTATCTGGTTCAAAACTGTTACAAATAGGTAACTATGAATTTTTCCTGCACATTTTCTCCAAAGAGATGCTTCCCAATCCTTCAGCAGTGGTGGCCAAAATAATAAAAGTCAAGAATTAAAAGTTGAATCTTTGCTGATTTGTTGATGTCAGTAGTGCAAAAAAAACACTAGGAGGGGAAACCAGTATCTCCAACCACCTTCCCAGCGAAAATGAAGAAGTAATAAGTGGGAAAGAAAAATTCTTATTAATATATAATTTTATGAATATTTTTGTTTGCAAGTTTTTAAAATACTTTAAATTGCTAATCAATTTTTAATTTTTCAATCCTTCATTTCTTCTTCTTTAAAGAAGAGATTAAAGTGTGGTGAAGTGTTGATGGTTTGTTCACTCTATCTTTGTTTTTGTAGACATTCATAAATAAAATTATTAAAAAGAAAATATAGCTGACACTTGTTTTCCATTCCATTATAATAAATCTTCCACATATATCTCACAATGAAACCATTTCTAAAGCTTGCTGCTGACCTCTTCAATTCCTTCTCCTCAGTTCCTCTGGAACATTTGCAATTGCTGCATAGCTGTAGTTTGCTGGCTTTCGTTATAAAAAATCTGGATTCTCCATTTATCTCTATGATCTATTCTACACGGTTTCCTTGCTGAACCCTCTTACATTACTGTATCTTTACTTTGGAAAGATTATTTCAAGCTATTACACTATGCCCTGTTACCAGAATCTCTGAGAAAGTCCACGCACATCATGTTTCACAGTATCATTTTTATGTCAATAGTTCCCAATTTTGTATTCCCAGTCTTGCCCTATGTCCTGAGCACAAGGACCAAGTTATCAAACAGACCAGGACTATAACACACATATGTCCACCACCACCAGAAACTGACCATGTTCAAAATTGAACGCATCTTATTGCTCTCCAGTTATTTCTCCTTTTATTTCCCTTCTGCTTATCCCCTATATTGTCACATAAATTGTCCTTTACTCATCCATCTGCCCTCTTTCTTATCTACCTATGGTTACTAAATTCTGCCAAGTTTCTTCTTTAACTCTCTCACATCTCACATATATAGAATTAACTCCACTCTACAGTCACAGTTGTGTTTCAGATCTCATTATCTCTCCCTTGAAATATCATCTCAGCCTAACTGCTCTTCCTCTCCTCTCTCACCTCTGAAAAAGCGAAAGTGTTAGTTGATCATTTGTGTCTGACTCTTTGCGACCCCATGGACTGTTGCCCGCCAAACTCTTCTGTCCAAGGGATTCTCCAGGCAAGAATACTGGAGTGGGTTACCATCCCCTTCTCCAGGGGATCTTCCTGACCCAGGGGTTGATTCTTTACCATATCTACTGGTATGTACAGATTCTTTACCATCTGTACTGTCAGAGTTAGATTTCTAAAGTACAGTTATGGGATTATATAATATGTTATGTGTTCTGAGGATTAAGAAGAATAAAGGTTAAACTCTAGCCTGATCTACCAAGTTCTGCAAAATCTGACTACCATCCACCTTCCCAGTTTACTTTCTCATTTTTTCTTCCTCCCTCTCACCTTTCTAAAGTCTTCCCACCTCCAGTCACTTATGTACTCAGTATTTTTTTCTCACTTTAGAGGTAACAAAACGGAGAATATAGAGTTTGTATAAATATCTCAAGGTAATTAAAGCAGTGAAATCAACCATCAGTTCAAAGTCCAATGCCAAGTCCAAATCATTACACTACTTAAATTGAAGAAATCAATATTTCTTTCCCTGAGATAAGAAAGTGGCAATTATTTTCTGAAGATATTTAATCTCAGGTTTGATATTTACATGCATTGGTTTTGGAATTAAGTCTAGTGATTGTTTTACCTTTACTCAATCCTAGCTCTGAAACATTATAAAAAAAAGTTCTTTAATGTGTTTTAATCACTAGTTGCATCATAGTGAAAGAAGGGTAGCAAAAGATTTCACTCAGAACATTACTAACTACAACCAATGAGTAAACAACATATACTATTTTCTGGTTTTGTTTTGTTTTGTTTAGTTTGAAGGACATGAAATATCTAAAGGAGTATCCAAACGTTTCCAAACTCCAAATTGTTAAATACAACCAAGAATAAGTTAAAATAGTTTTTAATATTTTTGTATATTTATCTGCAGCTTACTAATGAAAAATGACACACAGAGCATTAAAATAACGCATTTTTTGCACTAATGATAAGAGGTACCATGTTCCAATATTTCAACTGTGAAATTTTTATTGGGGTTAAAATTCAGATATGCTGGCTTAAAGTGCACTGTTCTCTCTTAATGTTACTCTATTTAATATTTTAGGAAGAATTACTAAAAACTCCTATTTCATCTATCTCTGGAGAAAGCCATCTTTGTAAGAAATATTTCAATTTACAAATATTTAAGCATATATTTTAAATACATTTTAAAATAATTTCCTTTTAAAATAATTTGGTCCAATTAATACAATTTTATATGGTACTTGAAACACTTGACCAATTTCCATATTTTAAATATTTCTAAACTAAAAGAATTAAGTATAGAAAGAAATATTCTGAGTAAACACAGGCTGCCTACTCGAAAAGCTGAAAAATGTAAATAAGCAACATCAAGAGCCAAAACATGATTTTCACTAAACATTACTTGGTGTCAATAGTGCCCCACAGAGTTGTTTCAGGATAATTCATTTCTTCTATAATGAGATCCAATGGAGTAAATTTGTAAGCACTGAAGACACATAAATGACACTGCCAATTTACCCAGTGTCATCACAACATACTTCTTCCTTCTGTTAAAATAGTGAGTGAAATTACACGAAGCACAGTCTAGGGACGTACAGCAACTACAGAAGAGGTAGTTTGCCTAATCTTGGTAATTATGTTGTAAGTGCATTCCTTCTAACATTTCTGCTTGGAGTTAGACATTTATTTTCCCTTCTGTGTCTTTGAATACTGTGAAAGAAAAATGCTGTGTTTCAGCTTAGAGGTATCTGGGTTTCATTGGGAAATCTTTTCAAAAAGTTCTAGAAACCTTGGAAATATATCCTTCATGGTGGATTGTAGGCAGAGATCAAACTGAATCTCCCTTGACATTTTGTGAGATAGTAGATCTGGAATGCTGAGTTGTTTGAGTAGTATGGTTGGGAGGTCAATTGGTGGTTTATAAAGAGGGATTTCTAGATGCAAAGATACAAATACAATTTAACTCTAAAGACCTAATCACAATAGCACCATATTCCTTTGGGATGCTGGCTCTGATCCTAGCAACAGGTCAGAGGGAGAAAATCCCCTAATTGTGACTCAACAATATAGCTTTGACTTCTGACAAAAATCACATGCAGTATTTTTCTAGCGCCAATAGATACAGCTTTTAAGAGACTTGCTGTGTAGTCCTAAGTGTCACAAGAACCAGTTGTGTGACTTAAACCAGGTTACGTCACATCTCTGATTCCAATGACCTCTCTCTGTGAAATGAGCTTGAGACTAGCACAAAAAAAATATGATTCTCTTCCTTCATGTGAGAAAACACTGAGCTACACTCATTTTCTGAACAGATTTGGGTGAAAGACTTGGCAACTGACTTTTCAATATATTGACTCTCTAGCCTTATTGCCCTCGGTAGTTGTTCTTGGTCATAAAATTGATAACATGCATCATGGAGCCTTCACTGAATAAATATTCACTACATGTTAGTAAGTGTTAAGCATTGTGTTGAGTGCTGAGGGTAGAAGAAAACTATGATATAGACTTTTTCCTAAAGTCATTACAGAGAAGACAAAATGGGAAATCATTCACTATTCCTTGTGTGCTTACAACGTACCAAGTTGTACAGTTCAGTTAATAAAGGAGCAGAGCAATATGTGTTCAAGTTTAGATTTGATTGCCTCCAAATGTTGTGTGTGCCAACAATATACTACCACAACAAGGAAAAGGGCTCAGTAAATATTCATGCAGGCTCCTCTGTATTCCAAACCTTGTGTATGCATTGATATATTCCTTAATGCCCTTATAATAGGCTTATCCCACCAAATTCATTGAGCCAATCTTAATCAATGCAGGCAGTTTACTCTAGGTCACCATCCCTTCCAGTGGGCATTTCAGGAGTTATGATATTGCCTATTAATCAAACAATGTACAAAGTGTCACTGGAAATCCTGGGGATCATTAATGCCCTCAGCTCCCTTGCCTAGCAAGGTTCTGACCATTTGTTTTGTCTATGCCAATTCCCTCCTCTATGACAGTGGAATTGACTCTAAAAGAAGAGTCATCATCTATCTGGAGTCTAGACTACTTCCCAGAACAAGAATCTCTATGAAAACCAATACAGTCAATCATCAGACAGAAGATATTACCTTCTTCACACTTGATGCCTGACCTTAAAAGGCCAAAAATCCTCCTAGTATTTTGTCTAATGATTATTTTTCTTGGGGCTAATCATAAAGCTGGGCTTTTCCTTGGCCTTAGACCTTTCTGATTCTGTATTTCCTCCATTAGCCTCCCTCCACCTAAGGTCCTGAAAAAATCTCAACATTTTTTTCCTCATTACTACTATTTAAGAATCTTGTCACTATTAATTTATAGTGATTACATTAACCTGTTAAAAAAAGAAAGTAAAAGTGAAATTTGCTCAGTGGTGTTCAACTCTTTGTGACCCCATGGATTGTAGTCTGCCAGGCTCCTCTATCTATGGAATACTCCAGGCCAGAATACTGGAATGGGTAGTCATTCCCTTCTCCAGAGGATCTTCCCAATCCAGGGATCAAATCCTGGTCTCCTGCATTGCAGATGGATTCTTTACCATCTGAGCAACTAGGGAATCCCAATATGCTAAGCAGACCACCTATGCAATAGGTTTGGCTTAAATTAATGCATCTTGCTTGTTAAATAAGTGTGATAAGCCTTTACAATGTTTGCACTTTTATTTTTATAGACTGAAACACAAATGACAACACTTTGCTGAATAGATTCTCTGCCTTTCTTCTACTTAAAATCAACACAGTAACTTAATGACTACATCTATGGATGCCAAAGTCTTCTTTGGCAAATGTTTTTCTCTCTCTCATCTTATCTGTTCTGTGATCTGTACAGACAATGGTTTCCATTACTGTGGGATTAACTTGATGTGTCTGCATGAATAGCCATTTGAAAGCACACCCTGAGATTTGTAGGGTTTCATGTTCTGATGCCTTAAAATAGATTTGATTTCTGGGAGCATGCATATTTTTAATTGATGTGTATATTTAATTGTGCAGATGCAGAATTTGCAGAATGAATAAGTGAATGTTCTATATGTCACTACTTGAAAATAGGAACTAGCTTTCTTTTAATGCAATTACATTCAATAAATACAAAATGCAGTTATTCTTTGAAGTTGTCTTATAATAGAAAAGAGAATACATTGTACAAAAAGCTTATTTATCATAATTTTACAGAAATTGCTAGAATTGAAACAAAATATATTTTCTCCTCTCATAGAATTTTTAAAAAGTGCTTCATTTTAGGTGTGCTGAATAAGATAATAACTATATTCACTAGAATTCCATAATTAAGATTAACAACACCAGTCATAATAAGATGCTGAAAATAATATATCAAATTGCTGAAATGTTAAAATTTGCAGAGCTCCTTATAACACAGGCCTTATAATACCTGAGCTAGAAAGTTTATTATTTACTCATTTTCTGATTTTGGATAATTGCAATCTCTCAGAACTGTTCCCTAACTATATTATGGGTTGACTTTAAGCTGCATCAGAGTTAATACAGGTAAAAATGTATATTTTGTTGATAACAAATTCTTAATAAATATTAATTTATATTAGAACAAATTTTATCCACAAAGCAACTCTGTAAGACCCTCACCAACCAAGAAGCTCACCAGGAAAAGAAAAAAAAAATCTACATATGAATGTAATCATCATAAGTACTAGTAATCAATTAGTTCTGTGGTATTTTGAGAAGGACTAGTGATACATATTTTGCTGGAGTAACAGATGATACATGAGAGTAATAGAGTAAGCATTTGGGAACACTGAGAGGAGAGTCACAACAGTTTTTCTGAAAGACAATCGTTTTCACTGCATAGAATTTGTTGGTGTTCAGTCACTAAGTGGCGTCTGACTCTTTGCTACCCTATGGACTGTAATACTAGACTGCCATTTTCTCCTCCAGGGGATATTCCTGACCCAGGGATTGAACCTGTGTCTCCAGCGTCTCCTGCATTGGCAGACAGATTCTTTACCTGCTGAGCCATCTGGGAATCTACCTGCAGAGAATAATCATCTTCAAAAAACTTGGTGATGTTAATGTATAGAAACGCAGCTGAATTTTGAACTTTCATTTTGCATCATGCAAATATGCTAGATATATTTATTACTTTTAACTACTTTGTGGAGTCTTCAGGGTCTTCTAATTATAAGGTCCTATCATCTTCAAAAAGCAATAATGTTATATCTTTCTTTCCAATTTGGGTGTCTTTTACTTCTTTTCCTTACCCCATTGTTTTGGCTGGGATTTCCAGTAATAAGTTGAATAAAAATGTCAAGAGTGGGCATCCTTGCCTTATTCCAGACTTAGAGAAAACTTTACTTTTTAACTATTTACTGTGATGTTTTATTAATGTGTGGGTTATGCATATATAGCCTGCATTGTGTTAAGGTAAGTTCCTTCTATAGTTAATTTCTAGAACTTTTTTTAATCATAAAAGGGTACTGAGTCTTGCTAAATGCTTTTTCTGTGTCTATCAATATGATATTATCATTTTTATTGTACATTCTGTTAATGTGGTGCATCACCTTCATTTATTTGTTATGTTGAACCATTCTTGCACTCCAGGGACAATTTTATTTGGTCATGGTGTATGATCCTTCTAATAAGCTGGTAATCTCAGGTTTTCAATATTTCATTTGGATTTTTGGGTCCATGTTCATCAGGGAGACTGCCTGTAATTTTCTTTGGTGCTTTTGTCTGGTTTATGTGTCATGGTGATGCTTGCCTCACAGAAAAATTTGGGAATTTTTCCCTCTTCTTCCATATTTTGGAAGAATTTATGAAGGATTGATTTATGTTCAAAAGGAAATTAAGGAAACATTACCATTTATAATTGTAGCAAATAAATTACTTAGGAATCAATTTACCTGAAAAGGAAAAGATTTATGCACTGAAAACTATAAAACACTGATTGCAAATCATATTTATGATAAAGTGTTATTATAGAAAGATATAGCTATCACCAACAACTTAAATTAAAAAAAAGAAAACTACCAAATGAAAACAAAGGAGCTGGACATATATTATGTCAAGACTTACAATTGGCTAACACATATACGAAAGGGTGCTTAAGGTCACTGATCATCAGCATGATGCAAATCAAAACCACAATGAGAGAGTACTTTCACACCTATTAGGACAGGTATTATGAAAAGAGAAAAACTTACTGGTGAGGATGTTGAGAAAAGGGAATACTAGTATACAGTTGCTGGGAATGTAAACTAGTGCAGCCCCTGTGGAAAACAACATGTAGGTTTCACAAAAAATGAATAACAGAACCACCATATGACTCAGTAATCCCACTTCAAGGAATGTACCTGAAGGAATTACAATCAGGATCCTGAAGAGAAAACTGTACTCCCACATTAACGGCAATATCCATAATAGCCAAGATATGGTAGCATCCTAAAGGTCCATCGACTGATGAATGAATAAAGAAAGTGTAATACATACATACAGTGGAATATTATTCAGGCCAAAAAGGAAGATGATTCTGTTATTTTCAACAATATGTGTGAAACTCAAGGACAATATGCTAGGTGAAGTAAGCTAGACACGGTAGGCTTACCTCAAAATACCACTTACAATATGCAAAATAAAACATGCAAAATACCATTTATGAATCTAAAATAGTGAAACTCTTGGAATCAGAATGTTGGATAGAAATAATAAAGTAGTTGCCAGGGGCTGAGGAGAAGGGGAAATGGAGAGATATTAGTCAAAGATTTAAGTTGCAGTTATACAAAATGATTAAGTTCTAGAGATTTACTCCACAGCATAGTGTATCTAGTTAACAATAATGTATGGTATACTTAACATTTTGCAAAGAGAGTAAATCTTAGGTGCTTTTACAATAAAATAATAATAGTAACAGATAAGAGAGCAGGAAGAATCTTTTGAAGGCAGGAGATAGACTTTGGGCAAAAACTATGGTGATGTTTCACAGGTATATATGTATTTCCAATCTCAAATTGGACAGATTAGTGCAGCTTTTGCATGTAAAAATAAATAAGCCAAATGAAAAGACTTGGAGATAGAAAACAGGAGACCTGTGATGGAAGACAGACCCAAAACTTCAAAACAATAGATAAAAATAGGAATTCTATGGTGGAAAAAAAAGTGTTTAACAAATAATATCACCCTTATTGTAGCTTACTTTATTCTTTCTGTTGTCTTCATTCTTATTTTTCTGCAATAACTTTTATTTCAACACTTGAATATGTATGATTTTAGTTTTTTTAAGAATAAAGTCTCTTGAATTTATAATCATTTTATTTAATGATTTTATTCTGTCACTGTTCATTCATTTTCTTCTATTAATATTGTCTCACACTTTAAATCTGCAATTACATCCACAGCCCTAAATTTTCATCCAGTCTCTCAATATTTATTCCTATGTAGCACAGTTCTTATCCTCAACTTTCAACCGAAGTTATTGTAATAAATTATCCCGGACTTACTTCCTACAACACTCATTGGAATTGTCTCATGTTTTTAGCTTAATCTAATAATTTGTAACATCATTTAACTGACCACTGGTTTATTTCATGAATAAATATATTAATTTCAATATCAAAACACTCAGGGTGAGCATTAAATCCTGCTGAATATAATTTATTAATTGAACAAGTCATGCATGAGAGAATAGACAGGTGAATGAATCTTTCAACAAATGTTTACAGCCTATTATTGAAACTTTTCTATGTATTTCTCTGCTTCATTTTATTATTTCTAGCTTTCTTATCACCTCATTACCACATGTGTTTAGCTATGAATTGTATCACTGTATACTTTTTGTCCCTTCTATTACTGAATTTAACAACTTAAGTTTGTCAGTATCACCTCTGTGCTAAAGACTCCTGAAGATCTTTCCCAATTCTAATCTTTGTTGTTTTCCTGTTTGAAATCTCTATTTGCTTCCTAGACAATTTCATTGGATATTCTCTTTTTTCCTCAAATAGCTAAAAGCTAAAATGGGACTGTTTGATTACAGTGTCTTTCACTTTGTATGCAGGGCTGCACAGAACACCAAGGTTGGCACTGGAAAACAAAAATGAGCAACACTTTACTGTCGTACAGACCACTTCAAAACCTGGTGCCTATTTTTCACCAGCATCTGGGATCACCTAGTTCCTCACTAAGCCAAGCCCAGGAATATCATCACATAGGCTCTTCCCTTTGACAGTACTTTATATCCACTGATCTCTCTTCCTGCTAGAAAATGTAAAGGTCTGTGATTTCTTTCCATCACATATTATCAGTATTCATCAGGACTGGTCACACAATAGAATTACATGGAAGATTTAAACAGATACTGGTACTTAAACTACAGCCTCAGATATTCTTCTTTAATTGGTAAGAAGTGAGACTTGAGAATTTGAATTGTGATAAACTCCTTGGAAGGAAAGTTATGACCAACCTGGACAACATATTAAAAAGCAGAGACATTACTTTGCCAACAAAAGTCCGTCTGGTCAAGGCTATGGTTTCTCCAGAGGTCATGTATGGATGTGAGAGTTGGACTGTGAAGAAAGCTGAGCACTGAAGAATTGATGCTTTTGAACTGTGGTGTTGGAGAAGACTCTTGAGAGTCCCTTGGACTGCAAGGAGATCCAACCAGTCCATCCTAAAGGAGATCAGTCCTGGGTGTTCATTGGAAGGACTGATGATGAAGCTGAAACTCCAATACTTTGGCCACCTCATGAGAAGAGTTGACTCATTGGAAAAGACCCTGATGCTGGGAGGGATTGGGGGCAGGAGGAGAAGGGGACGACAGAGGATGAGATGGCTGGATGGCATCACCGACTCAATGGACATGGGTTTGGGTAGACTCTGGGAGTTGGTGATGGACAAGGAAGCCTGGTGTGCTGTGATTCATGGGGTCGCAAAGAGTCGGACACTACTGAGGGACTGAACTGAACTGAAACTCCCTGGATGACTTTAACATGCATCCAGACTCTTCCATGATCAAATTACAAGAGAGCATCTGGATTATTATGTTTAATAACGCATGTTGTCTAGATGCTGCATCCTTCTCTCTCCGGACTCACCTCTGCCATATACCTGGCATGGGAGCCATACCACACTGCACTCGTCACTCCCTAAATACAGCCTGTGGTCTACTTCACAGAACTGATGTGCTGCTCATGCTCTTGTCACATTTGTCTAATTCCAAATCACCCTTCAAATCTCAGTTCACACACTGCCTTTCCCAGGAAGCATTCCTGGATGATAATATCCCTGTGCATCTGTTTATGGGCTTTCCTTGTGGCTCAGCTGGTAGTGAATCTGCTTATATCTCTCACCTATGTTAATTTGTAATAAATTTGAGAATATAGAGTGGTATCTTATTTCCTGAATTTTAATAAGCCAGACTCATACAAATGTTTCATTCTTATATTCCCATTTGGCCACTAATGAAGAAGCATTGAAAAGCTTGCTAAGGTTGACCAAACCAAGAGCTGAGAGTAACTATTTCTATTTAATCCAGTGACCCTAAATTGTGCTAAATATGTCCCATTATTTTCCCATTTTTGGAGGTGGGAAGTGACAAATAAGGGGTCATATAAATTAAAACTAGACTTATCCTGCACTTACAAATAGAGAGGGAAAATTAGAATAGAGCACCTCTTCACACAAAGGGAAAAAATAATGGAATAAGAAATATTCTCACAGAAGCAAGTCTTCCTTACAAGCTGTATCACCTGAGATTAAATTATTTAACTTTGTATTACTATGTTTTGCAAAATTCCTTCCTGTGTTATTGTTTCAGGCCACAAGACTTTCTAAAACAGTGGATTTTATTCTTCATTATTCATTTTTCAAATTGTACTGACTACTAATTATTGTCCATGAGGTTCTCCAGGCAAGAACATTGGAGTGGGTTGCCATTTCAACTTTTATTGAGTAGCTAATAAATATTAGACAGAAATTTAAGTCCATTAACTCTACAAGATAGAAGAACATTTAATATAATCAAACTTTCAGTAAATCAAATAATTTGATTTTAACATGTGTAATTTATTATTTCTTCTAAGTGATACAACCTGCAAACATTCTCAAGCTATTTCAGTTCAGTTCACTCACTCAGTCATGTCCAACTCTTTGCAAACCCAAGGATTGAATCATGCCAAGCTTCTCTGTCGACCACCAAATCCCAGACTCATGTCATGTCAACCTCACGTCCATCACATCGGTGATGCCATCCAACCATTTCATCCTCTGTTGTTCCCTTCTCCTCCTGCCTTCAGTCTTTCCCAGCACCAGGGTCTTTTCCAATGAGTTGGTTCTTCACATCAGGTGGCCAAAGTACTGGAGGTTCAGCTTCAACTTCAGTCCTTCCAGTGAATATTCAGGGTTGGTTAGGATTGACTGGTTGGATCTCCTTGTAGTCCAAGGGACTGTCAAGAGTCCAAGGAACTGTGTCAACACCACAGTTCAAAAGTATCAATTCTTCAGTGCTCAGCTTTCTTTACAGTCCAACTCTCACATCCATTCATGACTACTGGAAAAATCATAGCCTTGACTAGACTGACCTTTTTGGTAATGTTGGTAGAGTAATGTCTCAAGCTATTTAGGATACGTTAAAATAAGTATTTAGTAAAGTCTTTTATGCATAAGACATATGAGAAGAACTAAGTGAGATTAAGAAACACAAGAATAAAACAAAACTACAGCAAAAGTAACAAAAATTCAGAAGTGAACTTTCCCAAAATTACGCAAAGAGCAATGGGATTAGTTATGCACTCAGAAGAAAACAATAAAAAGCATAGTTATCAATAAGGCAATACCTATTCACTGGGAATGAGATGGCTGGACAGCATCACTGACTCAATGGATAAGAACTTGAGCAAATTCTAGGAGATAGTGAAGGACAGAGATGCCTGGCATGCTGCAGTTCTTGGGGTCACAAAGAGCTGAACATGACTGAGTGACTGAATAACAAATTCACTGGGCACTGGCAAAGATATATGTATGTTTATGTGATTACATATATTCACAGATATGTATATATCTGTGAATATATATATATATGTGAAGATAGATACATATATTCACAGACTCATAAACATATGACACATTAGTGTGTATATACATACACAAATATATGCACATGTATATAATAAATTAGTATCACATACTGAGATATATGTATGAGCTTAGTCACTTCTGTGTCCGACTCTTTGTGACCCCATGTACCACAGCCCTCCAGGCTCCTCTGTCTATGGGATTCTCCTGGCAAGAATACTGCAGTAGGTTGCCATGCCTTTCTCCAAGGGATCTTCCTGAACCAGGGATCAAACCCTTGTCTCCTGCATCTCCCGCATTGCAAGCGACTTTTTACCATTGAGTAACCAGGGAAACCTGATATATATGTATATGTGTTTGTGTGTGTACATATATACAAATATGTAAATATGTACATACATACAACACACACACAAATATGTTACAACAGTACATGGCAAATAGTGAGTTATATAGACATTAGCCATTGTTGTCACTGTTTTTGTTATCATTGTTATTATATGCTAGCAATTCTCTAAAACCTGAAGAGTTCATGAACTGATATGTGAAACTAGGATCCTTATGACTATTCAGTAGAGAAGACTACAGGGATATAAGGATGGAATTTGGAACAGCAAGAAGATAATTGCAAGAAAACATCTGTGATGTGACAGTAATTTGAGTATGTAGGTAGAGGAGAAGATGGCAAGCAATTATAGATTTTTATGCATAGCTCAAAGGAAAAATCCCCAAGTTTGCCTATGGGTTGGACACAGAGCATTAAGGAATGAGGAATGGAAAGGGTCACTCCATGGATGGCAGTGATTAAAAAGTACAGACGAGGGAGGGGATATATGTATACCTATGGCTGACTCGTATTGAGGTTTGACAAAAAACAGCAAAATTCTGTAAAGCAAGTATCCTTCAATAAAAAATAAATAATTTTTTTAAAAAGTACAGATGAATGTTGTCCAAATTCAGATGAAGAAAAGGTTTGCATGCAGCTTGAGCTATAGGAAAGACCACATCAATTATAGTGCATTTTGACTGGGCCTTCTAAGAAAGAAAGTGAAGTTGCTCAGTCATGTCCAACTCTTTGTGACCCCATGGACTGTAGCCTACCAGGCTCCTCTGTCCATGGGATTTCCAAGCAAGAATACTGGAGTAGATTGCCATTTCCTTCTCCAGATCTTCCCAACCCAGGGATTGAACCTGGGTCTTCCAAGTTGTAGGCAGACACTTTATCGTTTGAGTCATCAGAGAAGTCTGGACCTTCTAAATCACTGTATGTTTTACAGAACATGAGGGTAAAATATAAATAGATACATGTTTCCATTTATTTCTCTTACACAATTTTACATTCTTCTAGACTTCCCAAATAGTAACTGATGATAAATAAAATTTCCACTGCTTATAAGACTTCCAATGTATGTACATGGGGTCATATATTGATCCAAAGTTTATAAGTTGGAAAACTGCAAGGGGCCAAATTTTTTGCCAGTCCCCATCACTATTACTGTTACTGTCAATATTCATTCTATTACTCTAAGCTGTCTCTATGTGAACATCCACTGATATCATTCAGAAACTATGGGGCAGGTCCCTTACAGAGATCCACAGATCATAGAGTCACATAACTTTTGAGGCGATGCTTCTGAGAACATTTCATATCTTCAGTCACTTGCAGAAGCCCTCACTGACCAAAAACACCAAACACCTTAGTCTCTAGAAATACGAGATCACTTAATATGGCTTTATTTACTTGACATCTTCTTCAAGAACAACAACAAAAATAAAACTACAACAGCCCACTGGGGGTGGATGCTAAATACTTAGAAATTTCTGACTTTGATTCTAAAATACACAGACTAATAAATACCATCCATGTTTCCTCTGCTTCCACATGATGAAATAAAACTTAAAACTGATCTTAATCACTTTCTTAAAAAGGGAATAAAAAATATCAACAGCAGCAGCAAAACTAAATTTCAACTATTTTGGTAGACTTTGCTGATATATCAATAGATTTTAATTTTTCCACCAGTAGAAATTTTCAGAAGGTATTCTAGGTAACATTGCTAAAATAAATGTTTACCCACCAGTTAAAACTTCATTGTTTTAAAACTAAAACTAAAAACAACTGTGCAACTTGCAGAAGATCTTTGTTTTTTATTCATTGTTGAATGTAATATTAAACCTAATCACCAGTTAAATGATAAAATGCAAGTGATAATTTTTTCTTATATTCAACCATTTTATTAGAGTATTGTTATATATAGAAGAATAATGAACACACTCTAGCAATAGCTAATAAGGCTAAAGATATTCACAAGCAAATTGAGTTGAAATCATAGAGAATATTACTACTCATCTAGTACTCCTGAGCTGTTATGTCTGATAAATATAATTTCATCACAATAAAATTCAGAAAGATACTACAGATATAAAGCCAGAATTATTCAAGCTATATTTCACTTTTCCAACATTCTACAATATATAATATTAACAGTTGATAAGATACAGGTTTATCATTTTTTTAAAATTCTCAAACAGCAATTTTAAAATCTCCTTTTAACCTACATGTGCTATACATCTATGTTCCTCATGTAGATGACAAAATAATAAAATATTACCCAGTTTTTCAGTATATACATTAAGTTACAGGATTATAGAATAAAATATGGAACAGTTAAACTGAAAAAAAAACGAGAGAGAGAGAGAGTTTTGCTCTGGGTGTTTTTCCTTCTTTCTTTGTTCCAGAAGCCACTTGACAAGTGTGCCAACATGTTAACCTTTCTTCTCTCTCCCCAGAATTTCTAGTAATAGAACAAATGTCCTGTACAAAATGAGCATTGTGCTTGTAGGCTGAGGAGGGGTTTGCATTTCCCCATCAGCAATGATTACCCTTAAATACTTGGATCCACACTTGAGTTTGGAAAACATACCCAATCCTAAATCACTTTTCTTTCTGAAATGCAATGTAAAAAGGGAAGTGGATAGAACATGTGTGTGTGTGTGTACAATGAATTAAGCTTATCAAAATTATTTTTACCATCTCATATGATCATTGCAAAATCACTGCCAGTGGGAGTTTCAGGAGACCCTCAGGAAATCTCTGTTATTTACAGCATAACCATAACCCTTATTTCACCTGTGAAAATAGAGATTGCAGTCATTTATTCTCCATTCATCCGTTAGGTCCACATCCCATCTATCCTGATACTCTAATACGCTTCCAGAGACTGTATATGGACCACAGCAATCAGACCCTGTTATCCTGTGACTTCTCACTCAGTTTGGCCAATTAGAGGTGCTGACAGGAGATCAAAGAGGGGGAAGAGAATCAACCTAAGATGTATGTTTTTCCCATCATTCTTTCTCTGAAGTGGCTCTGACAGAACCACTATTTACCTCCATGAAACTAGATTCTACATGGGAGCTCTACTTGCCTGATCCCAGACCTCACCCAGTCTTCAATACCACCCTTTAGAAAGGCAAAACATGGGCTCAGATGTGCTACGACTAACACTAGGCAGCCTCAAATCCTTAATTGATTCTTTAAATCTAGCCCACATGTCTATCAAAGGTCCCTTTGCTACAAATAACTAAAAAAAAAAAAAAGATCACAGTTCAGTACAGTGTCTGATTTTTTTATGGATTAGACAGAAACAATTTTACAAGACTGAAGGTTTTACCCCAGAATAAAATGAATTCAAGGTGTGACAAAGGAAAATTATGAATTATTCTAAACAGAAAAATCAACAGCAACAAAAAAACCTTTACATTTCTGCATCTTCAGTTCAAAGAAATTATGTGTTGACTATTTTATGATACTTCTGTTAGAAAATAGAGGATGCCATCTTTCAATTACCCAAGTAAGAAAAAATAAAATTGGAATCAGATATTATGACTGTCAATCACCTAGATGAGAGATTTTTCAAATAGTATACTTGAATAGCAGGTTATAATATTATATTTAGTGTACTGTTAAAGAAAAATGATCAGCCAAGATCAGTAATTTTTAAAAGGTACAATAAGTTAAACAAGTCAGAGATTTAATTAAAATATAAATGATCACAATAAGTTGCACATAGTAAGGTTGTTTTTTTGTGAATTTGTCACAATGTAAAACATAGTTCTTACCTTGAGTTACAATTTTAAAAGCGTGAAAATTTCTTTAATGAAACAGGATCCTTTCTTCCCCTGGAAGCATTTACAAGGCTAGGTCCACAGAAGTTCATTCTATACAGACTGCAATATATCTATGCCTTCCAAGATTGAAAGAGTCTTCATTCATCAGGATTTTGACACAAAATGAAAACAGCTAAGGGCTGGGAGAGTATTGTGAGAAAGAGCTCATTTTTACTCAATGTATCTTGTGTAGAATATAAATGAGATTTTGTTTTTCAAAGTTCTGAATGTTTTGCTTGCTGCTTATTGGAGATGTATGTATGCACTACAACATACATATATATTTGTGCATATACTCCCCATATAAATAGTAAGCAGGAGATTTAAGGTCTAGAAAATATAGAAAATTCATCAGATCATAAGTTAGGATGAACTATCAAGTATAGGAAATATTATTCAAGTTTTAGAGAAAGAAGAATTTAGCTTTAGTGGGATAACGTAATACTGACATCAAAAAAGTCAATATTAAAGGTATTGATACTTAAGTGGAGGTAAAACCTCATGATTTTTTTTTTTCATTTATTTTTATTAGTTGGAGGCTAATTACTTCACAATATTGCGGTGGGTTTTGTCATACATTGACATGAATCAGCCATGGAGTTACATGTATTCCCCATCCCGATCCCCCCTCCTACCTCCCTCTCCACCCGATTCCTCTGGGTCTTCCCAGTGCACCAGGCCCGAGCACTTGTCTCATGCATCCCACCTGGGCTGGTGATCTGTTTCACTATAGATAATATACATGCAGTTCTCTCGGAACATCCCACCCTCGCCTTCTCCCACAGAGTCCAAAAGTCTGTTCTGTACATAGTACAAGTCCCTGGGGCTGACTTTCTGGGTTTATAGCTTGTGGTGACCAAAGCTATCCCAAAGAAAAAGAAATGCAAGAAGTCAAAATGATTGTCTGAGGAGGTATTACAAATAGCTCAGAAAAGAAGAGAAGTGAAAGGCAAAGGAAAAATGGAAAGATATATCCAACTGAATTCAGAGTTCCAGAATAGTAAGGAGAGATAAGAAAGGCTTCTTAAGTGAACAGTGCAAAGAAATAGAGAAAAACAATAGAATGGGAAAAACTAGAGATCTCTTCAAGAAAACTGGAGATACAGAGAGGACATTTGATGCAAAGATGGGCACAAAAATGGCCAGAAACAACAAGGGCCTAAAAGAAGAAAAGATTAAGAAGAGGTGGCAAGAATACACACAACATAAAGGTGTTAGTGACCTAGATAACCACGATGGCATGATCACTCACCTAGAGTCAGACATCCTGGAGTGCAAAGTCAAGTGGACCTTAGGAAGCATCAGTATAAGAAAGCTAGTGGAGGTGATAGAATTGCAGCTGAGCTATTTCAGATCCTAAAAGATGATGCTGTTAAAGTGCTACACTCAAATGCCAGCAAATTTGGAAAACTCAGCAATGACCACAGCAGCAGAAGAGGTTGGTTTTCATTCCAACACCAAATAAAGGCAATACCAAAGAATGCTTAAACTACTGTACAATTGCACTCATTTCACATGCTAGCAAAACAATGCTCAAAATCCTTCAAGCTGGGCTGCAACAGTACATAAAGTGAGAACTTCCAGATGTGCAAGTTGGATTAAGAAAAGGCAGAGGAATCAGAGATCAAATTGCCAAAATCCGCTGATTTACAGAAAAAGCAAAGAATTTCAGAAAAAAACATCTACTTCTGCTTTATCAACTAAGTGTAAATCTTTAATTATGTGGATCATAACAAACTGGAAAATTCTTGAAAACATGAGAATTCTTAAAGAGATGAACCTGCCTCCTAAGAGCCATGTATGCATGGCTGTTGTAATCAGACAGGAAGCAACCGCTGTAATCAGACATGGAACAATGAACTGGTTCAAAATTGGTAAAGGAGTACATCAAGGCTGTATATTGTCACCATGCTTATTTAACTAATATATAGGCTACATCATATGAAATACTGGGCTTTATAAATCACAGGCTGGAAGCAAGACTGCAAGGAGAAATATCAACAATCTCAGATATGCAGAGGATACACCTCGAATAGCAGAAAGTGAATAGGAACTGAAGAGCCTTGTGATGAAGGAGAAAGAGGAGAGTGAAAAAGCTGGCTTATAACTCAACACTCAAAAGACTAACATCATGGCATCCGGTCCCATCACTTCATGGCAAACAGAGGGGGTAAAATTATGAACAGTGACAGATTTTATTTTCCTGGGCTCTAAAATCACTGTGGACAGTGACTGCAACCACAAAATTAAAAGACACTTACTACTTGAAAGAAAAGCAATGACAAACCTAGATAGCATATTTAAAAGCAGATATATCACTTTGCCAACAAAGGTCCATATAGTCACAGCTATGGTTTTTTGTTTTTTTTTTTTTTTTTTTACAGCTATGGTTTTTCCACCTGTCATGTGAGGATGTAAGAGTTGGACCATTAACAAGGCTGAGTGCTGAAGAACTGATGCATCTGAATTGTGGTGCTGGAGAAGATTCTTGAGAGTCCCTTGGACTGCAAGGAGATCCAATGAATTCATTCTAAAGGAAATCAACCCTGAATATTCATTGGAAGGACTGATGCTGAAGCTGAAGTTCCAATACTTTGGCCACCTGATACGAAGAGCCAACTCATTGGAAAAGACCCCGATGCTGGGAAAGATTGAGGGCAAGAGGTGAAGGGGGCAGCAGAGGATGAGATGGTTGGATGGCCTCATTGACTTAATGAAAATGAGTTTTCTCAAACTTCAGGAAATAGTGAAGAAAATGGAAATCTGGTGTGCTAGAGTCTTTAAATGACACAATGGACTAGCTAGACCTAATTGATATCTATAGGACATTTCACCCCAAAACAATCAACTTAACCTTTTTCTCAAGTGCACATGGAACCTTCTCCAGAATAGATCGATGAAGTTATAAAGAGTCAAACACGACTTAGTGACTGAAAAACCACCACAACAGCCTTGCTTTGCCGTGGTTTAGTTATGTCATTATATACAAATGTTTAGTCTCTTAATCCATCAGGTTTTTTTTCTTAAAATGGAGACAATAAGATCTAAGACTTGATTGTCCTGAGAATCACATATGTTAAATTAGTAAGTACTTAGATAGTGCCATACATAATATCAATAAATGTTAGCTACTATTCTCTCTAGTTTTCTTTCTTTTTACTCAAAGTTGCCATTCCTTCATTCTTTCCTGTATGATAACATTGGCTTATAATGTTATATTCTTATATTCTCATTGTAAGAGAATTGTTAATATTCCATCTCTAAAATATCAGGGAATATGGTAATTCTTTTAAGCTAATCATAGAATTTTAAACTGTTCCATCCATTTTCATAGAAAATTTTATAAAAAAATATACATAGTATATTAACCAGGCAGAATGATGTGGTTCAAATAGCAGTGTATTAGAAATTGTACCTGATTTCAATTCTAAGTTAGTGACTTATTACATCCCTCAGGTAAATTACTTAATTGCTCTGGATCTTTTTTTTTTTTTTTTTTTTTTTTTGCTCTGGATCTTGATATTCATCTCTAGAATAGAATTGTGGAACTACATAATATGTATCTAAGTTACTTTTCTCTAATTCTCTGATTCAGGATAATAATTGTGAGTATAGTTTATTAGTACTACTCTAAAGTATTCTCTTAGGAACTATGCAGAATAGCACTGATTTTTTTTTTCACAATAAAAAATCTTTTGATAGAGTAAAACTTTTCTCTCTTTCTCCATGGTATAAATATATTCTACTACTTTTTACTCCCTCATTATGATTGCATTTAGTTTCATCAGGTGAACATATAAAGTAATGTAAACATTTAGAAAGTGATGGATAGAAAGTAAGGACGGGATGGGAGCTATTTTAGATTGGGTAATTAACACAAGCTGATACATACTCCAAAATCTCAGTGACTTGACATTGTTTAAACTTACATGCTGCTCGTGTCTCAATCTCTTTTGGGTCAGGCTTTTCTCACAGGCATCTCTGTATTAAGTGTGACTCAGATATTCAAGTTTTCTTCATATTGAGGAACATACTGCCTTTGTTTTGGCAGTTGGGAAAAGGATGGTGGGAAAAATTATGAAAAGTGTTTTTCAGGTATGCGGCAGTACTGGCCACGTTATACTTGTGAGAACCCAGTCACACCACCCCAACTTAATTATAAGAGTGTGATATGACTGTTCTTGTGTATCCATGACAGACACAGGAAGTGAACCTAGGTTTGATGAATACTCTGAGTGGGACTCTTAGCCACATGTAATGGTGAATACTAAATAGGCATTTCTGGAGGCATTTGGATAGAAACATCCAATTTCCAGCTTTGCTAACATTTAAGGAATTTGGGCTCTAAATAAGTAAATATACTTTTAGTTAAGCTTTTGAAGGAATATAGGGTCAATGCTAGAAAAAAAAACCCAATGTTTTATTACTTGCCCTTAGCTCTGTGACCTGGCTCTGATAATCGAAGACTTCATATTCAATAGAAAAATTGTCAATAACTCATCTATTATAATTGAGATTTATTGCTTAATTCCCAAACTATGTATCCCTTTTCTTGTACCCCAGGACTTCAGCATACATCAGTCAATTCCTCCAGTAATCAGTCAGTCATTCTTGGATTTCACTGGTTGCATTATATTTTAATCAGATATGCATTGTTGAATGAGCTTAAAAATTAGTAAACATCATACTGAGTAATATCAACAAATAATTCATAGAATTAAATTAAAATTTCATCTTAAAAGAAATAATTCTCGAGAAAATAAGGGTGCACGTATGTTTGTGTGCACATCACACACCTACACCAGACACAGGGACAAAACATAAGTTTAAGTGCACTTAAGTTCCAGATTGTTTCTGTCATGTTTTTCTCAATGAAATTATTCAACCAGAAAGATCCACTGGTTTCCAAGAGAGAAATTTTATAAGTAGAAGCCTATTGCTTGAGGTAACTCCTCAGGAGGCTACTATCATCTGGCAAAGAAGTATGCACATCAAAGCAGAGAGGAAAAAGCACCTCTTAAAAGTAATTTTCTCTGAGGGTTTTCTTCCTGGTATCCTGCCAGCAGTGATCTTTAAACCCTTAGCTTGCTATACAGTGAGAAGCTCCCAGCACCAGTGCCAGATTAGAGGTGCCCAGGTTTATGCTTCTAGTTCTGAACAAAATTCATGCTAATATTTAGGGTAACCAACATAGAAACAAGAACTCTTAACTTTATAGCAGGCATGTTATTGGGTTATTTATTTTCCTACATTAACGACAGATTTCTCCTGAAAAATAAAATATGCAAACCATTTTGGAATAATAAGGCAAGTCTAACCATTTACCAGGTCATTTATCAGAATCCATGCTGATGACTCGAAGATTATGTGAATGTAAGTATTGTTGTTCAGTCACTCAGTAGTGGCTGACCTTTTGCAGTCCCATGGACTGCAGCAAGCAAGGCTTCCTTGTCCTTCACTATTTCCCAGAGTTTGCTCAAACTCAAGTCCATTGAGTCAAAGACTCTATCCATACATCTCATCCTCTGTTGACCCCTTCTCCTCAATCTTTAACAGCATCAGGGTCTTTTTCAATGAGTACAGAAGTAAAATAATATACAGAAGGTATGTGGGTATAGAAGTAAAATATACTTCTTGGTATGGTTTAGTTGCTAAATCACATCTGACTCTTGCAACCCCATGGACTGTATGTAGCCCACCAGGCTCCTCTGTCTATGGGAGTCTCCAGGCAAGAATACTGGAGTGGGTTGCCATTTCCTTCTCCAACTTTTAGGTATAGAAATAAAATAATAATAATGAGGAATGATAATACAAAGACAATAATGATAATTATACAAGTGACTTTCTTTTTGTAATTACCATGTGCCAAATAGTACAAATTGTTCTCATAAGTATTTATTTGAAATGAGATAACAATTCTGAGATAGGTCTTATGACTAACTTCATTTTACAGGGAGGAAATGTTAGGTTCAATACTTTAAATCATTTTTCCAAGATGGCAAAGCAGTAGAGATGTTTCATGCCACAACATTTGCTTTCTATCTCTCAGTCAATCCTCTTTTATTCAAAAAGACGGACGTTGCATTCAGCATCTTTTCATCTCCATCCACGTAGTGTTTTCTCATTTTACTGTGCACTGTTCCTTCACCTTGCCATATGTATTTTCACCCACCCACCTGATTAAATCTTTTCTATTGCTAGAGTTTTCTTTGCTTAAAATGAAGTTTCATTTTCCCCTAGGACTATACAAGAAATTCAGTAACCCTACCCACCTGTAGTGGTCAAGTCGTCTATAAACTAGTTCTAATCCTATATATAAATTTCAGCGAATAACGTATTTGTTGAAAGAGCAAGGCTTGGGCTTCAAGATTCTCTTGAGTATAACTCATATCTTTAATATACACTATACACTGCTTAAAATTTTAAAGTATCTTTTTTCTCACCTTTGAACTTTGTATTAAATTATACATTGTGATTTTATTAGGAATAAATGTGATATAATATATAAAACACAAGGAATAGAGTAATTATTTAATATTTTTCTAAGTATGGTTCCTATTTTGATCTTATCTTGATCTTCTCCAACTAAATTATAGTACTTGCCATTTGCCATTTCACGTCTATACGACATTTTTCTTGCCTTAACACTCTGCTGCATCCATTACTACGAAATTGACTGTTCTGAATTTTGTTCTCAAAAAAAAATTATGAGACAATTAAAAAATCAACCTCTGTACGGAGTCTTCCCTGATCTTACTAAAGAAACTATCTTTCCAAATTCCAAATCCTGTAACATTATTATTTCTAGTATATTCTGCTTTGTAAGTTAGCTAATGGTTACCTTTCATTAGTTGCTATGAAAGAAATAGGCTTTTCTCACCTACTACATTGGGAACTCCAGGATAATAACAATAGCTTAGATGTATCATGCCAAATATGGTGCCTTCTATGTATTAGTAGAAACTCAACAATCACTACTCGTAGGTAATTCACAGATCTCCTTATTATTTAACATTGTTCTGAAGTTACAGTGTATTATGTACTAAATACTGTATAGACTTACCCACCAAGATAACATAAACTCTATCCTTTATGCACTTAATAAATATGTCTTTAAATTGACATTAATTCATCTTTTCACAACTTCTTCCTTGAAAACTAATTTACCAACATAAAGGGATGGCTTAACCTCTATCCACCATCTTCTGTACTCTGCTTCCTGAGTGTGCCATCCTCCTGCTTCCTCCAGATAAGTATCATTATTATTTGCTATTTCCTGATACTGCCACTTTTGTAGACACCTGAAGCAGAATACGCATCTTTAAACTGTGACTTGTCATCTAGTATGGAAATTCTACCAAGCTGTAAAACTAAAAACTCTTATCACCTCTGGAAGAAAACCTGGAGTTATTTCCCAACTGTTTGGCTGGTCAGATTAGTCAAAATGGGTTTACAAACTTTTGGAAATCCCCATACAAAAATCACTGTGGGTTGAGTTAGGCTGTGTGTCTGTCTGGGTACCCACCACCATTTAACGCTGAGAAGAGAAACGGAAGAAATGACGCTAATGATGCAGCTCCTACTGCGTTACACTAGGAGTGGCATCAGATCGCAGAAATCAACTACTAAACAATTCTTGTGGTTAACCATCTTCAGTTAAATGGAGTTTTAATTTAAATGAAGCTTAGTGAATTTTGGTGCTAAGCAATTTTATATTAGTAAAACTAAGAATTTCATCCTTCTACATTAAGCATGACATGACTTCCACATTATGAACTCAGTTTCTGTACCTCCCTGACTTTGTTAAACTATGGATTAGCACATCACCTGGAAAAAAAAAAATGTGATTTTCTTACATGCTGGAAACATGACCTTAAAAATGGAATATCATTTAAGTTCTCTAGGTCTTAGTTCTCTTGTCTTAAGATGAGGAATAAAATGTATCCTTCCTTGCCATGTAGTTTGGTTGCAAGGCATAAATATGATAAACATCAAAGTTGTGTAATAAATTATGTGGTTTTGTACTTATTTCTATTATAAATCAAAACTCCACATCACTGTGAATTGAAAACTTGACATAATCATTGTCTTAGCAGAAATATCTTTCTATTCACTTCAATTATTTCACTTCCTTTTTGTACACTGTGACCCTGTTCTTCATCTATATGAAGAATGCATTCATTTCCCATCATAACAACAAATGTTTTCAAACACCCTGTGTAGACAGACATACCAAAGACGCCACCATGTGTTTCTGACATTGACAAGCCATCTTTCTGATAATGACTGACAAACCGTCTTTCTGGTATCACCTTCATAAATTCCTCAATAGATTTTGCAAAGCAGTTCCTTCAAAGCTTAGTTCAGTTCACTTCAGTTCAGTTCAGTTCCTCAGTTGTGTCTGACTCTTTGCGACCCCATGAATCGCAGCACGCCAGGCCTCCCTGTCCATCACCAAATCCCAGAGTTTACTCAAACTCATGCCCATTGAGTCGGTGATGCCATCCAGCCAACTCATCCTCTGTTGTCCCCTTCTCCTCCTGCCCCCAATCCACCCCAGCATCAGGGTCTTTTCCAATGAGTAAACTCTTCGCATGAGGTAGCCAAAGTATTGGAGTTTCAGCTTCAGCATCAGTCCTTCCAATGAACACCCAGGACTGATCTCCTTCAGGATGGACTGGTTGGGTCTCCTTGCAGTCCAAGGGACTCTCAAGAGTCTGCTCCAACACCACAGTTCAAAAGCATCAATTCTTCAGTGCTCTGCTTTCTTCACAGTCTAACTCTCACATCCATACATGACCACTGGAAAAACCATAGCTTTGACCAGATGGACTTTGTTGGCAATGTGATGTCTCTGCTTTTTAATATGCTATCTAGGTTGGTCATAACTTTCCTTCCAAGGAGAAAGGGTTTTTTAATTTCACGGCTGCAGTCACCATCTGCAGTGATTTGGAGCCCAAAAAAATAAAGTTGACACTGTTTCCACTGTCTCCCCATCCATTTCCCATGAGGTGATGGGACCAGATGCCATGATCTTAGTTTGCTGAATGTTAAGCTTTAAGTCAACTTTTTCACTCTCCTCTTTCACTTTCATCAAGAGGCTTTTCAGTTCCTCTTCACTCTCTGCCATAAGGGTGATGTCATCTGCATATCTGAGGTTATTGATATTTCTTCCAGCAATCTTGATTCCAGCTTGTGCTTCTTCCAGCCCAGCGTTTCTCATGATATACTCTGCATATAAGTTAAATAAGCAGGGTAACAATATACAGCCTTGACGTGCTCCTTTTTCTATTTGGAACCAGTCTGTTGTTCCATGTCCAGTTCTAACTGTTGCTTCCTGACCTGCATACAGGTTTCTCAAGAGGCAGGCCAGGTGGTCTGGTATTCCCATCTCTTTCAGAATTTTCCACAGTTTACTGTGATCCATGCAGTTGAAGGCTTTGGCATAGTCAATAAAGCAGAAATAGATGTTTTTCTGGAATTCTCTTGCTTAACTGATGATCCAGCGGATATTGGCCATTTGACCTCTGGTTCCTCTGCCTTTTCTAAAACCATCTTGAACATCTGGAAGTTCTCCGATCACGTATTGCTGAAGCCTGGCTTGGAGAATTTTGAGCATTACTTTACTAGCGTGTGAGATGAGTGCAATTGTGTGGTAGTTTGAGCATTCTTTGGGATTGCCTTTCTTTGGGATTGGAATGAAAATTGACCTTTTCCAGTCCTGTGACCACTGCTGAGTTTTTCCAAGTTGCCAGCATATTGAGTGCAGCACTTTCACAGCATCATCTCTTAGGATTTGAAATAGCTCAACTGGAATTCCATCACCTCCACTAGCTTTGTTTGTAGTGATGCTTTCTAAGGCCCACTTCACTTCACATTCCAGGATGTCTGGCTCTAGGTGAGTGATCACACCATTGTGATTATCTGGCTCGTGAAGATCTTTTTTGTACAGTTCTTCTGTGTATTCTGGCTACCTCTTCTTAATATCTTCTGCTTCTGCTAGGTCCATACAATTTCTGTCCTTTATCGAACCCATCTTTGCATGAAATGTTCCCTTGGTATCTCTAATTTTCTTGAAGAGATCTCTAGTCTTTCCCATTCTATTGTTTTCCTCTATTTCTTTGCATTGATCACTGAGGAAGGTTTTCTTATCTCTCCTTGCTATTCTTTGGAATTATGCATTCAAATGGTAATATCTTTTCTTTTCTCCTTTGTTTTTCACTTCTCTTCCTTTCACAGCCATTGGCAAGGCCTCCTCAGACAATCATTTTGCCTTTTTGCATTTCTTTTCCATGGGGATGGTCTTGATCCCTGTCTCCTGTAGTGTCATGAACCTCCGTCCATTGTTCATCAGGCTTTCTGTCTATCACATCCTTCAAATCTTATCTCCATTCAAATCTTATTTCTACACTCCCAGGTTAACAGAAGAAACTGAAAACATATAGCCTATTTAATCCACATTTATCTTGGTTTCCATATCAAGTACACATTTATTCTATTTCTTCTAATGCAGCATTTCCTAAGGTGTTTTATAAAAATGACCAGTGCTATAAGAATCTCCAAGGGGGAAAACATCACAGGTATATTTTATTTGATTACTTGTCTTTGTTTAACACTTTTCCATTCTATTTGAAAATCAGTTGTTAGTTTCTGTCTCATCATTCTCTTCAAACTTTTCACCTATATTTTGCCTATCCATTTCAAATTCACAGCAAAATGTTTTCCCTTCATTTTTCTTCTTAAGCAGTTCTTTCATTAGTTTCATTTATATCCCCTCTTTTCTTCATGCTCTACAGCTTATCCCTTTCATTTTATCTGTACATTTAATTACTATGTGTGTACGTGTTCAGTTGTGTCCGACTCTGTGCAACCCCTTGGATTGCAGCCCTCGAGGCTCTTTTTGTCCATGGGATTTCCCAGGCAAAAATACTGGAGTGGTTTGCCATTCCCTTCTCTAGGGCATCTTCATGACCCAGGGAGTGAACCTACATCTCCTGAGTCTCCTGCACTGGCGGGCAGGTTCTTTACCACTGAGCCACTTGGTAAGCCCTTTAACTACCATACAGATATCATAAAGCACATACACACATTGCTGACTCAACATTTCTACTCTAAATCCCTACTTTATGCAAAAAAAAAAAAAAAAAATCAGTGAAAACTCAACTATCTACTACAACTCCAAAATCTATCTAATGTTTCAAAGTATTTTGTTTTTGCACTGAGTTATTCAAGGAAAGAGAGTTCAGTTCAGTCACTCAGTCATGTTTGACCCTTTGCAACCCCAAGGACTGCAGCATGACAGGTTTCCCTGTCCATCACCAACTCCCGGAGTTTACTCAAACTCATGTCCACCAAGTTGGTGATGCTATCCAACCATCTCATCCTCTCTCGTCCCCTTCTCCTCCTGCCTTCAATCTTTTCCAACATCAAGGTCTTTTCCAATGAGTCAGTTCTTTGCATCAGGTGGCCAAAATATTGGAGTTTCAGCTTCAGCATCAGTCCTTCCAATGAGTATTCAGGACTGATTTCCTTTTGTTTATGTAATTAATAGATATTTACTTTTTATTGGTATTTCAATATATCTGGAGTTCGTGTTTGTCCTGAAAGCTATATTATGGTACATAAAAGATAGGGCAGAATTAGGAAACTAAATCCCTGTCACGATACAGTTCTTCTAAAGCCTAGGGCATTCAACGAACATGATGTCTACAAGTACTTCCTTTAAAGGCTTAACCGTAGACTCATATGATGAATGAGGACTGAAGAAATCATTTTCACTAGAAGGAACCTTGCTCTCCCTCATTTCCACCACACTAAGTAAAACCATCTGAAATTCTCACAAAAATATTCCTGCAAGTATGCCACTTCTTAAAAACTTAATATAGTCACTGCACAAAAGACCACATTCTTGACTGAGATTTACTTACTTTGATACACTATTTTTTAACCTCAGCCAGCATATCTGAGCATGCAAACACTGACTAGCAAACAGCCTGATCTCATGCGTCAGCAACAATATGTTTAGCTATACTTTACTGGAGAAGAGGGTGCAGAGGGTGAAAAGAACACGGTGGGCTATACATCTGGACTGAATTTGTCACACTATACTGCAAATATATAAAATTGCAAACTGCACAAGTTTTCATGGAAGATATTGATGGAGAATAAACAAGAATTACAGAGTGTTTTAACTTTCTTTTCTGATCTAAGATTAATTTAGAGTAAAAAAAAAAATAGTTTAAAATGAAATAGACAAGTAATAAAAAATCAAAGACCTACCACTTAATGTAGACCTAAGGCACATCTTAATGCACTCTTCTTTGTACATTAGATGAGGATTTTCAAAATTGTCTGCACTGAAACTGCTCTCCATAAAACTGAATATTCCCCTATCACTTATTTCCATGAAATATAAGTCATAATAGTCCCATATCAATTTGGTTCATTTTTTAAACATTTTCCAATTCAAATTTTAAAAAAAATCTATTTTCATAGTGCATCTTTTTAGAGTGGTTATTTGCTTACATTCTAGGACACTTTGGGTCTTGAATTTGCCTTTAATGCATTTGCTTTAAAATGTATAGGCTGAATTATTATTTCCTTCCCTGTGGCTTGCTGGTATTTTTTTAGTGAATTGTTTTAAGTTAGTTTGGGCTGATGTTTGTGTAATTTAAGCTTATATTACCATACTATCTGAACTTAAACACATAGTCTCTATGTATAGAAATTCTTATAGATTAAATTCTCAATTATAGATAGCTGTACTTATATATCTTTCAGAAACTGCAGGTTACTCATTACAACATAAATTAAATTTTATCCACAATAAGTGATTCAGTTCAGTTCAGTTCAGTACCTCAGTCGTGTCTGACTCTTTGTGACCCCATGAATCGCAGCACATCAGGCCTCCTTGTCCATCACCAATTCCCGGAGTTTACTCAAACTTATGCCCATCGAGTAGGTGATGCCATCCAGCCATCTCATCCTCTGTCGTCCCCTTCTCCTCCTGCCCCCAATCCATCCCAGCATCAGGGTCTTTTCCAATGAGTAAACTCTTCGCATGAGGTAGCCAAAGTATTGGAGTTTCAGCTTCAGCATCAGTCCTTCCAATGAAAACCCAGGACTGATCTCCTTTAGGATGGATTTGTTGGATCTCCTTGCACTCCAAGGGACTCTCAAGAGTCTGCTCCAACACCACAGTTCAAAAGCATTAATTTTTCGGCGCTCAGCTGTCTTCAGCATCCGACTCTCACATTCATACATGACCGCTGGAAAAACCATAGCCTTGACTAGTCGGACATTTGTTGGCAAAGTAATGTCTCTGCTTTTTAATATGCTATCTAGGTTGGTCATAACTTTTCTTCCAAGGAGTAAGCTTCTTTTAATTTCATGACTGCAGTCACCATCTGCAGTGATTTGGAGCCCAAAAAAATAAAGTCTGACACTGTTTCCACTGTCTCCCTATCTATTTTCCATGAAGTGATGGGACAGGATGCCATGATATTAGTTTTCTGAATGTTAAGCTTTAAGCCAACTTTTTCACTCTCCTCTTTCACTTTTATCAAGAGGCTTTTTAGTTCATCTTCACTTTCTGCCATAAGGGTGGTATCATCTGTGTATCTGAGGTTATTGATATTTCTCCCGGCAATCTTGATTCTAGCTTGTGCTTCCTCCAGCCCAACGTTTCTCATGATGTACTCTGCATATAAGTTAAATAAGCAGGGTAACAATATACAGCCTTGAAGTACTCCTTTTCCTATTTGGAACCAGTCTGTTGTTCCACATCCAGTTCTAACTGTTGCTTCCTGACCTGCATACAAGTTTCTCAAGAGACAGGTCAGGTGATCTGGTATTCCCATCTCTTTCAGAATTTTCCACAGTTTATTGTGATCCACACAGTCAAAGGCTTTGGCATAGTCATTAAAGCAGAAATAGATGTTTTTAAAAACTATCAAATGTGGACACTATTGGTAAGTCAGTATAATTTTAGTGGGAAGGTTATCATATTTGAAAACCAAAAATAAACTATTGTCCAGATGGAGCCACAATAGCTATTAGTTTTGCAATTTTGACCTATCTATTTAGCTACTGGTTTCATTTCACATATGTGTAAAAATACAATTAAAAAAAATTCTTCGCTATGAAGAGTAAGATTCTAATGAATGTATTCATATGAGGACAATATTTTTTTAACCACAAAGTATTACATATTTACTTGTTATTGGAACTAAAGTTTTCTTGCTTTGGTCCCTAGCAAACTGACTTTCTTAGGTCTTTCAATCTCTTTCTATGGACCAAATGGAGGTTTAATGTTCAGTTCAGTCGTTCAGTCATGTATAGCTCTTTGCGACCCCAAGGACTGAAGAACGCCAGACTTACCTGTACATCACCAACTCCAAGAGCTTACTCAAACTCATGTCCATCAAGCCAGTGATGCCATCCAACCATCTCATTCTCTGTCAACCCCTTCTCCTCCCACCTTCAATCTTCCCCAGCATCAGGGTCTTTTCCAATGAGTCAGTTCTTCATATCAGGTGGCCAAAGTATTGGAGCTTCAGCTTCAGCATCAGTCCTTCCAATGAAAATTCAGAACTCATTTCCTTTAGGGTTGACTGGTTGGATCTCCTTGCAGTCCAAGGGACTCTCAAGAGTCTTCTCCAATACCAATGTTCAAAAGCATCATTACCACAGCTTGGCACTCAGCTTTCTTTATGGTCCAACTCTCACATCCATACATGACTACTGGAAAAACCATAGCTTTGACTAGATAGAACTTTGCTGGTAAACTAATGTCACTGCTTTTTAATATGCTGTCTAGATTGGTCATGGCTTTTCTTCCAAGGAGCAAGCATCTATTAGTTTCATGGCTACAGTCACCATCTGCAGTGATTTTGGAGACCAAAAAAATAAAGTTGACACTGTTTCCATTGTTTCCCCATCTATTTGCCTTCAAGTAATGGGACTGGATGCCATGATATTTGTTTTCTGAATGTTGAGTTTCAAGCCAACTTTTTCACTCTCTTCTTTCACTTTCATCAAGAGACTCTTTAGTTCTTTGCTTTCTGCCATAAGGGTGATATCATCTGTGTATCTGAGGTTATTGCTACTTCTCCCAGAAATCTTGATTCCAGCTTGTGCTTCATCCATTCCAGCATTTCTCATGGCGTACTCTGCACATAAGCTAAATAAGCACAGTGACAATATAGTCTTGACGTACTCCTTTCCCAATTTGGAACCAGTCTGTTATTCCATGTCCAGTTCTAACTGTTGCTTCCTGACCTACATACAGATTTCTCAAGAGGAAGGTCAGTTTGTCTAGTACTCCCATCTCTTTAAGAATTTTCCACAGTTTGTTGTGATTCACATAGTCAAAGGCTTTGGCATAGTCAATAAAGCAGAAATAGATATTTTTCTGGAACTCTCTTGCTTTTTCAATGATCCAATGGATGTTGGCAACTTCGTCTCTGGCTCCTTAACGCTTTTCTAAAGGGTTATCTTTTCTAAAACCAGTTTTAACATCTGGAAGCTCACGTTTCATGTATTGCTGAAGCTTGGCTTGGAGAATTTTGAGCATTACTTTACTAGCATACGAGATGAGTGCAATTGTGCTGTAGTTTGAGCATTCCTTGGCATCGCCTTTCTTTGGGATCGGAATGAAAACTGATCTTTTCCAGTCCTGTGGCCAGTGCTGAGTTTTCCAAATTTGCTGGCATATTGAGTGCAGCACTTTCACAGCATCATCTTTTAGTATTTGAAATAGCTCAACTGGAATTCCATCACCTCCACTAGCTTTGTTTGTAGTGATGCTTCCTAAGACCAACTTTGCGTTCTAGAATGTTTGGCTGCAGGTGAGTGATCACACTGCCGTGATTATCTGGGTCATGAAGATCTTTTCTGTATAGTGCTTTTGTGTATTCTTGCCACCTCTTCTTAAGCTTTATGCATACAAAGCACTAATACAGCTGAATTATATTTAAATATTTTCTTCTTTCTCATTCCCTTATGGATTCTCTCACCCCTACTCACTCCCCACTGACACATGGACTGCTCATTGTGAACAATGAAGCAACCCTGTTATTTGGATGACATTTGAGGGAAACATCCTGCCACAAAATACTATATATTTCACATGTGTTTTAAGGGAGTCATATAATTTTTATTATAACTTGCAGAAGAATACAACTGTTTAAAATTTTTTAAACTTAATAGACCGAACATGATGGCAATCATGAAAATGCAAACATCTTTTGACTCTCCATGTAATAATATTAGAGTTTGTTACCTAATGCTTACTTAGGATTCATTTTAAGTGGTATGCTTGAGTAGTCACAGCGTCTGTAATTCAAACTATGGAATTTATGTTTTGCAGTTTCTTATTTATCTTCTACATAGTCTCAAGATTTTCATTACCCCTCAGTTTTAACTTCATAAAGTTTTTAACGTTTTCTGAGAGATAAATCTAAATTACACGATAAAAAGTAATTCATGAACTAATTCCTGTAAATTGTTATCATATCTAATTTTGGGCTATAAAGACACACAAAAGAAGTCAAGAAGTTATTATAATATATCTAATTAATTTTCACTTCCATATACTTGAATTTTATGCAGTGAATATAAAAAGTCTGATATGGCAAAAATTATATTTTATTGGATTAATTTTATGCAGATAGAAAATGCATGTGGGGTGATGGTTTAACATTTAAAATGTAATTTAGCTTTCTATTCCTCATTAAAAATCTAGAATTGGAGTTGTGTAAGATAATATAACATTGAACTCTATTATGATGGATAATTCATGTCTAATGTAAGAAAAGTTTCTAACAGCTCTACCTTATTTTCTAAAGTAGATGGATACCATAGAAAAAAGCAAAGTAGAGTGGGAGAGAAAAAAAGAGAATGGTTAACCTGGAAATCTACTTTTCAAAGGTCAATATTTAATAGTAAAGATACAAAAACAGAAATATGGACAAATGGAACAAAATAGAAAGCCTAAAGATAAGGCACACAACTATGTGCATCTTATCTTTGACAAAGGAGCAAAAATATACTGTCTCCTTTGTTAGACGCTGAAAAAGAGAATGGAGAAAGACACCCACTTCAACAAGTGGTGCTGGGAAAACTGAAACAGATCTTTGTAAAAGAATGAAACTAGAATACTTCCTAACATCATGCAAACAAATAAATAAACTCAAAATGGATTAAAGAAAAATGAGAACAGAAACTACGAAGCTCTTAGAGGAAAACATAGGCAAGATGCTCCTTGCCATAAATCACACCAGATCCTCTTTGACCCACCTCCTAGAGTACTGGAAATAAAAACAAAAATAAAGAAAGGGGACATAATTCAACTTAAAAGCTTTTGCAAAGCAAAGGAAACAAACAAGATTAAAAGACAACCCTTAGAATGAAAGAAAATAATTGCAAGTGAAACAACTGACAAAGGATTAACCCCCAACGTGTATAAGCAGCCTATAAGCTTGATATTAGAAGAATAAACAGCCCAATCATAAAATGGGCAGAAGCCCTAAACAGACGTATCTTCAAGGAAGACATACATTGTGGTATGTCATCCTCGAAGGAAGGCCAATATACACAAGAAAAGATGTTCAACATCACTAATTACTCTAGAAATGCAATTCAAAACTACAGTAAGGTATCAGTTCACACCAGTCATAATGACCATCATCAAAAAACCTATAAACAGTACATGCTGGAGAGGATGTGGGAAAAAGGGAACTCTCTTGCACTGTTGGTGGGAATGTAAACTGATATAGCCACTATGGGGAAAAGTATGGAGATTTCTTAAACAACTAGGAGTAAAACTACCATACAACCTAGGATACACCCTGAGAAAAACCATAATTTTAAAATACACATGTATCCCAATGAGAAAATGACAATTCTAAAACAAGCATGTACCCCAGTGTAAACTGCAGCACAATTTACAATAGCTAAGACATGGAAGCAACCTAGATGTCCATTGACAGAAGAATGGATAAAGAAGATGTGGTATACATCACTCTGCTTGACCACACCAATTGTATGTAATTATTTTATATTGTTACATTAATCATGTTCCCAGTATGGCTTGTAATTATAATTATTTCCTTTTTTTTTTTAATCTGGCTATTGATTGTGAAAACGAGAAACATCTTTGCTACTGTGGAAAAAAAAGAAAATGTGGTACATATATACAATGGAATACTTAGTCAGTTCAGTTCAGTCGCTCAGTCATGTCCGACTCTGCGACCCCATGAATTGCAGCACGCCAGGCCTCCCTGTCCATCACAAGCTCCCAGAGTTTACTACTCAGCCATAAAAAGAACAAATCTGAGACACTTCTAATGAAGTGGATGAACCTACAGCCTGTTATAGAGAGTGAAGTAAGTCAGAAAGAGAAAAATATAGCATCTTAAAGCATGTATATACAATCTAGAAAAATGGTATTGATGAACATATTTGCAGGGAAGGAATGCATATGTGGATACAGAGAATGAACATGTGGACACAGGAGGGGAAGGAAAGAGTGGGACAAATGGAGAAAGCAGCACTAACATATATATACTAATATATGTAAAACAGATAGCTGGTGAGAAGTTGCTATACAACACAGGGAGCCCAGCCTGGTGTTCTGTGATGACCTAGAGGGGTGGGATGAGGGGAGGCATAGGAGGCTCAAGAGAGAGGTATATGTATAATTATGGTTGATTTGCATTTTTGTTCAGCGCAAATGAACACAATTTTGTAAAGCAATTTTCCTCCAATTAAAAAATATAAAAGAAAAAAATAGCAAAGATATATGAGTACATGTAGAGCTTGTCAATGACAATATAGCACACAAAACTTAGTAAGCAAACATTTAAAAACAATTCAAGATAGGACTTTTTAAAAGGGTGACCAAAGTAAATGATAGCACAAATTAATGATTGCCAAAATATCTTTTCATTCCAAGCATAAAGAAAAAATTCTCTTTGCATTTGAGAAAAATATTTCAGTTCAGTTCAGTGGCTCAGTCATGTCCGACTCTTTGCGACCCCATGGACTGCAGCACGCCAGGCTTCCCTGTCCATCATCAACTCCCAGAGCTTACTCAAACTCACATCCATCAAGTCAGTGATACCATCCAACTATCTCATCCTCTGTTGTCCCCTTTTCCTCCTGCCCTCAATCTTTCCCAGCATCAGGGTCTTTTCAAATAAGTCAGTTCTTCACATCAGATGGCCAAAGTATCAGAGCTTCAGCTTCAGCATCAGTCCTTTCAATGAATATTCAGGACTGATTTCCTTTAGGATGGACTGGTTGGATCTCCTTGCAGTCCAAGGAACTCTCAAGAGTCTTCTCCAACACCACAGTTCCAAGGCATCAATTCTTTGTAATAAAACTGATAAAAACTAAAGATATAGAATATCATCTATCTAGCTAACTAGCTTACTAGTTGCCAAAATTCATATTTTCAGTGGCAAAACTTTGTAAGAGGATACTATTATGACTTTTCCTTTGTCTTGGAATATCAGAAGAGAGAGAGCCTAAGACTGAGAAACAGTTGCATTCTTCTACAGTTTAATAATGAAAATCATATAGTTCCTCTAAAATACACATGAAGACTTTGTGGTATCTAGTTGAGCTATGCAAAGTTATTATGAAACATTTGAGAATCTTAACTCGTTACTCATCTAGACAGTTTAATTAGGCTAGACTACATGTCTGGCCCAGGGACACTGAAGAAACTAGGGTGACTGCAGAATAAGAATGTTTCTGTAGAGAGTTATCAGATACCAAGGTGGGTGGACCCTTGAGGAAGACTGAGACTACTTCTCCTTTACTTTAATTCTAGTGATGCTGACGCTATGAGAAGCACATAGAGAATTAGGTATATCTTTTGGCATATATGGATATCAGGAATTGCTATTTAATTTGCAAACAAAAGTCTAAAAACAACAATATACTGGCTGGCAAGAAGGGAACAGATGACTATCCTGAGAACTGCATGGACCAGAAAGTTTGGTCAATAAAGACCTCTACATACGTTCTGTGACCCAGATTTAGAATTGGAAGGCGGGATTTATTTGGATGTGAGTTATTTTACAAAGCACCACCATCAAAAAAATGGCACTGAGAGGAACAGACCAGTGGAAGATAGAGAATATAAGGAGGAGGTCACAACAGGCTATGAGGAGGCATTACCCATGTCAAGGAACTATAGTCCTAAGAACCCAGCAAAGGGGTTTATGAAGAAGCTGAAAAGCACCATCTAAAAGAAAGCATCCGCTTCGGTGCCCCTGATATGCCACACTGCATCTCTCCTTGTTGTTGTAGAAGTCTTTTTCCATTAGACCTGATCCCAGAGGGACCACAGACAGCAGCTTGCAAGAAAGGAAAGAGGCCTAGAGAGCAGCTCAAGCATTTATTGTTCTCCACTCACTCCCACTTTCCAGTCTAAAGAAGCATGAACCTGGATATGGGATGACAGGAAGACGTTTTGACAATAAACTGGACAGGCTGACGCCTGATACTTACTACAAAAGGCCAAGTTTTTATCTGGATGTAAACCAAATAAAGCAAACAAGTCCAGGGAACAATTTTAAAGAATAGCTATGAAACTGAATGGATTTGCTTTAGTGGTATCTTATTGAGACCAGCACATTTAATGCACTAGGTAAGTATAGTAAACACTTCACAAACCAACCAACCAATAAAATCTTTCAATAACTTTTCAGGGATAAACAAAACACAGAAAGAAGAATTAAAACAAGATTTACCTTTACCCAATCCTACAGTGTTTAGGAATGGAAGATATATAACTATGTAATTTAGTGTATGGTACCACATATTTTCTCTGTTAAAGCAGAAAGAGAGGAAGAAAGGAAGACTTTATTCAGGATTATTGTAACAGGACAGAGAGATCAGAACTCAGTTTGAATTCACCTTCATTGGAACAAAGGGCTTCCCTTGTGGCTCAGCTGGTGTTCGATCCCTGGGTTGGGAAGATCCCCCGGAGAAGAGAAAGGCTACCCACTCCAGTATTCTGGCCTAGAGAATTCCATGGACTGTATAGTCCATGGGGTCACAAAGAGTGGACACAACTGAGCCACTTCACACTTCACCACTGAAACAAAAGGCTGGAGAGCTTTTAATAGCTAGAGAGGGAAGGTCAAAAGCCACCTGCTTTACACTGGACTCACCCAAAGGAAAATTATTCTCTTATCTTCCGGAGAGGTTGTTTAACAGCTTACAGAAAGACACCCAACCAAGTTAGGATCCTGCCCTCCTCATAAAACCTAGACAAAGCTGTACTATCTTCCTGGATGATGACATTTCAAAGGAATGGCTCCCAGTACTTGACAATCCTGGGTTATAAAACTGGCAGGAGGCTTTTTAAAAAGATTTACATCTCAAAGGGGCAGAGAAAGGATTCACAAATATTTTTAAAGTAAATGCTCTAAGGAAAGTTATTGCATATTAATGCATAAAATGCATTTTATGCATTAATATAAAATGAACTGATATCTTTCTACAGCTGAATCTTAATACTTAAACTTTAGCTTGTCACACTTTTTTATTCAATTAGCTTTCACTTACTTTAGAGATGAAAGGATCAAAATAAACAACCCAAATGCTTTTACTTAAATGAATCCAGTTAAAAGAACCTAAAGAGTGGAACAAAATATTTTCCTAAAACACATTTTAGTAGTAAATCTACAGATTTAAATAATCACTACTGAGATTCAAATGAGTGGCCTGGAAGAGTAAGCATTATAAATACCTAAACTTCAAGATAAAATGCAAATAACTGAAAAATGAGGGGTAATTATGAGATTTGCCAGGTTTTTTTTTTTTTTTTTGGTCAGTATTTGTATTCAATTCTGTCTCTAACACTTTTAGTCAAACACATGATTTTACTTTTGTTTGTAAGGAGTGTTTATACTATGCCTCACCATACAATGCATTGTTCTTTTTCCATTACTTCCCAATTTCTCCCCTATTTCTTCCTCTCTAGGTGAAAACATTTTTAATCTTCCCTTTCTCCAATTCATCTTTTCCTTTTCATACCTCCAGTGCATCTGTAGCATTGCAAAAATAAACAGAAATATTTTTTATATGTGTAAGAAAGTGGGGTTTAATTCTGAAAACAGGTGCAAGGAAAGGTTTGGATAGGTGTAGGAATCTGAGGGCTATGCATGATGCTGGTACCTTGTACTACTGACTCAGGTGATCTGATCTTTGAGTTTAGCTGCTGTTGTCATTGAAAGTGGTTTCTCAACTGTCAAGTCGCTGCCTTACTTAAAAACAGGAATAAACAAATCTGTGAAAAGTCTGTTGCACAAACTTGGGAAGTGAATCTATTTAATGGAAATTACCTACAACCACAAAAGTGGCAAAGAAGGATGAGATGTTTTGCTGTGTTTCACCTATCCAGCATCTTCTGAAGGAGTAGCCTCTACCTACTAGAAGGAAGTAAAAATGTGCACTAAATGTCAATTGATTACATGCAACACAGAAGAGCCTTTATCTGCTCAATATATAAATGTATCCATCTACTTGCCATAAATTCTAACTTAGAAACAACAGTAATACATAATACATTTCCTGCTCAAGGGAAAAAAAAAAAAAAAAACATTGCTCAGTCCCTCCTCAAATTGGAAGGGCAAGGTCATCTCAGTCTTTGTAGTTCTTTGTGCATGAGAATTATTCCACTTCTGGCTAATTACAGCTACTCTACATATTCTACAACCTAACGGATGAATTATTTAAGTAGCTACCAACAATAATCTTAAAAAATAACGCAAAAAATAAGAGGATAGCTGATTTCTACAAAAATCATATATAGATTCAGTAAGATTAAGAATAGCTATTATATTCTTGATATTTTCACTTTGTCATAAGCTTATTTATAACAGTCATCCTTTATTATTTAAATTTCCCCTCAGTTTTAAGATACATTCTTTAGTTAATTAGCAGTTTTTAACTGATAGAAAGTGAAGTTGCTCAGTCGTGTCCAACTCTTTGCCACACCATGGACTGTAGCCTACCAGGTTCCTCCATCCATGGGATTTTCCAGGCAAGAATACTGGAGTGGATTGCCATTTCCTTCTCCAGGAGACCTTCCCGACCCAGGGATTGAACCCAGGTCTACCACATTGTAGGCAGACACTTTACCGTCTGAGCCCCCAGGAAAGCTCTTTTTAACCTAACTGATAGTGCAACTTAAATAGTTATATGTGAAATATCTGAGTGTTGAGGGTCCTGCCTGGATGAGTTACTACAGTTGTTTACTAATTTTTACCCCTGGATATGGAAGTACCAGGGTCATCCCAGATAATCCCCTAGCCTCCAGACATAGTCCTACTGTCACAATCCCACATTCCTTAACAATAAGAATAAATTACTCCAGATAACATAGCGACGTGCATTTGACCTAATTTTTTTAATGATGTGAAGAACCTATATTTTCAGAGAAGGGCTCTCAATACCCAATTTAATAAAATCACTGTTAGGCCTTTTAATGGAAGCATCTCCCTAATAAGTCCTCTAGATGAACCATGCCTAAAGATAAAAGAGGAGAAGAAAAAAATGTAGAGATGGGTCAGTAGATGTCAGGTTGAAAAAGCCATTCCTTATTCCATCCCTTGGTTTAGGTTCAAGCATACTGACTATGGTGTAAATAGCACCATATCTAATTTGTTGGTTTAGAATATGTATAACCTTTATAAGAGTATCTAAATTTGTATGATTTAGGTTACTGGCTGGTACTTTATTACATCTTCAAAAAAAAAAAAAAAAAGAACCATGTCATAATATTATAGTGGGCTTCCTGCCTCTCAGTAAATCAATTACATCAAAAATAAAGAAGGGAAAAGCCATTGCATCATATCAATAGACACCAAAAGGGCATTTGATAAAATTCAAGAGAGCTGACTAATAAAAACTCCTAAGGATCACTGGACTAGAAGGCAATTAAATAAGTGTAATAAAGACTATCTATTGATATTCAAAAATAATTATATCTAAAGTATTTATCAGAGATTAATAAGAAAAACAAATAACAAATAGAAGTCCAGGAACAGATGTTTTCACCAGTGAATTCTAATAAACAATTTCATAAGTGAATTCTACCAAACATTTAGAAAAGAATTAACAACTATCTTTCTCAATTTCAAAAAACTGCAGAGAAGGAATAAGGAATACTTCAAATTTTATTCTATGAAAGGCAGTATCACTGTGGTATGAAAACCAGCAAAAATACGTTAAAAAAAAAAAAATTACAGGTGAATAGTACTGATGAACATATTTGCAAAAATCCCAAACAAAACATTAGCAAACCAGATTCAACAATCTTTTTAAAACGATTATACACCATGATCAAGTATGATTTATATCAGGAATGCAAGCAATTTTTAATATCTGCAAATCAATTCATGTGATAAACCACATTAACACATTAAAGAAGAAAAACTACATGATCATCTCAGCAGATGAAGAAAAAGACTTTAACAAAATTCAACATTCATGTATTTATGATTAAAAAAAAAAAAAAAAAGAACTCTCCACAAAGTAGGAATATAGCAAACATAACCTCAACATAAGAATGGCCATATATGACAGACCCACAGTCAACATCATAGTCTGGTGAAAAGCTGAGTATTTCCATCAATATCGAGAACAAGACAAGGATGTCTATTTTCACTACTTTGATTCAACATAAATTTGAAAGTCTTAGCCACAGCAATCAGAGGGGAGAAAAAAAAAGAAAAGGAATCCAATTTAGAAAGGAAAAAGTTAAACTGTCACTGTATATATATATGGCATGATACTTACAACATACAGAAAATCCTAGACACACCAGAAAACTACTAGAACTCATCAATGAATTTGGTAAAATTGCAGGATACAAAATTAATACACAGCAATCTGTTACATTTCTATACTCTTAACAACAAAACAGCAAAAAGAAAAATTAAGGAAACAATCCCATTTGCCATCACATTAAAAGAATAAATTACCCAAGAGTAAGTCTAACTAAAGAGATAAAAAATCTGTACTATGAAAAATATTGTTTAAGAGCATACTACCCAAGGCAAACTACAGATTCAGTGCAATCTCTAACAAAATACCAGTGGCATTTTTCTCAGAATTAAAACAATTTTAAAATTTGTATGGAAACACAAAAGACCTAAAATAGCCAAAAATATTATGAGAACGAAGAATTGAGCTGAAAGAATCATGCTCCCTGACTTCAGACTGAACTACAAAGCTATAGAATCAAAACAGTATGGTATTAGCACAAAAATAAACACAGAGATCCATGGAACTAAATGAAGAGACCAGAAATTAACCTATACACATTTGATCAATGCACCTACAACACAGGATACAAGAGTATACAAAAGAAAAATGACAGTCTCTTCAATAAGTGGTGCTAGGAAAACTGGAGAGCTACAGGTGAAAGAACAAAATTAAAACGTTCTGTAACACTATATACAAAAGTAAAACTGATAGTAAAGCAAAACTTTAAATATAAGACCAGAAGCCATAAAACTCCTAGAGGAAAACAGGCAGAATAAAGTTCTACAGAAATTGTAACAATGTTTTTTGGGGGAATCTGTCTCCTAAAGCAAAGAAAATAAAGGCAAAAATAAACATATGGGACCTAATTAAACTTAAAAGCTTTTTCAGAGCAAAGAAAACTATTGATAAAAAGACAGTACACTGAATGGGAGAAAATACTTGCAAAGTATACAGTCTAAAGAGAATTAATACCCAACTTAGACAAACAGCTCATACAATTTAGCATCAAAAATACAAAAAAGCCAACTAAAAAATGGGCATAAGAATTGAAAAGGCATTTTCCCAAAGAGGAAACACAGATTGCCAACAAGCAAATAAAAAGGAAATGGATCATCCATAAAATGCAATCAAAACCACAAAGATATACCATCTCACACCTGTCAGAATGCCTATTATCAAAAAGAAAATTAACAAATGTTAGCAAAGATGTGGAAGAAAGAGAACCCTCGCATACTTTTTGTGGGAATGTAAATGGATGCAGGCACAAGGGATAAGAGTATGGAGGTTTCTCGAAGAATTAAGAATAGCGCTACCATATGACCCAGCAATTTCACTCCTGGATATATATCTGAAAAAAATTAAAAAATAAATATAAAAAAGCTAATTTGAAAAGATACATGTATTGCAATGTTCGTGGCAGCATCAATCACAATTGCTGAGATATGGAAGCAATCTAAGTGTTCATCCGCAGGTGAATGGATAAAGATAAAAGGGCATGTGTGTATATATATGTGTGTGTATATATATATGTATATGTATACACACACACACATATACAATGGAATACTACTCAGCCATAAAAAATAATGGAACTTTCATTTTGGATAACATGGATATATTTGGAGGGTATTGTGAAATACGTCCGATAGAGATAGAGAAAGACAAATACCATATTTTATCACTTATATGTGAAATCTTAAAATATAACTAGTGAATATAACAACAACAACAACAACAACAAACAGTCTCACCAATAGAAAACAAACTAGTGGTTACTGGTGGGAACAGGAAAGAGGGAGGGGAAACACAGGGGTAAAAGAGTAACAGACACAAACCACTAGGCGTAAAATAAGTTATAAGGATATATTGTTCAACATGGAGAGTATAGCCAATATTTTATAATAGCTATAAAAGGACTGTAACTGTTAAAATTTGTGAATCACTGTGTCCTACACCTATAACTTAAATTGCACGTCAAAAACACTTCAATTAAAGAATAATAAATGTAATAAACATTGAAGAGATGAATTGATATTACAAAGAGGAAAGTATTCAAAAGACTGATAAAAAATGGGAGATGCACTAATTCAAGAATAATCAAAAAAAAAATGTGAATTAAAGATACATTGAAATATCTCAAATACTGAAATATCTGAGAATATCCTTCAGTTATTCCACACTGTCAATTTATGAGTTACAAAGTACTTTTAATTTCAAGTAAGGAAGAGGAACGAATAAAGGAAAATAGAAAAATAATTTGGAAACAGAGCATAAGTGAAAGTGAAAGTGAAGTTGCTCAGTCGTGTCCGACTCTTTGCGACCCCGTGGACTGTAGCCTACCAGGCTCCTCTGTCCATGGAATTTTCCAGGCAAGAGTACTGGAGTGGGTTGCCATTTCCTTCTCCAGGGGATCTTGCCGACCCAGGGATCAAACCCAGGTCTCCCACATTGTAGGCAGATGCTTTACCATCTGAGCCACCAGGGAAGTCTGGAAACAGAGAATATGTTACAATTAAAACAGAGAATATGTTACAATTAAAAGAGTTAAAACTGGAGAAATTCCATACTCAAATTAGAAAAGGTTGTTTTAAAAAGAATATAAAGTAATACAATTTTATAAAATTTATGATTATAATTATAGAGATAATTTAAGGTAAAAGCATCTCTGTATAGAGATGCAAGCCTATATTGACATGATCAGAGGAAATGCAGATGGTTATCACTGTTCCAGAGAAAAACAACCTCTATGCTATGAATTCAGTTAACTAAAATGTATGATTGGAATTAATTTACATATGATTATAAGAGCAATGAATATTTTTCACATTAAATTTCTCTAAGATACTATATATCATGAAAATATTAGAAGAAATATGGTGAAATACAATACTAGCTATTATTATTTTCATGTCTCTAATTATATAAGCAATATACCAAAATAAAATTGTTAAGTAAAAATTAAATAATAATTCAAATGTTATATCATGATATTAAGAAATATATGACAATCTTTCCATAATAGGATGATCAATGAAACAAAATAGAAGATGCACAAGTAACTGGCATATATAATATAGTGTATCATAAAGATGGAATTTTAAATCATTTAAGAAAAGTTGAAATATTTTAGGTAAAATTGAAACTTTTTGTTGGTCGTTTGAACCATAAAGCTGTGCTGCTCTCCTTGTGTTAAAGGAAAGAAGGAAGAAAAGAAGGGAAGGGGAGTCAGAGAAGAGAGAGAATATTTAAATGTGAAGCTAAATGGTAAAAGTATTTCAGTGAATCATATTTTTATAATAGGAAAGTCCTTAATTTCCATGGTATAAATTAATAAAATTGATTACCACAAATGCGGCAAACATAAAACATAGATCCAAAACCATATAAAAATATGTAAAACTAAAGGCAAATTTTACAGAGAAGGCAATGGCACCCCACTCCAGTACTCTTGTCTGGAAAATCCCATGGACGGAGGAGCCTGGTAGGCTGCAGTCCATGGGGTCAGAGAGTGGGACACGACTGAGCGACTTCACTTTCACTTCTCACTTTCATGCATTGGAGAAGGAAATGGCAACCCACTCCAGTGTTCTTGCCTGGAGAATCCCAGGGACGGGGGAGCCTGGTGGGCTGCCGTCTATGGGGTCGCACAGAGTCGGACACGACTGATGTGACTTAGCAGCAGCAAAGGCAAATTTTAACAAATAGTTTCTGACAGTTCCATAACAATGACCTACAATCTAGCGATGGCTTGAAGTGAACAGTGTGTTGGATTCATGATCTCCAAAGAAGAAGACATAGCTTCTGGACCAGGGACCAGGTTTGATCACTCAAGAGCTTTCGTGTAGCAGTTTTATTAAAGTACGAAAAGGTACAGAGAAAGCTTCTGACATCGACATCATAGGGGGACAGAGAGTGCCCCCCTCGATAGTCTTACCAAGAAAGTTATATACTTTTTTAACTGATTATTACAATAAATAAAAGAATGCTTCAAGTCTGTAAAGATCTTACTAGACCCGTTCCCACAATTTACATTTTAAGATTACAGGATTACAGCTAACAATAGAAAGATCTTACCAGACCCACTCCCATAATATACATATTAAGATAACAGGAGAGATAAGAAAGCCTTCCTCTGTGATCAGTGTAAAGAAATAGAGGAAAACAATAGAATGGGAAAGACTAGAGATCTCCTCAAGAAAATTAGAGATACCAAGGGATATTTCATGTAAAGATGGGCTCAATAAATGACAGAAATCATATGGACCTAAAAGAAGCAGAAGATATTAAGAAAAGGTGGCAAGAATACACAGAAGAACTATACAAAAGAGATCTTAATGACCCAGATAATCATGATGGGGTGATCACTCACCTAGAGCTAGACATCCTGGAATGCAAAGTCAAGTGGGCCTTAGGAAGGATCACTACAAACAAAGCTAGTGGAAGTGATGAAATTCCAGCTGAGTTATTTCAAATCCTAAAAGATGATGCTGTGAAAGTGTTGTACTCAGAATGCCAGCAAATTTGGAAAACTCATCATAACCATAGGACTGGAAACGGTCTGTTTTCATTCCAACCCTAAAGAAAGGCAATGCCAAAGACGGCTCAAACTACTGCACAATTGTACTCATCTCATACACTAACAAAGTAATGCTCAAAATTCTCCAAGCCAAGCTTCAACAGTATGTGAACCATGAAACTCCAGATGTTCAAGCTGGATTTAGAAAAGGCAGAGGAACCAGAGATGAAATTGACAAAATCTACTGGATCATCAAAAAAACAAGACAGTACCAGAATAACATCTATTTCTGCTTTATTGACTACGCCAAAACCTTTGACTGTGAGGATCACAACAAACCGTGAAAAATTCTTAACGAGATGACCTGCCTCTTGAGAAATGTGTATGCAAGTCAAGAAGCAACAGTTAGAACTGGGCATGGAACAACAGATGAGTTCCAAATCAGAAAAGGAGTACATCAAGGCTGTATATTGTTACCCTGCTTATTTAACTTATATGCAGAGAACATCATGAGAAATGCTGGGCTGGATGAAGCACAAGCTGGAATCAAGATTTCTGGGAGAAATATCAATAACCTCAGATACACAGATGATACCCCCCTTATGGCAGAAAGCAAAGAACTAAAGAGCCCTCTTGGTAAAAGGGAAAGAGAGTGAAAAAGTTGACTTAAAATGCAACATTCAGAAAACTAAAATCGTGGCATCTGGTCCCATAACATTATGGCAAATAGATGGGGAAACAATGGAAACAGTGGGAGACTTTATTTTGGGGGGGCTCCAAAATCACTGCAGATGGTGACTACAGTCATGAAATTAAAAGACGCTTGCTCCTTGGAAGAAAAGCTATGACCAACCTAGACAGCATATTAAAAACAGAGACATTACTTTGCCAACAAATGTTTGTCTAGTCAAAGCTATGGTTTTTCCAGTAGTCACATATGGATGTGAGAGTTGGACTATAAGGAAAGCTGAGCCCTGAAGAATTGGTGCTTCTGAACTGTGGTGTTGGAGAAGACTCTTGAGAGTCCCTTGGACTGCAAGGAGATCCAACCAGTCCATCCTAAAGGAGATCAATCCTAAATATTCATTGGAAGGACTGATGTTGAAGCTGAAACTCCAATACTTTGGCCACCTGATGCAAAGAACTGACTCATTTGAAAATACACTGATGATGATAAAGATTGAGGGCAGGAGGATAAGGGGATGACAGAGGATGAGATGGTTGGATGGCATCACCAACTCAATGGACATGAGTTTGAGTAAGCTCCAGGAGTTGGTGATGGGCAGGGAAGCCTGGCATACTACAGTCCATGAGGTTGCATAGAGTCAGACAGTACTGAGCCATTGAACTGAACTAAACTGAAGATAACAGGATTAGTCAAAACGTTTTCAAGGAGAAACTGTTCTCAAGCTGGATACATTGTTGTTAAATAATCCTTAGCACAGAGTTAAACTGAGTTGTTTTGTTGTGTAATCATCATCTCTAGGCTTAAAGAAAAAAAACATTCTATGTGACTAAGACCAAAGAATGTAGAGGGGAAAAAAAGTGGGGGGGGGGGGGGAAGGTTGTCCTTTCCTCCTCCTTGAGAATTCCAGACCCCTATCTCCTCCTCAAGAGCCCCAGACCCGTTTGTCCTCTTCAGGGACCCCGGACTTATCAACCTGCTTAGGAAACGAGTGTCTCACTAGGCTTAACATAACAGAAATGTATTCTTCCACTGTTTTGGAGGCCCACAGTTTGAAATCAGGAGGTGGCTCTGAAAGAGAATCTCCTTAATGTCTTTCTTCAAGCATCTAGTAGTTGCTGGCAATATCTGGCATTTCTTGACTTGAAATCCCATCTCTCCAATATCTGCCTGTCTTCCCATAACTTTCTCCCTGTGTATCCATGTATTATTTCTCCTCTTATAAAGACACCAGTGCTTGAACTTAGGGTCCATGCTAATCCAGCATTACTCAACCTTATCACATCTGTAAATGCCCTATTTCCAAATAAAGTTATTTTCAAAGAACTCAGGAATTATGACTTCAGCATATCACTTTGAGGGACCCACAATTTCTATTAGCTTCACACTCAGAACACTTACTGAACATTGCACATATATAATTAATAAAATAGACACTGGTTCATTAAACCAATAAGCTACCTTTTGAAATCATTCATCTTACTTTTGTCCCTTGATTTACTGTTAGTTTTAGTTTTTAATACATCAGGAAGTAAATTATCTCATAAAACCAAGTAATAACTATATACTGTGTGTACACAAGTTCACATGCAATAAAAGAATATATATGAAATGCCTACATTGTATTTAAGGATTGCTTTGGGGTAGGACAATTCTTTAGAGAATATGGATATAGATCATGGTGATGATTTCACAGATGAGTGTGTGTGTGCATGTTTGCTCAGTCATGTCCAATTCTTTGTGACCCCATGGACTGTAGCCTGCCAGGGTCCTCTGTCCATGGAACTTTTGAGGCAAGAATACTGGAGTAGGTTGTCATTTCCCATTCCGTCTCAGTAGTCATGTATAGACATAAGAAGGCTGAGTGCCAAAAAATTGATGCTTTCAAACTGTGGTGGTGAAGTACACTCTTGAGAGTCCCTTGGACAGCAAGGAGATCAAACCAGTCAATCCTGAAGAAAATAAACCCTGAATATTCATTGGTAGGACTGATGCTGAAGCTGAAGCTCCAATACTTTGACCACCTGATGTGAAGAGTCAACTTACTGGAAAAGACTCTGATGCTGGGAAAGATTGAGGTAAGAGGAGAAGGGGGCATCAGAGGATGAAATGGTTGAATGGCATCACTGACTCAATGGCCAGGAGTTTGCACAAACTCTAGAAGATAGTGAAGGACAGGGAAGCTTGGTGTGCTGCAGTTCATAGGGTCACAAAGAGTTAGGTATGACCTAGTGAATGAACAACAGCCCCGTCACAGATATATACTTATCTCCAAACTCATTAGGTTGTGAACACTGAATACATACAGATTTTGTATGTTAATCATAATTAGTCATTTAAAAAAATACTGTGAATTATTCATTCTTGTATATGCTATTTTTCTTTCAAAGATAACTTAGAGTTACACTTGTATTAGATTGTTCAGTCTTCTTCATTAATACTCTTAATAAAGCCCCCAAGCTCATGTAGCACATTTCCATACATTCTCAGTTTTTAAATGAAATTTGACTGATTCATTTTGGATACACATGAAGGTGTTTTTCTATGATATCACAATAAATAAATGCCAATTTGCCTTGTAATATTTTATGTAACCAGTTGTAACCATTTCAAACATTACCTGAGTTACTAATCCCATATGCTAGGGATTTCTTTAACTGATATTTGCCCTTAGAGGACTGAGTATTGCTGTACAGTATTCACAGATAAGTTATTTTTAAATGTTTTCTCACATACATATGTGTGGAAAGTTTTAACAAGAAGCCATAAAAACTCTATGACATGATTTCTTTTTTTATATAAAGTAATTTTCTAGAGTAACAAAGAAAAAATTATTAGCAGTATCATTTTTACCAAGGATTTTAGCATTAGAGGCCAAACTGTGGACCCATTGATATGTCCTAAAATTACTTGAGAGACCACTGTCCAGACAGCCCACCAGAGGCCAAGGGACTTGCATCTGGGTGTGCTGGATGCTGGGGAATAGAGAAGAGGTGGAAACCCTTGTCAATCACCCAGAGTCTGTGTTTGGTCTGAATAGAGAGCTCCGCTCACTGAAAGCTTGAATCCCTTTGTCCCTGGTATGCATTCTTTTATCACCAAACCTTATGAGAGAGAAAAGAAAGTGCAGGGAGGCCCCTTTTTAGAATTCGTTATTTAGTGCAGCTGTGCACAGATTTAAAAATCATTCTGTGATTTTTCAATTTACTCTCTTCTAAAGCTGATAATGCTTGAGGGGTGTGCAGAAGAGAGATTACAGACAGGTAATGGGAATGACAGGAACACTTGCTTTCTGCTATGGTCTATCTGAAAAATTATCCTACTTTGATGAATGGAAACCTGATGTGTGAAGAAACATAGAAATATGGCAAAATGTAAATTAAATGTCCCTTTTATATTCCAAGGAAAATACAAGTTATGTTTAGAATTGGGCTCTTTCCAGATGCAACTGAATGACAAGCTCTGTGCGGCCTAAAGGAAACACTTTCTTTAGACAGAAAAAAGGAATGAGCCTACACCTTTGTTTCTCTTTGTATGCTGTATGGCAAAAGTTTTGGAAGCTACTTTTTATGTACCATTACTGCTAGAGCAGCATGTACCAAACTGTGCTCTAAGTAACTGAAAAATACAATAAGAAGCTCCTTAGCCACAAATTCTCTATGTTTTGAAAATGTTAGTAACATATTTCTTCTAATAATTTGGTTTCAATATACATGTTATTTATGACTTAATTACTTGCCATTTAGTTATCTGATAAATAACCCTCTGGGAAAAAAAAAAAAAAAAAAAATAACCCTCTGGGAATTCAAGAGGGTAAAGGAAAGATTGATAGACAGCCTACTGCCTTGAAGTCAGATATTCTGATGAACTAGCGCATAGATCATGTGCCCTCACTATATGCTACCTTTGATCGGAAGTTCTTTGCATTAATTCCTTTCATCTTCACAGTTGTGAGTTAGGTGTTAAATTAATTCAGTAAGGATGCTGTGGGCTTCCCTGGTTGCTCAGATGGTAAAGAATCTGCCTGCATTGCGAGAGACCTGGGTTCGATCCCTGGGTCAGGAGCATCCCCTGGAGAAGGGAATGCCACCCACTCCAGCATTCTTGTCTGGAGAATTCCATGGACAGAAGAGCCTGGAAGGCTACAGTTCATGGGGTAGCAAAGAGTTGGACACGACGGAGTGAATTTCATACAGGGATGCTATTAGACTGAAATGGCTCTATTGCCATGGAGGCATGTGTAAGCAAATCAAAATCTAAGGCTTTAGATGCTTCTTGGTTTATAAAATGGAAATGTAAGACCAACCAACCACAGTCAAATAGGCATTAAATGATAGTCAATCATATGATATTCTTGCTTGTTTTCCACTTCTTTGTAAATCTTTCCCTGAGCTCATACACAATGCGCTGCTCCCAACAATTTTCAGTTCAGGGCTGTCTGATCTCAATTAATTTTTGCTCAAATAAATGCTTAAACTGTTTCTTATTCCTCAATTTATCTTTTATCATAAGTAAGGTAAGTATCATCTTTTACCAAAGGTAAAGCAATTCACCCCTTGGTGACAGAACTGAAATGAAGATAAATGTTTCAAAATGACAGCTGTCATCCTGTTTGTTTAACCTATACCCTGAGCACATCATGAGAAATGCTAGGCTTCCTGAGTTACAAGCAGGAATCAAGATAGGTGGGAGAAACATCAACAACCACAGATACGCAAATGATACCACTCTAATAGCAGAAAATGAAGAGGAACTAAGAAGCCTCTTGATGAGGGTGAAGGAGGAGAGTGAAAAAGCTGGCATAAGACTAACTATTAAAAAAAAAAAAAAAAAAAAAACAAAGATCATGGCATCCAGCCCCATCACAACATGGCAAATAGCAGGGTCTTTGTGACCCTATGGACTGTAGCTTGCCAAGCTTTATCCATGGGATTCTCTAGGCAAGAATACTGGAGTGGGCTGCCATCCCCTCCTCCAGGAGATCTTCTTGACCCAGGGGTTGATTGAAACCATGTCTCTATGTCTCCTGCATTGGCAGGCCAGTTCTTTACCACTAGCGCCACCTGGGAAGCCTACATAGATACATATATGCATATATGTATGTATGTATATATGTCAAATTTGTGGGTAAGGATATGAATTATCAACAATGAGAAGACATAAAAGAAAAATTACAGGAACTTGAAGAGACATTTTCACAAAAAGGATATACTTTATGGGTGACAAATACACAAAAAGGTGCTTACTGTCATTAATCATTGGAGAAATACAAATTTAAATCAAAATTAGGACCACTACTCATTTATTGGAATGCGTTAAAAATGAAATAAAATAAAACAATAACAATAAAATAAAACAGTAATGACAATAACAAGTGCTGACAAGGAAGTAAGTAACTGAATGTCTCATACAGTGTTGGTGAGAAGGTCAAAAATTACCAGCAACTTGGAAGAGTGTCTGGTAGCTTCCTGATTTATTTTTAAGCTTTTTCTTAAATAATTACTTCTCAAAAATGGAATTATGTTTTGAAAGTCTGGGTCACTAAGAAATACAACCTAATTATGCTTCGAGACACAAATTCCCCTTGTGGGTTTATACTATCATATAAAAATTTTCCCTTAGTCAAATAATTTTAAGAAAAGCTAGCAAGGAATAACAAGCATATCATATGAATTATGGGCAAGTGGAAATGGTTTCTATCATATGAAATAACACATACAATAACAGCAATACGGTCCACAATGTGTCACCATAGACATGCTAAAATCACTGAGGGGCATGCTCAGAAGGTTCCTTTCTCATTATCAGTTTCCCCATTCATCAACTAGTATACCTTAAACTTCTCAAATGCTTCTAGGAGTCTCTAAGCAAACGTAATTTGAAGTAAAGTAACTTCAAATCTATCTTTTCAAATATACATCAAGAATGAAATTCTATGTAGTTAAGGTACGTATAGTCCTCTGATAGATATTGCTAACAGAATAGGCAATCAACTTGAATTTTCATGTTTTGATCTGAAATTTTATTAATTCTCATATATTCTTATTTTACTCTGCTGTCTCTAAGGCTATCTCTGTTCTGTTCAGTTGCTAAGACTCTTTACGACCCCATGCACTGCAGCACACCAGGCACCCCTGTCCTTAGGACACCCCAAAATGCTGTGTTTTTTCATTTCTTTCCTAAAGTACATTTGTATTGCTGATGACTATCAAATTTCTGAAGTAAGCAGACTGGTTCAGAACATTTTGGTATATCATTAAGACCAGAATGGAAAAATAAAGCACCTCTATATTGCAGCAAAATTGTTTCTGCATTATTTAATAAATAAGAATTGAGTAATTATGATATTTTAATTATTTTAAATGTTTACACTATTTTCCTATTAATAGAGAAAAATAAGAACATATTGTATGTATATTTAATTATACCCCATCTTATTCTCCAAAGCATTTTTGGAAATTTCAGGAGAAACAGAATAAAACAATGTAAGACACATTAGAAATAGAGAAGCTATTAAGACTGAGAAAAACATAAAATGAAAGCAAATATGTACACAAATGAGTCTCAGGACTCACATTATTTATACCTAAAAATCTAGGTTTCCAGACAAATAAAATACAAATACCAAGAAGACAGACAAAGAATTTTGGAAAGTAAAGTTCCTTTACTTTCAGCAGAATCAAAGATTGTTCAATGAAACATAGTTAGTCCTGACAATAAACAGAATTTTCAAAAAGAAAATACCTTTTAGTATGTACAAAAGAGTTTCATAAACATTTTATATATATAGTAAGTGTCATAGTTTCTGTCAATTTAGATGGTTGAAATTTTATACAAATACAGTGAAAACATCATTTTCTGGATATAACTGACATCTATAGATAACAGCATCATCAACTCAGTGGACATTAACCTGAGCCAACTCCGGGAGGGAGCAGAGGACAGAGGACCCTGGTAGGCTATAGTCCATGGGGTCACAAGAGTTGGACATGACATAGTGATAGAGAAACAACAAAATAGATAACATCATCCAACAACAGCAAACTACACATTCTTCTCAAGATCACATGGAATGTTCACAAAAATAAACCACATTATGGGAACAAAACACATATTAAAAATTTTTTTAAAAACACCACAAAACAGGAATCATAACATCTCTTCACTCAGACCATACTGTATGCAATTAAACTAAAAATCAGTAAAAGAAGGATAACTGGAAAATAACATAATATGTGGAAATTAAACAACATACTACTAAACAACATATGAGTTGAATAAACCTCAAAAGAAATTAAAATATTTTAATAAAATGAAAATAAAAATACAGTCATCAAAATGTATAAGATGCAACAAAAGCAGTAGAGAAAAATTATAGAAATAAATGCATGAATTATAAAAATGATATAAAATTAATATTTTAAGATGCTACCATAAGAAACTAAAAAAGTAAGTAAAATAAATTCAAGCTAAGCAAAAGAATAGAAATAATGAAAATAAGAGCAAAACTCAATGAAATTAAAAATAAGAAATCAAGAGAAAATCTGTAAAACCAAAAGCTGGCTCTTTGAAAAGATAATTAAAATGGTTAAGTCAGCCAGGATAACTGAGAAGAAAAGAGAAAGGACACAAATTGTATCAGAAACAAAACAGAGAATATCATTACAGATCCTATGGGCATTATAAGGATAATAAAGAAAGAAAGAAGTGTTAATCACTCAGTTGTGTCCTACTCTTTGTGACCCCACGGACTGCAGCCTGCCAGGCTCCTCTGTCCATGGGATTTCCCAGGCAAGAATACTGCAACGGGTTGCCATTTCCTTCTCCAGGGGATCTTCCCAATCCAGGGATCAAACCCAGGTCTCCTGCATTGCAGGCAGATTCTTTACCATCTGAGCCACTAGGGAAGCCCAAGGATAATAAAAGGATACAATAAAGAATGCTATGCTCACAAAATCAACCCTATATGAAATAGGCCAATTCCTTAAAGGAAAAATTTTCTAAAACTAACACAAGAAAAAATAGATAACTTCAATTTGCCTCTACCTATTAAACAAATATTGAATAACAACAAATAACCTCCAAAAACAGAAAGCACCAGGCCCAGATGGATTCACTAGTGATTTCACTGCATATTTAAGAAATAAATTATACTAATCCTCTGCAATCTTTTTCAGAGGATAGAAGCAAAGGGAATACTTCCTATCTCATTCCATAAGGTCAGTGTTACCCTATTATTAAAAAAAGACAAAGATATTTGGATAAAAACCATAAATAAATATTCCCCATGAACATAGAGATAGTAGTTCACAACAAAATATGAGTAAACAATGTAAACAAAGAATTACATCCCATAACCAAGTAGGAATTATCCCAGGTATGCAAAACTGGTTAAACATTTGAAAGTTGATTAATATAGTCCATCCAATTAATGGAGTGAAGAAGAAAAATCACCACTCCTTTGCAATATCTTGTTAGAAATCCTGCTTAATGCACAAGGACAAGATAAGGAGGAAAAAGCTATACAGATTGGAAAGGAAAACATAAAACTCTCTTTATTTGCAGATCACATGATTTTCTATTCAGAAAATCAGAAAAAAATTAACAAAAAAGTTCTGGATCTAATAAGCAGATAGAGGAAGGTTGCAGAATATGAAGTTACTATAGAAAAGTCAACTGCTTTCCTGTTTACCAGAAACAGACAAATGAAATCTTAAAATACACAGCAACATATTAACATTTATACTAGGATCCCCAAAATAGAAAACTTGCCTATAAATCTAACAAAATATGTGTAAGATCTATGAGAGAAAAACTGTAAAACTCTGATGAATGAAATCAAATAAGAATTAAGCAGCAAGATATTCCCTGTATATGAATGGGAAGACTCAGTGTTGTCAAGATATCAGTGCTGACCAACTTGGTCTATTGATTCAATGCAATCTCAATCAAAATCCCAGAAAGTTATTAATATTTTGTAGCCATGCAAAATGTGATTCTAAAGTTAATACGAAGAGGCTAAAGACCCAGAATGGCCAACTTGATACTGAAGGAAAAGAACTAAATAGAAAGATTGACACTTCCCAACTTCAAGACTTACTATAAAGCTACAGAAATCAAAACACAGAAAAATGAACTGAAATAAATAAATAAATAAATGTAGCACTAGAGAGCCCAGAAATAGACACAGATATAATCAAATAATCTTTGACAAAGGGGCAAAAGCACTACAATGAATAGTGTTTTCAACAAATGGTTCTGGAAAAACTGGACATCCATATGCAAAAACAAAAACATAAATCTAGACATAGACTTCACACCCTTCACAAAAGCTAACCTAAAATGGATCAGAGATATAAATGTCAAATACAAAACTGTAAGACCCCCAGAAGATAGCGAGGAAGGAAACCTAGATAAACTTGGGTATGATGATGACATTTTAGGAACAACTCCAGAAGTTCAACCTATGAAAGAAACAATTGACAATCTGAAACTTACTTAAAAAAAAAATTATCTAGTGACTTTCTTCCTTGTCCAGTGGCTACGACTCTGTTCTCCCAATGCAGGGGCCTGGGCTTAATCTCTGTTCAGGGAACTAGATCCCACATGCTGCAACTGAGAGTTCTCATGCCACAACTAAGGACCAGTCTGCATGCTGCAACTGAAACCTAGTGTAGCCAAATAAATAAATAATTTTAAAATAAAAATCTATTCTGTGAAAGAAAAGTCAAGAGAATGAGGATATAAGTCATAGACCAAGGGAAAATATTTGTAGAAGACACATCTGATAAAGGATTGTTATCCAAAACATAGAAAGAATTCTTAAAATTCAACAATCAGAAAACAAACAACCCAAATTTTAAAAATGACCCGAAGACTTTAGCAGACACCTCTCCAAAGAAGATATACAGATGGCAAATAAGCATATGAAAAGATATCCTGCACCAGATGTTATCAACGAAATGCAAATAATATAATTAGATTCTTCTCCATACTTATTAGAATGCCAAAGTCAGGAGCACTGACAACACAAAATGCTGCTGACGATATGGAGCAAGAATAATTCTCATTCATCAGGGCTGAGAACTCAAAATGTTACAACCACTCCAGAAGACCATTTGCTGGCTAAACATACTTTTACTATAAGATCTGGCAAAGGCACTTTGGAGCATATACCCAAAGAATTTAAAAACATATCCACTCAAAAACTTGTGTGTGAATAATTATAGTTTGAATCAACCAAGATGTCTTTCAGTACGTGAATGGAGAAACTGTAGTACACTCAGACAATTGAAAATAAAAGTCCAAAAAAGAAATGAACTATCAATGCATAAAAAGACATGGAGGAACCTTAAATGCATATTACTAAGTGTTAAAAGTCAATCTGAAATGTCTTCCTACTGTATCTGCTTAGTCATTCAGTCATGTCCATGGGCTATAACCAGCCAATCCCATAGACTATAACCCTGGTCCAACTAAATTGCATTCTGGAAGGGAAAACTATGGAGACAGTAAATGATCAACAGTTACCAAGAGTAAAATCAAAAGGCGTGAATTGGCAGAACATAGAAGAATTTTGGAGCATAATAATGGATGCATGTCATTTTATATTTGTCCAAATCCACAGAATATTTAAGAGAGAACACAATGTTTACTGGATAATGTGTGATTATGCTGTGACAAAGTATGTATATCAATTGTAGCAAATGTACCACTCTAGTGGGGGAATGTTGAAAATGGGAGAGGCTTTGAGTGTATGGGGGCAGAAGGTACACAGTTCTCAGTTTTGCCAAGAACTTGAAACTGTTTTAAGAAACAGTCTTAAAAAAAAAAAAAAGAAAAGAAAAAGAAAGAGATTAAATACTGAACTATAAGATATGGTTTTGTTATACATCCCATCACTAAACTGGTATATTTTGCAGTAGCTTTAAAAATGACTGGGACTTCCCTGGGGGTCCAGTGGTTAAGACTCTGCGCTTCTACAACAAGGGACAAAGGTTCAATTTTTGGTCAGAAAATTAAGATCCCACAAAAAATAAAAATTACATTAAATTAAAATGATTTGAAGCATATATTCACTGCTTTTTAGTACCTATATTACACTAAATCTGCTCTTTTTAGATATCATCCAAAACTAATCCACCATGTTGGATTTTCAAATTCAAAAGTAATAGAGAATTCATAGCATGTAAATGTAGAAACAAAAATGTTTTCTTAGACTTGGGTAAAATGCATAAGGATTATAGAGTCAGCAAATCATTTTGTAGATGGAGAATGGCAATTAAATATAGTGTTTGTGATTTACCTGTTTTCCATAATATAAATATAAAAGACAATGTTTTAGCTAGAAAATGGCCCAGAGTTTAAGATATCAAAACAAAGATCTTTTCTAATACGTTGTGTTCAATGTGTTCTGCTTCGTTTATTCATTCATGGTTTGATTTCTGTCTTCTGCTGGGAATGCAAAAAAGTTAGAAAATGTTCTTTTTTAAAAAGATAGCAGGGCACCATTTATAACTCTGCAGTAAATACAATTTATGTAATATATGAGAGACAAGGCAGCAAATAGCTGATTCAAACACTTCACCAAATCCTCAATTATATTGTAAAAAAGTATAAATAAACCAAGAAGGAAACTCCCTGTGGGGTAGCATATGGATCACTTTTCATTTGATTAGTGTAAATGGGTAGAAATGACATTCTTTGACAGGAAGCTTTTGTTTATATTATAGAGAAAATGAAAAAAGAAATCAAATAACTTGAAAAGAAATGCTTTACTTACACAAGAGGCTTATGAAACCCAAGTTATGTTCTCAGTCAAAGCAAAACTGCCATTAATATATATTTATGGTTATTTAAATTTTCTTTCTCTATGTGCATTTCCTAGAAAGAAGGAATCATTTTGGTGATTCTAAGAAGACATTTATGCTTAAGACACAAAGAACTTTTTTCACAATATACTTTCTGTGTTACAGAGGATATAGAGATCAAATTAATAATTATAAAGTAATCCAGAAATCAAACAAAATGGAATAGGGAGATCTCTTTATAGCTCATTTTAGAAATAACTTTGTGTGGGTTAAATATTATACATATATATTTTACAAAATTATTTTAAAACTAAAATCAGCTGTACTTGTGATATTCCTAGTACATATTGGTTGCATTTAGATCTGTGGGTCTTTATTTAAAAAACACTTCTTACATCATCAGAAACCCTTATAAAACATAGCTTAATTGAGGGCCTACACATATCATTGCTTCCTGTATTTTTACAATTTTTACTATTTTGTTGTTCTTTAGTCATTAAGTCGTGTCCAATTCTTTGTGACCCCATGGACTGTAGCCCATCAGGCTCTTCTGTCCATAGGGTTTCCCAGGCAAGAATACTGGAGTGGGTTACCATTCCCTGTTCCAGATAATCTTCACAACCCAGAGAATGAACCCATGTCTCCTACACTGGCGGGCAGATTCTTTAGCATTGAGTCACCAGGACATATAATTTTTCATTAAACATGTCTATTTCTAAATTTTTACTTTCATAAGTATAAAATATTTTACTCATCACTTATTATGCTTATAGAATGAATTCTTAAATTAAAATTTTTGATAAAAACATGAAAATTATCATCATCAATTTTATATTGGCAGAAAAAGCTCAAAAAGTTGTGCATGCTAAAACCACAGCATTCCTATAGTTGCTGACTCCATGATATATTATTAAAAATTCCACCAAAAGCCAGTCTTGGTCTTATTAGTAGGAAAACATAATTTTATAATTACTTTAACTTTCCAACAAAGTCTATCATTTTAGAATTTTAACATTTTATTTGTTGTTGGAATTTATTATCTTTTGCTAAAGAGTGTGTGATGTATTTTTTTTTACTAGCATTCTCCTTTCTCTGTGATTTATAAACAATTAATTTACAGAATGTCACCATTTTGGCTCATAAATGTTATAAACATTTAGTGATCTAACATTTTAATTGTACTTTAATTACATTTATTATGAGATGAGATGATGTGTGTACTGATATTTTCTTCTCATTTTTGGTATGTCTTTTCCTTATTTTTTAAAAAGGCTTGCTACCTTACAAATCACATAATGATAACCGATGGTTTCATTGTGCTCTTTTATATTTTCTCCCTTTTTACAATTTAATTCATTTAAAATATCTGGTGTTCTCATCATCTTAAAATTTCAAATACATATCATTTCAGTTTTTATTTTCCCTGGGACTAAGATATATTGATCTAATTTTTATATTTTAATAATTTCCCGTTTTCTTTATCGTGCCAAGAGTCAAAACATGTTTAAGAGTATGTTTTCTTTGTAGTTTATCAAATTGGTTATGTTATATTGCTATAACATTTGGTAAAGCAGATTCAGATACTGTTTTATATCTATTACTTATACTCTATCTAACTTTTCCTTAGTTGATCTATCAAAGTTCAAAGACATCTGGTGAAAACTGATAATATTTTGTTAAGTATATCTAGATTATTATTTACATATTTGGAAATTTTAGTTTAACAAAATAAAAGATTCAAAACTACTTTAACTCAATAGAAAGGTAACTTTAACATTGTAATAAAGACTTGCTTTTCCTAAATATAATTTTAAAATCTTAAATTGTAAGTTATGGTTAACTAAGCATCATATAGATGGGGAAAATTGACACTGTAGGAATACATGGTTTAGTATGAGAACATTCATGGCTGACATTCAGAATGTACATATTATACAGCTTAAAAAAAAAAAACTGTGATCATTCTAACTGGAGGAAAAAAGCAAATTAATGAGTTTTAACACTTTCTGATAATTGCATTTATCACATGCGGAGCCAGAGGCAGGGACCTAGAGACAGGATGTTTATTTTGGAGGTATCCCAGGAAGAGAGAAAGAGAGAATGGGGAAAGTAAAACACCAGTCAGGAAAAACTAATAAAGAATGTGTAATAAAGTCGATTAATGGCATTTACAACTAGGAATTCTCATAACTCCAAGCAGTTCTGTAAACAAAGACTCAGAATGTCTCCTCCAAGAGATGAGAGATTGTGACAAGGGTTTTCAACGTTCTAACAATTTCCCACACTATTAACATGTGAAAAACATCCTTTCGTTAAATTCAGACTAATGATATAAAATCTATTACGGAATGAGGTTGCACAACACAAAATGGTAAATTAATATTTCTAGGTGATCTCTGAATGTGAGAAGATCTCTTTAACTGGAAAGAGTCTCATCCTATTGAAGGATTGTTGCTGAACGATAAGACGCCGGGATTCTTGGCCTCCGGAGGAGACTAATTCAATCTGGGACCAGAGACGAGGCTGGATCACTCAGAGCTTTTGTGTAATAAAGTTTATTAAAGTATAAAGGAGATAAAGAAAGCATCTGACAAAGGCATCAGAAGGGGGCAGAAAGACTACCCCCCTGCTAGTCTTCAGCTGGATGTTATATAGTCACTAGCAGTCTGTTAAAGAAAAGAAAGGAATGTCTTAAAACTCAGAATGGCGCCAGATGATTCATCCCAGGCCATAAAACGATTGACTTGAATCTTGTAGAGGGGCAGATTACCATACAAATAGTTTCATTTACATAGATTAGGGGAACAATATTGAGTATAACATACAGGTTTGTCAAGTAGGTTCTGAGCCATTTGGCAGAACTTGAAGACAGAGGCTGGGGTACATTAACATAGCTTAAGACAAACATTTCCATAAGAAAAAATGTATTGGTTAACTCAAGGTTTGAGAATAGTTAGCTTCAGGTGAAACCAGGTGTCATGGCAACACAGCACTTTAAAAGAAACCTCCTTTTAATTTGTATAGAGAAGGGAAAAAAATATCGCCAGTTTGTTTCCTCCTGCCACTTAAGAGAGATAAAAATGTCTGGCCCTTGCAGCATATTTCCTCCATTTGGAGACCCCTGGCCTTCCTACCTGTTACCCTCTCACTATGAAAGAGAAAACCAGAACTTCTCATGCAGTTGCATGTTAGTTTCAGAAATTGATTTTAAGAATAAACAAAATACCCTAACATTTATAACAAATTACCAGCTATCACCGACAATAAATAGAAATTATTTTATGACATCAATACAATTTTTTTTTAAGAGAAAGTGTTGGCATGACCATCTAAATGAACCAACGTTTTGTTCTCAGCTGATTTTGGTGATGAAAGATATGGCTATGAAATCTATGTGAATACGTGAAACCTAAAATAGATTGTTTTTCAAGTCATCAATAGTAGTGCTGTTTTTTTTCCCCCGATAGTTTTCATGTGTTTTAAAACTGGACATGGCATTCTGTCTAATGTGTCTGAGCAGAGGTTGCGAGAACAGAAGAAAGAAAAGGAACAAATAAAGCTGTAACAGTCACACAAAAAGATAGGGAAGAATTAAAAAGAGAAACAGAAAAAGCAAACAAATACAGATCTTCTTTGACTTACAATGTGGTTATAACCCAATAAACTCAAAGTAACTTGAAAATATCTTGTCAAAAATATATTTAATATACCTAACATACCAAAAAACATAGCTGAGCCTCAGTTCAGTTGAGTTCAGTCACTCAGTCGTGTCAGACTCTTTGCAACCCCACGAATCATGGCACGCCAGGCCTCCCTGTCCATCACCAACTCCCGGAGTTTACTCAAACTCATGTCCATCGAGTCGGTGACGCCATCCAGCCATCTCATCCTCTGTTATCCTCTTCTCCTCCTGCCCCCAGTCCCTCCCAGCATCAGGGTCTTTTCCAATGAGTCAGCTCTTCACATCAGGTGGCCACAGTATCGGAGTTTCAGCTTCAGCGTCAGTCCTTCCAATAAACACACAGGACTGATCTCCTTTAGGATGGACTGGTTGGATCTCCTTGCAGTCCAAGGGACTTTCAAGAGTTTCTCCAACAGCACAGTTCAAAAGGATCAATTTTTCGGTGCTCAGCTTTCTTCAGAGTTCAACTCTCACATCCATACACGACCACTGGAAAAACCAAAGCCTTGACTAGATGGACCTTTTTTGGCAAAGTAATGTCTCTGATTTTTAATATGCTATCTAGGTTGGTCATAACTTTCCTTCCAAGGAGTAAGTGTCGTTTAATTTAATGGCTGCAATCACCATCTGCACTGATTTGGGAGCCCAAAAAAATGAAGTCTGATACTGTTTCCACTGTCTCCCCATCTATTTCCCATGAAGTGATGGGACCAGATGCCATGATCTTAGTTTTCTGAATGTTAAGCTTTAAGCCAACTTTTTCACTCTCCTCTTTCACTTTCATCAAGAAGATTTTTAGTTCCTCTTCACTTTTGGCCATAAGGGTGGTGTCATCTGCATATCTGAGGTTATGATATTTCTCCTGGCAATCTAGATTCCAGTTTGTGCTTCTTCCAGCCCAGCGTTTCTCATGATATACTCTGCATATAAGTTAAATAAACAGGGTGACAATATACAGCCTTGACGTACTCCTTTTCCTATTTGGAACCAGTCTGTTGTTCCATGTCCAGTTCTAACTGTTGCTTCCTGACCTGCATATGGGTTTCTCAAGAGGCAGGTCAGGTGGTCTGGTATGTCCATCTCTTTCAGAATTTTCCAGGTCAGGAGGGGCGGCCTTGAGGAGATATCGCTCATCCAAGGTAAGGAGCAGCAGCTGCGCTTTGCTGGAGCAGCCGTGAAGATATACCCCACGTCCAAGGTAGGAGAAACCCAAGTAAGATGAGAGGTGTTGCGAGAGGGCATCAGAGGGCAGACACACTAAAACCATAATCACAGAAAACCAGCCAATCTGATCACAGGATCACAGCCTTGTCTAACTCAATGAAACTAAGTCATGCCATGTGGGGCCACCCAAGACAGATGGGTCATGGTGGAGAGGTCTGACAGAATGTGGTCCACTGGAGAAGGGAATGGCAAACCACGTCAGTACTCTTGCCTTGAGAACCCCATGAACAGTATGAAAAGTCAAAATGATAGGATACTGAAAGAGAACTTCCTAAGCCGGTAGGTGCCCAATATGCTACTGCAGATCAGTGGAGACATAACTCCAGAAAGGATGAAGGGATGGAGCCAAAGCAAAAACAATACCCAGTTGTGGATGGGACTGGTGATAGAAGCAAGGTTTGATGCTGTAAAGAGCAATATTGCATAGGAACCTGGAATATTAGGTCCATGAATCAAGGCAAATTGGAAGTGGTCAAATAGGAGATGGCAAGAGTGAATGTCGACATCCTAGGAATCAGTGAACTAAAATGAACTGGAATGGGTGAATTTTACTCAGATGACCATTATATCTACTACTGTGGGCAGGAATCCCTTAGAAGAAATGGAGTAGCTATCATGGTCAACAAAAGAGTCTGAAATGCAGTACTTGGATGCAATCTCAAAAATGACAGAATGATCTCTATTCATTTCCAAGGCAAACCATTCAATATCACGGTAATCCAAGCCTATGCCCCAACCAGTAGCTGAGCCTAGCCTAACTTAAATGTGTTCAGAACATCCATGTTAGCTTACAGTTGGAAAAAAATATTTAACACAAAGCTTATTTCATAATAGTGTTGATATCTCATGTAATGTATTGAACACTATATTAAAAGGGAAAAATGGAATAAAGGTTGTAAGTGTATGAATACTTTTCCTTTGTGGTGGCATGGTGGACTGGTAGCAGCAACTTGCTGCCACTGCCCAGCATCATAAGATAGTAACTACAACATGTAACTAGCTTGAGAAGAGATCAAAATTCAACATCTGAGGAATATTTTCTACTGAATGTGAGAAATCGTTAAGTCAGATGATCATAGGTCAGGGACTGTTCAGATTTGTGGTGGGAGAACTTTCTACTTTACCAAAATATAACTGAAATTAAACTGAAACTGCTTGCTAAAAAATAGTCTTAAAACAAGCAACAAACCCCAGAGAGATTAAATCCCCTATGTGGTAGCATAACCCCAATCTCTGCATCTGTCTTGGCTCTGCTTTTTGTCTTTCTTTCACACGGCCATCTCCTTAAGAGAATACCAATCATATTGAGTTAGGGGATCCATCCTACTTTAGAATGGCCTCATCTGAACTTACCTAATTATATCTGTGGCAGCCTTATTCCAAATAAGGTGACATTTAAGGTAACAGAAGTTAGGATATCAACATATGATGAGGGGGAATGCAATTCAACCCATAACAATTGTTAAATATATTTTAGAAAAATTTCTGATTGTTCATTGGAACTATGTGTGTGTGTGCTAAGTCACTTCAGTTGTGTCTGATTTTTTGTGACCCTATAGACTGTAGATTGCCAGGATCCTCTGTACAAGGAATTCTCTAGGCAAGAATACTGGAGTGGGTTGCCATGTCCTCATCCAGGGGATTGTCCCAACCCAGAGATCAAACTCTTACATCTCCTCTTTGGCAGGCGGGTTCTTTGCCCCTAGCGGCACCTGGGAAGCCCTCAGTGGGAGAATGGAACGGAAAATAAACTGAATTATATATCTGCAGAAAACCCAGAGTTCCCTTAATAGGCTCCTCCTTTTCAGTTTGAAAACCTCAGGACTCCATCCTTAGCCCTCAATTTATTCCTCTCACTCCTGTCTCACTAGATACTCTCATCACTGCTGATGACCATTGGACTGAACTCATTCTGCTCCATATGTCTAATTGTTCTTAGGCTTAAATGAACATCTGTGGAAGTTTTGTGGGTATACTGAGTGCTAGATGAGGTTTGGTGATTATTATTATACTCTTCAGTATAACAGAGTTCAAATTAAGTGACATTCAAAAATCAAACTTACAGGACTTTTCAATTAACTCTAAACCAATTGAGACTTCTCACTCTCTAATATTGTCTCCTCCAAATAAACTCAGTGCAAAAAAGTATCCTGTGAAGTAGATAGCTGTCACCTGATGTGATAAAATAAACAACACTAACAGAAGTGATATTCACCAAAAAAAGCAGAGTGTGAGTCATCCATTGGAAGAGAAAGAAAATTAGGGCACATGAACTGATGAAGCAGTGCTTTATAAAAGCAGCAGTAGTTAAGAAGAAGAAAAAAATAAAATACCAAATCAAGTTTTGTCTAGAAAAATGTCTAAACTGAATGCTTTATAACTCATGCATTTTTAAATCAGTAAGATTATTATTGAGGGCAAAGCTTTTGCCTTTCCTTGTGGTTGAATTTTTTGATTAGCAGTTGGACAATTATAAAGTTTGGGTTTAGATTTATCAACCACCCACTCACCACTATGGACACATGCATGCATACATGCACACACACAGATATTTTGAGTGTGGAACTAATTGAGAATCAAAAAATTTGATACAGGCATACCTAATTTTATTGTGTTTTGCTTTACAGATATTGTGTTTTTTTGTCTTTTTTTTAATAAATTGAATATTTCAGGTAACCCTACCAACCCTGCATCAAGTAAGTCTATCTGTGCCATTTTTCCAACAGCATTATTTTTTAAAGTATTTACATTTTTTATACATCATATTATTGTACATGTATTTGGCTATAGTATAGTATAGATAAAACTTATATGCACTGTGAAACCAAAACATTTGTGTGACTCATTTTATTGTCATAGTCAGTTTATTACAGTGGTTTGAAACCAAACCCACGATATCTCTGAGGTCTGCCTGTATGTATATGAGATTTCTTATTTAAAATCATGGAATAGGGAGAGCTGAATGAGAGGGGGGAATCATTGGAGAGGACAGAGTCCCTGAGGAAAACCTTCATCTGCCTTACTTAGGGTTCCTTACTCTGGGTAAGGGACAGGAAAGGGAACATGAGAGGATTAACAGGAGGCAGACATAGAGACAGACAGACAGAATAGAAAACAAATGGAGTAGGAGGAGCAATGATATATTTAATGTTATTACTTCCATCTATTGTAATATGTGGACTTCCCTGGTGGCTCAGATGGTAAAGCGTCTGCCCACTATGTGGGAGACCTAGGTTCAATCCCTGGGTCAGGAAGATCCTCTGGAGAAGGAAATAGCAACCCACCTCAGTACTCTTGGCTGGAAAATCCCATGGACAGAGGAGCATGGTAGGCTACAGTCCATGGGGTTGCAAAGAGTCAGACTGAGTGACTTCAGTTCACTTATGTAATATGTGGTCAATAATCTGAAAATGAATCTACATTTTTCACAATTCAGATTAATCACTCATTTTCCAATAATATTAACAGCAAAGCTAAGAAATAATATTTTTACTCAAGAAAAATTTACTAGGGCACATGAGAGAAACAAGTTAAATTCCCCTCTAAATGTATATTATCAAACATGATACAGATACATTTTGAGTGTTGTGTTTCAATAAAAATGAAGGGAAGCAAATATGTAAAAACACCACCTATACATGTCTTAATAATGATTTACGTCAATAATATGCCAACAGACAGTGAAAGCAGACGTAAGGAAACAGCAGGAGGGGAGGAGGGAGAGGGTGAGTTGTATGGAGAGAGTAACATGGAAACATACAATACCATATGTAAAATAGATAGCCAGTGAGAATTTGCTATATGACTCAGGAAATTCAGACAAGGGGCTCGGTGACAACCAAGAAGGGTGAGATGGGGAGGGAGATGAAGGGGAGGTTTGGGAGGGAGGGGACATGGGTGCATTTATGGGTGATTCTTGTTGATGTATGACATTAAACTACAAAATTCTGTAAAACAAATAAATTCAATTTAAAAAAATAAAATAACAAACATATACCAAGAGTCTTCTATAACTACTCATTGGTCAACTACAGCAAAGTTAAATTTAACTGGAAAAAATAATAAATTGTGATAACTCACAGTTTAACTTTTAATGAAAGAATTGGTTAAATTATAAAAAATGTTTATTCTTAACCAAGAAGAAAATAATTTTAAAAACATACTTATGGTCAATATTGTATATTTCATATATAAATATACCCATATAATTCAAATTAAATATTCTGTACTCCACATTTTATAAAACTTAACTTATCCTAATGCCTATCTCACAGAATCCAGTAAATTAAATGTACTTCAACATTCCTATTTAAGAAAACTAGATCTTATTGAGCTTATGTAATTTATTCAAAATCAGATATAAATACAAATAATGTTCTAGCACATGACCTCCAAAATTTTCCCTTCCATTGGTTAGTGTGTGTTTACTTATGCTTATGTGTAATGAAGAAAGGTAACTCTATTTGATGCTTTTGAACTGTGGTGTTGGAGAAGGTTCTTAAGAGTCCCTTGCACTGCAAGGAGATCAAACCAATCAATCCTAAAGGAAACCAACCCTGGATATTCATTGGAAGGATCGATGCTGAATATGAAGCTCCAATACTTTGGCCACCTTGGGCGAAGAACCAGTTCATCGGAAAAGACCCTGATGCTGGGGAAGATTGAAGGCAGGGTAGAAGGGGACGACAAAGGATGAGATGGTTGGATGGCATCACCGACTGAATGGACATGAGTTGGCACAGGCTCTGGGAGTTGGCGATAGAAAGGGAAGTTTGGCATGCTGCAGTCCATGGGGTCGCAAAGAGTCGGACACGACTGACTGACTGAACTGAATTGAATTGTATTTCTGTCAGATCTGGGAACACAGGAGAATAGTGATTATGAGCCTGATGTTGGTAAGCAGGAACGTATACCTAAAATATTTATACCTAAAATATAATGCAAGTAAATCAAAGTGGATTTGCCCAGACTGACTGAGCAATTTATTTCCAAGTAAGAAACATGAAATTGTGCTACACATCCTAACAAAGTAGAGAAAGTATCTTCTCTGAACAGCAACATGCAGAAAATATAAACGACAATGAGAATAACTTTGACCTGTGGGCTAGAACATGCATATATTTAAGAATAATAATGCATACGTGAGCATACAGAAAGAAATGATGCTTGGAGTACCATTTAAAGCAAGCAACCATTATCTTGCAGGAAACAGAATCACACCAATTGAGAGCTTGAATACTCCTCTTAAATTTGTGAAAAAGGTCATATTGGACTCTCCCTCTCAGCAACTCCTCCAGTTTTGTAACATCTTTACAAAGGAACCCAGGTGAAGTCTGCAGAGAAATCACTCAGCAAACACACACAATAATAATAAACAGAAAATAGCTGTTGTTTATAGCCACCATGTTTTAGACTCCTTTGTTTAGTAGCAATTGAAAGCCAACAGTTGAGCTATTTCAAATCCTAAAAGATGAGGCTGTTAAAGTGCTGAACTCAATGTGTCAACAAATTTGGAAAACTCAGCAGTGCCACAGGACTGTAAAACACCAGTTTTCATTTCAATCCCAAAGAAAGGCAATGCCAAAGAATGCTCAAATTACTGCACAATTGCACTCATCTCATATGCTAGCAAAGTAATGTTCAAAATTCTCCAAGCCAGGTTTCAACAGTACATGAACCACGAACTTCCAGATGTTCAAGATGGATTTAGAAAAGGCAGAGGAACCAGAGATCAAATTGCCAACATCCGCTGGATAATTGAAAAAGTAAGGGCGTTCCAAAAATATTTACTTCTGCTTTGTTGACTATGCTAAAGCCTTTGGCTCTGTGGATCACAATAAACTGTGGAAAATTCTTAAAGAGATGGGAATACCAGACCACCTTACCTTCCTCCTGAGATATCTGTATGTAGGTCAAGTGGCAACAGTTAGAACCAAACATGGAACAACAGACTGATTCCAAATTGGGAAAGGAGTACGTCAAGGCTGAATATTGTCACCCTGCTTATTTAACTTATATGCAGAGTACATAATGCGAAATGCTGGGCTGGATGAAGCACAAGCTGAAATCAAGATTGCTGGGACAAATATCAATAACCTCAGATACGCAGATGACACCACCCTTACGGCAGAAAGTGAACAGGAACTGAACAGCCTCTTGATGAAAGTGAAAGAGAGTGAAAAAGCTGACTTAAAACTCAACAATTCAAAAAGTTACAATCTCGGCATCGGATCTCATCACTTCATGGCAAACAGATGGGGAAATAATGGAAACAGTGACAGGCTTTAATTTGGGGGGCTCCAAAATCATTGCAGAATGTGACCGTGGCCATGAAGTTAAAAGATGCTTGCTCCTTGGAAGAAAAGCCATGACCAACCTAGACAGCATATTAAAAAGCAGAGAGGTTAGTTTGCTGACAAAGGCCCATCTAGTCAAAGGTATGGTTTTTCCAGTAGTCATGTATGGATGTGAGAATTGGGCCATAAAGATAGCTGAGCACTGAAGAGTTGATGTTTTTGAACTGTGGTGTTGGAGAAGGTTCTTAGGAGTCCCTTGCACTGCAAGGTGATCAAACCAACCAATCATAAAGGAAACCAACCCTGAATATTCATGGGAAGGACTGATGTTGAAGCTGAAGCTCCAATACTTTGGCTATCTGAGATGAATAACCAATTCATTGGAAAAGATCCTGATGGGAAAGATTGAAGGCAGGAGGAGAAGGGGACGACAGAGGATGAGATGGTTGGATGGCATCACTGACTCAATGGACATGAATTTGTACAGGCTCCAGGGTTGGTGATGGACAGGGAGGCCTGGGGTGCTGCAGTCCATGGGGTTGCAGAATCGGACACAACTGAGCGACTGAACTAATGCCACTGATGAGCCAGGCGTGAAGTGAGTATGATGTAATTTTCTGGAAACTTATTCTTTAATAAATCTATGTGGCTACCTATATTCATAGTAATAATCACTGATTATACAAGAGTATAATTTAGAGAGAGTCCCTGCCCTCACAGAACTACCATATAAGCCAACAATCCCACTTTTGGGTATACATCTAAAGAAAACAAAGACAATCTACTGAAGAGATACTTGCACCCTCCTGTGTCTTTTAAGCTTATTTATAATAACCAAGACCTGAAGATAACCTAATAATCCATCAGTGGATGAACAAAAAAAGAATTTGTGGTATATTCAACAGAATAGCATTTAACCATAAAAAAGAAGTAAATTCTGCTAACCATAACAACACATGTGGATCTTAAGGGTATTATACCAAGTAAAGTCAGACAGAGAAAGACAAATACTGTACAAAAAACTCAAATAAAAGGAAATCAAATTTTGATTTATGGCTATCAGAGGCAAAGAATAGGGTTGGGGCAATTCAATGAAATAATCAAAAGATGCAAGGTTTCAGTTCCAAGATAAGTGCTAGAGATATAATGTACAATATGATGAATTGTAGTTAATACTGGTGTGAGGTAAGTTTGAGAGTTATTAAGACAGTAGATCCTAAGAGTTCTCATCACAAGGAAAAACTAATTTTTCCCTTTTCTGCTATCTATATGAGATGATGGATATAAACTATACTTCCTGTGGTAATCAGTTCACAGCATATATAAGTCAAGTCACTATACTATACATCTTAAACTTACACAGTGAGTAAGTTTACACACTGTGTTATTTACAGTATATCAATTATTCACCAATAAAACAGGGAAAAAAGAGCTGAATAAAATTTAATTATTAATGAAGAAAAGGTCTTGTTGGAGGTGGTTCCCTTTCTTGTCTCAAATGTATGGCTTTACCACAGTTGTATTTTGAGAGAAGGCCCAAGAAGATATCTCTTGTTCCAGACAGGAGTAAAATTTCTTCACCACTGTTGACAGAGGTATGCATTTAGTTTCCTCCTTCCGTATTGAGTGAAATTGTAAAAGCCAGAGATTAAACTTTGAGTGAGAGAGCCAAATGATCATCTGGGTGACTCCAAAGAACATCTGGGTATATAAAACATCCAGTTTGTTTCCAATTGATCTTTTCATATCTGGGGCTTTAAATTGGGAGATTTTAAGCTCCTCTGTTAGAAGGTCAGTAGATTCAAGATTTTGCAGGATTGCAATGAGATCAGAACAGATATATGAGCTCCTAGCTTAGCATATTTGTCAGAGGCTGAATTTCCTTTTACTTTGGGAGTTTTTACCTTATAGCTGCCTTCCTTCATAAATTAAAAACAAACAAACAAAAAAAAAAAGTTCCAAGAAGTCAGATACTTGTGAGGAAAAGAGAAGCATGACCATAATTTAGTGAAGATAAGGAAAAGGGTAAAAAAATAAGCAGTAGTGAACCCTTAGTCATGGTTGTTAAAGGGGACCAAGGATGTTGTGAAGAGTAATTTCTTTATATTTTTAAAAAGTCTCAGTGAAACAGGGGAAAAAGTGTAATTCTTTCACCCAAATATGGTTAGTTCAAATTTGTTGTTGTTAAGTCACTCAGTCATGTCTAATTGTTTGGTACCTCATGGACTGCAGCACGCCAGGCTTTCCTGTCCATCACCACCTCCTGGAGTTTGCTCAAATTCACGTCCCTTGAGTCGATGTCATAATCAAACCATCTCGTCCTATGTTTCACCTTTCTCCTCCTGCCCTCAGGCTTTCCCAGCTCAGGGTCTTTTCCATTGAGTTGGCTCTTTGCATCAGGTGGCCATAGTATTGAAGCTTCAGCATCAGTCCTTCCAAAGAATATTCAGGGTTGATTTCCTTTAAGATTGACTGGTTTGATTTCCTTGCTGTTCAAGTGACTCTCAAGAGTCTTCTCCAACACCACAGATCAAATGCATCAATTCTTTGATGCTCAGCTTTCTTTCTTTATTTATTGTTCAAATTAATGATTTTAATTGAATCAAGAAATGGAAAGAGATGAGAGAAAGCAAGAGGGTAAAGAACAACATCAATCTCAGAAGCAGACTGGAAAGTAATTGTGATTATTTATTATTACCTTATATGTTATATCCATCCTGACCCCCTTATAGCTATCAAAATTCCCATTTAGAATTCAAAATTCAGGGCATATTTAATTCTGTCTGGAAACTATTCCCTGTAACCAAGTTTTATCTATCCTTTTTCCTCAGAATATCTGTGAATAAACTCATCAAAGCACTTGAAAAATACATTGGATTAGCTGGCTTAGATTTTTCTTTCAGTAGACCTAGTTCCTTGAAATCACTATTTTCTCAACTTTTTCCTATGGGCTGACACCTTGACATTCAATATGTGTCAGGTTTTATTGTTGTTACTGACAAATCTTACATTGCTGTCTTCATAAAATTCTGAGAAAAACATATTTTTATTGCAAAGTATCTGTTCAGCAGGGCTTCCCTGGTAGCTCAGTTCATAAAGAATCTACCTGCAATGCAGGAGACCCTGGTTTGATTCCTGGGTTGGGAAGATCTCCTGGAGGAGGGCCTGGCAAACCACTCCAGAGTATTCTGGCCTGGAGAATTCCATGGACAGAAGAGCCTGTCAGGCTACAGTCCATGGGGTCACAGAGAATCAGACACGACTGAGCAAGTAAGCGCGCACACACATCTGTTGGGGGAGAACTACCCACGTTGTAGTTTCTAATGTTGTTGTTTAGTCACTTTGTCATGTCCAGCTGCTGCGCCCATGGAATTTCCCAGACAAGAAGACTGTAGCGGGTTGTCATTTCTTAGTTCATAGCTTATTATATGTATTATTAAACAAGAAATACAGAATGTGACTTTAAGAAAGATTTCTGTCTGTTTTTTTTTTAATGTATTAAAAATCTACTTGGGCAATTATACTTCCCAATGCTATCAAATTGAATGAGGGGGTGGTAATCTAGGAATTATTTTTGTCACCAAAAATCAAAGACTTTCCTTTGCAGAAATTACACATGCCCTACTCTATTCTAGCCTGGTGACCCTATGAATGCTTGGCTATTTGCAGATGGATGTACAAGGGAACAGGAGTATGCCGGTTTCAGCAGTTGTACTCTGGTCATTCCTCACCTAAGATTCTTCCTTTACAAAGAATTTCAGCCATTCTGGATCCCATGCCTGTGATCGTAGCGATGAACCCAAGGCTGAGCACAAACTACAACTCTGATTAGTAGATTTGAATAGTAGAATTGATCACAACTTTATTACTTGCATCTAACAGAAGTCTATTTCTAAGAACTTACATTTCACATAAGGCACAAATTAATATAAACAGCATTTTTAGTATATTAAAACCTAGGGATCTCTCTAGTATTTTACACATGTATCCTTTTATCCTTATATTATGCCTAAATCCAGGGGATCTTCCCAACCCAGGGATCGAACCCAGGTCTCCTGTATTGCAGGTGGATTCTTTACCAGCTGAGCCACAAAGGCAGTCCAGGATATTAATAATTATGAATAAATATAACTAATTTCAGATAAAAACTGATGAAATGCCTTATAAAAATTACATAAATGTAGAATGTGGAACCAGATATTTAAATGTTATTTTCCTCTTACCCTATTTCTGTGAGTTTTGCTTTTCTAAGCTTTTTTTCCTGTCTATTCTTCCTCAAAGGAGCACTTTGAAAATTAGTTGTACTTCTGTAAATATGATTTAAGTTCCTTAGGGAGAAAGTACTCAAAAAATGGAACATGTAATATGCTTATTCAGTAAATTATTATATCAAATCATAATCCAGAGAGTTGTTTATTGAGTTGGAAAAGTACAGAAACCATAAATACATCATCTTAAAAGGAAGTCTTTTAAAAATCTTTTAAGAGAAAATCATCCCCTATCAATATTACCTTTAAAAAGCCTTTCTTTATACTACCTTTAGCAGCTAGTGTCCATTTATATTTGCAGTTCCAATCACATAATTAACACTAAACTGATTATATTTTAATTTTGGTATGTTTGTGATTTTCCCTACAAAAGGTATATAGTGGTATTCCTTTCCTTTCACAAATACAATCATTACAACTTTCTCTACATTTACAAATATTTCCAACTTATGATGCATAAAAAGATGCATAAATTTCCTCAAACTGAAATCATAGAAGAAATTTAAGTATTCACTGTAGTACTAAAAAATTTATTAGATTATTATGAGCAAACCACAGTCTCAAGAATATCTCCATATATAAAAATCATGAAATCAGAATGAATGTAAAACTCGATAAAGCTAGTTAATTAATAGCCTTATGTCAGCCAATGAAAAGACCTCAGAATAAAGCAGCTTGTAGCCTGAACAGTAGACAGAATAACTCAGAGAGTGAGAAACGGACCCTGGTATAGTGATGAAATTACTTGGTTAATTAATTTAATGGCTGTGGAGCAATAAATTCTGTCCATTCTCTGAGAACTTCCAGGACCCAATGTAAAGCTACAAGCCACTTACTAAAAGGTCAGTTTTGAAGTGGGAGAAGTAGAACAATATTCCAGGTCACCTCAAACACAGTCAAAGCAAATAATCTTCATACCCAGAATATTTTCTCACTAATAGTAAACTGGATTAGCCATATATCTATAACAATAGACACCAGATAACTTCTCATAAGAATCTGAATCATTCTTTAGGAGAACACAGATCACCATCTGTGGATGACCAAACTAATTAAGTTACCAATATTAGTCAAACTACATGATTTATTTATAAATATGAGTAACTATTATAGCTGGAAAACATACTAAATATATAATGCAAAACACATATATTTGATTTGCTTAATGAGATTAGACTATCAAATTGATTATTTAAATATAAGAAATACATAAGGAACAAAACAGTTTGTCAATTAACTATTAACCGATTTAAAAAATAAATCTTATAAATTCTTAAACTTTTCAGAAGAGATTTTAGTTTCTTTTTTTTTTTTTTAGATTTTAGTTTCTTAATAACAATATATTGACAAGGCAACTAACACAAATTATAGACTTATTAGAGATTAAAAATTACCCATAAAACAGAGATATCATTTTTATATTATGAGTGTATCTCAAGGCTGTTAGAAATAACTTTTGCAAGAATAGCTCTATAATGTTGAATAGCATGTATATTTCTGTAGCTGGATGGGGAAGAGGAATTATTTCTCATTCGTATCTTGTGAGAATTCTTTCAAAAGGAGGAAAGTAAAGCCTGTGGCTTTCAAAAACCTCAAAATTCTGGAATGCCAATAGTTAGCAATGAGAGTCAAACAAAACATGACTAAGAAACTCAAAACCTAACATATGAAAAGGAAAGAGGCATAATCAGTCTATGAGCAAATGGATTATAGTAAATGGAATATTTGATACACAGAGCCTTTGGAAGTCTTCACTAAAACCTTAAATAGACAGATGGTACTCATGAGAATTAATTTCAAATTTCAACTCAGTCATTGATATTCAAAGGAAGACTTTTAAACTTAAGTTTGATACTATACTGTTTTGATTACTGTAATCTATGACAAAGAGGCAAGAATATACAATGGAGAAAAGATAATCTCTTCAAAAAGTAGTGCTAGGAAAACTTGACAGTTGAGTTCAGTTCAGTCACTCAGTCATGTCTGACTCTTTGCAACCCCATGGACTGCAGCACGCTAGGCCTCCCTGTCCATCACCAACTCCCAGAGTTTACTCAAACTCATGTCCATTGAGTTCGTGATGCCATCCAACCATCTCATCCTCTGTCCTCACCTTCTCCTCTTGCCTTCAATTTTTCCCAGCATTAGGGTCTTTTCCAATGAGTCAGCTCTTCGCATAAGGTGGCCAAAGTATTGGAGTTATAGCTCCAGCATCAGTCCTTCCAATGAATATTCAGGACTGATCTCCTTTAGGATGGACTCATTGGATCTCCTTGCAGTCCAAGAGAATCTCAAGAGTCTTCTCCAACACTACAGTACAAAATCATCAATTCTTCAGCGCTCAGCTTTCTTTATAGTCCAACTCTCACATCCATACGTGACCACTGGAAAAACCATAGCCTTGACCTTTGTTAACGAAGTAATGTCTCTGCTTTTTAACATGCTGTATCTGGTTCCTCTGCCTTTTCTAAATCCAGCTTGAACATCTGGAAGTTCACAATTCACGTGTTGCTGAAGCCTGACTTGGAGAAATTTGAGCATTACTTTACTAGTGTGTGAGATGAGTGCAATTGTGTGGTAGTTTGAGCATTCTTTGGCATTTCCTTTCTTTGCGATTCTAATGAAAACTGACTTTTTCCAGTCCTGTGGCCACTGCTAAGTTTTCCAAATTTGCTGGCATATTGAGTGCAGCACTTTCACAGCATTTTCTTTTAGGATTTGAAATAGCTGAATTGGAATTCCATCACCTCTACTAGCTTTGCTTGTAGTGATGTTTCCTAAGGCCCACTTGACTTCACATTCCAGGATGTCTGGCTCAAGTGAGTGATCACACCATCATGATTATCTGGGTGGTGAAGATCTTTTTTGTTTAGTTCTTCTGTGTATTCTTGCCACCTCTTCTTAATATCTTCTGCTTCTGTTAGGTCCATACCATTTCTGTCCTTTATTGTGCCCATATTTGCATGAAATGTTCTCTTGGTATCTCTAATTTTCTTGAAGAGATCTCTAGTCTTTCCCATTCTATTGTTTTCCTGTACTTCTTTGCACTGATCACTGAGGAAGGCTTTCTTTTCTCTCCTTGCTAATCTTTGGAATTCTGCATTCAAGTGGGTGTATCTTTCCTTTTCTCCTTTACTTTTTGCTTCTCTTCTTTTCACAGCTATTTGTAAGGCCTCCTCAGACAACCATTTAGCTTTGTTGCATTTCTTTTACTTGGTCATGGTCTTGATCCCTGCCTCCTGTCATGAACTCCACCCATAGTTCATCAGGCACTCTGTCTATCAGATCTAATCCATTAAATCTGTTTGTCACTTCCACTGTATAATGATAAGAGATTTTATTTAGGCCATTCCTGAATGGTCTAATGGTTATCCCTACTTTCTTCTATTTATGTCAGAATTTGGCAATAAGGTGTTCATAATCTGAGCCACAGTCAGCTCCCAGTCTTATTTTTGCTGACATTATAGAGCTTCTCCATCTTTGGCTGCAAAGAATATAATCAATCCGATTTCAGTACTGACCATCTGGTGATGTCTATGTGTAGAGTCTCATGCAGCTCAGTATCAAAATTAAATGAAAAAATAACCCAATCAAAAAATGGGCATAATACCTAAACAGACATTTCTCCAAAGAAGATATACAGATGGTGAAAATTTGCTTAACTACACAAGTATCAGAAAAATGCAAATCAAAACTACAGTGAGGTATCACCTCACAACCTTCAGAATAGCCATTATTAAAAAGATCTACAAACAGTAAATGCTGGAGAGAGTGTGGAGAAAAGGAAACATTCTTTCACTGTTGTTGGGAGTGTCAATTGGTATAGTTACTATGAAGAACAATAACAAATCTTCCTTAAAAATTAAAAATAAAGGTAACATATGATCCAGCAATTCCAATTCTAGGCATAGAAGTGGAGAAAATCATAATTTGAAAAATGCATACACTCCAATGTTCATTGCAGAACTGAATAGCCAGGACATGGAATCAACCTATATGCCCTTCAATAGAGGAATGTATTAATATAAAAAAGATGTTGTACACATATACAATGGAATATTACTGAGCCATAAAATGGAAATAATGCCATTTGCAGCAACATGGATGAACCTAGAGATTGTCATACTGAGTAAAGTCAGAGAAAGACAAATATATGTGCCATCTAAAAAAAAATGGGCAAATTATTTACAAAACAGAAATAGAGTCATAGATGTAGAAACAAACTTATGGTTTCTGTGGGGAAGAGGGGAGAAGGATAAGCTGTGAGAATAAGTTTGATATACACATACTGGAGTGGGTTGCCATGCCCTTCTCCGGGGATCTTCAGATCCAGGAATTGAATCCTGGTCTCCCACAATGCAGGCAAATTCTTTACCATATGAGCCACCAGAGAAGCCAATATTAAAACAGATAACTAATTAGAACCCCCTGTATAGCACAGGGAACTCTATTCAGTATTCTCTCATGGCCTAAATGTGAAAAGAATCTAAATATTTGGATATATGTGTAACCAATTCACTTTATTGTATACCTGAAACTAACAGAGTATTGTAAATCAACTACACGCCAATTGAAAAACAACAACTAAGTCTGATAGTATGAACTGGAGAAAGCTGAGTTTCTGTGTGTAATATTCAGGCACAGAGTTTTTAGGAGATGTCATGGTTTTATTTCTGAAGTAGAGGAGTTAGAAATCATAGATAGGGAAGACTCAGAGAAGGAAAGAGGGAAGTCAGCTGAAAAATCTGACAGAACCTTGATTCTGATGGGAGAAATTATCCAGAGAATTTCTAAAAACTAGGATATGTTATAATAAGATTCTGCTATTTCTTGCCTAAATATCTTTCTGAAGGTGAAGAAGATTGCTGCCCTCATGACCTGGTTTCAAATCCCAGCTCTGCTACTCAGCTACATGACCCCAGGAGAGCCACTTAACCTCTCTCTGCTCAATCCTCTATGGAAGGCTGATAATACTAGGGACCTACTCTATACAGTTGTTGTGAGGACTAATTGACCCAATACATTTAAAAATCTGAGACTGGCACTTCTAAACTTTCAGAAGGTACACATACTGCTTTTATTCTCTTAATTTGGGTGCTGAACCTGCAGAGTAAGCATCCCCTTAGTTGATTGGGGGATACTTTATTGTCAGTATGTGGTGAACAGACTGCCATCTAATCCCCTTCTTCGAACCAGTGCTGGGAAGAAAGGATTTCAGATTCTGGCTACTTCTGAAGCCTTTGTGTTTAGTGAATCTTGCTCTTAGATTCAAATATATATCTTTTATCTCTACACTAAACTCTTCTTGAGCTACTTGTTTATGGCCTTAATTACTATTTATCACGTGTTAAGTGGAGCCATCTGATCTACAGATAAAGATAATAAACATGATCACTTTTTTCTGTATATTAAAGGATATTTCAGTAGGAATATGAGGAAATCTAAATTTTTGCAATATAGTTAGTTCCAAATGCTGATTTGCTGTTGATTTCTGTTTAAATGCAAAAGCACAATCCATCAGCAATTTTTTATTGATTGCTCAGATTTCTGCTGACAATGCCTGTGACAGAGCCAAAATGACTAAGATGTAGACACAGGTGACAAATATTTAGAAATATGTTGTTTTTTTTTAATATGCATTTTCAAGATTTAGCTTAAGTTCTGTCTCTTCTTTCAATAATTAGAAAAGGGTGGGTGGGAAAGGGGCTGAGTAAAAAGCTGATAGTAATAACAGTAACAACAATACTGATTTTGCTTTTGGCTTCCAAATATTAGGATTTATGACATCCAAACTCTAAGAAATCCAGAAGACATCACTATCAAACACCTAATTTGAAAATAATTCTATGTACTGATTAGTATCCTAAGTACTCCTAAAAACAATAAGAGCAAAAGTTACCCTACAGAGTGTTGCTTATCATAGAGAAATAAAAATAAGTATATATGTATCTAGATACACACACACACAGAAGAAAAACATCTATTTCTGCTTTATTGACTATGCCAAAGCCTTTGACTGTGTGGATCACAATAAATTGTGGGAAATTCTGAAAGAGATGGGAATACCAGACCACCTGACCTGCCTCTTGAGAAACCTGTATGCAGGTCAGGAAACAACAGTTAGAACTGGACAGAGAACAACAAATTGGTTCCAAATAGGAAAAGAAGTATGTTAAGGCTGTAAATTATCACCCTGCTTATTTAACTTATATGCAGAGTACATCATGAGAAATGCTGGGCTGCATAAAACACAAGCTGGAATCAAGATTGCTGGGAGAAATATCAATAACCTCAGATATGCACATGACACCACCCTTATGGCAGAAAGTGAAGAAGAACTGAAGAACCTCTTGATGAAAGTGAAAGAGGAAAGTGAAAAAGTTGGCTTAAAGCTCAACATTCAGAAAACCAAGATCATGGCATCCAGTCCCATGACTTCATGGCAAATAAATGGGGAAACAATGGAAACAGTGGCTGACTTTATTTTGGGGGGCTCCCAAATCACTACAGATGGTGATTGCAGCCATGAAATTAAAAGACACTTACTCCTTGGAAGGAAAGCTATGACCAACCTAGACAGAATATTGAAAAGCAGAGACATTACTTTGCCAACAAAGGTTCATCTAGTCAAGGCTATGCTTTTTCCAGTCATGTATGGATGTGAGAGTTGGACTATAAAGAAAGCTGAGTGAAGAAGGATTGATGCTTTTGAACTGTGGTGTTGGAGAAGACTCTTGAGAGTCCCTTGGACTGCAAGGAGATCTAACCAGTCCATCCTAAAGGAGATCAGTCCAGGGAGTTCATTGGAAGGACTGATGTTGAAGCTGAAACTCCATTAGTGTGGTCACCTGATGGGAAGAGCTGACTCATTTGAAAAGACCCTGATGCTGGGAAAGATGAGGGTGGGAGGAGAAGGGGACGACAGAGGATGAGATGGTTGGATGGCATCACTGACTCAGTGGACATTAGTTTGGGTAAACTCTGGAAGTTGGTGATGGACAGGGAGGCCTGGTGTGCTGCAGTTCATGGGGTCACAAAGAGTCAGACACAACTGAGCGACTGAACTGAACTGAACTGATTCAGACATTCAGGAATAAAGGAAAGCATGATGATTTCAGAAGAAAATGTTAAAATATGCAAAATTTCAATCTCACAGGTTTGCATAACATTTCAGGGATTCAGAGATTCTTCTCCTCCCTCAGCCTTTCGATGGATAACCTTGAAATAACCTCCACAGTATTACTTGTCCTGCATCCAAATCCAAAAAAAAGAAGAAAATTATTCAATCATGGGCATCATATAACCTGACAAACTCTTTCTTGATCTCGTACTATACATTACTTCTCAGTACTGAATATGATGCTGCAAATCTTGTCTTATAAAAGTTATAGGACCCAAAGAAGAAAAATGTTTGAATTTAGACCATTTCAAATGGAAGTAATTGAACGATTACAGGCTCAGAGCCAAAACAAGTACAACTGTTGCTTCTTTCATTATGTACCATTGAACTGATGGTCAAGTTTTACTCACAATTCAACTAGCCTCATGTTAGCTTAGGAAATTTTAAAGGATATTTGGCCAAATGGCCTGAAGTAATAAAACAAAATATCTACTGGGTATCAAATCATGGCCATCATAACTAACATATTTACCATCCAAGGTAAAGTAAAGGTCAGGTGCACCTATGTGAATGAGAGCTTTCCTTTACAGAACTATGTGTTATAAACCACTTAAAAATTGGGACATACACCTCTGCTGGAAAACAGTTTGGAATTTTCTTACTACATTAACAGTATATTTGCAAAAGATCCAGAAATTGAACTTGTGGGTACTTTTCCTAGAGAAATGAAAATTTATATTTACATAAAAATCTAAGCATGAATGTTCGTGTTTTATGTTCAATAATAAAAAATAGGCAAGAATAATGGAGAGGGTTGCCACGGCCTTCTCCAGGGGATCTTCCCTATTCAGGTATAGAACCTGCATCTCCTGCATTGATAGGTGGATTCTTTACCACCAACCCACCAGGGAAGCCACAAAGGAGTACTACTCAGTAATGAAAAAGGAACAAGTTATGGTTATACATAACAAATTGGATAGATCAATGATCTCTCCAAGGATAAGGATAGATCATTATGTTGAGTAAAAAGACATCTAAAAGGTTACATATTGTATTATTCTATTTATGTATAAAAATTCTTTTGGTGACAAAGTTAACAGTGATGGCTGCCAGGGCTTAAGGTTGGAAGGATATTTTGAGCATGGAACAATAACATGAAGGAATTATTTTGTGACAAATTCTGTATCTGACTGTGGTAATAGTTATGTGAATAAATACATGTGATAAAGTTTCACGTAACTATAACCTCATCTCTTAAAAAAAAAAAAAGAGTGCATGTAGAACTTGTGAAATCTGTACAACGTTTTTAGTTGAGTTAATAGCAGTATACTGATGTAAATATTCTGATTTCAATAATATACTTTGGTAGCATAAGGTGCTATCATTATAGTAAAGATACAAATGAACTATGTATAATCTTTAACTATGAGGATAAACTACTTCAAAATAAAAAGAAAGTATAAACATTAATACTCCTTCAAATAAAAAGAAAGTATAAACAGTAAGAATGTATGTGCCAAAGATATACTTAGAAAAATTAGTCTGAACTTCTTTTTTGGCTCTAGTTAGATTTTTGTGTCAATTTATTATTGACATAGTTTCTAGTTTATGGCAATAAACCCAAAGTGTATGACCATTGTGTCCTGTTGTTGTTGCTGTTTACCATTAAAAGTTAGCAATGTTTATGGGATATCCCCAAATATTACATACTGGAGGATGTACTACCAAATGGTTCAGTTAATTAAACAAACTTCTTGGGCATTGGTGGGAATATATTGTATCAAATCTATTCCAGCATAAAAGCTTTAAAATGCTGATATCATGAAAATATTGATGGGTGGAAAGAAAGTATTTGTGAATAACTTCTGGAAATCACCTTAATTATTTCCAATTTTGGATTTGACTGTTGCTCTGATTTTAAATGAACTTTGATATCATTTTAAGACTTGAAAGACCATATATTCTCTAAATACTTTAATTCACTGGATTATATGATGCACTGTTTTACAGTGGAACATCAGTTAAAAGTAAAAAAAAAAAATGCATGATTTTTTTCAGCACACAGAAAAGTGATCTGTCTCCAAAAATAAACATAATAAAATAACAACTATACTCTATATATCCCTATATAATTCTCTAATATTTTGCACATATGTAATGTACTTAGTTCTCCAATTACATTCTTGAGTTTTAAGACATAAAGTGTTTTTTCTATTTCTATTGCATCTTTGTTGTTTCTTAGCAAAGTTGATAAATGTATTTTTGGTTCATAATAATTGCTTTGTTGATTATAGAAGCTAGTACTATATTGAATGCTGTTTCTAGAAAACAAATATTTCAAATTATATCTAATCATCTGCTCCAAATATATTGTTTTCTCAGACTTTTGTCAGCAAAACTAGCTCAATTTATCAACTCTGTGTATTCAATTGTGAATAAACGCTAAAATTACTCCTACTTTTTGCCTTTCTTTTATGAAGTAACTTAATTTTCACCAGATGTACAAAAGGTCTAGTAACTTTCATCTTACAGAATAAGAAACAAATTTAAAAGATTTTATTATTGCCAAAAGATATTCCTATGTTTAACCATTATTGTCATTATATACATACTAGAAAGACTATAATTTATATATATAATTATATATGATACGTGTATTGAAACACACAAATATACACTATATATATATACACACACACGTATATACAAATACACTGACAATACAAAATGCTGGCAATGATATAAAGCAATTAAAACTCCAATATATTGTAGCTGGGAATAGAGAAGGACACTGTAGCCTGTATACTAGTTGGGCAGTTCCCAAAAAGTTAAACTAACATCTGAAATTGACACAGAAAACGCATACCAAGGCTTTTATACAAGAGAAATAAAAGGTCATATTCACATAAATACTTATATACAGCCATTTATGGTATCTTTATTCATTTGGGAAATTTGGATTTTATTTGGGAACTAACTCAAGTGTTTTTAATTGAGTAAACAGATTTTAAAAAGTTGTATTTCATATAGTGCACTACTACTCAGCATTAAAATGGAACAAAATACAGAAATAAACAACATGAATGAATTTCAAGGTGTTATATGTTAAATAAAGGAAACTAGTCTAAAGGATCCAAGTGATATGAAACATGGTATGACTAAGCAGTTCCACCCCTGGGTGTGTATCTGGAAGAGATGAAATATTAATTCAAAAAGTTACACGCATCCCAATGTTCACAGCATCACCACTTACAATAGCCAAGACATGAAGCAAATCATATAACCATCAAAAGACAACTGGCTTAAGAACATATAGTACATATATACAGTGTAATATTACTCACCCCTCAAAAAGAATAAAATACTGTCATTTGCGCTATATCAATGGACCTAGATAATATTAGGCATAGTGAAGTCAGTCTGGCAAAGAAAGACAAACACTGCACAATGTCACTTATAATGTAGAAACTAAAAAATAATACAAATGAAGGTACATACAAAATAGAAATAGACTCACAGATATAGAAAACAAATTTGGGGTTACTAAAGGGGACAGGGAAGGGGGAGGAAAAAATTAGAGGCATGGAATTAACATGTACAACCTATTGTATATAAAATAGACAAGCAAAAGGACATACTGTTTAGCTGAGGATATTATGCTCATTATCTTGTAATAACTTACAGTGGGATATAATTTGCAAAAGTACTGAATCACTATGCTAGACACCTGAAACTAACACAATATTGTAAATCAACTATGTTGTTGTTTAGTTGCTAATTCGTATGCAGCCCTGTTGTGATGCATGGACTGTGTAGACCACCAGGTTCCTGTGTCTAATTTAAACATTTAGTTAAAATTAATATTTCAAATTTTATAGATATATTTTGTTATTTTTTAAAATTATGACACACTTTATTTTATTTAGGCCATGTGGCTTGCAGGATTTAAGTTTCCCCAACCAGGTATTGAATCCATGACCTGAGCAGTAAAAGTGCAGAGTCTTAACCACTGAACAGCCAGGGAATTCCCCATTATTTTTAAACTTTTTCTCTTCTTCTTCTCCTCACCCCCATGAGTGTGTAACTAACCAAAAAGAAACTGAAGAACTCTACAACCATTTCTAAAATACAATTAGATGACATACAAATGGTCAAGGAAGCACAGGAGAACATGCTCAACATCACTAATGATTAAAGAAATGTAAATCAAAACTACAATGAGGTCCCATACCATACTGGTCTGAATGGCCATTGTCAAAAAATCTACAAACCATAAATGCTGGAGAGGGTATGGGGAAAAGCGAACCCTCCTCCACTGTTGGTGGCAATGTAAATTGGCATAGCCACCATGGAGAACAGTGTGGGGGTTCCTTAAGAAACTAAAGGGAGAGCTATCATATGACCTAGCAATCCCACTCCTGGGCAAAAATTTGTCAAAAACCATAATTTGAAAAGATATGTGTACCCCAATGTTCATTGCAGCACTATTTACAATAGCAAGGATATGAAATCAACCTAAATGTCCATCAACAGAGGAATGGGTAAAGAAGATGCAGTAGATATAGTCAATGACATATTACTCAAAACTATAAAAAAGAATGAAATAATGCCATTTGCATCAATATCAACGTACCTAGTGATTGTCATACTGAGTGAAAGTCAGAGAAACAGAAATATCATGTGATATCCTGTATAGATGGAATCTAAAAATATGGTACAAATTATTTACAAAAGAAAAACAGAGTCACAGATGTAAATAACAAATTTACAGTTACCAGGCAGGGAAGTGCAGGGAGTGATAAATTGCAAGACTGGGACTGACATATACAAACCACTGTATATACAATAAGGACCTACTGTATAGCACAGGGAATTTTACTCAATAGTCTGTAAAGGCCTGTAAGGGAAGAAAATCTAAAAAGACTAAATGCATATGTATATATAACTGATTCACTTTGCTGTACAACTGAAACTACCACAACGTTGTAAATCAACTATGTGCCAATAAAATTTTTAAAATTAATTATATATTTTTTTTTTAAAAAGCAGTTTAAAAACTGACAAATTTCCTAAGGTTCTATTATTTTGTTCTCTATTAATGTGATTTTATATGTGACTATGAATTTATCTGTGTAACATTAATGTGAAATATCTACCTAAGAGTTAATTGGATAAAAATACTTGTCACTTGATTATTAGGCTTCATGCTGGTAATATAAAATTATACTTGGCTACTGGAATTGACTTAAATGTTCACAAAAAATGTTATTTCTGATTCTACTGACTTTTCCATTGTGTTTTATCTTCACTCAAATCAAAAGGACATTGTAGAACAAGAAAAAAATGACAAGGATGTAGGATCAGCCTTTGACCATTACTACTGAATTCCTACAACTGAGTTTGCACCATGGGCATGCCATCAAGTAACTATGGAGGTCACAATAGGTAAGTAACAACAGTTTTGTAGTTCAGTCTGCTTATCTGTCCCATGGGATGCAGAGTGTTACAATTTCAGTGCCTACTGTGTAACAAAAAATTGGCAGGACAGGGTAGGAAAAGAGCATCTGAGTAATACAAGGGACAGAGACAAGCAAAGTTTGACCCAAGATTCATATATGTACATTATGTGGCTGCTATTTAGTCACTTTGTCATCTTAGAAAAATCACAGAATCTGTCTAAATGTAGTGCCTTCCCTTAACATGGAGGAATAACAGTAAACCTTCAAACGCTGTTAAGAGGATCAAAGACAATTAATGGAATAATTTTATTCAATTATGAATAAAATATCTGTTTTGCCTTTTTGAAAGGGTACTTTTTAGGTAATCCCATAGTTTAAAGATACAGGGACACTCTATATATTCAGAGGAATTCTGATTATAATTCTATTACAGAGAATACAAAAGAACACAGCAGCAGAGAATAAAGAAACTTTCAGTGTTTAATTATATTTTTAGTGGAGTTAATCCATATTAAGCATAAAGTTGTAATTAGGTAGTGCTTTATATGAAAATAATTACCATTTTAGGGACTTCACTTGAATCTTCAAGACGTGCCAACTAATTACCTTATTCCAAAGACAAAATGATAGTGCAACATTGTCTTTCAAAAACTGACCCTCACCACCTAGACAATTAAGTATTTTTGAAAAGTATGATCTCCCTATGTTCCATTAAATGCTGAGTAAACTGAACTGAGAAAAACATTTTAGACATAGTTAGCTAATTTGGACACACCTTCTGATATTATTCACAAAAGCATTAGAATGCATTTTATGTCTTAAATCCCATGTAGTAATGGTTAAAATTTGGTTTCTTTTTTTAATCTCCCTTAATTATGATTCCAAATTCCCAAGCAAACATACTTTTTCAATTTAAAATATTAATCAAATTAGATATCATATTCCATTCATAGCCAAGTGAAATAAACTAGTATTTAATAGGTGTTTATACATGAGATACACTAGGTTTCCAGGGGGATAAATAAAAGAAATAAATTATGAGTTCTTGCCTCAGAGGGTAATATATGAGTGTGGACTATAATCTGAAAATAAGCTAAGAAAGTTTTTATAAAAGAAAATTACCAAGTCAATACCTAAGAATAGAGATGCAGAGACTATGATGAATACATTATCTATTGGAGTGAACAGTATAAACATATCTCAAAGGCAAAAAAAAAAAAAAAAACCCCACATAGGATTTACTGAGAATGATGTTAGACTGATTCAATGATTTTGAGAAAGGCAATGATGAAAGGTATATACAATAGGTTGCTTGGGACAAGATAGTTTAGACTGTGCAATGCTAGATTTAGGTATTTTAATTTGATGCTTTCCAGTTCTCTAAATGGAAATTCATTTAAACTTTCTGAAGATAAATTTTTATCAGAGTAATAATGAAAAAGCAGAAATGGAAATGTCACTTAAACTGGGGGATTTTTTCTTTTTTTTAAATATGGGGAAAAGATAACGAACATTCCAACTATAGTGATATTAGAAGAAAGGAAAGACAATACACACATGAGAAATCCTGAAGAAATAGTCATTAGAATTTAAGGATGGAAGAGTTAAAACAAAATAAGAACTAGCTATCAACATAGAAAAGCTTTTAACTCCAGGCAGCTTCAAGAATTGAAAAATTAAGATGAACTCATCTAGTGTGCAGGGAGAAATATTTTAAAAGCCTGTTGAATTCAAAGAAGCAAAACATTTCAATGGAACTATCTGAGGAATCACTGCAAATTGGGAATTGCACAGTAAAACTCCAGAAAACTCAGACTGGCCAGAACATTGATGAGAGAACTGAGGCCACAGACTTGAATGAAATGTCTAACTGAAAGCTCGCAAAGAGAATATCCCCCAGGAGAAATCTGAGGAATAACAATACTTAAGAATGTAAAGAAAAAGCATCAAGCAAAGTTATTTATTATGATTTAGATAAAGCAATATTTTTAAAAAGAATGAAATGGCCAATTGTGTTGCCTTCTATAATGAAGTCAAAGAAGGTGGGACAAAGAGAAAACTGGACTGACAACTGAAAAGACTGTATTAGAAGATCAAGTTCCAAGAGGTAGGGATGAAAACCAGATTAGGGACTTCCCTGGTGGCCCAATGGTTAACAATCTGCCTTCCAATACAAAGGATTCAGGTTTGATCCCTGGTTGGGGAACTAAGATCCTACTTCATGGATTATATAAATAAATAAATAAGAAAGAAAGAAGATCATATTAAAAGGATTAAGAAATTAGTATTTGATGAGCAATTGGAGGCAGCAAATAATGCACCATGCTTTCTAGAATGTTTACAATTCAAGATTTTAGTCAATGTGAAATTTTTGAAGGCGTTCTATCTAGCCGGAAAATGGGATTGTCACTGAAGCCTGGAATACAGAGAGCCAATGTTAATGAAAATAGACTGGCCGCTAGGGTAGAATCAAGGAGGGGACACAGAGAGCCCAGGGTGTCAGGAAGCACTTTACAGGAGGCTTCCTGTGTGCTGTTTTGGATCTATCAGGAATTCTTTGGTCCTTATTGATTCCTGAAGAGGCATGCCTTTCCGGGGCTGAGGAATTCAGGCATTTCCTTTGTTAGTTTCTCATTAGGGTGATAAGTATCCTCTTCTCTCTTTAATAGGGACCGCCTTGTGCTTTGTAAGTCTGGAATTTTAATCTTTATCTTTGCTGAGAGTAACTGCCTTGTAAAACAGTATATATGCCACACCACGTTGATTAAAACACCTTTGCTCCATCAGAGCTTTGGTCCCCGTGTCTGTCTGTCTGTGTTTCTCTTCCTCTCTTTCTCTTTATCTCTCTATTTCTGGCTGATTCCCTGGAACGTGAAAGCCGACTGCATAACCCAGAGAATATTAGCCTCTTTCCTTCTTTCACTTTCTCATCTTCGACTCCAGACCACCAGGTTCCGGTCCATTAAAGGACCAACACAGGGAGAGCCTGCCTGGTCTGCAAAGGGAGGTTAGAGCTCTCAGAGGAGGCAGCCTAGTAGCAAAAATGTTGCTCCCAACAGCTGAAGTAGCTGTTTGCCTGGAGAAATGGCAATAGATATGGAAAAGGAGAAGCACTCAAAGGAGAAGAACTCGATATCAAGTAGATATATCAGAGAAGAGAATACTTATCAAATACTTATCAAATACTTATCAAATACTTATGACACGGCACACATCAAGGTGACCACAAAGCAAAACATTGTGAGGGGGTCATTGAGAATTTATGACAGTGGTTCAAAATGGGACTAAAAAGGAAGTCATGTCCTTAAAAATATTGCTAAGAAATGATAACTTTCCCTCCAGTAGAAAGAGTACTAGGATCCGAAGCATGGGGGTGATATTTATTTCAGTCAATCACAAGATTTCCCAAGCTATTCCCTTAGTTTTATGAAAAAAGAAGAAAGGTAGAGAAAAAGAACACAATCAGTTGCCAATCATGGGACAATTGATGCAGGTTTCTTCGAGTTTTGAAATTTCTGAAGCCTCCAAGATTGGAAATTAGGAAACTCATAAACACTCTGAATTCTAAGTTTATGTTAGAGCCTGCCTTTAAGTTAAAAATGAAAAAAAAGTCTGAGTGGTCTCTGAAGTTACAGTAAGAGCAACTGTAAAAATGGTGGGAATGATTATTCATTACACCACAATGATTATTACACTGCAATGATTATTCATTATAATAAATGGACTTTATTTAGATCTGAGGAATGAACCAGTATGACTATGAGCAAACCAATGGGAACAAATAGGAAGATGCTCAACAGAAAGACAGCAAAGAACTCAGATGCTCAAGTGAACTTCCCCTGCATCTAAAGATACTGAATAATTTCTTCACAACAGTAGGAAAAATCCTATCACTAGAAAATATCATGAATTAAAAATGACTGACTATGGTACAAAGTAACCAGTCACTTGGGGATGACTTGCCTATATTACTAGCTTACTGAAACAGACAAAATAAAATATAAGCTCCCATTCACTTATTTCATTTGTTAGAGCTTTCTGAAAAAACACTTTAAATTTTGATCTGTATCAAGAATAAATACATCACTGTAGCTGCACTATACATTTTATAGAGTCCTAGATGATGTACCAACACCCATAATTTTCAAGAATTACCACCCAGAGGGAAAATCATCAGTTGTGAAAATAAACATTTTTAAAAATTAGTGTGGGCTGTTTATTAGGGACAAACTTTCCTAAAATGAAAGATCACTTTTAAAATTCATGACCCAAAACTATTGCTCTTCTTAGCTGTGAGATTGGCACCCACCAGCACTGTGTGTTAGGAGAAAGATGCTTTTTTAAGACCTGTTAATTTAACTTATGCAAATTAATTGGCTGAAACATGAAGCAAGAGTGCAGAATTTTACCATTTGGATGGCTTTATTAACTGAAAAGTCAGGTGTTGAAATATATTTAAAGTTCTGTTATTCTGTTCTCTGCTGGTGTGATGTGGGCAGATTCTCACTTGTTAATTATATTGTGTATAAAAAAGTAGAAAAGCTAAATTGAAAGAAATAAAATATTCTATGTAAGTACTTTTTCTCATGGAAGCTTATGCCCACAAAGAGATTCAGCACTTTCTGTCACAAAACTAGCTTTGCCTTATCACAACCCCACAGTCACAGATTACTATGACAGAATTACTTCCTTTTTCAAATACTGCTTTTTGCTATAATAAAATCTCTTATTACTCTACAATCAGTACTCATTATTGTGCAATAGCTACTTAAATATACCTACCCAGAAACTCCCTTGAAACTTATAATAAACTTTGACTCTTGTCACTTCAGAGGGTCAATTTTCCAAAATAAAGTACTGACAACACTTAATGAAGGATTCAGAAATGCTGATTTTTCAAACTGTACATGGTTGCAAATTTCAGCTTTGTAACTATTCTTACCTCCTTTACTCCACTGTTGTAATGTTAAATTAAAGGGCTGAATTTCTACTTGCCAGAAATTTACTCCAAAAATTTACAATGATGTTTACTCGTGAAAAACTGTGATTTCACAATTAACATTTTGTAAACTAGATTCCTCAAACATATTAAACATAGAGCAGTTTACATCTCTTTTAAAAACATTGTGAATCTGCACCTTTTCTATGGATTTTAAACATCAAAAGATACTTTTAAAATTCCTATGCCGATTCAGATTTAGCATATGAAATGTTGAATAATTTATAAATATATACATTATCTATAAATAGTTATCAAACTAGATCTATATTTTGCTACCTATTTCCAGATTCTAGTTTTTTTATTCTAGTGTTCTTGAGAATCTTTCAAATATATGTAAAAATGGATATAACACTTTCTTGAAAATAGTTTTTCTAAAGGTGAAATGAGGATAATAATTCTAATCTCATATTTCAGCAACTGGAAAAATATGAGGTGATACTTATGAGTAAGCAACAAATAATTATGATTAAATATTTTAGTAAAAAAATAAAAAATGATGAGAAAAAGAGAATCACTGTAAGGTGAAAGACATACTCTGATTTAAATTGATATGAAGAATGTTTAGAAAATATTTAAGAACTGAAAGAAACCAATTCAACACAAATATAGCTGCCATTTGGGAACTAAGGGTATGAGCAATGGCGAGTGATCAGTTTGCAGCTGAACTTTTGCTGCTGAGCCTTAGCGACTCCACTTGACTCACAGTTTTCAACAAGGCAGGCTATTAGGCGCATACCTGAAATACAGGGCAGGTATAATTGAGACAACAAGACATCCATCATATTTTCAATACCCAGAGACTGTGTTTTAAGTTGCCTCTGTCTCAAACTGAAATGATAAAAGGCTTAACTGCCTTAGGAGAAAATATTACCACATGTGGCTACGGTTGAGGGAAAAGTCTTTACTTGCTGGAGGTACTGAGAAAATGCTTGTAAGTAATTCAGATGGGGGACGAGGAAAAGGCAAGTTGTCTTAAAATGAAAACAGGAAAAAGAGTTCAGGATAATGTATTGGAAAATCAAAAGGGGTTGTGGTTTGATTAAAAGCATGAATTCTGCACAAAAAGCTTGCTGGTCTTTGAAAATGAGCCCAGGTATCCTTGTGCCTGGCAACCCTGACCTGCCAACGTTGTCTAACAAACCAGCTTTATGAGAAATTTGATTAGTTAGTAGCCAATGAAGTGGAATTCCAAGCGTGATTTTGCTGAGATTTATTTGAGATGCCATGTTTACTTTTCAGAAAATTTCACAGATAGGAGCAGCACTGTGAGTCCAGGGTTATTAACCAAGTCATAGTGTAGCTTCATGTCCCTATGTTGTTTAATCCTTATGTCCCACATCTATGTTAGAGGTCAAGAGATTTTATACAAAAGTTTATCTATAAATATAGCATCAGACATGTGTAAGCCTTTGGACAAAAATTGAGTCAAAGAAATATGAGGCCTGTTTTGTTGAAGTTTAATAATCATAACAGGTATTCATTAATTCAATGAATACAGAATTATACAACTAGACATTTCCATTTCTTTGAAGCAATGTATAGGGAGCTATGAGAGCTAAAACAAAGGGATCTGATCTAGTTTCAAGGCACATGGCATGTAAGTGGAGAAATGATATGTGATAAGTCAAATTGATAAAGGGATGAAGAGGGGTGAACTTCTCAGCAGAAGGACGAGTAGGCCAAGCAGACTGAGCCTGCTGGACATGCTTAGTATAACCTAATATGATGGTATAGGTAGAAAAGAAAAGAGTATTTGCAGATAAGCCTGGGATATCCCACAGGGACTTATAGGTCAAAAAAGCTAAGATCTTTGAGCCTTAATCTAATAATTGACAAATGGTTTTAAATGGGAAGGGAAATCATAAAATTATGTGACTAATTACAGCTACTTTTATGAAGATCATTATAAATGCAGAAGTAAATGGATGGGATAAGGAGGCCTGGGGTTGAGAAGGAATCATCTATTATTTTGTCAATAAGAAGGTTTAGGAGACTGTTATAGCAGAGTGACACTCTTGATTACCCAGATCCTTTTCTTCATTTCCCCAACACTGAATGACCCAGGTCTCAATACCCTCTTTTCTTCTTTATATAAGCATACAATCTAGATGCACTCACATCTCATGGTTTAAAAATAATTGATCCTGATATTTCCCAAATTCACATTTAATCCATCCAATAAAAACACAATCTAACCTTGTTTTGCCATCTCCATTCTTAACACCATGGTTCAAGTCACTGATTCCTCTCCCTTAAAGGAGTGAGTTTCTTGACAGTTTCTTAACCTCTATATTTCTACAGTGCTCTACTAAACTGTATCTCAACAACAAAAACAAATAAAATATAAAAACAAGTCCTCTTCTATTTTTCCCATCTCAGAAACACTCTAGTACCTCGGAAGTACCTTTCAAATAAAATCCAATATCCCTACTGTGGCACATTTTGTTTTCCATTAAGTAGCTGCAACATTTACCATTCCACATGATCATCAGAATCTTGCCACTCCACTAAGAAAGCAAATCCATTATCTCTACCCCTTTGACTCTGGATGGGTCAGTGACTGGTTTGACCAAAAGATTATGGAAGAAATGATGCTGTACCAGTTCTAGAAATGGCCCTTCCCTAACTCGGCAGCTTTCTCCACCTACTTCTTGGAATAATTGATTTTAAAACTCCTGTTCTGAGAACACTCCCTTTAACCCAGGCCCCAACTTACAGTTAGTTCACGACCCAAGAATAAGTCACATGTAGTAAGTCTCTTTGTTTGAAAATTTTAGATAAGCATCCAACCAATAGCCAACATCAGCTTAGCCAAGAGACATCTGCATACAGCCCAGATGAACCTTTGAATGAGTACAGGCCCAGCAGACATCTGAGTAACCTCACATAAGAAACTACAAGCAAGGATATCATCTCCTAAAAACAGTCATGCAGGAGAAGCCAGCTTTCTTGTCTCCCCGCAAAGATCAATGACTGAACAGCTACCTATGAATAAAAACTCCAGGCAACCTCTAAAATTCACTTAGGAAGTTTTAGCACATAAGAGAAAGAAGGCAACAGCATTTTACCCACATCCTCCCATCCCCTAAGCCATCACCCTTCACGGCCATTAAGGAACTTTCCAGCTTGAAAGATTTTTCTCTTACCAGAAAAGAAGTGGGTGAGTGATCAGTCTCTCCAGCTTTGAATGCAGGGCGCAATATGAAGATTCAGCTTCAGTTTCACTCGATTTAGACCAGCAAAGCTGAGACATACTAAGCCAGCTATGAACAAGGAAGAAAATCAGAGTCTGTTAGCAGACATGCATGGGAGTTATTATAGTTCATGAAGACTTTCTCTGAAGACAAACTCAGCAGATTTGCCTCTGAGGTAGTCACTTGCCAGCATGATCTCATGGTCCCACTGCAAAACTCACCACTCTGTGCCCCAGAGTTATCTGTATTTGCTGGAATGAGCTACCTGAGTACCTGCATAGTCCCTCGCCACCACATTGCTGCCAGAACCCAGAACCCACACTGGCAGCCATACAAGTTTCCTACAGCTGTGCAAGTATAAGATGCCAGCTAAGTTCCTTCCAATACCTCTACCTATTCTAAGCGAGAAGCCACTTTTGTAGCAAGTTCAGGCTTCTGCAGGTGTGCGAGTACAAGATTCCAGCCAAGAGCTCTACCTTCTGACTGATCCCTATATCAACAGGTCTGTGCTTGAGACTAGCCCCTGCAGCTATGCATCCACATGCACACAGACTGATACCTGTCTTGGGCTCTACAGGAGTGTACGCACACACACAGGGGAATGGGTGTAGCCACAGAAGAGCACCCTAACTCTGAGCCCAGAGTTGGCACCAGACCTCCATCTCTGTATGTCTAAAACTAGCCCCTGCTGCCACATACGCACTTGCAGCCGGCCCCCACAGCTGAGTATGTGCACACCACTTGCTTCAGCTACTATCACTGCCTGACTTGGTCCAATGTTACTGGATCTAGAGATGACACCTAGAATCAAAACAGCTCTTACAACTGTTGTGGATCATCTGCAGTTCTATGTGACAAGAAACACAGTTGTTGATACTGTGAACCACAGTGGCCAGAGCTGAAAAAACATCGTGTTTGCCCAGACCCATTGCGGTCATATATTCCTGCACATGACATTCTGCATCACTAGACCCAGGGTCACAGCATCATCTAGCATGCTGTGATCCATAGGGAAAAGTTTTTCTTACTAAAGTCAATCCATAAAGCTTGGAAAAGGTGAATGCTTCTTCAAATGCATAGATGCCTTTGCAAATCTACAAGGACCCAAAAGATTCAGGGAAATAAGTCTCCACCAAAGTAATACAGTAATCATCCAGGAATTGGCTACAAAGAAAAGAACATCCTGAAATTGCCTGATAAAGAATTCAAAATAACTGCTATACAGGTAATTAGAGAGTGATCAGAGAATACATATAAACAATAATAGAAAAACAATACAAGAACACATTGAAAAGTTCAGCAAACAGGTAAAAAACAAAAAAGAACCAAACAGAAATTTTGGAGCTAAAGATACAATGTGTGAATTGAAAAATTCAACAGAAAGTTTCAATAGTGAACTTGAACAAGCACAAGGAAGAATTGGCAAGACTCAAGACAGATCAACTGAAATTATCTAATCAGAGGAGTGAATAATAATGATAATAACAATCTGCAATGAAGAAAGTCTATGTACTACTTGAATACTATAAAAAAAAAAAAAAAACCTATATATGCATCACCGGAGTCCCAGAAAGAAAAGAGAATAGAAAGCAGTAGAAAGCCTATTTAAAGAAAAAATGGCTGAGAACTTTTCAAATCTGGTGAGCGATCTAGATATACAAGCTCATGAAGCTAATAGGTAATCTCAAAATTTCAATCCAAAACAATTTGCATCAAAACTTATAATAAAACTGTCTAAAACAAAAGAATTTTAAAAGCAGCAAAATAAAACATAAATAAATAACAACAACAACAACAACAAAAACCCTCTTATAAAAGGTAACCGCTCTTAAAAATACCAGCAGATTGCTCAGCAGAGCCCTTGAAGGACAGGAGAATATGGGGTAATATAATCACAGTGCTAAAACAAAGAAAATACCATCCAAGAATATCTTACCTAGAAAAACTGTCTTTCAGAAATGAAGGCAAAATAAAGAATTCCTTTAGTAAAAAAAAAAAAAAGAAGAAGAAGAAGAAGAAGGCTGAAGGTGTTCAATGTCACTAAACCTGCCTCACAAGGAATCCTGAGAGGAATTCTTCAAGTTGAATCAAAAGTGCACTAATTAATTAATTGCAGATATATGAAAATATACAATACACTGATAGTACACTTGGATTGGGATCTTCCCAATCCAAGGATCAAACCCATGTCTCTTGTGTCTCCTGCTTCAGCAGGTGGATTCTTTACCATATGGTCAAATACTCCAATACTATAAAATGGTGGTTTGATAACTAATTAAGCTTGCTAAAAGAACGAAAGTGTAATAAGTGGGTATAGTTTCTACAATTTTTTAATGAATATACAATATAAAAAGAGGTATGGAGACATGAAAAATGTCAAAGGAGGAACAGAAGAATAGAGGCTTTGAGTGTAACTGAAGTTCAACTGTTACACTAAGAAATATAATGAGAAATATAATGAGTTATACTGAGAAATATAATGAGGCTTCAATGAGGCTTCAATGTTTTATTGAAGCCTCATGAGAACCACAAGGCAAAAATCAACCATAGATAACCCAAAGATAAGAAGAAAAGAATCAAAGCAAACCATAATGGAAAGTCATCAATTTATAAAGGAAGAAAAAGAAATGGATCTGCAAAACAACTAGAAACCAATAAGATGGCATTAGTAGATGTGTCTGTTTTTAGTAGAAACAAGAAAGACAACAAATAAAAAATCTCATGCCAAAAAGAACTAGAAGGAAAAAAAGAACTCACAGAAGGAAAGATGCAACAAAGATCTGAGTACAAATACATGAAATAGAGACCATAGAAGCAATAGAAAATATCAACACAATTAAAAAACTGTATTTTTAAAGAGAAAATTGACAAAACTTTAACTAAACTAACTCAGAAAAAATAAAATCAGAAATGAAAAAGGACACACCACAACAGATAAGACAGAAATACAAAGGATCATGAGAAACTATTATAAATATACACCCACAAACTTGATAACCAAGAAGAAATCAATGTATTACTAGAAACATTTAAACCTATGAAGATTAAATCATGAAGAAATAGAAAACATGACAAATTATGTAAGAGGGGATAAATCAGTAATGAAAAAACTCCCCAACAGAGGAAAGAAAACTAGGTGATTGCCCTGGTGAACGTTATCAAATATTTAAAGAAAAAAATGCTAATTCCTTTGAAAACCTTAAAAAAAACTGAAGAGTAAGCACCAACTCCAAGGTCATTTTATGAGACATGTGTGTGTACTCAGTCGCTCAGTCATACCCAATTCTTTGCGACCCCATGGGCTGTAGCTTGTTAGGCTCCTCTGCCCATTGGATTTTCCAAGCGAGAATATTGGAGTGGGTTGCCATTTCCTCCTTTAGGGGATCTTCCCAATCCAAGGATCAAACCCATGTCTCTTGTGTCTTCTGCTTCAGCAGGTGGATTCTTTACCACTGTACCATGTGGGAAGTCCAAGGCCTATATTACCCTGATATTAAAGACTGATAAGGACACTACAAGAAAATTACTGACCAATATGCCTGACGAAAATCAATGTAAAACTTCTTAACAAAGTATTATCTAATTGATTTCAACAGCACATTAAAGGATCATTTAACATAATACAGTGGGATGTAACCCTGAGGTTCAAGACTGGTTTAGCATCCACAAATCGATAAATGGTATACACCACATGTATAGAATAATAGATAAAAATAATATGATCATCTTAATAGATGTAGACAAATCATTTGACAAAATATTACATCTTTTCATGAAAAAAAATTCCAAAGGAATTGAAAGCAGGATCTCAGAGATATTCACACCCCCATATTCTCTGCATCATTATTTACAATAGCCAAGATAGAAAACAACATGTCTGTCAATGAATGAATGAATAAAGAAGATATGGTATATGTATACAATAGAATATTGTCGAGCCCTAAGAAAAGGAAATCCTTCTATTTATGACAACCTGAATGACTAAGTGAAAAGAATCAGAGAAAGACAAATACTATATATATATATATATATATATATATATATAGAGAGAGAGAGAGAGAGAGAGAGAGAGAAAGAGAGAGAGAGATCTCCAAAAAAGCCAGACTCAGAGAAACAGAAAGCAGAGCGGTGGTTCCCAGGACTAAGTGTGAGGGAAAATGGGAAGATATGGTTCAAAGGGTATAAACTTTCACTTATAAGATTGTTTTGAGATGTATGTACAGCTAATAACACTGTAGTACATAATTGGAAAAAAAGTGTCTCAGAGGATATCTATTCTCAAGACTTAAGTCTAGGCTTTGCATACTTATGCTGTTTACAGACATGGAGATTTAATGCATTACTATGGGCAATTTTTCTAAGGGCAGCATCTTAGTCCATTTAGCAAGAAGTCCACGAAAGTAAAAGTACAACCATTAGAAGTTGCATAATTGAATCAAAAGTGTGACCATGCGGTTGCAAATCATAACTGAATCCAAATTGCTATATGGACTTACTAGCAAGTCCATATACCAAGAATACTGGGGTTCCCTGATGGCTCAGATGGTAAAGAATCCACCTGCAATGTGTGAGGTCTGGGTTTGATCCCTGGGTTGGGAAGATCCCCTCGAGGAGGGCAAGGCAACATATTCCAGTATTCTTGCCTGGAGAATTCCATGGACAGAAGAGCCTGGTGGGCTACAGTCCATGGGGTTGCAAAGAGTCAGACATGACTGAGTGACCTAAGCACAGCACACCAAGAATACCATAGACTAGGTAGCTTATAAGTAATAAAAACTGGGATCTCCCTGGTGGAACAGTGGTTAAGATTCCATGTTTCCAATGCAGAGGGTTCAGGTTTGATCCCTAGTTGGGGAACTAAGATTCCATGTGCCATGTGGCATGGCCAAAAACTAATATCAAATTAATGAATAAATAACAGAAACTTATTTTTCATAGTTCTGGAGGCTGGGAAATTCAAGATCGAGTCACCAGCAGGTTAACTTCCCATGGGGGCCTGCTATCATGGGCAGCTGTCTTCTAAGTGTGTCCATACATGGGAGTGGAGAATGAGGAAGTTCTCCAAAATCTGTTTTATAAAAGCACTAGAGTAATTTATGACAGCTTTGCCCTCCTGATCTAATGGCATCCCAAAGGTCCCACCTCCAAACATCACCACAATGGGTATTAGGATTCAACATAGGAATTCTGGGGGGACACAGTCTACTGAAAGGGAAAAACACACTGTTAAGAAAAGGCAGCCTAGAATGGGGTATGGAGAGTAAATATGTTTTTCTAAGTCTTAAGCTATGCCAATCCTTGCTATTTACAGGTGGTATTGTATCACTTTATCACATATCACTGAGGTTATATATTTAACTAATGAAATAGCTGTCTGTTTACAGAAAGAATATTCTGCATGGAGTAAGGACCTCTGGACTTCAAAAAAAAAATACTCTGTTATTTGATTTTTGATTTCTTATGCAGCTTCTCATGGTTCTACTTTTACTTTCAAGCGCCCTTTTCTCTTAGCTTAATTTCTGGCTCTTTACCTGCAAGTGCCTCCAATGCCAGGCTATTAGTTGAAACCAAAATCCATTTGCTGAGAGCTGGGCTTTGGCAAGAAACCCTAAGTTCTGCCTCTACAGTTGTAGCTGTTCACTCTGTTGCCAGGAAAATCGGGAGAAACAAAAAGTGATGCAAGATGCTTCCAAGGTTCTGTCTCTTACAATTCCTTTATGAAAACAAAATGCTCATCTGTTTGTTGTTACCGTTTTTTGTTCAGTCAGCATTGTGTTCTTATGTTTAGAGAACTCTTCTTTCTTTTGAAAATGTTATTCTTGAAAGTGTTACTTTAGCTTTGTTTCTGCTGTTTTATATCATAAGTCTGTTTTGCCATTTTTTTTCCATATTGTGTTTTTTGCTTTTTGGTATTCTGGGGATTCTAGTAGAGAAGCAAAATAGCTGTAACACTGTGTACCAAGGATAAAAAATCATCAAGGGTAATTCTTATTGTAATTGTTTCATAAGAGGTTTATGGCCCACTGTAAGCTTTTAAGATATCATGGTTATTGTAGACTTCAGTTCAAAACTGTTAGGTAAGGCTTAAAGAGATGGAAAAAAGTCTATGATTGTATAGTTCTTGATCATTACATTCCTTTAATGCAAAGTTCTTAGTTCTCTTTAGTGAAATTGGTAACTAGTACTTAAGATGCTAAAAAGTTATTCTACTACTAACTAAAATGTGTGTGAAGTCATTAGTTTCTCCACTACTGAGCTACTGCTCAGACACCAGCTAGTTTTCCCAAAACTCAACACAATCCTGGGACTATTGACCCTGAGGTAGCACTGTATCCCACTCATAAAGGGCTCCATCCAAAAAGACCACACTTCACTCCAAACTTCAACTGCAAGCTTAGGTTGTTGCTTATACTTCTAACTGACTGACTATAAATCACAAGTTGTCATGAATCCCTCCTTAGGTTCCCCTCCTTGCAGCTCACAAATGTCATAAAATCTGTTTACTCACAAATTATTGGTTTATTATGAAGGATATCAAGGCTTCCCTGGTGACTCAGATGGTAAAGAATCTGCTTCCAATGCAGAAGACCCAGGTTCAATCTTTGGGTTGGGAAGATCTCTTGAAGAAGGGAATGGCAACCCACTCCAGTATTCTGGCCTGGAGAATTTCACGGACAGAGGAGTCACAAACAGTCAGATATAACTGAGCAACTAACACACACATACACATATAAAGGATATTAAAGAACATGAATCAACAGCCAGACAGAGAGAAACACAGGCTGAGGTCCTGAACAAAAGAGCTTCTGTCTTCATGGAATGTGGGGCCCAGAAAGATGGCACATGGAACTATTCTGATCCCCCAACCTAGAAGCTCCCAGAAGCCCATACATAACTCTGGAGCAGCCAGAAGGAAGAAATGCTTATGGAAAAGCTATGGAGAAGAACAATCAGTTCCATGTTTTCTCCAGGCAAGCCAGTCTCCCTGTATCTCCATTTCACCAACACAGAAGCTCTCTAAAATCTCTGCTTTTGGATTTTCTCTGGAGGCTTCATCACAAAGGCATGATCGAGTAAATCATTGGCCTCTGGCAAATAATTCAACTGCCAGCTCCTCTTCCTTCTGTTAAGGAGGTCTTAGGATGGGACTTAAAGTTCCAACCTCTGATCACATGATTGGTTTCCTTGGCAACCAGTTCTCATCATTTAAGTGGGGTCCCAAAACCACCTCACTGACATAACAAATGGCACTGCTATTGAAAGCAGCTTTTTTGTCCCTTCCTGCAGGCCCATTTCTGTCCCCTTCTAACTTTAAAAGAACCTAGTTATAGGAATGAGATCATCAAATAATTGAAACCAACTCCTGCTTTATGTGCTCTTGAATACACACCATGTTCTGTTTAACCTGCTGGTTCTTTTCCTAGATAAAAAGAAGAGTGACAAAGTAAGCAGTTAAAAATTAAATGGCTCTCTACCCTCAACAGACCCCTAACCAATCCTGTGGGCAGATCATGCAGGCAAGGTATCATCTAAAGAAGAGTCAGTCTGCACTCAATGGAGAATGATGCATAACCCAACCTCCTGCCTTGATAAGCCTCTGAGATTCTTCATCCTGCTCCATTTTCCTTTTAAAAACTGCCATGGCTAAGCATCATCTTCAGAGTTGTACTCTGGACATGAGCCCACCTTCTTCCCAGATCACTGAGTTTTCTGATTAAAGCACCTTTACTCTCTACCTACACCATTCTGGGCTGGATGAAGCACAAGCTTGAGTCAAGATTGCCAGGAAAAATATCAATAACCACAGATATGCAGATGACACCACCCTTATGGCAGAAAGCAAAGAACAACTAAAGAGCCTTTAAATGAAAGTGAAAGAGAGTGAAAAAGTTGGCTCAAAACTCAACATTCCAAAAACTAAGATTATGGCATCTGGTCCCACACTTCATGGCAAATAGATGGGGAAACAGTGGAAACAGTGACAGACTATTTTGGGGGGCTCCAAAATCACTGCAGATGGTGACGGCAGCCATGAAATTAAAAGATGTTTGCTTCTTGGAAGAAAAGTTATGACCAACCTAGACACCATTTTGGAGAAGGCAATGGCAACCCACTCCAATGCTCTTGCCTGGAAAATCCCATGGGCAGAGGGGCCTGGTAGGCTGCAGTCCATGGGGTTGAGAAAAGTCGGACATGACTGAGCGACTTCACTTTCACTTTTCACTTTTATGAATTGGAGAAGGAAATGGGAGCCCACTCCAGTGTTCTTGCCTGGAGAATCCCAGGGACAGGGGAGCCTGGTGGGGATAAAACTACCATCTATGGGGTCACAGAGTCAGACACGACTGAAGCGACTTAGCAGCAGCAGACAGCATTTTAAAAAGCAGAGACATTACTTTGCCATCAAAGGTTCATCTAGTCAAAGCTATGGTTTTTCCAATAGTTGTGTATGGATGTGAGAGCTGGACTATAAAGAGAAAGCTGAGCACCAAAGAATTGATGCTTTTGAACTATGTATTGGAAAAGTCTCTTGAGAGTCCCTTGGACTGCAAGGAGATCCAACCAGTCCATCTTAAAGGAAATCAGTTCTGAATATTCATTGGAAGGACTGATGCTGAAGCTGAAACTCCAATCCTTTGGCCTGATGTGAAGAGCTTACTCATTGGAAAAGACCCTGATGCTGGGAAAGATTAAGCGCAGGAGGAGAAGGGGACAACAGAGGATGAGATGGTTGGATGGCATCACCAACTCAATTGACATGAGTTTGAGTAAACGCCAGGAGTTGGTGATGGACAGGGAGGCCTGGCGTGCTGTAGTCCATGGGGTCAAACAGGGTCGGACATAAATGAGCAACTGAATGGAACTAACACCTGTCTCTTGAATCATTAGCTTATGAGCTGAGAACGTGGAACCTGGGTTCAGTTACATTACCACTCTCTAACTTAGGAAATCTTAGGTGTTTCAAGAGCTGTGAGCCAGGGACTGTGAATGAAGACCAAATGCACATGAGAAGTACATATCTGGTCATCTGAATAGCAAACACTTATTCCATATATAACACAGATGCCAAATGATTGTTATTGCTTTGTTTTATCTAGATAAAAAATACAGGGGAGACAACATGAGTTTGGGAATTAGGTGGACCTGAATTCGCACCTATAGCTACAATATACGTTACTTTGAGGGAACTTGGGAACCATTACTTAATTTCACGTGTTCTCATTTGTAAAACAGAGTTAATATTCTGTATCCTCTAATCTTGAAGATTAATGACAACATAGCACTGCTTAGGATAGTATATACCATATAGTGCTCAGTAAAATCAATTGTCATCTTGCAATAAATAATCATTCATACTTACATTTCATTGCAAGGTCTTGTGTGTTTCTCAAAGCCTTCAAATATTGCTTTAATATGCAAGGACATAGAACTCTGCATTAACATGAGAATCAATGAGGAATACAGTTTTCATTGAGAGAGGAGTGTCGTGGGTTTTTCTTTTAACAGAGGTTCAGGGTAATCATCTCTTAGCCAGAAAGGACTCTATTGGTTTCTCTTCTTTGAGTTTCGAGAAGACAGGTCTATAGTACAGAAATACGTGCACCACAGGGTTGGTTTGGCAGGCGAGACATTTGCTATTTTTGAAGCATATATGTTGCTTTCTGTTTCTAACACACCAGAGGTTCTTCTCAATGCCAAAATTTCTCCTTTGTCAAGCTCCATAGGAAACTGATGTAGTCCATGCTCAAAAGACATTCAATAAAAAGCTATGAAGCTGCCATTGACTTCACATCTCCACTGGAGGAAAAAAAAAGTTCCAGAATGTCAGGCCAGTCTTAAAAAGTTATGCTTATGCTATTACAAAGGGCTGAGAATTCAGCTTTTAAAATATCCCTCTGGGTATGGTAGCTCTGTGAGAGAATGAAAAATGCCATTGAAGAAAGGTTAGTAGTTTTTTCTTAGTTTTCTAATCCCTTTATACTTTTCCTGAAGCATAATATCACGCTGTTGTGAGATCTTCTGGCAGGGTGTGAATTTCATTTAATGGTTTCCCATCAACCATCCCAATTGCAAGGAAAAAACAGTAAAAGGGCTTCTGTTTTAAAACAAACAAACAGAAAAAATACAACTAGAAACACACTCGTTTTTGCTACTCCACTTATAATAGCCTGGAAAGCAACATCAACTCTGGAAGTCATTAGAGCTTTATTGTGAGAAATTTTAGTACTCATAAGTCAGATCTTATGAAAGCAGTATGTAAAAGTTGATGAACTGTTTACCGTGGCCATATTCCTCCAAATAACAGTACTCTGTGGATGTATTAATACTTTGCAATAGTTTACAAGAAGAGCTGCTACAATCAAAATATCTCCAAAATGTTGAGTTTTAAATGATATAGAAATTTATTTCTCTCTCCTGAAAGAGCATACGGTTAGTAGGCTACAGTGGCCGAGGGGCTTGGAAGCATGCATGCAAGCAGGGACCCTCAACACTTCTCATTTTTCCTCTGCCTTTTGCCCAGGGTGTTGGATGTGTCTGTAGGGTTGAAGCTGAAAGCCTGCAGGATTGGTTCCTGCAACACAGGGTAAGGAAAAGTAATGAGAGACCAAACGTGTATATATACATAAAGGTTATCTTTTTGGGGTACAAAACTAGCCAATCCAAAATGTCTCTTTGGCATGTAGATTATTTCATATTGATAACAAACAAAACACAAAAGACCTAGAAAATCTAACCTTCCCCTAACTTTCTAAAAGACTGTAAATGGAGAACCTATTGTAAGAAAGGAGTTACCACCATAGGTAACTATAGTAGGACCCTGGTGTGTAGAAAGACAGGAACGTAGAAAAGTCTGTTAAAAATCTCTCTCTGGGTCCCACTAACTTTGCAGGGCCCAGCAAAGATTTGTTTATCAAACATTCACTTTTCCATATTCATGTGAAGTAACTTCCTCCCCTCTGAAGTCCCAAACCAGTTCTCCAACATCTTATTTGTCTTTAGCTGAAGATGATGTTTAATGTGATGAGGAGGTTCAGTCATTTTGAAAAGTTATTCAGATTTCCTGGCTCTCTCCCATATATAGCTGTTATTAAATTTTCATTTGATTTTTATCTTGTTAATCTATCTCATATCAATTTAGTTTTAGACCAGCCAGAATAACCAGAGGGTAGGGGAAATATCCTCCTCCCTGACACCTTTATCGCTCTCTCCCACATCCCACTAGCTCTAACTCATTCACTTTTCCCCAGCAAGATGCAAAGAGTCTGAACAGTTAAGGCTCTGGTGAACAGCCACATTCTCAGCTAAACGTTGATCAGAGAATGAGGAGGGAGTGTCGTATGACTAAAATGAAAAACATGAAAATGGAAATGGGGAGATTTAAACATCTTCCCTGTGATGTGGTCAGAGAATTTCTTCTAGGAAATATAAATGCTCTCTTAGGAATATTTAGTTGCAAAGTATCAAGTTATAATACTATGGAATGTTGAAAAAGGCAAACTTTTGGATTAGTGGGCTGACAGATAACATGGACTTGATATGCTTTTTATCACATCTCCTCTTACACACACGCACATACACAAGCAGGTTTGTGCTAATGTAATTAGAGAAAAATAAAGAACATATGTACAATTTCATTCAGAATTTAAACAAACGGTGCTGTTGAAGCAGATGAATTAAAAGTATATCCTCCAACCATATATCACATCCAACTACTGAACAGACATCCAAAAATAAAACAGGAAAAGATTCTGATACCCTTAATATACAACATTCAACTGTAATCTTCAACAACAACAGTTGTCAAAAAGAAAACATGAAAAGACTAGGACAACATGTGTGACTTTGCCAAGCTGTGAGAACTAGATGCTAAAATAAAGAGGGGAAAAATAGGTGGCTTTCCTTCAAGTGCAAGAAAATTATAATTTTATCTCATCAGAGCTATGAGTTCTGTCCTCAGCCTTTGTGAACAGCTCTATCTCACTGACACTGGGAGACTGCCAACATACATGACTGCAAGAAGGAGGCATAAGCAGCGATTCTTTATTCCCTGGAATGTTTACACATCTTAGGGAAAGCACTGTGAGAAGTGCTGAAACTAAGCTTAACATGTTGAGCGTAGAGGGGCTCATGAACTATAGTGTTGAAATGACAATTTCAAACTTCATCCTACTCCCTAGTTTAATTAAAAAATATAAAGAGAGAGGAGAAAAGGATATTTCAGACCAGTAAAATACATCAAATTACTCTGAACAAAATTTACTTATTGACCTGCAAGAAAGAACTTTTTATTTCTATTTTTTTTAATTGAAGGATAATTATTTTACAGTGTTGTGGTGGTCTCTGCTGTATAGCAACACAGAGCAGTCATAATTATATATACAAATATATATATACAATTATATATACAAACATATATATATACAATTATATATACAAATATATATATATACACAAATATATATACAAATTATATATACAAATATATATAGCCTCCCTCTCCCTCCATTCCACTCCTCTAGGTTATCACAGAGTGCCAGGCTGAACTCCCTGTGTTATACATAAGCTTCCCACTAGTTATCTGTTTTACACATGATAGTGTATATACGTCAAAGTTACCTTCTCAATTTGTCTTAGCCTCTCTTTCCCCCACTGTAGCCACAAGTCCATTCTCTACATCTGCATCTCCATTTCTTCTCTGTAAATAGGTTCAGTACTTTAGAACACTAGGATACTGATAACTATAGCACAGATAATATTTCCTAAATTCCATATGTGCATGGATACATTTGTTTTTCTCTTTCTGGCTGACTTCACTCTGTAAAACAAGCTCTGGGTTCATCCACCTCACTACAACTGACTCAAATTCATTAGTTTTTATGTCTGAGCAATATTCCATTTTATATATATGTACCATAGCTTCTTTACCCATTTACCTGTCAATGAACATCTAGGTTGCTTCCATGTCCTAGCTATTTTAAATAGTACTGCACTGGGGCACATGTGTCTTTTAGAATTGTGGTTTTCTCAGGGTATATGCCCACTAATAGGACTGCTGGGTCATATGGTAGCTTTTTACCTAGTTTGTTAAGGGATCTCCACACTGTTCTCCATAGTGGCTGCACCAACAATGCAGCTTTATACATCAATGTAACCATCTTATTGAAATGTGGAAGGAGGAAGTTGCTCACACATGGATGGTAATGACTACGCACAGGTATACATTCTCACTGCACTGATATTTTGAACTCAAAAATGAAAAGAGAAACATCAACAGGCCTATGAACAGAAACTACTGAAAAGGGGAAAATGCTTTGATAAGTTTGAGGCTGTTCGTATCTCTGAGAAAATTCTCTATAAATATGATTAGGGAACTATAAAGAAAGAACACCATGAAATAAAAACAGAGATGCAATGAGAGCTGGTTATTGGAAGAAAAGGGGCGTGAAGGGAGAAAAGAAGTGGGAGAAGAAAAACTTAAAATATAGAATAGGCATTAAAATCTTCTCTGGAAGCAACAAAGCCTGAGGTAAAAAAAGATCTTTATTTTGGAGAACACATTCAGTAATTTTATTTGTAATGCATAGGAAAGTTTAACATGAGAAGACAATGATAAATGAATGATTAAGAAAGTAATATGCATTCTATTTAAGAAGATTATAGAAATTCTAGAAATTACAAACTTCAAAGAAATCATAAATAATAGAAATATAACCAGCAATCACAACTAATAACTAACTTGTATGAATAATTAATGCTTTACATCTACCATCAGCTCATTTAACCTGCAGGAAACCTCTATTCAAGACAATCTTATTTCTACACAATATAGTTTTACATCCATTTAACAACTGATGAGAGAGGTTTGCAGAGAATTTTAAATAACCAGCCTTTGAGTTAATAAGGAGCAGATGTTGCAAAGCCAACCTTTCCACTTCTAGAGGTGATGTACTTTACATCAGCTTCCATGGAACTGAAGAAAACTCTGGTTCTAAAATTTGAAAGTGTTTGGTATTTTACAGGCTAAAAAAATTACAAAAGCACTTCCTTCTCTAGATATATCCTGAGGAAGAAAAAATGTTTGCATTTGAACAAGTTAAAAACAAATCCTGAAGGCATCTATTAAGAAAAAAGATACTTTAGCTTAAAAATAACACTTAAAAGTTAAAAAAATTCAACGACTTCTTTCAGAATTCTATTTTCTGAAAATGGAGCACCATGGAGATGACACTGGAATTTTGATGGAGAAAGTTTAGGATCTAATTGTCTTTTACATGTAAAACCCTCAGGAAAAAATTGCTCAGTTTCCCCACACACTCTAGAAATACTCTTGCTTTTGTAAGAAAAATTATTTAAAGATCTAATCTAACCAAAAAAAAAAAAAAAAAGTCAGTTAAAGTATCTGAGTGGAAAAGCTATAGTGACAGAGGAGGCTTAAAACAATGCAATGAGCACATGAATTAAGGAGCATTATCTCTCCAGTTTAAAAGTCCCATATGCAACAATAAGAATCCTCAAGTAAGACCCAGTACAGACAAAAACAGTCAATGCCATGTAGTGAACCAGCTCTGGTTTGTAAGGCCTATCTTTGGTTCTCCCAGATTAGTATTTTCATAGTTTTCTCTTGTTCTACTGTGTTAGTTCAGCCACAGGTTCAGAGTAAAAGTCCAATAAATATATGTTTCACAGATTAACAGTAATGTGTTACACTTCCATATTTGAGTACAAGGCTTTCAAATAACAATGTGAATTCCCCTCTTCCTTTGAATGTTGTAAGGAAAACTCTGGAATACTCCCATGTATGTATGCATCATTGACTAACAACGGTTTCGAATTATCAGGATGCCTTGATTCACACAGAGTCTTTTCAAGGCTGTTGGTTGGTACATATCAGGGTCTCATAAAATCACTGGGTGAAATCTCTGAAAATGACCCTCCTTGAAACAATCATGTTTTATTTGGAAGTTTCAGGAGTTATAGGTATTCTCCAATAGTCTTTCCTGGTCATGTTCACACACTTGCCAGGAGATGAATGCTGTTGTTTTGAGAGGGGTGGTAGTTGGCGGAAAGAATGAAATGAATGAGGACTGAGCAATATATATATACACACATATAATCAGTTGCCTCTCCAGGCAGAGTGCAGAGCCTAGCATACCTCTGAGACCTTAATCTGGTGTGTACATGCTAAGTTGCTTCACTAGTGTCTGGCTCTTTGCAACCTCATGGACTGTAGCCTTCCAGGCTCCTGTGTCCATGGGATTCTCCAGGCAGGAATACTGGAGTGGGTTGCCATTTCCTTCTCCAGGGGATCTTCCTGACCCAGGGAACAAACACCCATCTCTTGTGTCTCCTGCATTGGCAGGCGGGTTCTTGACCACTAGCGCTACCTGGGAAGAACCTAAATGTATATACAATGTAAGGAAAAACGTGTGCATGTAGACTGTGCTCCTTGGTATCAAGCATGAGTACTATACTGGCCCTATGTCACTGACAGGCACCATAAGAACACTGAAATTTCCTAAGATTCTCTAGCTATTCTCTATTTATATATAATCTATTTCTAAGATTCTCTAGATCTCTGTTCTTCCATCCTTTACTAGAATGCAGAAGACAACCGTGACTATTAATGTAGTTGTAAATGGTTTGACATTGGATATGGGTGACATGGGTGAGTGACATGGATGGACATGGGTTTGGGTGGACTCCGGGAGTCGGTGATGGACAGGGAGGCCTGATGTGCTGCGGTTCATGAGGTCGCAAAGAGTCAGACACGACTGAGCGACTGAACTGAACTCCTCATTATTTTCTCTTGGCTCCATTAAATGCCCACACTTCCCAACTGTTCACCCTAATAACTATTATTGACTTTCCCTCCTGTGATGAAAGGTAAATCACCTTAGTGCCCATCTAAACACTTTAAGTCTTGGTCTCATTCAGATTCGCATATTATTAAAGATATTCCAGAATCCTGCAAGAATAGGAAAAAATTTAGTAATCCATTTAGATTAGTCTTCAGGACAGATTTTTCTGGGCTCCCAGCTTTATATCTATTTGTACCGCTGCTGGTGGGCCTGGAAGAAGGGTCACCAAGAAAATGAGAATACCTCTGAAGCTCACATACAGGATAAAATCATAAAAATTAAACAGTAATGTATTGAACAGAGATTCAAGATTTCAGACAATAAAGAGAGAAATCTGACTCCAGTTTGAGGTATAGATTAGTTTGAAAGAACTATTGTGTTTCTGCTCATCATAACTGAATCACTTCCAACACTGGCACTAGTTTTGTTAAGAGCTAACAAAAAATAAATAAATAAATTAGAGATTTTTTTTTTTTAAAGTAAATTAGTATAATAGTCCTATCCCTGAAACACACATATTAACTCAATACCATGAGTACTTCATTGTTGAAAAAACTAATTCAACAGGATGTAAACTCATGGCTTCACAACTTAAACAATGAGAAGGAAACAAGCCAGGGAAGTCTGCTCCCTACAAAAACTCTATAGATGGAAAGTGAAAGTGTTAGTTTGCTCAGTTGTGTCTGACTCTATATGACCCACGGACTGTAGCCCACCAGGCTCCTCTGACCATAGGATTCTCCAGGTAAGGATACTGGAGTGGGTAGCCATTGCCTCCTCCAGGGGATCTTCCCAACCCAGGAATCAAACCCAAGTCTCCTGCATTACAAGCAGATTCTTTACCATCTGAGCTACTAGGGAAGCACTATAGGTAGGGACAATTGCAAATGTTACTTAAAAAAAAAAAAAAAGTCATATGTCTTGGCCTCAGAGTATATAACGGAACAAGAATCCAAAAATCTACTTCCCCAGTGATTTTTCTTTGAGTTACTAGATCTCTTGTTTACAGAAATAAATATCAATGGGCAAGGGACAATAATCATCCCCATAAATGTATACACCTCTGTCTTTTCAGTGGACACAAGAGAAACACATTTCTCTCACTCTCATACCACCCTCCCTTGGAGCAAGTAAACCATACCTGTGATAGGACTTGACAGTCCAATCTACCTTGCGACTGGACTTTAAATATCCTTTTATCTCACTAGGACCTCTCACTATTCTGCAGAGCCTTCTGTTTAACTCCACTACTTTTAACATTTTGGAAAAAATATGTACATCCCAATTAGATTCTCTGTATACTTCACTTTCACAATGTTTCTAACTCCACACACAAAAACTTTGCCTTTTAATGTATCGCACTATTAGACAATTCTTGCCCCTGATAAAGCTCCTTCCTCACCCACAGCCTTTAATGGACATAAATGAAGTCAATGGCAGCTGCAGGAGTATCTATCAAAAAACAAACCTGAATCACTAATCTATTGGCGGGGGGCGGGGGACGGGCAGTTATATCCAAGGAATTAGCAACTATTCCCCAAATCTAAAGGAAACTCTTTGATGGCAAATGAACTAAGATAACCAATTAGTAAGAAAGCCATTCTTCATTCACCAACATATATCCCTTTATTCTTTTAGTCAAAATTTAAGGAATTGAAGATGCAATAGTTATAGCACTTAAGGCTCACAAACATAATTGAAAATAGGCTGGATTTTTAAAAAATTTCTATCCAGATTATCTTTGTAGATTTGGCCTATACATCTTCCTGAACTCTCTTTGCTCTCTCATTTAAAATATCGTCTATAGTCTACTTAATATTATACATCATGGTACAGAAATTCTTGAAGGTCTCTTTCACAAATGTCACTGGAGATGCTTTAGCTAAATGTTTTAGCTGTCATTTTGAGCCATTAATTTCAATTTGCTTTACCTGTAGGAACAGTTCATAGGGTTGCTGGGTCAGACATGACTGAAGTGACAGTATACACACACACAACTGTAAAATACAGCATCCTCTAAAAATATAAAGAGGAGGCATGAACAGAGTCAGCTTTTTCATATGAATCAGTGAATTTAAAATTTAAGCTATGAACTATTGTGTCTATAATTGTACATATGTGTATATATGTTATGAAAGCATAATACTATCTTACTGACAATGATGTGATCAAATCAGATTATAAAATCTTTTGAAGATCCACTCTGATTTGTTTAGAAATAAATAAACACTTATATAAATTGAGCATTCTTAAAATTTTCAGAAATTAAAGAAATCAAATTAATATTTCCAACATGCACAAAAGTATATTTTTATAATAGCTTTTTATTATTTATATTATATAGAATGATCATATTTTATTGCCTACTTTATTAAATATTACTATACTATTACTAAAATACTAATTTATATAAATTACTATTTATTACATAGAACAGTTTCATATTCTTTTAGTACATGTTTGTATTAAATATTATCTTATTTATTACTATTCAGAGAAGGCAATGGCACCCCATTCCAGTACTCTTGCCTGAAAAATCCCATAGAAATCACCAAAACATTCTAAGAGCTCAAGTTCACATAATTTTAGGTATGACTTTGGCAAACAAGACTTATTTAACTTTTTTTTCCATAAGAATATCTTCTCAATTATCAGTGTTAAGTACAAAATAAACATAAATTTTTATTCTACTTTAGCATATTCTCTCAAGAAAAGCAGGTACATTTGTAGATGTTTACTAATAAAATGGGCTAGGATTACATATACTCCAATACTTTGGCCACCTCATGCGAAGAGTTGACTCATTGGAAAAGACCCTGATGCTGGGAGGGATTGGGGGCAGGAGGAGAAGGGGACAACAGAGGATGAGATGGCTGGATGGCATCACTGACTCAATGGGCATGAGTTTGAGTAAACTCCGGGAGTTGTTGATGGACAGGGAGGCCTGGCGTGCTGCGATTCATGGGCTCCCAAAGAGTCGGACACAACTGAGCGATGGAACTGAACTGAACACATACTAGATTTTTACAATGATAAAAAAAATAAAAATTTGTGTTTAATCAAATTGAATCATTACTCTCAAAAATGTTAATTTAACAGAAACCATGTTTTAGAGTAGGGGCTTCCCTGGTGGCTCAGATGGTAAAAATCTACCTGCAAAGCAGGCAACTTGGGTTTGATCTCTGGGTTGGGAAGATCTCCTGAAGAAGGAAATGGCAACCCACTCCAGTATTCTTGCCTGGAGAATTCCACAGACAGAGGAGTCTGGTCGGCTACATCCATGGGATACAGAGTCAGACACGACTGAATGACTAAGACTTATGTTTTATAGTATGACATCTGGAAGACATTTTTCAAGATCACTGGGTAACTTAAAGCCTTAGACTTATGCTATATTAAATTAATTAATTAAACCTGAAAGTCACTCAGTTATGCTCAAATCTTGGTGAACCCATGGACTATACAGTACATGGAATTCTCCAGGCCCAAATACTGGAGTGGGTAGCTATTCCCTTCTCCATAAGATCTTCCCAACCCAGGTATGGGATCCAGGTCTCCCACATTTCAGGTGGATTCTTTACCAGCTGAGGCAGAAGATAAGTCCAAGAATACTGGAGTGGGTAGCCTATCCCTTTTCCAGTGGATCTTCCCAACCCAGAAATCAAACTAGGTCTCCTGCATTGCAGGATGATTCTTTACCAACTGAGCTATCAGGGAAGCCCTAGTTAACTGATGAGAAGACGTTAAATACCTAGATTATTTCTAGTCAGATAGAATGTGTGATTCTTTGTGAAACAATGAATTGTAGTTCACCAGGCTCTTTCTATCCAGGATTCGGCCATTTCCTGCTCCAGGGGATATTCTTGACGCAGCTATCAAATCTAAGTTTCCTGCAATGGGAGGAGGATTCTTTACCACTGAGCTACCTGGGAAGCCAGTAAGATAGAATACTGAAGTGTAATTTTAAGTTTATATACATTTATTTTTAATTTTTACAGTACAGAGAAGCTATGAATATTGGATCTGAAATAAGTTTCAGTTCAGTTCAGTTGCTCAGTTGTGTCTGACTCTCTGCAACCCCATGGACGGCAGCATGCCAGGCTTCCCTGCCCATCACCAACTCCTGGAGCCTACTCAAACTCATGACCATTGTGTCAGTGATGCCATCCAACCATCTCATCCTCTATCCTCACTTTCTCCTCCTGCCTTCAACCTTTCCCAGCATCAGGGTCTTTTCCAATGAGTTGGTTCTTCACACCAAGTGGCCAAAGTATTGGAGTTTCAGCTTCAGTATCAGTCCTTCCAATGAATATTCAAGACCAATCTCCTTTAGGATGGACTGGTTGGATCTCCTTGTAGTCCAAGGGACTCTCAGGGAACTCTCTAGTACCACAGTTCAAAGGCATCAATTTTTTGGAGCTCAGTTTTCTTTATAGTCCATATCTCACATCCATACATGACTACTGGGAAAACCATAGCTTTGACTAGACAGACCTTTGTTGGTAAACTAATGTCTCTGCTTTTTAATATGCTGTCTAGGTTTGTCATAGCTTTTCTTCCAAGGAGCAAGTGTCTTTTAATTTCATGGCTGCAGTCACCATCGGCAGTGACTTTGGAGACCAAAAAAATAAAGTTTCTCACAGTTTCCATTGTTTCCCCATCTATTTGCCATGAAGTGATGGGACCAGATGCCATGATCTTAGTTTTCTGAATATTGAGTTTTAAGCCAACATTTTCACTCTTCTTTTTCACTTTCATAAGAGGCTCTTTAGTTTTCCTTCACTTTCTGCCATAAGGGTGATATCATCTGCGTATCTGAGGTTATTGATATTTCTCCCAGCAATCTTGATTCCAGCTTGTGCTTCTTCCAGCCCAGCGTTTCTCATGATGTACTTTGCATATAAGTTAAATAAGCAGAGTGACAATATACAGCCTTGATATTCTCCTTTCCCAATTTGGAACCCATCTGTTGTTCCATATTCAGTTCTAACTGTTGCTTCTTGACCTGTATACAGACTTCTCAGGAGGCAGGCCAGGTGGTCTGGTATTCCCATCTCTTCAAGAATTTTCTAGCGTTGTTGTGATCCACACAGTCAAAGGCTTTGGCATAGTCAATAAGCAGAAGTAGATGTGTTTCTGGAACTCTCTTGCCTTTTTCATGATCCAGTGGATGTTGCCAACTTGACCTCTGGATCCTCTGCCTTTTCTAAATCCAGCTTGAGCATCTGGAAGTTCACAGTTCATGTACTCTTGATAACCTGACTTGGAGAATTTTGAGCATTACTGCTAGCATCTGAGACGAGTACAATTGTGTGGTAGTACATAGCCATGAAAATTGTGAGATGTATATTCATGAGCTCTCCTAGTCAGCTACAAAATTCTACTGTATGAAAGAAGTGTATCATTATCTATCTCATAGTTACTGTGGGAAATTGAAGTTATTGTGGTTAAAAGTTAATAAATGTCAGAGACTCTACTAGGAGCAATAGTGGCAGAGAAGAACAATTTTATATGCAGGGGGTACAGGATCAATTTTTGTTAAAGAAAAAAAAATAGTTTTATTCTAAAATAAGATGACCTTTCTCCTAGAATTAGAGGAAAATGCATGACAAGACGAATATATAAACTTATATAACATTCATGAAAATGGATTTTTATTTGCTTGGGTCAAAGCTGGCTAAAGTTCAGTGGATGTATTAAGATTGCTTAAAAAGAGCTTTAGTTTAAAAATTATACTGATTCAAAATTAGAATTTAAGCTTTTCTCTGTAAAACAAATAACAAAATTTTCTTAAGTTTAAAAAGGGTTTCTCTTTACATTCTTGGTAATCTTTTAAGGCAAAGATATTGTGTCTCACAATAAGTAACTCTACATTATGGTGACTTTTATCATGTCCTTGACTACTCAAGAGAACAAAGTGTTCTCATTTTTGAAAAATCTAAGTTTCTTTATAATATTTTAGTTTTTTATATTTTAGTTTTTATATATAAAATATTTTATCATCACATTCGTTAAATAGCTGAGTATTGTTGCTAACTCATGATTCTATTTAAACCCACATTCAAACTTCCTGACAACTTTTGACTTTTTCCATCCCCAAATCAAATCCAAAATGGTATATTTTGCACCTAAAACTGTCTTTGAGATCTTCCAGGGCTTCCAGGAAATTATAAAGAATTTGTTCTTTGGCCTTGTAAAAAGAAAAAGGCTAAAAATAATTTTGTTTGTTTCATAAATGCATAATCTAGTACATACTAAAATGAAGGAAATAACACTTTCTAAACAGTAAGGATTCTACATATTCTCTGATCAAGATCAAACAAAATCCAAAATAACTGCCAAAACTTCAAATAAAACATTCTCGATAGAGACTTTTTAATTTTAAGATGTGAGTTATGTATCAAGCTTTGATGTCAGTCTAAATTATTATAAATAACAAGATTTCAAACATAGTAATTTCAAAAGGAAACTTAAATTTCAGCTATTAATGATATGATAAAAATGTAAGGAAATGTTAGTGAGAATTTGACTGTTAAGTAAAATTTAAATTTTAAAAATACTTTTTATGAGTTTTACCTTTCTATGCTTTCCCTCCAAATTTCCATTATATATCTTTTTCCTTTGTGATGTAGAATTATAATAACATAGGATCACATATCCATCTCTATAAGCCCAAACTCATTATTTCATTTTTAGAGTAAATGCTATTTACAGCCACAATGTTGTCTTTGAAAATTATAATCAACTTATGAACATATCTTGAAAGATTTTCTTTTAGTTACCAGAATACAAATTCAGTGAATTTTGTGGTATAGAATAAATAGCAAAGTAGGTAGACATGGGGAATAGGTAATGGTAAAATAGTGTTTGGGGGTGAGTATCTTGACCTCTTCCTACTAAAAGAAAGTTGGGGTACTGTCTGAAACTAGTAGGTTTTGCCATATGGTGATAAATATATAATACAATTTATTAAAAGGATGACACATGGAGATGAAGAAAGTATCAGTGATATAAATTTTTCATGTTTCATAGTGGCAAATAAACTTTGTTTATAGTCAGCACATCAAAAACTAAATATATAATCATAATATTCAGAATTATAGAGCTAACCATCAACATTAAAATTAGAAATTAAAGTCCTTATTTACTCTACTACCTAATTCCCAAAGGAGATGATATGCTTATCTAAGAAAATGAACAGCTTTTTGAATACCATAATGAATTTAAAAACATATCCAAGCATACACCTATCCTGATAAAATTTCAAATATCCCAGAATAAATATTAAAGTTATAAAAGCCTATAGAATAAGAAGAAAGAGAATGAGAGAAAAGATAAACATATGTTTAAGCTGCAAGTCAGGTTGATGACCAAACTTTCAAACACCAATTTTGAAGATGAAAATACAAAGGAGCATGGTTCAACATAAAAAACAAAAACAATTTCGTATTATTTTACAGTGCTACATTTTCTAATTATGTGGTATTTTACTGGGAAATAAGTTGTTTTTCTAGTTTCTAGCTTACTAAATAAGAAAAAACTAGTTTCATATTGAAGAAATGTTTTCCTAGTTAATCAAAAGCAATTACTTAAACATTGTCAGTGAAAAAATTATATGGTGAGGGAGAAGAGGGCTGAAATATTTACAATACAATGAAGAAACTAAGACTATGAAACAAAAATTTAAAAACAACACAACAGCATTTTACTGAAGTAAGCATGATGAGAAAGAACTATTAAAAGATTCATGTATATATAATCATATGAAACAGCATCCAGAAAACAGGAATTGTAGTTTATTCAGGTGCAGGTCTGATGCTCAGAGATATTTACTAGTATTTCTCTAAGTGTCAGGCCCCATAGCAGTAAAGAAAATAAAAAATAATTCTATCAATATACACTTGTATAAAAATTTCATTGAAATGTATTTTAAATATAAAGGACTATGGACAATTGCCAGAAAACATGCATATTTAACTATAGATGCTTTTACATTTAAAATACATTTTTTTTTCATTCATTACCATTAGTTGGAGGCCAATTACTTTACAATACTGCAGTGGGTTTTGTCATACATTGACATGAATCAGTCATTTTTAACAGTTATTTTCCCCTCATACTCTATTGTACCCTACTCTACACATGGGTATCATATTCCTCTACTCATTACAACAATTTTTTTTTCTGGCAGTAATGACCTATTTTAAAGGAATAAGCAAAATATAGTGAAATATGCCTCTTAATATACTGGTGGATAATCATGTAAAAGTAACAAATGTTTGTGACTGTATTTAATGCTCCTTTCTTCTGAATATACTTAATATCAGAAATAAGTACTTCTATTTTTTCTAATTAATTGTGAATGCCAAAAAAAAGTTTTAGACACATATTTTACTTTAACATATTTTTTGTAATGCTAACTGAATTTAATTTCCCACTAATATCAGTGAAGAGAGCTAATTGACTATATAACTGACTTGTCTTGGAAATATATATATATATATAAATGAAGTCCAGGAGCAGACAAACTGAAGGAGCTTTTAAATCTCCTCTGCTTTGTCTTGAGGACATAAAGTGCTAGTCTCCAGAGAAAAAAGTGAATCAGAAAAATACTGTCAGTTCTAAAAAAAGCAGCACTGCTTCAAATAATCTAAATTCCTATGAAGAGGTTAAGGTTATCTGGGTTACCCTTGCCCTTAACAGATGACAACAATGAATAAAAGTCTTTAGGAGGATAATCCTTTAATCATTTCTACAATTTTTATATTTGATATTCAATACTATGTTACTCAATAACTGACAACAGAAAAAAAAAATACACCATTAATACAAAGCAAAGACACATACAAAAACAAAACAGCAAAAACAGACAAAATCTGTATGATGTAATGATTCAGATAATGCTTAATATGATAAAATGATAGAAAACAAGATAGAAAATTGGCAGAGGACTGGAATATAAATTTGTAAAATTCAGTAAAAATAGATGGGTTTAACAAGATAGATTGAGATGAAAAGAGAATGACTTAGAAGATAGGTTTAAAGAAAATAATCAAAGTGGAAGCAGAAAACAAAAATAGATATTAAATACAGAGGAGAGAGTAACATAGAGAACAGTAATGTAGTCTAACATGGATAGTTGGAGACTTAGAAAGATAGCAGTAATAAAATAAGCCCAAAGCAATATTTGAAGAAAAAATGACTAAGAAAGTTTCAAAAATGATGAAAAATATCCCCCTACAGATTTAACAATTCACGTAAGAAGGAGGGGCAAAGATTTAGAAAAAAAAGTTTATTTTAAGCAACTAAATAAAGGGATAGAAGGACATATAAGTCGGTCAGGAATTAAAAGGCCAAGTTACCAGAGAGAAGAAAAATGTCCTGAAGTGAGCTCAATCTTGTGTGATCCCTTGTTCCTCTAAATTTTCATTAATTCTTAAATTGGCTGAACAATCAACCAGAACTCTTAAAGCCAGAGTTTTTGTTCAAGTAATGAGATTATGGATAGAAAGTTAAATTTCAGAACTGCTAAGGCAGTCAAAACTTGAGGGGACAAGATCTGGTAGAAAAAAGAACTACAGAGAAGCAAGACCAGAGAAATTTGTCCTAGTACCCCGCCTCACACAAAGGATGTTTCTCTTTCCTTAGACTGTATGGGACTTTTAAAATCTACAAGAAAGGGAGCAACTGTACTAAAAAGAGCCTTTAACAATTCCATTGTATTGGGAATACAAAGAATAGAATTTACAGACCACCAGGTTTGTCATTTGAGAACTCACATGGCATACATTCTAGGAGCAAAGGCAAACCCAAAATGATATACCTTAAGAAAACTAAATGCAAATTTAATTACTGCTGCCTCTAACAGGAATAATGTGATCAGACTATATATAAGCCCTCATTGTAGGAAAACAGTATCAGTCAAAGCCTCTAAAATGGAACTTTGCAATAAAACTTTCTGTTATGGAAGTTTTATTTATTATGGAAGCTGCAATGTCCAAAGTTATATCCAGTAACCACATGTGATGTCTGAACACTTGAAAGGTGGCTACTGTGACTTAGGAACACAATTTCAATTCTATTTCATCTTAATTATTTTAAATTTTAATTTCAATAGCTGCATACAATGAATGGACACTTTAATAAACAGTACATTGATTTTGTTTTGTCCACAATGTTTAGCACTCGATCAAAATTTATCAGATGTAACAAGAGATAAGAATAATAATAGCTGAGGTGAAAAGCAGGTAATAGGAAGAGTCTACGGATGATACCATTTCTGGAGTTTTCATATACTTGTACACCTGATGTATTAAGAGAATTAGCCAAAGAGAAATATGGAAGATTATGAAAGCAGGAAAGAAAAAACAAGGGACATAATGTCAAGTGGAATCCACATGTCAACATAATGACACAGGAAGCTCTGACATGTAAATTGCACTGAAGAAGCTGTCTTATCTCAAAGAAAAGGCTGTGCTTTTCCTTTTTTTCTTTTTTTTTTACAAATATGTCTGTCACTGAATACAGGTTGCTCTAGGGAGGGGACAAAAACTACCAAGGATTAACTCTGCTTCTTTCCATATCTGGGCAAAATCAAGTCATCTGAAGAGGCTACAATATAAATTATTGGGATTGAAGTACAAATTGGAGAATGTGCACACAGAGGTGAATTAAACTGATATCCAAGTTGTGACTGCATCCTCCATAACAGAAAAGGGTTCCATACACTGAGAGTATCCTTTAAAGCAGTAGTTATTTAAAAAAAATGATACCCAGACCAGTAGCATCAGCAATACCCAGGAACTTGCCAGATGTGTCAATTCTTAGGCCAGTATTTTCAATCATGTCTTTTACCTCTTTTTACATACTGTCATTTTGAGTATAATTTTAAAATCTATGATAGGGAATTCCATTATCTGAAGCTTCTGCATGTGTCTCTCCAAGATCATTTGTTTCCCTTGATTGTTCTTCACATCAATATGTTTCCCTATGTGCTAACTTGCTTTAAATTCAACAATGAATTTTTGACATTATGTTATTTATAATTTCTTCAGCCTCACTTAAAATTTTTCATTTACATATGAGACACCCTATGTACTTCAAGTAAGAGTCTGTATCTTAAACTACAATTAGGACAGGGAAAACAAAGGCTGGAGAGGATGGATCTGTATTTCAGGAAATTTGAAAGAAAGTTCAAGAATCTTAAGGGAGGCACTACAGGGGTTGGCAGCTTCTGAAAAGCATCACAGGACACGATTCCTTGACGGCTTGAACAGTCCCAGGCAAAACGTTACATTTATCACATACACATACTGCATGCCTGCTTTAAGCGGTCACCAAAAATACTAGCTAATATTTTTTTTTATTCTACTTTCCATCTCAAGCAGGTTTTTCTCATCAGCTAACTCAAACTGAAACCCTACTTGCAGACAAGCTAGGAAAGGTAATTTCCAGTCTTTCAGACATTTTGACACAGAAGGAATGCTAGAACGTTGGAATGAAACTGTTTATCACATAAACAATTTGGATATATCCTATGATTATATTGTTTTCCCCCCTCACTGGTTGCCTAAATGGTTTCCTTATCACTACCTAAGTGCGACTTGAACATAAGTAGTGTATTTTGTAACTCCCCCTAACCTGGGTTAAGGAGGATTCAAAAGGAAGGGGATGCTGCTAAACTACAATATTATGTTTAGAAATAAAGATTTTAGATAAAATAGCAACTCTGCTTTTATTATAAGTCATCTCACAAAGGACAGATTTCTTCCACTAGCATCCTGTCTTGCACACAGATGCATTTTAATAAATGTTGTTGTGTGTCTATCATCATTTCATCAAATACCCAAAGCTTATCTTCTCTGGGAAATAGAATCTTTATTCTGATAGGCAGATTGGGCTCATTTCAAATAATGCTAATTAATGGTACATAAATTCTTTTTTAAGTCCAAACTTCATAAAGATAAAAGAGATTTTTTGAAAACAACTGTGTCTATACTCTCTAAAAAGTTAAAATATTTTACTTTTTATGCTACTGGCCTTTAAATAAAATAAAGTATTATTTCTTCCTGCACTTAAGCATTTCTCCCTCACTCTTCTTCCAGTGACAATTCAGTAAGTGGAGTTATAGAATGGGCTGCCCCTCTATTTTAAAAGGTTGGAAAATCTCTATACACCACTCCTGAGCCAGAACAGGACATCATGTCTTCTTCCTGACAATCTCGGTATGAAAAACAATTGATGTTTCCCCTGTACAAAAAATCTAGCTATAGATTAACATAAAATTGTTACAGTAATAAATTTGAAGCCCATAAGAGAGGATCGATAATGGTGGTGTCACACCCAAGGTAAAGCAGAAGTAGCTCTTCAAGAAGTAGAGATAATAAAATTTTCTGTAAAACCTGAGAAACAAGCAGTAAATCTGGGAAGGAATCAAAATTATATTAAAGTAACAGACTCTAAGAGATGAATCTAGAGACAAAATTTTTGGGTTTGATTACCAATTTCATCATTTGTGAGTTTCTTACCAGTTATGCTCTTCAGTTTTCCAATCTGAAAAGTGGCAATAATTACAGTATCTATCTCACTAGATTGCTGTCAACCAACACTAAAGAGCTGATAATGTGCAGTCATAATTTTTGCCTATCAAGGAATAAACTCAGGAATGAATAACAAGTATAGAATCAAAAATACCTTATATATATTCCACAACACAAACTATTATGCAATCTTTAGGTAAATGAGCAATTATAAAAAAAATACCAGATATATTAGCTCAGTTGGCAAAGACTCCACCTGCAATACCGGAGACCTGGGTTCAATCCCTGGGTTGGGAAGATCCCCTGGAGAAGGGAACAGCTACCTGTTCCAGGTATTCTGTATTCCAGTATTCTGGCGTGGAGAATTCCATGGACTCCATGGGGTCACAAAGAGTTGGACAGGACCGAGCAACTTTCACTTTCACCAAATATATTTAAGAATGAGGAATGGGATTATTAGAATACATCTAAATTTGAAAGATTATTAAAATATATTTAAAATTTGAATTACATGAAGATTTATAGTTGCACACATTCTATTGGAAACTTTAAATATTGGGCACCCCAGGCCCAGCCCCCACAGAACCTAGAGCCTGAGCAGCGGGTGGGCCAGGCTGGAGCAGCTGGGGGCAGACGTGAGCAGGGTGGAGCCAAAACGGCGGTTGCACGAGGTGCAAATGGTTCATCTGGAGTCCAGATGCTTTCCTGCTAGGTCTCAACCACACTCTGAGCACAGAGAAAGAAGAGGTGATGGGGCTGTGCATAGGAGAGTTGAATGATGACTTAAGGAGTGACCCCATGTTTACATATATTAGAGCTGAAATGCACACAGTTGCTGAAAAGGTTGACACTGTCAGAATTGTTCACATTCATTCTGTCATTGTCTTGCAGCTTTCTGGAAAGAGGAAGGGTCGAGTGGAAATTTCTCCAGAGCAGCTGTCTGTGGCTTTAACTGAGGCAGAGAGGTTGGCTGAACTAACTGGCGGTACCCTGAGAGTTGTAGGCTGGTTTCATTGCCACCCCCATGTAACTGTTTGACCCTCCCATGTTGAAGTTCACACACAAGCCATATACCAGATTATGGAGCAAGGCTTTGTAGGGCTTGTATTTTCCTGTTTCCTACAAGATAAAAATACAAAGATTGAACAGGTACTCTATACTTGATTTCAATCCATAGAGGCCCAAAAGAGTTCAGAGTATGAGAGAATTGAAATCCCAATTCATATTGTACCCCATGGAACCATTGGGAAAGTGTGCCTTGAGTCAGCAGTTGAGGTGCCCAAGATCCTGTATCAAGAGGGGCAAGATGCATGTAGGAGGATCCACATCCCTCCACATCTGGACTCAGTAACCAAGATCCATAACGGCTCAGTAGTTTACTAAGAATCTGTGCAGGTCAGCAGTCAGCAGACCTCTACTACAGTGGTTGGAGGACAGACTGGAAAGAAACCAAAAGCATTTACAGGAGTTGCAACAAGAAAAGAAAGAGTTTATGCAAGAATTTTCTTCTCTAGAATAAAGCAGGAGAAAAAATGGGGAAGGATGAAAATATCCAGGTGTAAAATTAATTAAGCTAAATCAGTTTTGAAGAAGAGACATTTGAAGGACTCATATTACCTGACTGCAGACTTACTATGAAGCTACAGGGATCAATACAGCATGGTATATATGCCCAACTGATTTTGATAAAGGTATAAAAGCAGTTTAGTGGAGCAAGGGTGATAGTCTTTTCAACAAATGAAGTTGGTGCAATTTGCAAAGAAAATGAAGTTTACCCTAAACTACATACCTTATACAAAAATTACTTGAAAATATATCATGAACTTAGATGTAAGATGTAAAACTATAAAAACTTTTAGGGAAAAAAAAAAATCTTGGGGGAAAAAAAAAAAAACGTGGGCTAAGCAACAAGTTCTTGGCCTTCACCCCAAAAGCACAATCCTAAAAGGAAAAAGTTGATATTTTGGACTTCATCAAAATTAAAAACTTTTGCTCTGCAAAGAATTTAAGAGGAGGAAATTATTGGGAGAAATTACTTGCAAACCATTTATCTAGACCAATATAGAATATACTGTATGAAGTCAAGAGTGAAAAATAAACAATCCAATTAGTAAATGAGCAGAAGACATGAATAGACATAGCACTAAAGAGGAAATGTGGATGGCAAGCGAGCACAGGAAAAGATGCTGAATCTTATTAGTAATCGGGGGATGCAAATTAAAACCACAAGGAATTTTGACTCTGTACTTATCAGAACAGCTAAAGAAAAAATAGTGAAAATGGGGACTTCCCTGACAGTTCAGTGGTTGAGACTCTGCCTTTCAATGCTGGAGGCATGGGTTTGATCCCTAGCTGGGGAACTAAGATGCCACATGACTCAGTGTGTGGCCAAAATTTTTTGAAAAAATAGTGAAAATACCAGATACTGCTGAGTGTATGAACTGGATCTTTTATACCTTGCTGAATGGAATGTAAAATGGTAAGTCACTTTGGAAAAAAAAAAAATAGTTTGGAAACTTCTAATAAACACACACGTACTTTATTACCTCAGCAATTATTTTCTTGACATGTATCCCAAAGAAATGAAAACCTATTTTGGCACCAAAACTTCTATACAGATGTTCTTAGCACTTTCATTTGTAATAACACCAAACAGAACAACCTAGATGTCCTGCAGATGAGCATGTGGTTAAACCAACCACACACACCAAGGGAAGTACCCTGCAATGTAAAGAAATAGACTATTGATACAAACAACTTGGATGAACCTCAAGCACATTATGAGGAACAAAAAAGCCAGTATTAACAGGTCTCCTACTGTATGACTGTATAACATTTCCAATTTTTAAAATGACAAAATTATAGAAGTGAAGAACGTATGAATGGTTGCCAGGGACAGGGACTGGAGGGGACTCAGGGACAGGGACAGGATGGAACAGTTCTGTATCTTGACTGTGGTGTTGATTACATGAAAGTCTAAAACGTGCTAAAACTATACAGAGCTACAAACACCCACAAATGAATGCATGTAAAACCTGGTGAAACCAAGTAAGGTCTATAGTCTCATTAGTAGTATGATACCATTGTCAATATGTTGGTTTTGAAGTTGGACTATAGTTATGTGTAAGATCTTACCGCTGGGAAAAACTGGGACTCCGTGTACTATTTTTGCAACTTCCTGTTAATCTGTGATTATTGCCAAATAAAGAGTTGTAAATATTAAATAAGGAAAAAACAATTAAAAATTGAAAAGTAAAAAGGTGGCTTTTAAATCTAGAAGTTGGAAAAAGAGAAAATAATCTTAAAGAAAGTGGGTGAAAGGAAGTAGTAGAGTTACTTAATAGTAATAGAAATCTGCAAAATGGAAAACAAAAACAATATGAAATAAGAGGAATGAAAGCTAGATCTTTGAAAAACTAAGAGAATGCATTAAATACCAAAATTAGACATTAAGAGGATGTTAAGGTAAAGAATATTAAAATTTTTCTTGAAAAAAGGTAGAAAAATTTTTAACAAAATATAAACAAAATTAATTTTTTAAAAAATCTGATTTAAGTTATTACTGTTTAAAAATGTAACAGTCTAGAAGAGTGAGATGGGAGGGAGGTGGGAGAGATGATCATGAGGGACGGGACATAGGTATACGTATGGTTGATTCATGTTGATGTTTGGCAGAAACCAACAATCCTGTAAAGCGATTATCCTTCAATTAAAAATAAATAAATTCAGTTGAAAGTGAAATATGTAGTTTAAATCAAATAAAAAATATTAGCTGGAGAATGTATATTTTATGTTATATTTACTTTATTATAGAGCAAATACATATTAATACGTTAAATACATTTATGCATAGTATACAAGTATAAAATAATCAGATAGTGATAAATTTCATGAAGGATAAAAAAGCCTAAGGCAATAGAGGCAATGTGTGGCAGTCATAAGTGGTACCTCTGTGGAGGAGACATTACTGCAGAGACCTAAATGAAGGGGCAGAGAGGGTCAAGCAGATATCTCCAGGCACAACATGAGAGCATTAGAGACAGAGTAACAAAAAGCACAAATACTCTTGACAGCATGAATCCAATGGTCCAGAGACACCATGGAAGCCAGTGTGGTATGAACTGAGTGATGGAGATGGAAGATGGAGAAAATGAGGTCAGAAAGGTAGAAGCCAGGAAAGTAGCAGCAGAACAAGGAATATCAAAGTGTGGTCCCTCAGGTCAAGTAAGGAGATTGGTTCCAAAAGGAGGAGGTGACCAACCATCCCATTTCACTCGGAACGCTCCTGGCTTTATCACTAACACCCCATATACAGGGAAGCATTCAATCCCGGGAAACCAAGACATTGGATACTGACGAAGACTGAAAACTGACATTAGAATTGATCAAATGGAAACTTTCTTGGACCTTGATAACAGACTAATAGTGAGGAAAAGGCTGGTTTTCTTATGTGTTCAAGATAATGTAAGAGCAAATACCAGGATCAGGTTCATAAAGAATACACATATCTTTCAAAGTTTTTCTATAAACAGAAATGGAAAATGGGACAGTAGATCAAGGGTTTTATTTTCTTTTAGTTAAAAATTTGTGTCTCCACTCAACTCTGTCCATACAATGACTTTCTTAATTCATCAGGTATGATACGTATGCTACCCTTTAACGTTCTTTCTGCTGTAGACTGAATGTCTGTGTCCCCTGAAAATTCATATGTTAAATCCTATCCCCAACGTGATGGTATTTGGATTTGGAGTCTTTGGCAGTTGATTAGATTAAGAGGGTAGAGTTCTTAAGGAGAATCAGTGCCCTTATCAGACATCTGAGGGAGCTCCCTCCCTCCTTGTGGGGACTCAGTACAAAGAGAGTACTCTTTAAAAAAGGATCTGCATCGCACTGGACACTGAATATGCCAGCACATCAATCTTGAATTCCCCGGCATCTAGAACTGTGGCACTAGGTATAAAGTTATATTTTATAAGCTGCTCAGACTGTGATATTCTGTCCTAGCAGCTGAAATGTCCTAAGATGTGGCCCAAGTAATTCTTATGATTAAGGTATTTAGGGAAACCCACCAATATTTAACAACCCCATTCCAAAATCCTTCTCCTATATTTCTAAAAATCCGAATCCAACACTTTCCTTGAGGCCCATTTAATATGTTATGTTTCCCATAATGTAGATTTTATTATATCCTCTAATTCTTTTGGTTTATGGGGTCTTTAATGGACCTTGACATACATCATATTCCTGAACCCACAGTAGATTTTAAACTTCTCCTGGATAGTGACATATTGCTATTTCTTTTGTCTCTGGTCTGTGCTCAGTATATGCTACATGGCTAAATGCTTGTTAACTTGTTTAAATTATTTATGCAATTCTAGTATATCTGCCGTGTTTACCATGAGGTTTTGAAAACAAAAGAGGTCTTGATTTCAAGAATAATTTATGAAGATTACTGGGCTCTAGGTGAGTTCATAGATTTACAACATAGAACCTCCTAATGGATATGCCCAGATCCTCCCTGCAGTCTTCTGACTAGGTACTGCAACAGGTTTACTATGCTGCTTTAGCCGAAAGATGCTTTGCTGCCAATAACCACTTCATTATTATTTATCTCAGAGTAATAAAAATGAATTCTCATTTTTCAGCAGGGATATAAGAGTAGTCAAGAAAGCACAATTGCGGTGCTTTCTTCTCTTAGAGGTGTAATTTAAATTCTGAGATACTCCAAATGAGAAATTAGAATGACTTTTGCTTCATTTATAAAACCTGACAGCTTAATTCCAAATACTTTGGAGATTTAATTAATGAGAAGTGAATCAACCCTTCAACATTAAAAAGAAAATCCATAATTTGGCCTCTTTCTGTAAGCAGAGTGAAATGTCAAATTATTTTAGGCCAACAGGATTTTTCATAACTTTTATGATGTAAATGTTTCATAATAATGTCAAAACTTCTGCTGCATTAAGCCAGCATGTAACTGATCCAATACAAACTGCCCATGACATTAAATGGTATTGATGTCTTACCAAAGAGATAAACTTGGCTGTGGAAAGCGGGCCAAGCCCTCTAAGCAGCTAAAGAAAGATATTTGGGGTATCAAATGACCAAGCTACTAACCACTCCTGGAATTGCTTGCCTGTAGCAGCAGCTCAGAGGTGTGCCTGCTTAACCTGAAGTCACAGGAGTAGAAGGATCTAAATTGGAACTGACAGTCAGGTTTTGTATGGTAATTCTCTATTTGCACCAGTTTTTCTTTTCACTCAGCCTTCAGCTATCTACAGTGAATTCATTAAAAGCACTAGAAGCTGCAAATTCTGTAGGACTAAATGCCTGGCCTAGACAGCAAATGAAAATGTTGACAAATGTGATCTCCCCAAGTCACTACGTTAATGCCACTTTCCAGAGGATATGCATTTTTCCTTCAATGATCAGGACAGATTACTGGCTACAAATAATTTGATAATAGCTCACATTATAATACTGTGTGCATGTATCTGCAATTATAGAAGATTTTGATAGATATCACAAAGCCTTTAGTTTATGATTCATGGTAACTTTTTCTACAACTACTTATCAATGGACTACAAAAAATAAGTTAGAAACATGAAGGATGAGAATATTTTGTTATAAGTGTCAAAAGAAATACAAATATTTTGCTAAGGTAAGATGATACTGAAAATAACTTTTCAAATAAATAAAAAGGCTTAAAAAGCTAAAATGTAATAGAAAGATTAAGCATACTGCGTAGTGCTTAAAGGACTTCCCAGGTGGCCCTAGTGGTAAAGAACCCGCCTCTCAGTGCAGGAGACATAAGAGATAAGTGATCAACCCCTGGATTGGTAAAATCCCTTGGAGGAGGGCATGGCAACCCACTCCAGTATTCTTGCCCAGAGAATCCCATGGACAGAGGAGGATAATGGGCTACAGCCCTTGGGGTAGCAAAGAGCTGGACACAAATGAAAGGACTTAGCACACACACGTAGTGCTTAAAAGGGAAATAAAAGTAAGGATAGAAATGATGGTAACTTTTATTTCAACTAAGCAAAATGGGAATGATTTTTATGGTTATAAAGAATTAGTTCAACACTGAATTGGTTAGAGGAGGTAGTGAATTTTCCATCTCTGGAAGTAATTAAGCAAAGCATATGGGGTTCAAGCAGTGGTTTTCAATCTTGCTTTGAATATTCCCCTGTTAAAAATACCTTTGATACTATCCTTAACAGATACATGCAGGCTTTAGGAAACAATATTTATCTCTGATACTAACATACTTCAGTATCTTCTAGACTACATAGGCATTAAATGTATGTGATTGATACCTGATATATTCTAATTTTCTATACTATATTCAAAATAAAAACCAGTGTATGACCCTGAAGATTAATTTTTGCATGTCATTAATGTTTACAATGCTCACTTTGAAAACCATAAATAAATATTCTCTTAAATCTCTTACAATTTTATAATTGTATCAAAATAAAACATTAGTACACAACAAAATGACTGGGAGTAGGGGAAGCTTCACACATCTATTGCTTGAATAAACTAAATCTAACTTATAAATGACTCATATAGCTGAGAAGAGATTTCTTCCCAGTTATATAGTAAAAGTCTTATTGTTCAGTCACTAAGTTGTGTCCAACTCTTTTGCGACCCCATGAACTATAGCCCGCCAGGTTCCTCAGTCCATGGGCTTTGTGTCTTAGTCCATTTAGGCTGCTATTATAAAGTTGGTTAGCTTACAAACATCAGAATTTACTCCTCACTGTTCTAGAAGCTGGAAAGTCAAGGATAAAGACAGCACTCTGGTCATGTTCCACTGAAGGCCCCCTTCCTAATTTGTAACCAACAACTTCTCCATGTGTCCTCACATGATGCGAGGGGCAAGGGATATCTTTGTGTTTTATAAAGTACTATTTCTATATCTGAGAGCTCCATTCTCATGACTTAAGCATCTCCCAAAGGCCCACCTGCTGCTGCTGCTGCTGCTAAGTCACTTCATTCGTGTCCGACTCTGTGTGACCCCTTAGACGTCAGCCCACCAGGCTCCCCTGTCTCTGGGATTCTCCAGGCAAGAACACTGGAGTGGGTTGCCATTTCCTTCTCCAATGAGTGAAAGTGAAAAGTGAAAGTGAAGTCACTTAGTCGGTCCAACTCTTAGCGACCCCATGGACTGCAGCCTACCAGGCTCCTCCATCCACGGGATTTTTCAGGCAAGAATACTGGAGTGGGGTGCCATTGCCTTCTCCAAGGCCCACCTACTATCATCATATTTGGGGGTGAGGATTTCTATATATAAATTTCAGGCAACACAAAAATTTAGATCATAGCATCCAGAAATTCAGAAAAGCAAGGGAAGAACCCTAGACACCAGTGTCAGGGGCCCTGTTGCAGTGCTCATTGCCCAAGATTCTGTGACTCCTCCTCTTAAGCTGGGCAGCCCCATGAACTCTAAACTGAAAATAAACAAAGAATCTTTGATTTCAGTGTTCATGGCCATAGGTCTGTGTGTCTAGCCCCACTGACAAGAGAAGCTGAAGATCTCAGTACTTTGTGGAACGATTATTACTGGCCTGGAGAAGGGCATGGCTACCCACTCCAGTATTCTTGCCTGGAGAATTCCATGGACAGAAGAGTCTGGTGGGCTACAGTCCATGTAGTCACAAAGAGTCTGACATGACTGAGAGCCTATCACTTTCAGTTTCACTTAAGACTGACCATCACAATATTGGTTACTAACTCTAATCTGTATATTGCAGTAAAAGTATAATCAAAATAAAATGGCAGAGAAATGAGGAGAAATGTGTCAACCCATTACTCTGTGTTTTGTGTATAACTTTACAATGTGCTTTTTGAAGGGTTACATGTGGTCCAACATTTTTTCACTGTATTTAGTCTAAGCCAGTTTGGGTAAAATTATATAAATAAAAGTGGCAGAGGTATAGTATAAAAAGTTGATATCAAAAATGGGAGAATACTGATTTAAATCCCCATGTATTCTTCCTTAATGTACCTCAATTCAGTTCAGTAGCTCAGCCGTGTCCGACACTTTGTGACCCCATGGACTGCAGCATACCACTCTTCCCTGTCCATCACCAACACCCAAAACTTGCTCAAGCTCATGTCCATCAAGTTGGTGATGCCATCCAACCATCTCATCCTTTGTCATCCCCTTCCCCTCCTGCCTTCAATATTTCCCGGCATCAGGGTCTTTTCCAATGAGTCAGTTCTTCACATCAAGTGGACAAAGTATTAGAGCTTCAGAAAAGTAAACAGGTGCATCAAAATTGCTACAGAAAAACATATATGATGACAACGGTGGACACATCACCAGAGAATACTGAGATGTATCTGAAGGGTATGTGAGGGAATAATTCAGACTCTATTCATTCAGTAAACATTTACAAACCACCTAGCATGTGTAAGGTACTATGATTAATACTGAGATAGTAAACAAGAGACATAAATCCTGTTATCATATATATCTTTATTCATTAGGGGAGCTATATAATAAATAAATGCATCAGTTCAGTTCAGTTCAGTTGCTCAGTCATGTCTGACTCTTTGCAACTCCATGGACTGTAGCATGCCAGGATTCCCTGTCCATACCAACTCCCAGAGCCTATTCAAACTCATGTCCTTTGCATCGGTGATGCCATCCAACCATCTCATCCTCTGTTGTCCCCTTCTCCTACTGCCTTCAATCTTTCCCATCATCAAGATCTTTTCCAATGAGTCAGTTCTTTGCATCAGGTGGCCAAAGGATTGAAGTTTCAGCATCAGTCCTTCCAATGAATATTCAGGACTGATTTGCTTTAGGATTGACTGGTTTGATCTCCTTGCATTCCAAGGGACTCTCAAGAGTCTTCTGCAACACTATAGTTCAAAAGCATCAATTTTTAGGTGCTCAGTTTTCTTTATAGTCCAAGTCTCACATCCATACACGACTACTGGATAAACCATAGCCTTGACTAGATGGACCTTTGTTGGCAAAGTAATGTCTCTGCTTTTTAATATGCTATATAGGTTTGTCATAGCTTTTCTTCCAAGGAGCAAGCATCTTTTAATTTCAAGACTGCAGTCACCATATGCAGTTATTTTGGAACCCAAGAAAACAGTCTCTTACTGTTTCCACCATTTCCCGATCTATTTGCCAGGGATTGATGGGACCAGATGTCATAATCTTAGTTTTCTGAATGCTGAGTTTTAAACCAGCAATATCACTCTCCTCTTTCACTTTCATCAAGAGGCTCTTTAGTCCTTCTCCAGTTTCTACCATAATGGTGGTGTTATCTGCATATCTGAGGTTACTGACATTTCTCCCGGTAATCTTTATTCCAGCTTGTGCTTCATCCAGTCCAGCATTCAGCATGATGTACTCTGCATATAAGTTAAGTTAGCAACGTGACAATATTCAGCCCTGACATACTCCTTTCCCAATTTGGAACCAGTCTGTTGTTCCATGTCTGGTTCTGTTTGTTCTTGACCTGCATACAGATTTTTCAGGAGACAGGTAAGGTGGTCTGGTATGCCCATCTCTTTAAAAATTTTCCAGTTTGTTGTGATTCACACAATCAAAGGATTTAGTGTATTCAGTGAAGCAGAAGTAGATGTTTTTTTGGAATTCTTTTGCTTTTCCTAGAATCCAACAGATGTTGGCAATTTGATCTCTGGTTCCTCTGCCTTTTCTAAATCCATCTTGAACATCTGGAAGCTCTTGGCTCACATACTGTTGAAGTCTAGCTAGGAGCATTTTGGGCATTACTTTGCCAGCATACCTAAAAGTCATGATTTCCTCACTGATAAATTGGGCCTCAAACTTGTGGAGGCCCAACCTTACAGTGAAGTTTAAGCCACAAAAAGAGAGCTTAGAAGCAGTCAGAGCCAAGCAGTAGGAGCTCATGGAGATATGAAAACAAAATGTCATACAGTCCCATATGGAATCCTGGAACAGTTGAAGGACATTAGGTAAAAAGTAAGGAAATCTGAATAGAAGTTAGACTTTAGTTAATAATGATATACCAATATAGACAAATGAATTGTAATAAATATACTAATTTAAGATTTCTTAAATAGAGCAAACTGAGTGTAGAGTATGGAAACTCGTTGAACTATCTTTGCACTGTTCTTACAAATATAAAACTATTCTAAAATTTAAAGTTTATTGAAAAGAATGCCTAGAACAAATCACAAAATTATTTAATACTCATATATATATAAAGTTTGTGAACATGTGTATGTATATATGTGTAAGTATGTATGCAGATGATGGGCTTCCCAGATGATTCATGTGGTGAAGAATCAGTCTGCCAGTACAGGAGATACAGATGTGGGTTTGATCCCTGGGTCAGAAAAATTCCCTGGAGTAGGAAATGGCAACCCATTCTAGTATTCTTGCCTGGAAAATTCCATGGATAGAGAAGCCTGGCAGACTCTAGTCCATGGGGCGGCAAAGAGTAGGACATGACTAATCAACTGAACACTACTACTGTTATATATGTAGATATATACATTACACATGCATGCATACTTATGATTATTTGATTAAATACTTATGTGTACACACATGCATAGGAGAAGGCAATGGCAACCCACTCCAGTATTCTTGCCTGGAAAATCCCATGGATGGAGGAGCCTGGTGGGCTGCAGTCCATGGAGTCGCTAAGAGTCAGATGCAACTGAGCAACTTCACTTTCACTTTCACTCATTGGAGAAGGACATGGCAGCCCACTCCAGTGTTCTTGCCTGGAGAATCCCAGGGACGGGGGAGCCTGGTGGACTGCCGTCCATGGGGTCGCACAGAGTCGGACACGACTGAAGCGACTTAGCAGTAACAGCACACACATGCATACACATATTGAAGCAAATACTCATAAAAGGATGCATATGTATAATGAACTTATATATACATATGTATACATAGGAGATTGGAGAAGGCAATAGCAACCCACTCCAGTATTCTTGCCTGGAGGGCTGCTGTCCATGGGGTCGCACAGAGTCGGACATGACTGCAGCGACTTAGCATGTATGCATTGGAGAAGGAAATGGTAACCCACTCCAGTGTTCTTGCCTGGAGAATCCCAGGGATGGAGGAGCCGGGTGGGCTGCCATCTGTGGGGTCGCACACGACTGAAGTGATGCAGCAGCAGCAGCAGCATACATAGGAGATAATGAATTTCTAAAAAGTTTCCTCCTCAACTTTTGAAAGTTCTCAAAATTTTGAGAGTTACATAGAATAGAATGAAGAGACATTAATTTTTTTCCTTCAGTTTTCATTTTTAAATTTTGTAACAGATTCAGTTAGGGTTTCCTTGCGTTTCTATGCCTTCACTAATTAAGCAGATATAGTCTACCTAAATCTGTATTAGAGCAATGACTAAACCATCTTTTGAATACGGGAGCTAGGTTGCACTCTAATGAGGGTACGGTTTTAGTTAAGAGCAGACCAAAGGACTTAACTGAAAGGCCAACAGTCATAACCAGCTTAATTGGCTATTAGTTGGTTTACCTGTTGATGCTGTTAGTTTGGAATCCTCCATGCTTATGCAACAGTTACCATTTGACATTAAAGCTAATTTTATTTCACATTTTCTTAGGCCTCAAATTATTATTTTCAACCATTAGGCTTGCATTTACTGATATAATTAAGGTAGATAAATTCACAAGGCTGGAATCTTTTTAAAATATTCATTTAATAATACAGACTGACATCTCTTTTCTAAGATCAAAACACCAAAAATACAAAATAGGTTCTTCCCATTCACCCTGCCTCTCCCAAAACGTGTGGCCAACAGGTGTCTTATTGTCAGGAACATGTACCTTGGACTTACATTGAGGTGTGATACTGATCCTGCCATATTATTTGTGTGGGCTTTGATTTTTCAAATTTCAAAATAAGCAATGATATAAAATCTTAGGTATCTGAAAAGGATTAAAAACTATCTGAGATAATACGGCCATCAGCCCGGGTACATCTCTAACCTTTACCAACCCTTTCTTATAACATTCCATGACTTCATGATACTCCATATTTTTTTTCCAGTCTCTCAGTTTCCTCTTCACTTTTATGCAAAATATTATTTATTTTCTAGACTTTTTAAATCATCTCTCTAGTCCTCCATCTTGCCTAAAATTCAAATTTTCACTAACAACAAAGCTAAATTTCTTTCTCCTCCATCAACTTCTTTTACTGATTAAATATTTAGCTTACAAATTAATTGCTTAATGTAACTAGTGAATAAGTATAATCAGCAAATATCAGAAACTCTCTGATTTGAAAATAAATTTATCTGAGTTTATTTTGCTTCATCATTTTGGGGTGCCTTCATTTTATCTCATGGTGTATTAAAGAGCAGAATTGCACTCACCTGAGAGGCACCAGGATGGGCATGTACACTCGCACATTTATTTTTCATGGAGATTAACCTCACGGCTACCTTCTTTTAATATTTTTTGTGTAAATTTTGAAGATCACTAGGCTTAACACTTTACAAACACGTGGTTTGGAGATTCTCCACCTGGAGTAGGATTGTACCTTTCACTAAGAATCCTTATGGTGTCTATAGTTACGTAATACCGCATGGTAATGTAACATTTCACCTACATAGACAAAAACACAGCCTTCACTACAGAAATAAGTATGTAAAGGAAAACAGTATATTTTAAAAGTTAATGCAGCAGAATCGCCAGTTATGAAATTAACTGTTTTCTCAAGTGTAGTCTAGTCATGAAAGAATGTCAGATATTCCCTGAAGAGGGGACATAGGGCTTTTTATTTTGAAGATAGAGGTTTTACTAACTTCTAGAAGAGAGTTAAGTGGACTTTATTTGCCAAAGATTAGGCTCTTAGAATAATTAACTGGACTGTGTGTGAAGGGAAGGAAAAAAGGTGTAAGCTTTGAGAAATAGAAGGAGAGGATTTTAATTTCAGGGATTTTCTTTGAAAATGGGAATGAGAATGGAGCTGCAAGTCCCTCTGAGTGGTAGAGGTCAGAAGTCAGTTTAGATGTGATGCTCTGAAGATGACGAATAGGACTAGGCTTGTGATACCTGGTAAAACTTCCATCTAAACACACAACCTTCCACCCATAGTGAACATCTCCATGTCTCAATGTGGTGGTAGAGGTAAATAGACATGTCCAAACCATGGTGAGAATTCGTATACAATATAGGTTGAAACATACAGTATTCATATAGCCATATAACTATTGCAGAAGAAGCAAAACTACTGACAAGCATGGTCCCTTCACAATTTTTCTAGAACCCTAAGAGCCTGGGAATGTTGAATGTCCTTTGTGTGTCAGAAGAGCCCCCATAATGTCTGACATATATATATATGTGTGTGTGTGTGTGTGTATATATATATATATATATATATATATATATATAATCATGGCTTATTTTATTGATTGGTATTTAGGCCACATTTGACATGATTTTGAGTATTAAAGAAATACAGTATTTCTTGCCTTTGAATGTTATAGTACAATTCATATTTGCTTCATAAATTTGGTATTTTGTTTTTAGTTTGTTAAAATTTCTCATTATGTCTTTGTCAGGTTCATACATCTTACATGTTCAGTATAAAATTTCTTAAATATGTTTCACAGAAAAAACTGATTATCTTATCTCTGTCTAGGTATAGGATTGTTCTGATTGCTACATATTTTTTGCATGTGAATCTTTTCAAAATCCAAAGCTTTTCTTACTCTTGAGTTAGGGTACATAAAACTATTTCAATAAAACATATGAATTCTATTAGATAAAATATGATGACATTAGAATAAGCCATCAATATATTTGTACTTATTTTAATAAAATCATATTTTACCCTATTTAAAAGCCTTGTCAAATAAGTAAATTTCTAAATTAGGATAATTTTTTAAAAATATATCACAAAAAGTTTACAGAAATAGATTTAGACATAATGTTTTTATTTCCTAATCATTTATTTCATAATCATTTGGAGCCCTCTTTTTCTTTGTCCCCTTAAAATCAGTTTGCCTATGGAAAATATAGATCAATTTGTAAGTTATATACATGAATACAAGTGCCAAAAAAGAAAATTAAAGAGAAATGATGAATTAGAATATTAGGATAAATAGTTAAGATGAAATAGCATATTAAAGTATGTTCTATTCAAAAGAAGTCAGGAAAGTTGTAGAGCTGAATAATAGAACAGCTATCTTAGACAAGGGAGGTCATTTCAAGATAAGACCATCACACCCTCTGCCCATGGAATATTACCAGCAACCATAAGTAGCTGGCATTCCAGGAAGATTGAGCCCTGCCCTAATCACCACATGGGTGGAACATTAACCCAACAGTAACCAGAGGGAACAAGAAAAGAAGCCCAGTTTCTCTCCCCCTGCACAGACTCCCTCTTGGACTCACTCCCTGCTCCCTTACAATGTACTCAATATATCTTTGTTTCTACCCTTTCAACTCACAAATTATTTTTTTAATTAATTTATTTATTTTAATTGGAAGCTAATTACTTTACAATATTGTAGTGGTTTTTGCCATACATTGACACAAATCAGCCATGGGTAAATTCTTTTGCCTCCAGTGTTTCTGGCCCCACCAATGGTACTCTGGCAACAGTGAGAATACAGTCAACAAAAAACATATAAGACAACAGAACATAAGAAGTGAGGAGGTACACTTAAATCCATCCATGCTGATATTGACAATAAATTAACAATGCTTTCAAAAGTCAAATCCTAATCATAGTAATGGATAATCGAAATGAATAAAGTATGACGCAAAGAAAATCAAAATGGATAAAAGTATGACTCAAGAGTACTGTGTCTATATGTGTGTGTGTGTGTGTGTTGAAAATTAATGGATGAAAAAAATTTAATGGATGGCAAAAGAAACTACATGCAAAACTCGGGTAAGAAAGCTGGGGTAATAGTATAAATATCAGAATTAATAAATATGGGGAAAGAACAAATTACCACTAAAAGGGACGTGGGACCAATTTCCAATGGCAAGGTGAGAGAAGGAGTTTATCCCACACACCACCAAACAATTCTCCAGACACCAGCTGGGTGTCCTACAATTCAACTCATAATGTTCTGACATTATGCATCCAGTCCTTGTGTGTGTGCTAAGTCGCTTCTATCCTGTCCAACTCTCTGCAACCCCATGGCCTGTAGCCCACCAGGCTCTTCTGTCCATAGGATTCTTCAGGCAAGAATATTGGGGTGGGTTGCCATTTCTTCCTCCAGGGAATCTTCCTGACTCAGGAATTGAACCCAAGTCTCTTATATCTCCTGCACTGGCAGGCAGGTCTTTACCACTAGAGCCACCTGGGAAGCCTTTTATGTACCCAGAGGTAGCATCATACCCAACAAGTTAAGGACTCTGTCCTACAAAATGCACCCCACCTCCTTCAGATGACAATCACAAGCCCAAATTATCACCTGTACTTTGGACCAACCAGCTATTGATTGGAGGACCCCTGTCTTGGGTTCAATTAATTTGTTAGAGGTGCTCACAGAACTCAAAGAAAACAGTTTACTTACTAGATTACTGACTTATTATAAAAGAATATTAATCAGGAACAACCATAAAAAAATGAATAGAGCAAAGTGTGGGGGAAAGGGTGTGGTTTCCATGCTCTCTTAGAGCAGACCACCTCCCTGACTGTCCATCAACGTGGAAACTCACTAACTCTCTCCACTTGGGGATTTTTAATGCAAGATTTATTACATAGATGCAATTGATTAAATCTTGGTCACTGGTTATTGAACTCAGTCTTAAGACCCTCTCCCTTCCCAGGAGGTCAAGGGGTGGGACTGAAAATTCTAACCTTCTAATCATAATGTTGGATCCCCTGGAAACTGGTACCCCAACATTAGAGGGCTTCTAAAAGTCACCTCATTAACATAAACTCAGTTGTGGTTAAAAGGGACTTTTATGAATAACAAGACTCACTTCCCCTTTATACCTCTGAAGCAATATCAGGAAACTGAGGATAAAAGGCTGAATATTATATAAACAAAGGTGTTCCTTGCTCTTCCTCTCAGGAAATTCCACGGATTTGGGGATGTTTATGCCAGAAATGGGAAGAAAACCAAATGTGTATTTCTTATTATAAATCACAACATCACAACCATGGTAAAGAATATTTCATAATGATAAAAGGATCAATTCAAAATGAACATATAAAAATCCTAAAAGTATATATGCCCAATAATATAAATCCAAAATAAATGAGGAGTCAGACTCCTTTCTCTCTCTCTGCCATTTCTCTGTTATTTCTTTATTTGTCTTTATATCTCTCCAAGGAAAGCAAAACAAATGTATGAATTCCATTTGTTTCTGCATCATATTTTAGTCCCAGTGAAAATGATCTCTATTCACTTCCATTAGTACCTGTGTATTTTTACTACAGGTAATAGTCAAACTGAGTAAGGTCCTGTGGGGTCCCAGGCATTGAGACCTTTTTTTTTGTCCCCCATTTCTAGAAAGCAAGACTCCAGCATCTATGACCTTCTCTGAGTTCCAAAAAGCAGATTACAACAGTTGTTCATCAAGGGAGGAGCAGCCAAGAAATACCTAAAACAAGATTAAGGGATTGAAAACCCTTCCAACACCCTGATCTTGTCAGAGTCATCACATCTGAACAGTCAATTTATAAAAAACATACTAACAATCTTTAAGTTGAGAGCTATGTTTTATTTGGTGGGAATTTTTAGGATGTCAAGAACAGGAGACTGCATCTCAAGTAACCCTAAGTAGGAAGCAAGGGGAGGAGATGGGCTATATAGAAGCTTTGTAACAAAGGGCACATAGTCTGAACATCAAAAGATTACTGCTAATTAAAGAAAACCAAATATCCCAAGTAAAGCAATTTAAGACATTTCTATTTATGGGAAGATACAAGAGTTTGGGTTCACTGAAATCATTCCTTTCATGTGTATATCAGCAATCCGGGGAAAGTATCTGTTTTTCACACCCTGAGTTTCCTTGAGGCTCACCATAGGGAGTGGCTGCAGTCTGATGGATGCCAGATCTCCTCCCTGAGTTCCTGTAGGGCTTAGGAGTTCAAATTAGAGGGATGCAATCTCTGATGACTGTGACATGTTATTTACTGACATGATAGAAAATACTCCATTTCTCCGAACCACTGTTAAAAAAAATCCCTCATCAAATTCTCTGGGATATTGACAGAAATATTTTTCTGTTATGAACCCTTCTGTCTGGCAAATAAAGCTATCCTTTTCTACTTCATCCAAAACTGTCTCCAAGATTCAATCTGGCACCAGTGCAGAGAAATGGAGTTTTCATCATCAAAATGAAATCAAATTTCCTAAAAAGAGCTTATCTCTTACCTCAAATGCAATCTACATTCATTATTTTCATTTTAGAGTATTTGGAATAGCCATGCATTAATGTTTTTCAGCAGACAGATAAGAAATAGCTCATTAGGGCAAGTTTCCTCCTCATTCCTCCCATCTATGCCATTATATAATCCAAATATATATTTTTCCTTTTAAAAATATAATAACAAAAAATATATAATAGCAAGAAAACCTCACATTCCAAAACAGCATAAAATTATTTTTGGAATCCTAGATTTATAGTAGGCATCAGATTGCCTGTAGTTTAAAACGCTGAGTGGGACTCCATATCTTTCTAATCAGAGTAATAAGAATCATCACACATGGGACCTTTGATGGCAAGCAGAATCTACTACTGCCCAAAAGGCCTCTTCAAAGCAGGCCATACCATATTAAAAAAAAAAAAAAAATTAAGAAACTAGAGACACAGGACATTCTCGAAAACCTAGTAAGCAGTATTCCTTTGCAAGATAGATTTACATTTGTAAGGTAAATCTCCATTTGTATCTTTCTTCAAGCTAGGCTTAAACAGTATGTGAACCAAGAACGTCCAGACGTATAAGCTGAATTCAGAAAAGGCAGAGCAAACAGAGATCAAATTGCTGAAGTGTGTTGAATCATAGGAAAAGCAAGGGAACTGAAAAAAAAAAAAAAAAAAAATCTAATTTTGCTTCATCGGCTATGCAGACTTTGACTGTAGTCAGTTCAGTCCAGTCGCTCAGTCATGTCTGACTCGTTGCGACTCCATGACCGCAGCAGGCCAGGCCTCCCTGTCCATCACCAACTCCTGGAGTTTACTCAAAATCATGTCCATTGAGTCGGTGATGCCATCCAACCATTTCATATTCTGTCATCTCCTTCTCCTCCCGCCCTCAATCTTTCCCAACATCAGGGTCTTTTTCCAATGAGTTAACTCTTCACATCAAGTGGCCAAAGTATTGGAGTTTCAGCTTCAACATCAGTCCTTCAAATGAACACCCAGGACTGATCTCCTTTAGGATGAACTGGTTGGATCTCCTTGCAGTCCAAGGGACTCTCAAGAGTCTTCTCCAACACCACAATTCAAAATCATCAATTCTTTGGTGCTCAGCTTTCTTTATAGTCCAACTCTCACATCCATACATGACCACTGGAAAAACTATAGCCTTGACTAGACAGACCTTTGTTGACAAAGTAATGTGTCTGCTTTTTAATATGCTGTCTAGGTTGGTCATAATTTTCCTTCCAAGGAGTAGAATCTTCTAATTTCATGGCTGCAATCACCATCTGCAGTGAATTTGGAGCCCAAAAAGTAAAGTCAGCCAATGTTTCCACTGTTTCCCCATCTATTTGCTATGAAGTGATGGAACCAGATGCCATGATCTTAGTTTGCTGAATGTTGAGCTTTAACCAACTTTTTCACTCTCTTCTTTCACTTTCATCAAGAGGCTCTTTAGTCCTTCTTCAGTTTCTGCAATAAGGGTGGTGTCATCTGCATATCTGAGGTTATTGCTATTTCTCCCAACAATCTTGATTCCAGCTTGTGCTTCATCCAGTGCAGCATTTCTTATGATGTACTTTGCATATAAGTTAAATGAGCAAGGTGACCATATACAGCCTTGACATACTTCTTTTCCTATTTGGAACCAATCTGTTGTTCCATGTCCAGTTCTAACTGTGGCTTCCTGACCAACATATATGTTTCTCAAGAGGCAGGTCAGGTGATCTGGGATTCCCATCTCTTTCAGAATTTTCCACAGTTTATTGTGATCCACACAGTCAAAGGCTTTGGCATAGTCAATAAGGCAGACATAGAAGTTTTTCTGGAACTCTCTTGCTTTTTTGATGAATCAGCAGATGTTGGCAATTTGATCTCTGCCTTCTCTAAAACCAGCTTGAACATCTGGAAGTTCACAGTTCACATATTGCTGAAGCCTGGCTTACTAGCATGAGATGAGCACAATTGTGTGGTAGTTTGAGCATTCTTTGGCATTGCCTTTCTTTGGTATTTGAAGAAAACTGACCTTTTCTAGTCCTGTGACCACTGCTGAGTTCTCCAAATTTACTGGCATATTGACTGCAGCACATTCATAGAACCACGTTTTAGGATTTGAAATAGCTCAGCTGGAATTCTATCACCTCCACTAGCTTTGTTCACAGTGATCCTTCCTAAGGCCCACTTGACTACACATTCCAGGATGTCTGGCTCTAGGTAAGTAATCACACCTTTCTGATTATCTGGGTCATCAAGATCTTTTTTATACAGTTCTTCTGTGTATTCTTGCCACCTCTTCTAATATCTTATGCTTCTGTCAGGTCCACACCATTTCTGTCCTTTATTGAACCCATCTTTGCATGAAATATTCCCTTGGTATCTCTAATTTTCTTGAAGAGATCTCTAGTCTTTCCCATTCTATTATTTTCCTCTATTTCTTTGCATTGATTGCAGAAGGCTTTCTTATCTCTCCTTGCTATTCTTTGGAACTCTGCATTCAAATGTGTATATCTTTCCTTTTCTCCTTTGCTTTTTGCTTCTCTTCTTTTCACAGCTATTTTTAAGGCTGCCTCAGACAGCCATTTTGTTTTTTTCCATTTCTTTTTCTTGGGCATGGTCTTGATCTCTATCTCCTATACAATATCACGAACCTCTGTCCATAGTTCATCAAGCACTCTCTCTATCAGATCTAGTCCCGTTAAATCTATTTCTCATTTCCACTGTGTAATCATAAGGGATTTGACTTAGGTCCTTGTTGAATGGTCTAGTGGTTTTCCCCACTTTCTTCAATTTAAGTCTGAACTTGGCAATAAGGTGTTCATGATCTGAGCCACAGTCAGCTCCCGGTCTTGTTTTTGCTGACTGTATAGAGCTTTTCCATCTTTGTAGACCATGACAAATTGTGGGAAATTCTTAAAGATATAGCAGTACCAGACCACTTTACCTGTCTTTTGAGAAATCTGTGTGCAGGACTAGAAGCAACAGTTAGAATTGGACATCGAACAGTGGACTGGTGCAAATTGGGAAAGAAGTACATGAAGGCTGTTTATTGTCACCCTGTTTATTTAACTTACATGCAGCATACACATGTGAAATGGTAGGCTGGATGACTCACAAGCTGGAATCAAGATTGCTGGGAGAAATATCAACAACCTAAGATATGCAGATGATACCACTCTTATGGCAGAAAGTGAAGAGGAACTAGAGAGTCTCTTCAAGAGGGTGAAAGAGGAGAGTGAAAAAGCTGGCTAAAACTCAGCACTCAAAAAAGTAAGATCATATTGGAGGAAAGTAAGGGTAAAGCTGGGCTGAACTGCATGCAATGGGCTCCATCGTGGCTTGTGACGTGGTTTCCTTGTCTTATTTCATCATCGGTGTGTGGCAGTGTATTATCCAGATACACTAAGGGTGGCGAAGGGCCTCAGAGTGGAGCAAGGATGCCAATGGGAAGATGTGAGCCAAAAATGTTATGGTACAAATTGTGCTCTTACTCCAAAATCCCATCTTTTTCAGTGCATTACATAAGTATTGTATATCAGTGGAGAAATATATTATTTCCATTAAAAAAAAAAAAAAAAAAAAAGTAAGATCATGGCATCTGGTCCTATTACCTCATGCAAATAGACGGGGGAAATCTGGAAACAGTGACAGACTTTATTTTCTTGAGCTCTTAAATGGAACAGTGACTGCAGCAATGAAATTAACAAACGCTTGCTCCTTGGAAGAAAAGCTGTGATAAACTTAGGCTGAATATTAAAAATCAGAGACAACACTTTGCTTACAAAAGTCCATCTACTCAAAGCTAGGGTTTTTCCAGTAGTCATGTACAAATAAGAGAGTTATACCATCAAGGAGGCTGAGTGCTGAGGAATTGATGCTTTTGAATTGTGTTGGAGAAGACTCTTGAGAGTCCCTTGGTCAGCGAGGAGATTAAACCAGTCAATGCTCAAGGAAATCAATTCTGAATATTCATTGGAAGGACTGATGCTGAAGCCGATTCTCCAATACTTTGGCCACCTAATGTGAAGAGTCAGCTCATTGGGAAAGACCCTGCTGCTGGGGAAGTTTGAGGCCAGGAGGAGAAGCAGGTGGCAGAGGATGAGATGGTTGGATGGCATCACCAACTCACTGAACGTGAGTTTGAGCAATCTCCGGGAGATAGTGAAGGACAGGGAAGTCAGGTTTGCAGTTCATGGGGTTGTAAAGAACTAGACATGGCTTAGTGACTGAACAACAAATTTCTTTCTGTACCCTGAGGAGAACTTCTAAATCACCAGAAACTCTTACCAGTGGAGTAGGCAAGACTTGAATCTGCTTAACAACCATTCCCTTATTTGTTATTTTACCTGATAATTTTCCACAACTGGTTCCAAACACTCCAATAGTTTTCTTTGTCTTTAGTTTAAGAAGGCACTTACAGTAATGGCTTGAGCCATTAAGGGGAATCAGTTTTCTTAGTATCTTTCATACAGATAGGAAATATACATGTTATTAAATTTCTGTTTTTCTCCTGTTAATCTGTCCCTTAATTACAGGGTTTCTAAGCAAAAAACATAGAAGGGTAGAAAGAAAAGTATTTTTCCTCCCCTACACCTTTATCAATGGTACTAACATAGATTTTTGAGGCCTGGGAATCACTGATAACTAGAAACACAATTTTAAATTCTAATATTATTCTTTAAAATCTAATTCAGAAATAGCACATTGTGCTATGGACCAAAATAAAGGTATAATAGAACAGAGCCACCTCATCTCTGCAAAGCAAGATGACTGGCCAAAGGAAACCTAGAAAACAGACCCCATAAAAATGATTCAAAGAATGAGGCCACAACTCTCTCTCTGAACACGCTCATGTGTCTATGTGCACGTGCACTTTTCCCTAATAAGCAGTCAGCTTCACTATTTTTCATCTTTATGTGGAAATTCCTTTCTACACAGCTGATGGGCCAGGGCCTTGTCACTGGTCCCTGGTGGTCTAGTGGTTAGGATTCATCACTCTCAATGCAGCAGCCTGACTCCAGTCTCTGGCCAGGAAGCAAAATCCTGCATCAAGCCATGCAGGTGGAGGTCATCTGAGACCAACCTATCGAACATTTGTTTACCAAATATTTACTCTTATTTTAGTTTTCTGATATTGTGATTTTCATTCTGTCTGTTTTCTGATGGATGAGGATAAGAGGCTTCTGGTTTCCCTCTCCTTTGAGAAACCAGATCCCCACCACCTTCTGTTTCACTCAGGTATTTAAGCCTCAATTACCTGACTAACTTAGAGTCTGATGGTTTTGTGGCGTGTCTGTAAAAATGCAATTTAATGTTTTTTATCCCATTGATCTGTCTTATGTCAGTGTTATTACTAGGCCAACCAAAGAACCTAGAAGGGAAAAAGGAAAACTATGTTCTTTCCTACACTTGGTTGAAGGGTCCAGATTATACTAATGGGTTAACTGAAGATAGATATCTTGACTAAAAAAGGAAGTATGCGTTTCATTGTAAGAAGTGGTATCAAAAGATGATGCTTTTTACTGTTGTTATAAACAAGACAACAGTCTCAAAATGGAGTCACTTATGCTAAGCCCCACATCACCAAACCAAGACTTAATTATGATTTTGGCTCTCCCATAAAAGTAATATTAAAACAGTAAATAAGGAATCACCTGATTAGCAACAGGTAGGTAAGCCACCAGTAAACCCTTCCCATTCCCTAAAGGAAAGTGACCTTGCCATAACCAATTCACATTATTGCCTAGTATTCCTTCCTTGCTCCCAATCCCTTCTGCCTACAAAAGTATTTCATTTAATTTACTCAGTTGAATTTTGCTTAACACTGTCAATATTACTGTAAAGATTTCCTTTATTTTATTGAAAATCTAGTACTTGAGAGACTATTTTTATTTCTGAAGAGATTATGAATGTATTATGAGGTAAAAAATGAGACTAGTTTATTGTGATATAATTTAAAAATTAGGATTTTCTATATTGAACAAGAGGTAAAGAGACAAATTCGAAGATGTTAAGGAACAGTCCTAGAATATTGAATTTGGGGGGAAGTATTGGTGTGAACTCATAATGGCATTTTAAAAATCTTTCTTGCTTCCATGTCCTGGCTATTATAAACAGTGCTGCGATGAACATTGGGGTGCACGTGTCTCTTTCAGATCTGGTTTCCTCCGTGTGTATGCCCAGAAGTGGTATTGCTGGGTCATATGGCAGTTCTATTTCCAGTTTTTTAAGAAATCTCCACACTGTTTTCCATAGTGGCTGTACTAGTTTGCATTCCCACCAACAGTGTAAGAGGGTTCCCTTTTCTCCACACCCTCTCCAGCATTTATTGCTTGTAGACTTTTGGATAGCAGCCATCCTGACTGGCGTATAATGGTATCTCATTGTGGTTTTGATTTGCATTTCTCTAATAATGAGTGATGTTGAGCATCTTTTCGTGTGTTTGTTAGCCATCTGTATGTCTTCTTTGGAGAAATGTCTGTTTAGTTCTTTGGCCCATTTTTTGATTGGGTCATTTATTTTTCTGGAATTGAGCTTCAGGAGTTGCTTGTATATTTTTGAGATTAATCCTTTGTCTGTTTCTTCATTTGCTATTATTTTCTGCACTGCACAGCACTGTTTATAATAGCCAGGACATGGAAGCAGCCTAGATGCCCATCCGCAGATGAATGGATAAGGAAGCTGTGGTACATATACACCATGGAATATTACTCAGCCGTCAAAAAGAATTCATTTGAATCAGTTCTAATGAGATGGACGAAACTGGAGCCCATTATACAGAGTGAAGTAAGCCAGAAAGATAAAGAACATTACAGCATACTAACACATATATACGGAATTTAGAAAGATGGTAATGATAACCCTATATGCAAAACAGAAAAAGAGACACAGAAGTACAGAACAGACTTTTGAACTCTGTGGGAGAAGGTGAGGGTGGGATGTTTCAAAAGAACAGCATGTATATTATCTATGGTGAATCAGATCACTAGCCCAGGTGGGATGCATGAGACGAGTGCTCGGGCCTGGTGCACTGGGAGGACCCAGAGGAGTCGGGTGGAGAGGGAGGTGGGAGGGGGGATCGGGATGGGGAATACGTGTAACTCAATGGCTGATTCGTGTCAATGTATGACAAAACCCACTGAAATGTTGTGAAGTAATTGGCCTCCAACTAATAAAATAAAATTTAAAAAATAAATAAATAAAAAAATAAAAATCTTTCTTGTTAGCTTTTAAGAGGAAAGAAAGTAGCCAGCCTAGTGACCACGTTGTGGTCTCTAAAATCGTTTTCAACTAAAATAATTCCTTATTTCTCAGATATGGCTGATTCTAGATCTAAGACAGGAAATACACTAGATAAGCCTGTAATATCTTACCATGAAGAAAAATGAAGTTTTCCCAGACTCCTAGCATCATCTAAACAATCAGGAGCCAACTTGAAGATGGTCTAACCAAATCAAAGATAGAAAATCTTGGTTATCAAGAAGAAGAATTGCAATGGATTGAGATAAATCACATTTATTTAAATTCATGAGTTCAAAAGGTTATTAAAGAGAATAATAATAATTGACTAACACACGACTCTAGAGAAACTAGTCATTATTTTGAAAACTGGAAAGAAATGGTATGAAACATGAGTTTATTTTGCCCTATTGTGCAAATTGTATTTCTGGATTGAGAAAGAATTTCTTTTTAGAAGTGTACCCTGGTCTTAAAGAAAAGAAAGGACAGAATTAGAATGTCACATTTGCAACTGCTGGTGAAATCACGGATTTAAGGCAAAAATCACTAAAAGGAAGCAATTAGACATAGAGACCTCTTGATGGAAAAAATACAACAGCAAGTAACCACAGCATATTCTTGCCAAAATTCAATCTTAAATTTATCAGACTTCAAGGTCTGAGTACTAATTTACAGAAAATATCTGAGTAGAGGAAGATGTCCAATACAATATCAAGGCTGTAGTCAATAGAATCCAGATTTGGGATACTGATTAGACCAAAAAAACCTAGTTATTTTTTAACAGATACACTGTAAGTAAAGGAAAAAAGAGGGATGGAGGATAATTTATTTGATTTTCATTATGTAATACTATAGCTGCTTGCTACTGTGGCTATGTAAGTTTAAATTTATTAAAAAATAAATAAATATAAAATTCCATTCCTCATTCACACTAGCACATTTTAAGGACACAAGCAGCCACAAATGGAGACCATCAATACAGAACATTTCCGTCATCACAAAAAGTTCTACTCATCAATGCTACCAACTGAAAGAAATTCAGAGCTTTATCAACTAAATATAATACATAGACATCATTAGGATCATATTTCTACAAACTTAAAACACACACATACATTTATGTGACAAGCAGGAAATTTTTAACCGCAACCTGATATTTAGTCATATTAAGGAATTACTGTTATTTTCAATGTTTTGAAATGAATTATGGTATGTTTTTAAAGTCTTTTCATTCTAAAGATGAATACACGTGTGCATTTCTATATGAAATTGTTTGATATTTTGGGTCTGCTTTAAAATTCAATTGGGAAAACTAATTGGGAGTGTTTTGAAGCACTTTTTAACATAATTACTGGTAATTACTAAAGCTGTACAATGTGATGTGACATGTATGATGTGATGATTTGATAGATATATATATTGTGAAATGATAAACACAATCAAGTTAATTTGCACATCCACTCACTTCCACTGACTCACTATAGTTAGTTATTGCATCATGACTTGAAATTTTCTGAGTAGATCTTAGTTACATAACAACAACAACAACAACAAATAGTTAAGTTGTTTGAAGAAAAATATTAAATATGCAGGAATGCAATCTCTTCAAATTTCTTTTAGGAGTAATGTTAGTAAAACTTTGGAGACAGCGGTTAAAGCACCCAAGTGCATGAAACCTATTGTTAATCATGTAGATGTGACATTCTCCTACCACCGATCCTAATTCAATGGGCCTCTGCTCAGAGTTTACTTGGAATGGTATATCTTTATATCCATCAGTTCTCAAAATACAATTAACACAATGTCTTCTCTGATGCTATCCCTTTAGGAGTCTCCTGAATGAATTCTAAAGTTCATGACCTTTCAACCAAATTTTGAGAAAGAAATTCTTTTCTAAGTATCAACACTGCCTTCTCAAACTACCTCTTGCAACATATAGCGAGCCCTGGCCTCTCAAGCCCAGGAAACCATACAACAGGTGTCCCAGCCCAAATCTTCAAAACCCTGAGAACCATTCCCAGAGACCTAGGAGTCTAGGTTAGGATGTCAAATATATCGTTTCCTGCTGGCTTTAAATTACCCTGTTTATCTAATTTGTTCCTAAAATTTCAGGATGTGGTTAAATAATTGCTTCCTTCATAATTTCTACAATAGATTTCTTCTTAAATGATGAATACTTAGAGAATCTAAACATGTATCAATCCAACTATTAAATATATAGATTGTTTTATTAAACATTGTAAAGCAAGCTGAAATTCCTATAAATCTTCATAATGTACCAAAACATGAATCATCTATTTTCACATTATTTAATGTTAACATATCTAGAAAATAATTACATTTGTATTATTTTGGCTTTGCTGATAAGCAGATAAAGTAAATAAATGTACAACTGTATTCATAGTTCACAAGCTGTATGTTATAGAGCATAAAATACAACTATTTGAGCACAATCACAAATTTCTTATTTTTATGAAACTCCTCAGGTTTCACTATTTCAAATAAGAGTGTGGTCTAATTATCCATCTCCTTAGATGTCTGAATGACAATGTCAGACTTACTGAGAATGATGATGGTCATTATTAATCTTTGCTAAACCACCTACATATTGATTGAAGAGTCAAAGGAACATGTCACTGTCTCATGCTCTATTGACTCGAGATTAGAGGTCAGATCAGAAGGGGAGAGTGATGTACTGGTGAGAAGCAAGAGATTTAGAAAATAAACTGTCACTTGTGAATTCTAATGGAGCAGTTTCTGTATTTGTAGAGCTGCCACAAAAAATAGGGTATACAACATGAAGAAAGAAGCATGACTCCATGCTCAAAAAAGCTAATGGTAGGGTTAACATTATAAATAATATACCATTTTAAATTGCTATCTTGCTTTTAATTACTTTCTCAATTGCCTTCTGCCATCTTATTATTCTCTGCTCATATTCATTGAGGAGAGACAACCTTCTTATTGAGGACAGGTAGGTAAGCCACTTAAAGTGGCTTAAAGTAAGAAATTTCTTAAAGTAAGAAATCTTAAAGCTATTTCTTTGTTAGTATCAACACATTAAAAATGTCTAACATGTTTCCATATAGCTATTAATTAAAACTAAATTGCTTGCATTAAAAAGTAAAACCTCTCCTTAAGTTCAGTTCAGTCACTCAGCTGTGTCCAGCTGTTTGCAACCCCATGGACTGCAGCACGTAAGGGTTCCCTGTTCATCACCAATTCTCGGAGCTTGCCCAAACTCATGACCGTCGAGTCGATGATGCTATTCAACAATTTCATCCTATGTTGTCCCCTTCTCCTCCTGCCTTCAATCTTTCCCAATATCAGGGTCTTTTCCAATGCTTCAATTCTTCACCAAATAGTGGAGTTTTAGCTTCAGCAACAGTTTTTTCAATATTCAGGACTGATTTTCTTTAGGATGGACGGGTTGGATCTCCTTGCATTCTAAGGGACTCTCGAGTCTTCTCCAACACCACAGGTCAAAAGCATCAATTCTTTGGTGCTCAGCTTTCTTTATAATCCAACTCTCACATCCATAATACATAACTACCAGGAAAAACCATAGCTTTGACTAGCTGGACCTTTGCTGGCAAAGTAATGTCTCTTCTTCTCAGTTGCTGTCTAGGTTGGTCATAGCTTTTCTTCCAAGGAGCAAGCATCTTTTAATTTCATGGCTGCAGTCACTGTCTTCAGTGATTTTGGAGTCCAAGAAAATAAAGTCTGCCACTGTTTCCATTGCTTCCCCATGTTTTCCATGAAGAGATGGGACCGGATGTCATGATCTTTGTCTTTTTAAATGTTGAGTTTCAAGCCAGCTTTTTCACTTTCCTTTTCACTTTCATCAAGAGGCTCTTTAGTTCCTCTTCACTTTCCTCCATAAGGGTGGTGTCATCTGCATATCTGAGGTTAGTGATATTTCTCCTGGCAATCTTAATTCCAGCTTGTGCTTCATCCAGTCCAGCATTTCACATGATGTACTCTGCATTTAAGTTAAATAAGTAGGGTGACAATATACAGCCTTGCAATGCTCTTTGCCCAATGGGAACTGGTCCATTGTTCCATGTCTGCTTCAACTTGCTTTTTGACCTGTATACATATTTCTCAAGAGGCAGGTAAGTTGGTCTGGTATTTCCATCGCTTTCAGAATTTTCCACAGTGTGTAGTGATCCACACAGTCAAAGGCTTTGACATAGTCAATAAATCAGAAGTAGGTGTTTTCCTGCAACTCTGTTGCTTTTTCAATGATCCAGTGGATGTTGGCAATTTCATCTCTGGTTCCTCTGCCTTTTGTAAATACAGTTTGAACATCTGGAAATTCATGGCTCAGGTACTTTGAAGCCTCACTTGGAGAATTCTGTGTAAGCCTGTGAGATGAGTGCAATTGTGTATTAGTTTGAACATTCTTTGGCATTGCCCTTCTTTGGGATTGAAATGAAAACTGACCTTTTCCAGTCCTGTGGTCACTGCTGAGTTTTCCAAATTTGCTGGCATATTGAGTGCAGCACTTTCACAGCATCATCTTTTAGGATTTGAAATAGCTTAGCTGGAAAAGCATCACCTCCACTAATAGTGATGCTTTTTCCCCTGTACAATGTCATACCTGAATGGTCTCATGATTTTCCCTATTTTCTTCAATTTTAGTCTGGATTTTGCAATAAAGAGTTTGTGATCTGGGCCACTGTCAGCTTCCAGTCTTGTTTTTACTGACTGTATAGAACTTCTCCATCTTTGTCTGCAAAGAATATAGTCAATCTGATTTTGCTATTTGACCATCTGGTGATGTCTGTGTGTAGAGTCATCTCTTTTGTTGTTGGAAGAGGGTGTTTGCTACGACCAGTGCATTCTTTTGGCAAAACTCTGTTAGCCTTTGCCCTGCTTCACTCTGTACTCCAAGGCCAAATTTGCCTGTTACTTCAGTTATCTCTTGACTTCCTACTTTTGCATTCTAGTACCCTATGATGCAAAGGACATCTTTTTTTTTGGTGTTAGTTCTAGAAGGTCTTTTAGGTCTTCAAAGAACCATTCAACTTCAGCTTCTCTGGCATTAGTGTTTGGAACAAGGACTTAGATTACTATGACACTGAAAGCCCTCTGGGATCCTTTATCTTCAGAACAAGGCCTGAAACTTATGGGTAACTCAGAGTCTGAACCCTTCAGGAGTTAGTCTGTTAAAAAGGTTACATTATTGTAAGAAGTGAGATAATTTTTTTAAAAAAAGAAGAAGAAGAAGGCAGTAGATTCAGTCTCAAGATGATTCTGTGTCCTAGCATGGGTTCAAGATTCTAATTGCTGAGATTCTGTCTGCAGAGTTCAAATCCTACTCCTGTTCTGTCACTTAGGAAGGTTGATTAGTTTTCCTGAGTTTTGCTGTTTTTTAACCAGTAAAAAAAAAAAAAAAATGTGTTTAATAGTAATACTTAATCACATCAAGAAGCTTCCACAAGTCTCTTATCCTTATCCATCAGAGTGCAGACAGAATGAGAATCACAATCACAGAAAACTAACCAAACTGATCACATGGATCACAGCCTTGTCTAACTCAATGAAACTATGAGCCATGCAGTGTAGGGCCTCCCAAAGTGGACGGGTCATGGTGGAGAGTTCTGACACAAGGTAGTCCCCTGGAAAAGGGAATGGCAAACTACTTCAGTATTTTTGCCTTGAGAACCCCAGAAACAGTATGAAAAGGCAAAAAGATGTGACACTGAAAGATGAATCCCCCCAGGTCAGTAGGTGCCCAGTATGCTACTGGAGATCAGTGGAGAAACAGCTCCAGAAAGAACGAAGAGACAGAGCCAAAGAGAAAACAACACCCAGTCATGGATGTGCCTGGTGATGGAAGTAAAGTCCGATGCTGTAAGGAACAATATTGCATAGGAACCTGGAATGTTAGGTCTACGGATCAAGGTAAATTGGATATGATCAAATAGAAGATGGCAAGATTCAGCATCAACGTTTTAGGATTCAGTGAACTAAAATGGACTGGCATGGGTGAATTTTATTTAGATGACCATTATATCTACTACTGTGGGCAAGAATCCCTTAGAAGAAATGGAATAATCCTCACAGTCAAAAAAAGAGACCTCTCCTTATATAGGTTCTAACCAGTTAATCAGTATTTCTTTGCACCACTTTTCAATGAAAGTCTTCTGCTTTAGCCAAGTTGGGATACACTTTTCAAACTTCACATGGTTTACTTGGAGTACTATGTCTTTTTATCATCAATTCCTCAAAATGTATTTCAGTGCAATGGCTTTTCTGATGCTTTCTAAGTCAGACCATCCTGAAAAGACTTACCCCTTTGATGATCTCTTAAGCAACCTTTTTATAACACTGATACAATACTTGGCACATGGTGTCTTTATGGGAGCTTTTTTTGAGGAGTGTACAAAGTATTTGGAAAGTATTTTATTATAATGCTTGCCAATATTATTATTAATATACACATGAATAATCTTTAATAGAACATAATATGGTAAAGTTGAAGTACTGGTAACACAGCATTGGGAACGAGCAGCCCAAATTCTAATGTCATTCTGTGGCTGTTGAATCACAAACTCCTGAACTAAATATCCCTAATCTGGGGGGAAATGGAAATAATAATCCCGTTGCCCTGAGGACCCAATGATACAGTGACTACACTGTGTTTTGAAAAGCAGGAACTGTAAGTTGGAAATCATAAAACAGAGTTAAGATACTATGCGGTCTTAAAGTATTTAACATCTACAAGGCAATTTAGTTTTCTCAACAGTTATATTCTCAGGGAAATATTTATCAGCAGAAATTTTGTAAACAAAACCTGAGTTTAATTGATCTGAAGATATATAATCAACCCTCTCCTTCCCCTGGTCTAATAATACTTTAAATGAAAATTGGGTTTATAAAAGGCAAAGGCAAAGTAAAATCATTTTTGCAAAAGCAAATAGACTTTCACAGTAGTTAAAATGGACAAGTAGGGACAAATCTTTAAGAAAACTGTAGCCAAATGATATAGGTCTGCTTTAAGCCATAATCTGTAGAAGGCCCAATATGCCCATAACTTTGAGCACCAGGACCAATCAAGAAGTCCCCAAGGACTGGGGGTTTGTGATTACCAGATGGAAACTATTATACATATTATAAAATGGATAAATAACAAGGTCCTACTCTATAGCACATGGAACTATATTCAATATCCTGTGATAAACCATAATGGAAAATAATATGAAAAAATGTATTGTATATACTGATATATGTATCATGCAACTTAAACAATTTGCTATAAAGCAGAAATTAACACAAAATTTTAAATCAACTATCCTTCAATAAAATAAATTGGAAAAAAAAAAAGAAGCTCCAGACATTGGCCAATAGTCCAGGGAAAAACAAAGGTGACGGACAATTGCCCCAGCAACACTTCAAAGTAAATGCTGTTATCCACAATTCACAGATAAGGAATACAAGCCAAGGACACACTGCTGGAAAGTGAAGGAAAAGAAATTTGATCCAGGTTCAGCCTGGATAGGGGAGAAGGCAATGGCAACCTACTCCAGTACTCTTGCCTGGAAAATCCCAAGGACAGAGGAGCCTGGTAGGCTGCAGTCCATGGGGTCGTTAAGAGTCGGACATGACTGAGTAACTTAGCAGCAGCAGCAGTAGTAGAGGATAGGGTGAAATTTGTCTTGTTTGAGATAACATTTTATCATTTAAAAACTTTTTTACCATAGTAATTATTAAGCATTGTTTATTATCAATTCCTAAGTAAACAAAAGCATCTCTTAAATATATTTGAAAGAAGGATGATGCTTAGAAGTTCTAATTTCACTAATTCTAAAAGACATGTTTTTACACCCAACTTAACATTTCCTAATTGATGGTGAGTTGGCAGTAATGATGTAGCTGTCTTTACTTATACATGTAAATACCTGACAAGTACATCGGATGTCAGAACAGACAAGTATAACTCTTTGCTGCTGCTGCTAAGTCACGTCAGTCGTGTCCGACTCTGTGCGACCCCATAGACGGCAGCCCACCAGGCTCCCGTCCCTGTGATTCTCCAGGCAAGAACACTGGAGTGGGTTGCCATTTCCTTCTCCAGTGCATGAAAGTGAAAGGTGAAAGTGAAGTCATTCAGACGTGTCTGAGTCTTCACGACCCCATGGACTAGCCTACCAGGCTCTTCAGTCCATGGGATTTCCCAGGCAAGAGTACTAGAGTGGATTGCCATTGTCTTCTCCAATAACTCTTTGAGTTTTCAGTATACAGATATCTTAAGAATCATTTGAAGAAGGATTATAATTCCAAGGTATTCTTTTAAAATCTTCCATAATATATTCCGGCCTAATTTTTTAAATGTGGTGTTTATACATGTGGAAAATATTTAAGTGGTTCCCTTACAAAGTTAATCAAAGAATTATCAAGTGACCCAGTTATTCGAATTTTAGACATATATCCACAGGATATAAAAAAAAAATTAACAGTGCATGATAATAGCAGGATCACTCTAAAGAGTCAAAGGTAAAAACAACCTAAGTATCTAACTGATAAATAGATAAGCAAACTAGGGGATATGCATACAACATAATATCAGCCATAAAAAAGAATGAAGTCTGGATATATGTTACAATCTTGGTAAAACTCAAAAAACACTATGTGAAATTAAAGACAACAGACACAAAAGGTCACATATTATATGATTCCACTGATTCAATTTATATCAAACATTCAAACTAGGTAAATTGATGAAAAGAGAAAGCAGGTTGCAATACCAGGGACTAGAGAGGCCAGAGGAAAACTGGGGAGCAACTGCTTAGTGGAGTCAAGCTTTGTTTTGGGGTGATAAAAATATCTTGGAATTAGATAGGGGTAGTGGTTATGCAATATTACCAAGATGTCAAATATGGAATTGTTCACTTTAAATAGCTTATTTATGTGATGCACAATTAAAAAGAGAAGTACCAGTATTAAAATCCTGATGGCTTAGAATAAAACCCTGGAGACAACAGAGAGAACTACCTTAAAACTGTTGCTTCAATTAACTCTCATGTCTGAGAAGATAATACTATGTGGAAAAACATGAATCTGAACAACCCTGAGCAGAAAACAAACGCTTGATATTCTTCCTAGGAAACTTTATAAAGACGTTAACTAACTCCTTAATTTATATATTCTGTTTTATCTGTATACAAAAATGATAAATAATATAAATGTATGTCTTGGGCTCTGGCCAAAAGAGTGAGATGAAAATATTGCATCATAGTTTCATGGCCAGTGCTTTTTTTTTTCCATATTAAGTAGAACACAGATTAAAATGTACCTTTATAATCAGTGGCATCTTTAGCTCAATGAAATGCAGTATAATACACTTTGAAGACAGTATTTGTTAGTTTACGAGTCCTATACCAGAAGCAAGGAGGAAGTAGAAAGATGTTGGGCAAAGTAGCTTCAAGCTGTAGCTATAAAGGATGAATTAATTCTAGAGATCTAATGTGCAGGATGGTGACTGCAGTTAGTACTAGTGTATTATATCCTGGAAACTGGCTGAGAGAGTGGATTTCAGGTATTCTTGCCATGTACACACAAAAAAGTTAAGTATATGAGGAGACAGATATGTTAATTAGCTTGACTACAGTAACCATTTCCCATGCTACTAAGGACATGCTTATAATCTTCATGCTAGGCTTCAGCATTATGTGAACCAAAAAATTCCAGATGTCCAAGTTGGGTTTAGAAAAGGAAGAGGAACTAGAGATCAAATTGTCAACATTCTCTGGATCACAGAGAAAGCTAAGGAATTCTAAAAAAAATCTACCTCTGTTTAATTGACTACGCCAAAGCCTTTGACTGTGTGGATCATAACAAGCTGTGAAAAGTTCTTAAAGAGATGGGAATACCAGACCATCTTATCTGTCTCCTGAGAAACCTGTTTGTGGGTCAAGAAACAACAGAACCCTGTATGGAACAACTGATTGGTTTAAGATTGAGAAAGGATTATGACAGGGCTGTCTGTTGTTACCTCGTTTGTTAACCTATACACTGAGCACATCATGAGAAATGCCAGGCTGGATGAGTTACAAGCTGGAATCAAGACAGGCAGGAGAAACATCAACAGTCTTAGATATGCAGATGATACCACCCTAACAGCAGCAAGCAAAGAGGAACTAAAGAGCCTCTTGATGAGGGTGAAGCAGTTGAGTGAAAGAGATGGCTTAATACTAAATATTAACAAAAACTAAGATCATGAAGTCTGGCCCCATTACTTCATGGTAAATAGAAGGGGAAAATGTGGAAGCAGTGACAGATTTCCTCTTCTTGGACTGTAAAATCGCTGCAGACAGTGACTACGACCATGAAATCAGAAGACGATTGCTTCTTGGCAGGAAAGCTATAACAAACCTAGACAGTGTGTTGAAAAGCAGAGGCATTACTTTGCTGACAAAGGTCCATATAGTAAAGGCTATGGTCTTCCCAGTGGTCACATACGGTTGTGAGAGCTGGACCATAAAGAAGGCAGACCACCAAAGAACTGATGCCTTCGAACGGTGGTGCTGGAGAGGACTCCTGAGAGTGCCTTGGACAGTAAGGATATCAAACCAGTCAACCTAAAGGGAAATCAACCCGGAATCCTCAGTGGAAGGACTGACGCTGAAACTGAAGCTCCAGTATTTTGGTCATCTGATGGGAATTGCCAACTCTTTGGAAAAGTCCCTTATGCTGGGAAAGACTGAGGACAGAAGGAGAAGAGGGCGTCAGAGGATGAGATGACTGGATGGCATTACCAATGCAATGGACATGAACTTGGGCAAACTTTGGGATATGGTGAGGGGCAGGGAGGCCTGGTGTGCTGCAGTCCATGGGGTTGCCTAGTCAGACACGACTGAGCGACTGAACAACAGCAACAACAGTAATCATATCACTCTGCATATTCATCAAAACATCGTGATGAACACCTGAAGCATATAATTTTTATTTATTAAAAAGACACCTGGGTAGTGATTGGCAGATGGAAACGTAAATCAAGTATTTCTCTCCTGAGTATTCCTCTCTGAACACGAACGAGCAGACACTTTGGAAACAAAATTTTGGTGTAGGTGGGGCCTAAACTAAAAATGTTATTAAGAAGTGTGTGCTCTTCATTTTAGTTTATATAAAACAGCTAACTGTCTTGAGCCTCTCTCACAGCACTGATCACATTGTAGAATTTCCTCTACCTTAATTCTTATTCAGCCATCTAGTCTTATAAAATGAAAGGGGTGAAAGTGAAAGTGTTATTCGCTTAGTCATTTCTGACTCTTTGCAACCCCATGGACAGTACCCAACAGGCTCCTCTGTCCATGGGATTCTCCAGGCAAGAATACTGGAGTGGGTTGCCATGACTTCCTCCAGGGGATCTTCCCAACCCAGGGATCAAATCCAGGTCTCCCGCATTGCAGGCGGGTTCTTTACTATCTGAGACACCAGGGAAAGTATATGCTACATTAGCCTAGAAAAGTTTAACCCCAATAAATGCAGTCATATGTTTATTAATATTTGTAAAGATTCACAATGCAAATTGTTGGTCTCATCTAAATGTCAGTTAGTTCTTGTCTAATTAGATATTCATAAATAAACAAAAATTTACTTAATATAAACTGCTTATCATCTATTTTTATTCAATCAAAACCTATATGAAAACTAAATATCAATCTAAATGGCATAAGGGCCATAGTCTTGTTAGCTGCTAGTATAGTCTGAGTTTGTATAGTATTTAATATCAGTATCACATAAACTACTATTATATTTATGACTGGATAATGATACTACAGCTAACTCAATAACATTGAAACATTACTCAGCTTCTCAAAAATGTCACGTCAAATAGGGTAGTTGAGCATGTACAGCAAATAATTGCTTTCAAACACCCATTATTTAACTGTTGCCACATGGGTATGCAATGCTTATTATTTTGAAACAGTAATTTAAAGTGTCAAGGTTTTACAATAATCATATATAGCACACACCAAAATAAGACTTCTGAACACAATTTACTTAAGAGCATCAATTTATTCTATGGACCATCACAGATATATCTCAGTTATTATTGAAATACTTAAGAATTTCTTTGTAAAATGATTTTAAATGTAATATGGCTAAATGGTTTGTGCCATTTTCTCGAAGTTCATCTCAAATCGTGTACTTCAGAGGAAAAAGGGACTTGATAACTCAGGAGAGGACTGTTTTCTCTCCAAATCTCAGCAGTTTTAATGTTTGCATTTATTTTAAAGAACACTTTTTCTACTTTGATTGACCCATTTCTGATGTTTCTAAATTATGATCTGCTAATTTTACAAATTATGCTTGATAATTCATCTGCTTGTTGTGCTTAGATAATTTTGAGCTTCCCTTGTGGCTCAGTGGTAAAGAATCTCCCTGCAATACAGGAGCCGCAGGAGACATGGGTTCGATTCATGGGTTGGGAAGATCCCCTGGAGGAGGGCATGACAACCCACTCCAGTATTCTCTCCTGGAAAATTCCATAGACAAAGGAGCCTGGCAGGCTACAGTCCAGATGGTCACAAAGAGTTGGACATGACTGAAGAGATCTCTAGCATGCACGCAAAGTAATTTTAACTTTGTTGATTATAGTCATATTCATAGAAAATGGACTTTTTCATTATTTAACAAGGTAGGGTATTAAAAAATGTGTCTCTCAAATGGGCACCTTTTCCTCATAAGCTAATAATAGATTACAGGACTACTTACTAACAAGTTCATATCTTTGCTCAGTTCGTGTGCTTAATATAGGAGCCATAATAAAATTAACTGAAGTAGTCACTTTGATAGTGATAAAATTATACAAACAGTAAATTCTTGTATGTTAGAAATTAATCATATGGTCTCTCAACTTCAGGCTTTCATGCAGTTTACTTCTATGTAGTTCTATGTGGTTTTACAAATTTATTTTCTCTTCCACAATCACTTTTCACTCATTTATAGATTTTTTTCTCTGTGTAATGGTAAAGCGAAGGGCACTTTAACCTCTTTGGGATCAAAGAGTCATTTTCTTCTTTGAATTCAGATGAAAACTGATTCCCCACTGTGAAGTGTTATGAATCTTCTACTGAAAGTCTATTAAACATCTCCTTAGGAATTGGGAAAGAGATGAGTTTATTATTGAAGTTATTCCACATCCAGATTCCCTTGGGATGTAATAAACTTAAACTTCCTCAGCTCTACTTTTTCTTTCAAACCTAAGTAAAAATGGAGATCTTTAATTAAGAAACCATTCGAAAAGAACAGAGGAAGATAACCCAAACAGTTCTTTCCTGTGTTCTCCTGTAACACTTTTAAAATAAACATTAAAACGTGAAGATTCTATCAGTTCAAGATAATTCTCTTTAAATGAATAGCTAAATTACAGGATGCTTGGCTACTGTTTCAAATTTCCATAATAGAAATTCCATTGATTTCAAAGTTACTATAAATTATGGAAATTAATTTGATGAGAAATAAGTTTTATATGAAAATATTTGAAAACTAGATATTAATTGACCATTAAGATATACTAAATGCTAAATTTTCTTAATATGGCCCCAAGCCATGGATGTTTCCCTCAACAGCTTCAACATCTCCTATCAATCTGCTCATCACAACAAATAATGATTACAAATTATTGTTTTTATGTAAGAGCTGTTATAGACAAAATGAGAGATACATAGAACATTCTACCTTAAAGTGGACTTTTTGAATTGATAGATACTAAATACACACTTGTGCAACTTCAAATTTTTTTAATGTATTATTATTTTTTTTTTTTAAAGTCTTTTGGGTCATAAAGCCTGTTAGCTACAATTGCAAAGTGGTCTACCAATATCTTTTTGCAAAGTAAATATGGAAAATTATGAGCAGAGGACTTCTGGTTCAGTTCAGACCTTGGTGGGAAGTTATCACTTATATCCATACAAGTGGACAAACTGTAATACAAAGATGTTTTTAGATCCATTGAAAAACTAAGGTTTCAGGCCAAACTGCCAACGACATGAGTGTATTCAGAGAATCACAGCCAAAATATGTAAGCCTGGAGAAGAAACCAATACACCAAAAAAGGAAGGAACATTTATGCATTATGTCCAGTGAATTGTTGAAGTTGAATACTAATTAGAATGAAAGTGAGAAATGCCTGTGGATCAAAATATCAGAAAGGCCACTACATTCTGATGGGATTAACCTTAGGAAACCCTCCAGGTTTTCACTGAAGATTATAATTCCCTCATATCTCTGGCAGGGGAAGAGGAAGAATAATCATCATGAAATATCCAACAGCCTAAAATTAAGGGCCTCAAACCACAGATTTAGGAGCTCAGAGAACACCACTCAGGATGAATACTAAATTTTTTTAATCTTACACTTATGTATAATAGTGAAAGTGAAGTCTCTCAGTCATGTCCAACTCTTAGCGACCCATGGACTGCAGCCTACCAGGCTTCTCCGTCCATGAGATTTTCCAGGCAAGAGTACTGGAGTGGGTTGCCATTGCCTTTTACTATAGTCATACTACAAGTTATCAAAGACAAAGGAAAAATTATTGAAAGAAGACAGTGAGAAAAACACCATATCGATGGAGGAGCAAATATAATTAGTTCAGCAGACTTCTACTCAAAAATCATTCAAGGACAAAGAAAATAAAGCAAAGCAATTAAATTACTGAAAGAAAAACTACAAAACTTAAATTCTATATCAAGGAAAATTACCCTTCAAAATAAAGGAGCATTAAAGATATTCTCAGACCAAAAAAGAAAAAATTACTGATGGAATTCATTGTCAGCTGATGTGAGCAATGTTACACAAAGTTCTTCAAGCAGGAGAAAATGATACAGGTCAGAAACATACAACTAGCTGGAAATCAGAGGATGAGAGAGCCCCAGAAAAAAAAAATAAACAAGGAGAATATACGTAAACAAGGAAAATATATGTATCATTCTTACAGAATTAAAAAAACAATTATTTGGCAAAAATAATAATAGTTGAATGATTTATATATATATAAGTAAAAATAGTAAAGTAATGTCACAAATGGTATGAGGTAAAAAATTGAAATAGTGTTATAAGTCATCTGCATTACACATATATTATATATATATATATTTTTAATATTATTATATTTGAAGACAGATTTCCAGTAGTTTAAAATATGTACTGATAACTCTAAGTTAACTTCTAAACAAATTAAAAATAAGTAAAAATTTATATATTAAGAGTGAGATAGAATTGAATCCTTTGAAAGTCTCAATTAAAACCAGATTTGGCAGAAAAAGAGGATGAATAAAGATACCAGGAAAACAAATGCAATAAGTAGAAAACAGAAAGACATGGTAGGCATTAACTATACCAATAATCAATTTAAATGTGAATAACATAAATATAGCTACTAAAGCCTGATATTTTAAAAATATTTTTAAGTTATCAACTCTATATTAATTAAAATAAATCAGTTTTAAATATAAATGCTTAAGTAAGTTACAGAGAAGGGATGGAAAAATTTACACCAGGCTAATATTAACCAAAAGAAAGCTGGAGTGGCTATATTAAGTTTGCATAAAGGTGACTTCAGAAACAGGGAGCCTGACAGAGATAAGAGGAGCATAGTTAATGATAAAAGTGTCAGTTCCCCAAGAAACATAGTGATCTTAAATTTGTATGCATCTAACAACAGAGCATCAAAACATGTGACCCAAAAACTGAAAGAAAAGCAGGGAAAAAATAAAATAAACACCCTATTGTACTTAATTATATCCCTTTGTGAGTAACTGATGAATCAAGCAGAAAGAAATCAAAGATATAGATAGTCTGAACAGGTTTATAAAAAATGACTGAACTGATACTTATATAATCATCCAACAACATCGAAGTATCCATCCTTCCCAAGCTTCCATGGACTATTCAGGGAAATCAATTCTTGCCCATAATGGAATAAAAGCTATATATCATTAACAGAACTTTGGAAAATGATGAACTAAATGCCCACCAATTTGATAATTTATATGAAATGGACCAATTACTATGAAGTCAGAAACTACCAAAAAGTCACATCAAAAAAAATAGCCATATCCATAATTCCATAAATAAATGATATTAACAATGAATAACCTTCTTAATAAAATGCAGGAAGTACAGATGGTTTCCTTGATGAATTCTATCAAATATTCAAGGCAGAAATAATAGCAATTTTCTGCAATTTCTTTCAGAAATTTGAAACAGAAGGAATATATCCTAACTCATTCAAAGGAAAGCTGGTATGGCTTTAAGTTCACACAAAGCAGACCAGAAGAAGATTATCAGGTAGAGAAGGACATTACATAGTGATAAATGCATCAATTCTCCAAGCAGATTCTAGAGAAGTATTACCCTAATATTAAAGCCAACTAAAAAATTACAAGAAAAGAAACTACAGGCCAGTAACTCTTGGGAATAACAGATGCAAAAATCAACAGAATACTATAAAATTCAAACCAACAATATGAGAAGAATTCCACATCACAAGCATGTTTATCATGTGCATGGAAAGCTGGTTTCACATGAGAATCATCCAGTGTTATCCAGCACATCAACAGGCTAAAGAAGAGAACTCTTTATTACTTGAGACAGTAACCACTTGACAAAACCCAACAGTGTTCATGATAAAAACCTTCAGCCAACTATGGATGTAAGAGAACTTCCTCAACTTGATAGTGAACATCTACCAGAAAAACCCTATAGCTAACATCATACTCAGTGGTGAGAAACTGGATGCTTTCCTCTGAGATTAGGAACAAGATAAGAATGTCTGCTCTCATTTTTATGTTGACAATATACTGAAATTCTAGTGCAATTAAAGAAATTGAACATAGTTTGGAAATGGAGAAATGAAACTATTTATTTGCAAAAGCCATGCTTGAATACATATAAAATCCCAAAGGATCTATCATTTAACCTTATTTGTCTCCATAGAAGTTCTACCTCCAAATAAAGTCTTGATGGGATTTGGTGCTTTAGCATACACATTTTGGAAGACATAAACATTCAGTTTTTAACAATCAATAATGAAAAACTGAGATTTGAAATTTTAAAATACTACTTAGAAACAAAATAATGAAGCAGTCAGATGCAAATCTAACAATATATGTTCAGAATACACCTGCAGAAAACTATACAATACTGGTGAAAGAAATCAAACATTCTCTAATTGATAAATGGGGAGATAATCTAAACTCATTTATTGGGAGATTTAATTCTGTTAGAGGTCAGTGGGTCACAGGATGGAATGCAGGATGTGGCAAAATATTTAACTGTATTTCAAATGTGAGACACAGCTTCAGTGAAGGAGGTAAGGGGAAAGAAGCTTACCTAAGTAACTATGGAAATGAGAGGAGCCTGTAATATTAAAAGCAAAAAGAACAGTATATAAGCACTGTATTCTCGCTGAGTTGTTTCTCTTGGAGGTAAGGTTGACAATTCTGAAACCACTATAGATGCATAGTGGAACTGAACAATTAGGTAAACAAATGGCAGATGTTTGGAGTCAGGTTTTGTACTTTTGTACTATTGGAGTAGATGGTTCTACCAAGAGGAAGACAGAATTATCCACATGATGATGGATTATAACCTGAGACATCAGTATGGATTCATGATTAACTTACAGATGGACATACATATAAATATTCATTATTGTTCAGTTGCTCAGTCATTCTGACTCTTTGAAATCCCATGGACTGCAGCATGCCAGGCTTCCCTGTCCTTCACCATCTCCTGGAGCATGCTCAAACTCATGTCCATTGAGTTGGTGATGCCATCCAATCATCTTCTCCTCTGTTGTCCTCTTCTCCTCCGGCCTTCAATCCTCCCCAGCATCAGGATCTTTTCGTCCCATGAGTCAGTTCTTCACAAGTGAGCCAAGGTACTGGGGCTTCAGCGTCAGTCCTTCCAATGAATATTCAGGATTGATTTCCTTTAAGATTGGCTGGTTAGAACTCCTTGCATTCCAAGGGAATCTCAAGAGACTTCTCCAACACATAGTTCAAAAGCATCAGTTCTTCTGTGCTCAGCCTTCTTGATGCTCCATCTATTTCTTTGTTCCATCAGCAGAGAATGCCTAGCAGCAACAGTATCTCAGTAATAATGAGCGCCCATAACTTGTTTTCAAACACTCTTCTCAAATAAGAAGGACCAGGGTTTCTGGAAGTGTGGCTAATTCTAGGACTGTAACAGCAAATATACGAGATGACCCTAGAGCAACTTGAACACTGAGGTTGTGTTCATAAACACCATAAGGGAATATCAAGGACATTTGGGAATCAACTAAACAGGATGGTGGTTAGTAATGTTTCAGTTAAACATTTGAGCTAAATCTAAATAGGTGCTTATATAAATGAAAGTGAAAGCTGCTCAGTTTTGTCCGACTCTGTGACCACATGGACTCTAAGGGATTCTCCAGGCTAGAGTACTGGAGTGGGTAGCCGTTCCCTTCTCCAGAAGATCTTTCCAACCCAGGGATCAAACCCAGGTCTCCCATATTGCAGGTGTATTCTTTACCAGCTAAGCCACAAGGCAAGCCCAAGTGTTGGTATATACGGTTGAATATAACATAAAAGTGGAATTTGGGGGTCTTCTCTGGTGGTCTAGTGGTTAGAGATCCACCTGCCAATGAGAGGGAGATGGGTTCAACCCGTGATCTAAAAAGATCCCACATGTCACAGAACAACTAAATCTGCACATCACGACTCCTGCGCCCACACACTGCAACTACGGGAAGCCCACACACCTAGAACCCACGTTCTGCAAAAAGAAGCCACTGCAATGAAAACCCTGTGCCCTGCAAAGAAGACTAACCCCCCCACTCTTCACAAACAGAGAAAGCCCACATAGCAATGGAGACCTAGAGCAGCCAAAAGTAACATAAATAAATCTTTTCAAAAATTCTGAAAAACATTTTAAAAAAATAACCTGTTTAAACTTTAAAAGCTGGAATTTTCTACTGATACATATATTACACAATAATAATTTATTAGTATAAATAATAAAAATATGATGGTTTATTAACAGAAGTTATTGAATTGTCTGGAAAATAATGTATAAAGCTAGAAAGCTTAAGTATGGCCATAAAATTCAAAGAATCCATTAGCATAATTTTAAACACCAAATAAATCTTCTGAAATATTGGATTTCTTCCAAATACCACTTATAAAGCAAGCACAGATATAGATACACAGACAGATTCATTGATAAACAGATGATGATACTGAATGATCGATAAGTATCTTTTTTGAAGCAGCTGTGTAATAGAGTAAATACGAGTTCTATATCAAAGAAAATTTGGTAATATTTTTAACGTGCCTCTTTTCCCACCCCAAACCTGCCAACTATCTTCCTAGTGATGGTTCTCAGAATTTGAGAATAATAATGTAATGAGGCAAAAATTCTTTAACTGACAGAGTCTTGGGATAGAAACACTACCCACTAAAAATCATGAGAATTCTACCCAAAATCTTCTTTGGAATATAGTAGGGGAACAAGGGAAGGAGAATTTCAGGTTATGTTTAAGCATGAGGTTATTGGTTAATAAATAAATTGATCAAGTTATTTTTGAATTGGCTAAATTAAGTTTTCAGTTATTTCTCAGAAACAAATGTTTGAGATTTAAATTTAAAAAGGTTGTTTCAGGATAATATATATATATATATGTATTATTTTTCTGCCAATCCTGAGGATTCAGCTACATGAAAATGATAAATCAAAAGTTTATACTTTATTTAGGTAACATAGTAGAAATAAAAGTTTAGCTAAGTAAAAGTTTAAAGTTTAACTAAATAATTAAGAGAGTACTTTTTTTCTCTTAATATGGGTGAATACATATATACCAGAAAATTTTGACAAATACCATACTAATCTATTTTTTTTAAGTATGGCTGTGAGGTCTTTTTTTTTAATATATATATCATTATGGTTGTTCTCTCCAGATGTTTTCCCTTCTTCTCTACACAGTAAACTGTATTTCCTTTTCCTCTTAAGAAAGGCCAGGCACAGAGTGTGGTTATGAACCATAATCCTTACACTAATATTTTATTTTCCTATTTGTTCTGTTTTATATAGGTTTGAAACTATAGCAGATCAGTTGAAATGCTCTTTTGCAATTGTATAGCTTGTATATGTTAAAAGCACCATGCTTGAAATTAATGTATTACTCTTATGTCTTTTTCCCAAGTTTAAGGCCACGTAGACAAAAGTACATTAAGAAAATTTTGAATAGCTTTATTCCATAAATAAAGATAGGATAGACATTTAGCAACTTCTTCCAATCTTTCTCAGAGGAGGAACACTAACCTTCAACAGTCTGTAATTTGTTTTCAATAGGTGATTTAATATCATAAATATCTATATTTTGAATTTCTTTTCTATCAGAATTTGTTTCCTGTCCTTCTTCCTTTTACATAAAAGGTTCATTCATTATACGAGTTTCCATTTCTGAGCAGAATTCAACATTTTGTCAAAGCATTTCTGGGACTCAGACTAGTGAATTACTTGAATTAGAAGTCGTAAAAAACATACAGTTCTTCAAGTTTTCTTTTCTTATAAACATAAGAGTTTAGTCTGCCATTTGTAACAGTGGGCTTTTGCTTTCCATTTGAGGAAAAAGTAAATGCAATAGGCAATGGAGTGAAGGGTATATTTAAGAAATATGAAGTTTTAATAGTTATTTTTAAAACTGCATTGAAATTTCCAATTACATTTTCACAGTATACCTTTACGTCTTTATGGAAACTCTCTTTCACTGTGCTATGTCCTTCTTATTGACATGTGCTCAGAAAAAAAGACCTGACAAGTGTACATGAAAATAGGCTATATAACAAGACAGAAAATACAGAAACTCACCAGAAAATGGTAAAGAAAGAAAAGCACAGTATAAGACATCAAAACCAACTCTAAACTCAATCCCAGAAAACCTGACAAAACTTCATGTGTCAAGTTCCTGTTTTAAGAGCTTACTGTAATAAAAAGTGAAGCTAGAATTTTTGTCCCACTAAACTTACATATATATATTTGAAACAAAAATTCTTCTGTCGAATTTTGTCAGCAAAGTGTAAAGAAAAAAAATTCAGAAAGAAAATAAAATTAATTCAATGTCTGGATATGAAAAGCTAGGTATGCACCATTGAAAAAATAGGTGATGATTGGACTATTGCAAAATAATGAAATTTTTTCTATAATCAATAGCTTTATAATCACATTTTATTTTATATGTTTAAATCATCAGTCAGTTCAGTTGCTCAGTCGTGTCTGACTCTTTGTGACCCCATGGACTGCAGCACACCAGGCCTTCCCGTCCATCACCAATTCCCAGAGTTTACTCAAACTCATGTCCATTGAGTTGGTGATGCCATCCAACCATCTTATCCTCTGTCATCCCCTTCTCCTCCTGCCCTCAATATTTCCCAGCATCAATGTCTTTTCAAATGAGGCAGTTCTTCACATCAGGTGGCCAAAGTATTGGAGTTTCAGCTTCAACATCAGTCCTTCCAATGAACATTCAGGACTGATTTCCTTTAGGATGGATTAGATGGAACTCCTTGCTGTTTAAGGGACTCTCAAGAGTCTTCTCCAGCACCAGAATTCAAAAGCATCAATTCTTTGATGCTCAGCTTTCTTCATAGTCCAACTCTCACATCCATATATGACCACTGAAAAAACCATAGCTTTGACTAGATGGACTTTTGGCAAAGTAATGTCTCTCCTTTTTAATATGCTGTCTAGGTTGGTCATAACTTTTCTTCCAAGGAGCAAGCGTCTTTTAATTTCATGGCTGCAATCACCATCTGCAGTAATTTTGGAGCGCAAAAAAGTGTCTCCCTGCTTCCCCATCTATTTGCCATGTAATTATGGGACCAGATGGCATGATCTTAGGTTCTGAATGTTGAGTTTTAAGCCAACTTTTTCACTCTTCTCTCTCACTTTCATCAATAGGCTCTTTAGTTCTTCACTTTGTGCCATAAGGGTGGTGTCATCTGCATATCTGAAGTCACTGATATTCCTTCAGGCCATCTTGATTCCAGCTTGGTTTCATCCAGCCCAGTATTTCTCATAAGGTACTCTGCATATACGTTAAATAAGCAGGGTGACAATATACAGCCTTGACATACTTCTTTCCCTATTTGGAACCAGTCTGTTGTTCCGTGTCCAGTTCTAACTGTTGCTTCTTGACCTGCATACAGATTTTTTTAAATCAATACTTTAAATAAATATGACTGCAACCAAATTTAAATAAGATTTTCAACATCTTTGGTGTTATTTGTGTGATAGAAAAAACAATAAGTAGTGTCCAAATAGCTAGCTTGAGCAAGTTTTAAATGCTGCTACAGTATCCAACTCAAACTGAATGTATGAATACTTTGATTTGAATGAGAATAGGTTCACAGAAAAAAAAAATCCAAAATTCCTAGATTAGATAATTAGACTTTTCGTTATTCACCAAAATAGGTAATGGTAGTGACAGAGGTTTAGTCTTTGGCAGAGATAGAAAGATAATGAGTGATTTTGATAATATTTTGATGATTTAGAAACAAGCAGATAGAAACATTCAGAGGCATTTCATGAAAGTTGTCTGCGGTAGAGAGGAGACTAGTGTATTCATGGGTGAGAATGAGTAGGCCAAACTGGATAGAAACTAAGAAACAAAATGCCTAAAAAGCAACATTTGAGAATGAAAATAGGCAATGTTGTTAGTAATATATAAAGAACCAACAAACTATAACCACAAGTAGAAAGAAAATATACTTTGAGAGGCCAAGGAAGGAGAAGGATCATTTTAAGACCTTTTAATAATGTTAAATGCTAGAAGAGTCAATTAAGACTGTATACCATTAACAACTAAAAAGCGACCAACTAATCTTGTTTTCAGGTGACTTCATCAAGAGTGACTTCACAGAAAACTTGAAGCACAAAATACATTCACAAGGCATAATGAAAAGATGGGGACATAAGATCAAGGAATAAAAGCAGACTTTTTAAAAAAATAAATTTTGGGCCATGTCATGTGGCATGGCATGTGGGATTTTATTTCCCAGACCATGGACTTGATCTCACACTCTGCAGTGGAAGTATGGAGAAAAGCAGACACTAAGAACATTGATTATGAAGGAAAGAAGAGTGTGACAGCTGAATCCATAGATGGAATTTTTTTAAATTGAACGTTTCCCTTGTATTCTCTTTCTCACTGTAATCCATTTAATCAGGATTAAGTAATAAAAAAGCAGAAAGTACAAGATATAGAGGACTGTAAATTATGCCATTAACAATAATTCTCATTGAGTAATATGCTTCTTTGAGCCCACTTCCTCCTGGTACTAATATACATAACTTTATAATGCCAAAAGGAAAGAAAGCCATAAGTCAATGTTTCTTCATGTGTAGACACCAAATAACAGCCTCAAAATCATTTGTATACCAAATATATATTCCCAGGTCTCCATTAAATTCATATGTAAAAATCCTATTTTAAAAAGGAAGAAAAGCAGTACTTATGATCAGCAAGTGAAGGAGATAGATGTAATGGAATAGGAGTTTTAGACAGTGGGAATAAGGAATATTTATTTGAATCAGCAAGAGAGAAGTCGGGGAGTCCTTGAGTCTTAATCTCAGTTTATTCTCATAATAGTGATTGGGGCAGGAGAGGTGGTTGGAGGCACCTTTCAAAGTCCATTTTCACTCTATCACCTTTGATGATACAACATGCATGCAAAACAAACTGCTTAAATTGCAAATGATTATTATGAGTCATGATTTCAGATGAGATTTTAAAATGTCCCATTTTGCTGCTATTTTTCTGTTTCATATTTCACTCTTATTTCATGGTTGTGATTAACTACTTCAAAAATCAAAAATCAAAATTTTGCTTTCTGATATTACTTTAAAAATGTCAAAACATTACATTGCTCCCTGACAGCAATATTGATTCTCTTGTGTAAATCTGCTATGGAAATTTCAGAAGTGTTCAAGTGATTAAATTTCTGTCAAATTTTGTTGGTATTCTTACTGTTCATGAAGTCATTGCCTGTTAAGACAGGGACAATGGGCATGTCTTACCCCAAATGCTCATTTTAGATTTCTGCTTTCAATCAGATTGAAGTAACAAAAAACAGATTTATCACCTACCTCCCTGAAAATATTAATAACCAGATAAAAAATGTGAAACAATGTTTTTGTAGAATGTTGAAAATCAGACAATGATTGATGATCCCCAAGATATGAGAAATAAACAAAGTGACCTCTAGCATTTCTCAACTGAACAGAACCATAGTTTTCTATAATGAGAGAACTATAAACTACAAACACACTAGAAAAGATTCTGACATAATGTGATTCACTGGAGAAGGGAATGGCAAAACACTTCAGTATTCTTGCCTTGAGAACCCCATGAACAGTATGAAAAGTCAAAATGATAGGACACTGAAAGGTGAATTCCCCAGGTCAGTATGTGCCCAATATGCTACTGGAGATCAGTGGAGAAATAACTCCAGGAAGAATGAAGAGATGGAGACAAAGCAAAAACAATACCCACCTGGAGATGTGACTGGTGATGGAAGTAAAGTCTGATGCTGTAAAGAGCAATATTGTATAGGAACTTGGAATGTTAGGTCTATGAATCAAGGCAAATTGGAAGTGGTCAATAGGAGATGGCAAGAGTGAACATCGACATTTTAGGAATCAGTGAACTAAAATGGATTAGAATGGGTGAATTTAACTCAGATGACCATTATATCTACTACTGTGGGCAGGAATCCCATAGAAGAAATGGAGCAGCCATCATAAGCAGCCATCATAGTCAACAAAAAAGTATGAAATGCAGTACTTGGATGCAATCTCAAAAATGACAGAATGATCTCTGTTCATTTCCAACACAAACCATTCCATATCACAGTAATCCAAGTCTATGCCCCAACCAGTAATGCTGAAAGCTGAAGTTCTATGAAGACCTACAAGCCCTTCCAGAAATAACACCCAAAAAAGATGTCCTTTTCATTATAGGGGACTGGAATGCAAAAGCAGGAAGTCAAGAAACACCTGGAGTAACAGGCAAATTTGGCCTTGGAGTACAGAATAAAGCAGGGCAAAGGTTAATAGAGTTTTGCCAAGAAAACGTGCTGGTCATAGAAAACACTCTCTTCCAACAACACATGACAAGACTACACATGGACGTTACCAGATGGTCAACACTGAAATCAAATTGATAATATTCTTTGCAGCCAAAGATGGAGAAACTCTATATAGTCAGGAAAAAAAAAAAAAAAAAAAGACTGGGAGCTGACTGTGGCTCAGATCATGAACTCCTTATTGCCAAATTCAGACTTGAATTGAAGAAAGAGGGAAAACCACTAGACCATTCAGGTATGACCTAAATCAAATCCCTTATGATTATACAGGGGAAATGACAAATAGATTCAAGGGATTACATCTGATAGAGAGAGTGCCTAATGAACTATGCACGGAGGTTCGTGACATTGTACAGGAGACAGGGAGTAAGACCATCCCCAAGAAAAAGAAGTGCAAAAAAGAAAAATGGCTGCCTGAGGAGGCCTTACAAATAGCTGTGAAAAGAAGAGAAGCAAAAAGCAAAGAAGAAAAGGAAAGATATACCCATTTGATTGCAGAGTTCCAAAGAATAGCAAAGAGAGATAAGAAAGTCTTCCTCAGTGATCAGTGCAAAGAAATAGAGGAAAACAATAGAATGGGAAAGACTAGAGATCTCTTCAAGAAAATCAGAGACACCAAGGGAACATTTCATTCAATGATGGGCACAATAAAGGGAAGAAAAGGTATGGATCTAACAGAAGCAGAAGATATTAAGGAGAGGTGGCAAAAATACACAGAAGAACTGTAGAAAAAAGATCTTCATGACCCAAATAATCACGATGGTGTGATCACTCACCTAGAGCCAGACATCCTGGAATGTGAAGTCAAGTAGGCCTTAGGAAGCATCACTATGAGCAAACCTAGTGGAGGTGATGGAATTCCAGTTGAGCTATTTCAATTCCTAAAAGAAGATGCTATGAAAGTGCTGCACTCAATATGCCAGCAAATTTGGAAAACTCACCAGTGGCCACATGACTGGAAAACGTCAGCTTTCATTCCAATCCCTAAGAAAGGCAATGCCAAAGAATGCTCAAGCTACCACACACTCATCTCACACGCTAGGAAAGAAATGCTTACAATTCTCCAAGCCAGGCTTCAATAGTATGTGAGCCATGAACTTCCAGATGTTCAAGCTCGATTTAGAAAAGGCAGAGAAACTAGAGATCAAATTGGAATGTTGGAAGCAGAGATCATAATGGATATTGGACCAGAGATCCAATATCTGTTGGATCATTCAAAAAGCAAGAGAGTTCCAGAAAAACATCTATTTCTGCTTTATTGACTATGCCAAAGCCTTTGACCATGTGGGTCACAACAAACTGAGGAAAATTCTTAAAGAGATGGGAATACCAGACCACCTGATCTGCCTCTTAAGAAATCTGTATGCAAGTCAGGAAGCAACAGTTAAAACTGGACATGGAACAACGACTGGTTCCAAATAGGGAAAGAAGTACATCAAGGCTGAATATTGTCACCCTGCTTAATTAACTTATATGCAGAGTACATCATGAGAAAATGCTGGGCTGGAAGAAGCACAAACTGGAATTAAGATTGCTGGGGAAAATATCAATAACCTCAGATATGTAGATAACACCACCCTTATGGCAGAAAGTGAAGAACTAAAGAGCCTCTTGATGAAAGTGAAAGAGGAGAGTGAAAAAGTTAGCTAAAATTTCAACATTCAGAAAACTAAGATCATGGCATCTGTTCCCAACACTTTATGCAAATATATGGGAAAACAGTGGAAAGAGTGACAGACTTTATTCTGGGGGGCTCCAATATCACTGCAGAAGGTGATTGTAGCCATGAAATTAAAAGATGCTTCCTCCTTGGAAGAAAAGTTATGACCAACCTAGAGAGCATAGTAAAAACAGACACATTACTTTGCCAACAAAGGTCCGTCTAGTCAAGGCTATGGTTTTTCCAGTAGTCATGTCTGGATGTGAGTGTTGGACTATAAAGAAAGCTGAGCACCCAAAGAATTGATGCTTTTGAACTGTGGTGTTGAAGAAGACTCTTGATAGTCCCTTGGACTGCAAGGTGATCCAAGTCTATCCTAAAGGAAATCAGTCCTGAATACTCATTGGAAGGACTGATGTTGAAGCTGAAACTCCAATATTTTGGCCATCTGATGTGAAGAACTGACTCATTCGAAAAGATCCTGATGCTTCGAAAGATTGAAGGCAGGAGGAGAATGGGACAACAGAGGATGAGATGGTTGGATGGCATCACTAACTCAATGGACATGAGTTGGAGCAAACTGTGGGAGATGGTAAATGCCAGGAAATCCTGGCATTCTGCAGTCCATTGGGTTGCAAAGTTTCAGACACAACTGAGCAACTGAACTAAACTGAGAAAAGATTCAACCCCTTCTTTTGGAGGTTTGAAGATATTAAGAGACTCATTGATTAATGTCCCTTATGGTCAGTAGTATATAAAGGACAAAATTCAGAAACATGTCTACTAATCCAGGGAATTTCCATCACACCATATCACCTATTCTTTAATAGTAGTATTGTGATTCATTAGAATTATGAGCCAGATTTAAACCTTGGGTATTTTTTACTTCATCTTCCTCATTAAAAAGCAAAGAGTATATTTCAAATGGCCAATACGCATACGAAAAGATGCTGGAGATTTTTCATTACTGAATAAATGCAAATCAAAATTATAATGCAGTACCACCTCACACCCACATTGATCAGAATAGTCATCATTAATAGCCCATGAATAACAAATGCTGGAGAGGGTGTGGAAAAAAGGGAACCCTCTCACACTGTGTAAGTGGAAATACAAACTGGTGTAAGCATTATAAAAAACAGTACGGAAGTTCTTCAAAAAACTAAAAAGAGAGTTACCATAGTACCTGGTGTCCCACATCTGGGCAAAAATCTAGACAAAACTGTTATTAGGAAGAACACATGTACCCTTATTCACAGCAGCGCTATTTACAATAGCTAAGCCAGGAAAAACCTACATCCCACTGACAGACAATGCACAGAGAAGATGTGGTGTCTATCGATCTATATGTTTGTGTGTGTGTGTGTAATATTAATCAGCCACTAAAAAGAATGATATAATGCCTTTGCAGCAATATGGATGCCCCAAGAGATTATCATACTAAGTGACATAAGTCAGAAAAAGAAAGAAAAATACCATGTGATATCACTTATATGTAGAATCTAAAATATACAAATGAACATATCTACAAAACAGAAACAAATTCACATACATAGAGAACAGACTTGTGGTTTTAAGGGGAAAGAGGTGTGAGGGAGGAATGGTTTGGAAGTTTAGGAGTAGCAGATGTAAATATATATATATATATATATGTGTGTGTATACATGTGTGTGTGTATATATATGTGTGTGTGTATATATATGTGTGTGTGTATATATACACCCATATATATGTGTGTGTATATATATGTGTATATGTATATGTGTATATATGTGTACGTATATATGTGTGTGTGTGTATATATGTGTATGTATATATATGTGTGTGTATATATATATACACATACACACACACATAATTGAACTACTTCGCTATAACTACAAACTAACACAATACTATAAAACAACCATATTTCAATAAAATAATATTTAGAAAAAGTTAAGAGTCTAGGTTAGTAGCTTTATATGAAAAATGATAGTGAATTCAATAAATCTATAGGATTTTTTCCTATAAAAGAGTTTTTAGTGACAAGCAAATATTATGGCAGCAATATAGCTTTTATACTGATAGTCTGCACCATTCAAAAGACAAACAAAACGAAACATTGCAGCCACACAGAAGAGTTTTTAGGTTTGTAGATTCTGAAGCCAGATTGGCCTTAATTCAGATCACAGACATGATGTTAACTAAGTTAATTCTCCTTTCTGTTTCGTTTCCTCTTCTTCACATAGATAGCATGTTGTCTACCTTACTGAGTAAACATAAGAATTAATATTTATAAAACAATTACAACAGTTTCTGGATCATTTTAACCACTACATAGTTTTGACAAATGACAAGTGGCTTTTTCCTTCTTGAATGTTAACTCTTTTATATATTTTTATCTCATTGTCCATTTATGAATTGTACACATCCTTAAGCTTTTAGAAAACATTTTACTATAAACCATTATAAAATTTCAGAAAATATGTTCTTACTGTTCCAAGACTGTTCCATTTTATATAGGATGATACACATTATGACTTTTCACTTGACCTTTTAATATGAGCGTTTTGTGTACTATTAAATATTTCTAATTTATTTTGTGATAATTATTTAATAGTACCTAGCTTCTTATGAGACTTTTCTATCGTAAGTAATGCCGTGTTAAATGTCCTTATGATATGTATACACCTCCTGTTCTGCCCAAAGGCCTTTCTCTATTGTGTCTGGTTCTGGCTTCAGCACTGTCTTCAATTCCAAATGCCTCCACTGCCCTGCTTCCTTAGTAAACCTTCTTTCAGCCATAGTTACTTTTCTGGCTATGTTTTATTTTGATCTTCATCTAGTAATATTGCAACTAGCTTGCCTTTGCTTGAATCTGCTTTTTCTTCATCACTTACTTGCATCACAGACTCTAACAAACTAAAGTTTTATTATAACCACTGCTATTTTACTGAAACTGTGCTGTAAAACATTGTAAGTAACAAACTGATGAAATTTTCAACTCGGTAGCATTTAAAATTGCTAATTTAAACCCCACCATGTCTCTCTCAAAATTCTCTTCCCTTGGATTTTATAACTTTGTAAAAAAAAAAAAATTTTTTTCACTTATAAATTTTTTTTTCACTTATCAGTGACTGAAAACTCCACTGAAGACTATGTAGTTTCTAATGAAGACTAAAATGTGGCAAGAATCTGTTCATATAATGTGAATGTCTATATTATATAGCTTCAGGTACTGCTGAACATAGGACTCGAGTACTAACAGGAAACTTCTTCCCACTTTTTACATTGGTTTCATTCAAGCGGGATATTCCCTTGTAGTGGTCATTTGTCTAGCAGCAGATTCACACTCATGCATTATCTTCACAGCAATTCCAGAACAAAAGAGCCTCTCTATTACTCCACCAAATTTCCATTACAGTCTCATTGCTCTGCTTTCATTCACATACATGTCTCATATCTTTAAAGCTATCATGATGCCTGGAACTAATGATTTATAACTATATTCATTAAAATATACACCTTACATATGATATATATTATATTTATAAATTATATATTATTTTATAATATTTATATAAATATGTTTAATTAGCAATGTATTCCTTTTTTTCATTCTCATTTTCCTACTCCAGATTCCCTAATCCATCAGGAATATTACATCATTCCACTGACAGGTCTTCTGGACACTTTGTCCTACTGTGCATTTGTATGATTATAACCTTCCTAATGCACCATTGTAAACATCTCACTCTTAAGGGCAACATGTTTAAATTTTCAAGTGACTCTCATTAACTATTATACTCTACTTAAATTAGATTATCATTTAGATCCTTTCATAATGTGTCCTTAATTGTCCAGTATTTGATCACAACGTCCAGCTTCCACTTGTGACTTTTCTGTGAAGCTGTTTCTTCTCTAATACAAATTAAAACAAAGAACCTTTAACTGACTTTTAATAAGACTCTTAACCTTTATTTGTAGTGTGGACAAATAAGAGTGTAGCTATGCATATTGTTTGATGTTTTACTGTTGAATTTCTCAGTGTTAAGAACTTTCAACTCCTCAGACTAAATACATTTTGTGAATGCAGAATGTTGTGTCCAGAGTCAAAAATAACTGTAGGTTAATAAGTACCAGAGGTTTCTAATTGAAAAATCTAGATGCCATCTCACAGACAGCATTCATTGTTGTGTTTTAATTTCCTATATGGATGTACTCACTTTGGCAGGACATATACTAAAATAATTTACTATATGAAATTAAGTTTTTATTCTTTACCAGTAAAGTATCCTTCCAAATTCAATATCACCATACTGTGCTATCCATTTAAACAGGTATATGTCCACTAAAAGCCATGTGCAGTTTGATCAAGCCTCTTCAGCAAGCTCTGAATTATCTTATAGTATTGATCAAAATATATCTAAATAATGGACTGTTTCAAAATTGGGAAAGGAGTATGGCAAGTGCGTATATTGTTACCTTGCTTATCTAACTTAAATGCAGAGTACATCATGTGAAATGCCAGGCTGGATGAAACACAAGCTGAAATCAAGATTGCTGGGAGAAATATTAATCACCTCAGATATGCAGATGACACCACCTTAGCAAAGAGGAACTAAAGAGCCTCTTGATGAAGGTGAAAGAGGAGAGTAAAAAAGCTGGCTGAAAACTCAATATTCAAAAATATAAGATCGTGGCATCCGGTCCCATCACTTCATGACAAATAGATGGCGAAACAATGGAAACAGTGACAGACTTCATTTTGGGGGGCTCCAAAATCACTGCAGATGGTGACTGCAGGCATGAAATTAAAAGACGCTTGCTCCTTGCAAGAAAAACTATGACCAACTGAGACAGCATAATAAAAAGCAGAGACATTACTTTGCCGACAAAAGTTGATCTAGTCAGAGCTATAGTTTTTCCAGTAATCATATATGGATGTGAGAGTTGGACCAAAATGAAAGCTGAGAGCCAAAGAATTGATGGTTTTGAACTGTGGTGTTGGAGAAGACTCTTTAGAATCCCTTGGACAGCAAAGAGATCAAACCAGTCAATCCTAAAGGAAATCAGTCCTGAATATTCATTGGAAGGACTGATGCTGAAGTTCCAATACTTCGGCTATCTGATGCAAAGATCTGACTCATTAGAAAAGACCCTAGTGCTAGGAAAGATTGAAAACAAGAGGCGAAGGGGAAAACAGAGGACAAGGTGGTTGGATGACAGCAGCAACTCAATGGATATGAGTTTGGGTAGACTCCGGGAGTTGAAGGACAGGGAGGCCTGGAGTGTCGCAGTCCATGGGGTCACAGAGTCTGATACCAGTGAGTGACTGAACAATGACATCGTTGTGAAATGATAAAACACCAACTGGGGTTTTTGCATTATTTCAATTTTAAAGAAGCTCTGTTTATCTAGCTTTGCTCTTTCAGTGAGTTTAGCAATCTAGTCACATCCTGAAATAAACTACAACATGAACCCTAAAAACAACATCTTTGATTTATATGCCAAAGATCTACCCTAATAAGTTCAGGTGTAAAGAATATCCCTTTTGAACCTGAGAAGGTGAGTTGTGCATTTGTGAGGGACACTTTTATTGAATGCAAATAATGATGCCCAACTCCCTACAGGGCCAACACCATTGTCAGTGACCTTGTTATCTTTCTGGTACCATGGAAACTCACATAACCATAATCTCTTCTTCCACAGCTCTGTCTGCTCTTCTTGACTACTCTACACTGGAGGTAGACATCTTTGACCTTAAGCCACTTTCTCAGATACCTGTGACTCATGTTCCAGGATCCTTTCTTTGTACCTGTAATTGTCATACTTCTAGAATACTTTATCTATCTAGCCAACTAGATTGGTCTCATCTCTTTAAATATCCTTCCTACTTTATTTAGATAATTTAAAATTGCTATTTGCAAATGATTACTGTAGTAAGAGTAAAATTTGCTATTGACTTCCCTGATGGCTCAGACGGTAAAGCGTCTGCCTACAATGTGGGAGACCGGGGTTCAATCCCTGGTTTGGGAAGATCTCTTGGAGAAGGAAATGGCAACCTACTCCAGTATTCTTGCCTGTAAAACCCCATGGATGGAAGAGCCTGGTAATCTACAGTCCATGGGGTCACAAAAAGTCAGACACGACTGAGCGACTTCACTCACTTTTGCTATTGTTATCTTTACTATCATGACTGTTGTCAGCTACAAAGCATAGTAGAAGGGTTAACAGCCCAGAGTAAAGAAATAAACTTCCTAGAACTGAAGACTGGCTCCATTAGGTATTTGCTATATAATATTGTTATTTAAATTGTCTAAGTCTCAATTAATTTCTTCTCTAAAAAAAAGTTTACAACATAGAATTTTATTTTTTATTTTTTTATTTATTTATATTAGTTGGAGGCTAATTACTTTACAATATTGTAGTGGTTTTTGCCATACATTGACATGAATCAGTCATTTGCTATATAACATTAACAATGTTATTTAAACTTTCTAAGTCTCAATTAATTTCTTCTCTAAAAAAATTTACAACATAGAATTTTATTTATTTATTTTTAATTTCTTTTTTGAGTTGGAAGCTAATTACTTTACAATATTGTAGTGGTTTTTGTCATACACTGACATGAATCAGCCATGGATTTACATGTGCTCCCCATCCCGATCCCCCCTCCCACCTCCCTCCCCACCCCATCACTCTGGGTCTTCCCAGTGCACCGGCCCCAAGCACTTGTCTCATGTATCCAACCTGGACTGGCGATCTGTTTCACACTTGATAATATACATGTTTCAATGCTATTCTCTCAGATCCCACCCTCACCCTCTCCCATAGAGTCCAAAAGTCTGTTCTGTACATCTGTATCTCTTTTTCTGTCTTGCATATAGGGTTATCGTTACCATCTTTCTAAATTCCATATATATGTGTTAGTATACTGTATTGGTCTTTATCTCTCTGGCTTACTTCACTCTGTATAATGGGCTCCAGTTTCATCCATCTCATTAGAACTGATTCAAATGTATTCTTTTTAATGGCTGAGTAATATCCCATTGTGTATATGTACCACTGATTTCTTATCCATTCGTCTGCTGATGGGCATCTAGGTTGCTTCCATGTCCTGGCTATTATAAACAGTGCTGCAATGAACATTGGGGTGCATGTGTCTCTTTCAGTCTGGTTTCTTCAGTGTGTATGCCCAGGAGTGGGATTGCTGGGTCATATGGCAGTTCTATTTCCAGTTTTTAAAGGAATCTCCACACTGTTCTCCATAGTACTGGTTTGCATTCCTACCAACAGTATAAGAGGGTTCCCTTTTCTCCACACCCTCTCCAACATTTATTGCTTGTAGACTTTTGGATAGCAGCCATCCTGACTGGCGTGTAATGGTACCTCATTGTGGTTTTGATTTGCATTTCCCTGATAATGAGTGATGTTGAACATCTTTTCATGTGTTTGTTAGCCATCTGTATGTCTTCTTTGCAGAAATGTCTGTTTAGTTCTTTGGCCCAATTTTTTTTTTTTTTTTTTTTTGTTGACCACATTTTATTTTATTTATTTTTTTTTTTTAATTATTTTATTAGTTGGAGGCCAATCACTTTACAACATTTCAGTGGGTTTTGTCATACATTGACATGAATCAGCCATATAGTTACACGTATTCCCCATCCCGATCCCCCCTCCCACCTCCCTCCCCACCCGACTCCTCAGGGTCCTCCCAGTGCACCAGGCCCGAGCACTTGACTCATGCATCCCACCTGGGCTGGTGGTCCGTTTCACCATAGATAATATACATGCTGTTCTTTCAAAACATCCCACCCTCCCCTTCTCCCACAGAGTTCAAAAGCCTGTTCTGTACTTCTGTGTCTCTTTTTCTGTTTTGCATATAGGGTTATCGCCACCATCTATCTAAATTCCGTATATATGTGTTAGTATACTGTAATGTTCTTTATCTTTCTGGCTTACTTCACTCTGTATAATGGGCTCCAGTTTCATCCATCTCATTAGAACTGATTCAAATGAATTCTTTTTAATGGCTGAGTAATATTCCATGGTGTATATGTACCACAGCTTCCTTATCCATTCATCTGCTGATGGGCATCTGGGTTGCTTCCATGTCCTGGCTATTATAAACAGTGCTGCGATGAACATTGGGGTGCACGTGTCTCTTTCAGATTTGGATTCTTCAGTGTGTATGCCCAGAAGTGGTATTGCTGGGTCATATGGCAGTTCTATTTCCAGTTTTTTAAGAAATCTCCACACTGTTTTCCAGAGTGGCTGTACTAGTTTGCATTCCCACCAACAGTGTAAGAGGGTTCCCTTTTCTCCACACCCTCTCCAGCATTTATTGCTTGTAGACTTTTGGATAGCAGCCATCCTGACTGGCGTGTAATGGTACCTCATTGTGGTTTTGATTTGCATTTCTCTGATGATGAGTGACGTTGAGCATCTTTTCATGTGTTTGTTAGCCATCTGTATGTCTTCTTTGGAGAAATGTCTGTTTAGTTCTTTGGCCCATTTTTTGATTGGGTCGTTTATTTTTCTGGAATTGAGCTTCAGGAGTTGCTTGTATATTTTTGAGATTAATCCTTTGTCTGTTTCCTCATTTGTTATTATTTTCTCCCAATCTGAGGGCTGTCTTTTCACCTTACTTATAGTTTCCTTTGTTGTGCAAAAGCTTTTAATTTTCATTAGGTCCCATTTGTTTATTTTTGCTTTTATTTCCAATATTCTGGGAGGTGGGTCATAGAAGATCTTGCTGTGATTTATGTCGGAGAGTGTTTTGCCTATGTTCTCCTCTAGGAGTTTTATAGTTTCTGGTCTTACATTTAGATCTTTAATCCATTTTGAGTTTATTTTTGTGTATGGTGTTAGGAAGTGTTCTAGTTTCATTCTTTTACAAGTGGTTGACCAGTTTTCCCAGCACCACTTGTTAAAGAGATTGTCTTTTTTCCATTGTATATCCTTGCCTCCTTTGTCAAAGATGAGGTGTCCATAGGTTCGTGGATTTATCTCTGGGCTTTCTATTCTGTTCCATTGATCTATATTTCTGTCTTTGTGCCAGTACCATACTGTCTTGATGACTGTGGCTTTGTAGTAGAGTCTGAAGTCAGGCAGGTTGATTCCTCCAGTTCCATTCTTCTTTCTCAAGATTACTTTGGCTATTCGAGGTTTTTTGTATTTCCATACAAATTGTGAAATTATTTGTTCTAGTTCTGTGAAAAATACCGTTGGTAGCTTGATAGGGATTGCATTGAATCTATAGATTGCTTTGGGTAGAATAGCCATTTTGACAATATTGATTCTTCCAATCCATGAACACGGTATGTTTCTCCAACTGTTTGTGTCCTCTTTGATTTCTTTCATCAGTGTTTTATAGTTTTCTATGTATAGGTCTTTTGTTTCCTTAGGTAGATATACTCCTAAGTATTTTATTCTTTTTGTTGCAATGGTGAATGGTATTGTTTCCTTAATTTCTCTTTCTGTTTTTTCATTGTTAGTGTATAGGAATGCAAGGGATTTCTGTGTGTTAATTTTATATCCTGCAACTTTACTATATTCATTAATTAGCTCTAGTAATTTTCTGGTAGAGTCTTTAGGGTTTTCTACGTAGAGGATCATGTCATCTGCAAACAGCGAGAGTTTCACTTCTTCTTTTCCTATCTGGATTCCTTTTACGTCTTTTTCTGCTCTGATTGCTGTGGCCAAAACTTCCAACACTATGTTGAATAGTAGTGGTGAGAGTGGGCATCCTTGTCTTGTTCCTGATTTCAGAGGAAATGCTTTCAATTTTTCACCATTGAGGGTGATGCTTGCTGTGGGTTTGTCATATATAGCTTTTATTATGTTGAGGTATGTTCCTTCTATTCCTGCTTTCTGGAGAGTTTTAATCATAAATGAGTGTTGAATTTTGTCAAAGGCTTTCTCTGCATCTATTGCGATAATCATATGGTTTTTATCTTTCAACTTGTTAATGTGGTGTATTACGCTGATCGATTTGCGGATATTAAAGAATCCTTGCATTCCTGGGATAAAGCCCACTTGGTCATGGTGTATGATTTTTTTAATATGTTGTTGGATTCTGTTTGCTAGAATTTTGTTAAGGATTTTTGCATCTATGTTCATCAGTGATATTGGCCTGTAGTTTTCTTTTTTTGTGGCATCTTTGTCTGGTTTTGGAATTAGGGTGATGGTTGGCCCAATTTTTGATTGGGTCATTTATTTTTCTGGAATTGAACTGTAGAAGTTGCTTATATATTTTTGAGATTAATCCTTTGTCTGTTGCTTCATTTGCTATTATTTTCTCCCATTCTGAAGGCTGTCTTTTCACCTTGTTTATAGTTTCCTTTGTTGTGCAAAAGCTTTTAAGTTTAATTAGGTCCCATTTGTTTATTTTTTTGCTTTTATTTCCAATATTCTGGGAGGTAGGTCATAGAGAATCTTGCTGTGATTTATGTCAGAGAGTATTTTGCCTATGCTCTCTTCTAGGAGTTTTATAGTTTCTGGTCTTATATTTAGATCTTTAATCCATTTTGAGTTTGTTTTTGTGTATGGTGTTAGAAAATGTTCTAGTTTCATTCTTTTACAAGTCGTTTACCAGTTTTCCCAGCACCACTTGTTAAAGAGGTTGTCTTTTTTCCATTATATATTCTTGCCTCCTTTGTACAACATAGAATTTTAATAATCAAATGAAGACACATATTAGAGAATTTTCAGAGTACCTTGTTCATTTTATAAACACACTAAGTCTAACTCATTTACCTCAATTTGCTCATTGCATTTAACATACGTTCTCAAAAGTCCTCCAGGTTTGTGAGAAAAAAAATATAGCTTACTAATCTTCGATGACTGGCCCAGGAATAGCATGGCACAGTCCAGATTTAAACCTAGCCATTGTGATTTCAAATCCTATTATTTTCCATGTTGATTATTTCCCCCTATTATTTATAACTGCTAGCCAAAGAAGGATATGGATAGACAGAGATAATAAACTTTAAAGCCACTTCTTTATTTCTATTTTCTGCATGAAAAGCTAAGATAGCAAACAAAAATATAGATTCTTTAGGAAATAATGAAAGGTTCTAGAAATATATAATTACTTATGTCTTCTGGTTTGCTTTAACCTTCTATATACATAAATCTAGGAGTATAAAGTGAACTATAAAACTCTACAAATTATATACATGTGCATCTGCATGTTCCATACTTGACCTAAATTGAGGTCTATCTCTGAAGCAGAAGTTATTAAAATTCCAGTGATACACGCTGACAAGTAATATTATGATATCAACATGATATTGATACATTGTCTCTACTATTCTACTTGGGTTGTCACAATAGAGTATCACAGGCCAGGTGGTTTAAGGGCTTCCCATCCGGCCCATCCGGGAATGTAAAAGACACAAGTTCGACCTCTAGGTTGAGAAGATCCCTTAGGAAAAGAAATGGCAACCCACTCCAGTACTCCTGCCTGGGAAATTCCGTGGACAGTGGAGCCTAGCAGGCTACCATCCATGGGATCACAAAGAGTTGGACCTAACTGAGCACAACAGAGCCGCACAGGTGGTTTAAAAACAGAACCTGACCGTTTCACAGCTCTAGAGGCTGAAAGTCCGAGATCACGGTGCTAAGAGGGTTTACCTTGAGGCCCCTGTCCTCAGCTTGCAGACGGCCGCCTTCTCACTGTGTTCTCACATGGCCACTTCTTGCCCCTGCACTTTTGTTGTCTATTCTTTGTCTTACAAAAATATCATTTTTTAAAATTAGAACCCTAACATTATGACCTCATTTAACATTAATCATACTTAATTAAAAGAGGTAATTAATACAAATACAATGACACAGGTGATTATGACCTTAACATATAAATTTTAGAGACATGCAATTTAGTCCATAACACTATCATATTCTATTAATCCAAGTTAATAACATTTTAAAGAGTAGAACATTTGTTACAAGGCAAATACCCAGTCTTAGATTTTTAGGAAAAATAAAGAATTTACTTAAATTATATTTTCCTTAATTTTTCCTAAAATGTACATTTCCCACATATATTCACTAAGTAGAAGACTACAACAATTAAAATTAATATGTTTACTAGCATCCATGTTAATATTTATACAATTGCAATTCATACACAATTACATGACTGTAAAACTAGGCATAATGTTTCAAAAATTTGTGATGAATTCTAAAATGAATCCAAGAGTTGAAATAATATATCTCTCTTATTTCAGGAGAATTTATTTTCATATATATGTATCAGTATCTCTATATCTAAGAAATTCAACTATACTGAATGCTGTGATACATCACTCTAGTCCCTATTCATGACTAAAATATATATTCTTCAAACTGCTGACTGTGCTTCAAAATGACATCTTCCTGCTGCCATCCTTCTTCAAAAATGGCCCTGGATTTGAGAGAGCCCAGTGTCATACCCGATGCCCCCGGGAAAGCTTGAATCCAGTGACTGATCCACTCTTAGGTATAAATGTCAATTCCCTGGACACAGTGCAGGGTGACTTTAAGAGCCAGTGCAGCTTCAGAGCTTCTCCATCTCAGCTTATCACTCTGCCCAATCTGATTCCCTTTCTTTGCCTTCCCAAGAGCACCCTAGGACACCTCACATGAAAGAGTAACAAATACTTTTTGTAGCAATGCTAAAAGCATTAATGAACCAGACAGATTAAGTAGGAGCTCATTTATTCCCCTCACAGTAATGGAGGCATGTTTTCAAAATAAAATCATTTTTAGTTGGTCACGATTAACTTTCTTTTAGCAAAATTTTAAGGAAGTCAGTGGTCCTCCCAAGTAGTAAACACAAGAACTCTTTTGGGAAATTTGGCTACAGTTTCATAGAGTGATTTCTCTGGGCGGGGGGGTGGGGGGGTGGGTGGGGGTGGGGAATCTAAGACAATAAAAATCAACTAAATTTTGTTCAAGAAAAATAAAACAGAAATGTGGATGTAAAAATAAAACAGGACAATAATTATATCAATAAGCTATCTTACACTTTATAATATTTTAATAAATTCCAAAGTTATTTCACTGGCATTGTCAAAAGTATACACCCAAGTTACTTTGAGTTTTTTAAAAGAAAGAGTTATTTTTCATCTTGTTACAAAGGTTGTTTGAGGATCTTACTTGTGGTGGGCCTGCACTTAACACTGTTTTTGTTCATGGCTGTCAATCCCCAAGAGTTAATCTGGTGCCTCAAAGATCATTCAAGCTGTTGAAAACTACTTTTTCATTTATAAGTCAGTAATGACAGCACCTGGGAACATGACATCTGAACTTAATTGCCAGTTCTGTCATGTGTAGGAGTTGTGGAAATTTCTCTTAACCATTCTGTTCTGAAGGATGCTTAGCTGTACATTAAGACTGAAAATAGTAATAGCTATATCACAACAAGTGTCATGAGATTTCAGTGAAATAATTTATACACAAAAGGATATAAATAATAAGAAACAAGACAAGTTCTTTATCCATTCTTATCTCATTCATCTGATGTAAAGTAAAATATTAAATTGCACATGTCATTGTTGTTTAGTCTCAAAGTCATGTCTGACTCTTTTGCAACCTCATGAACTACAGCCCGCCAGGCTCCTCTCCCTATGGGATTTCATAGGCAAGGATTCTGGAGTAGGTTGCCTTTTCCTTCTCCAGGGGATCTTCCTCCTGACTAAGGGATTGAAACTGCATCAAAGAATGACAGGTGGATTCTTTACCACTGAGCCACCAAGAAGCCTAAATTGCGCATTATTTAATGATTATTAAGATTATCTTAATGTTCCCCTCAGCTGGACTACATTGCAAATAGGCTTCTTCCTGACTCTAGGCCCCTTTCCTCCCTTTTCTTAGGAAATCTACTTAAGAAAATCTTGTAAACTCTTTTTCATCCTCTTTAAGATATAAATCTTTCAAAAACTTCTCTTGCCAGTTTTGTGATCCAGGGCTATCATTTTCAAGCATAAAGGAACCATTTCTTTGAAATGTCATCAGGGAATATAGGGCTCCTATCCCCTAGTCTCTGTGGGAGCGTAGGAGCCTAAGTTGAGTGCCTTACTCCAAGTGGAAAAACTACCTCCTGTCATGAAGATATGAGCAAAATTAGTTTTCCTTTTGAAAGTCAATAGTAAACACAGATGTCCCATGACCTCTGTCTCACTCCACTGTTTAAAAAGTTTCCCAGCTTTGTTTCCATAGAGTTAAGACCAACATCTGGCTTCTCTCTCCTATTGAAATAGCCCTGAATAAAGTGTTCCTTCCCAGTTTAATTTTGGCTGGTAAAATATTATACTTTGACATTGAGAACTAAAATTTATTTCCAAAAGTTATCCTTTCTGAAATGTTTTAATATATGTAAGGGAAAAAGTAAGAAGGATAAAGTATGTAGTGGAAGAATCAAATGGCAGCCTTAAAAGCAGGTAGAAACTCATTGAAAAATGTTTTCATTAAACACTAGCTGTTACCCATGAAGTTACAGAGATGGAGAGGTGAAAGCACTCTCAGAAATTATTGTATCTCAGGAAAGCTCAATTTTTTGCTAAAAGCTTAGATTGAGAATACACAGTCTGTGTTCCAATGGTCATATTTTCCCCCAGACATATTTAGAAAAATAAATAATGAAAAGGAGGTAGTATTCTCCTCAAAATTGTACAAATGTCAAAAAATATAGCCACCCTCCTGAGTGTTATTGTGCCTCGCTGTCTAACCCAGGCAGAATCATCATTTCTTCTGTCAAAACACACTAAAAATACTGTGTAAAGAATTGGAGGGACTCCTTCATATTTCTAGTGATAAATTAACACTATGATGGTCCCCATACTCAGTTACCTATTTTCAGCAAAGTCAAGCAAGCTGAAGAATTATACAGAGGATGCCAAGAATTAGTAACCTCTGGAAAGGGTAGTTACTTTTAAGTCATGCTACAAAGTTATTGCAACTTGAAAGAAGGCTGACTAAGAAGAATCTTCTCACTATAAATATTCATGTGTATAATTATGTCTTGCTTCCCCAACATTGGCACTGTTCGAGAAACTGACATTAAGAAGCTCATTAAAAATAAGTTTTGTTATAATTATTGTAAAAGTAATGCTTATATGTAACAGAAAAAGAATGAAAAGGAGGAATCTAAAGTCATCTCTGCTGCTGCTAAGTCGCTTCAGTCGTGTCCAACTCTGTGCGACCCCATAGACCGCAGCCCACCAGGCTCCTCCATCCCTGGAATTCTCCAGGCAAACACTGGAGTGAGTTGCCATCTCCTCCAATGCATGAAAGTGAAAAGTGAAAGTGAAGTCTCTCAGCCATGTCTGACTCTCCTCCATCCCTGAGATTCTCCAGGCAAGAACACTGGAGTGAGTTGCCATCTCCTCCAATGCATGAAAGGGAAAAGTGAAAGTGAATTCTCTCAGCCATGTCCGACTCTTAGCGACCCCATGGACTGCAGCCTACTAGGCTCTGCTGTCCATGGGATTTTCCAGGCAAGAGTACTGGAGTGGGGTGCCATTGCCTTCTCCAAAAATCATCTCTACACCCACAATTTAGTGACAGCAGCTTATAAGTATCTCTGCAAATTTTACTTCCATGTATGTATAGAATATTTAGCATAGTTTAACATTTTAGCTCATACTATAAATTGGGGATTATTGTAACTTTTATACCAATATTATCATATTTAATGCTCAGAATAGCCCTATAAAGAGGGCACTATTTTTAACCAGGTTTTACAACCAAGGAAAACAGGCAGAGAAAGGTTAAGTGATTTGCTCAAGGTCAGAGAGTTAGTAAGTTATCAAGCCTGATAGAATCAATAGTCAATTCGGTTTAATGGCCCATGCTTTCATACAATATAATGTCTATTACCAAACCCTTACTTTGAAAAATAATATGGTTTGCCAAAGTTTTCACTATTATATAGAATTTAATGGTGAATTTCTTATAGTTACACATTTTTGCATACTTTTCCACTTATCATCTTGAGATAAATTTGTTGAAGATTGCTTAGTCGAAGAGCATACTTATTTTAGAAACTGATACATATTTCTCAAATTTCCCTCAGTAATGATTACCAATGTTATTCCATTTTTATTGTAAGAAAGTCACTTCATTGTTGCCTTCTCACAATAGACTGTTTTCTACTCTACCCCTACTCCCACTGTATCTGACAATGTAGACCAAGATAACACCTATTGAAAATATAAGCTACATTAATTTGTTCCTTATTTCTTAGTAAGAAGATGCTATATAGAAACACTTCCACAGATATAATTTTCTAGTTATTTTCTTAGCACTTTGAAAAGAAATCTTAAATTCATTTTAGTTTAATTATACTAATTGTGTTAATTCAGAACATAGTAGGCATATAGCAGGCTTCTCTGCTAGATGCAGTCAATAATGCAAAAGATAAATAATCCTGTTTCTTCCATTAATTGGCCTGCTATGTAAGGGGAAGTTATCCCACGTAAACAGCTAATGAATAAGGCAGAGTAAAGATTTTGTTAATTATAATACAAGCTGAGTTTTATGTTACAGAGGGGTGGATAAAAACATGTCATTAGTTCTCACTGAAGTGGTCCAGAAGCCTTCACTGTAGCGTTACCTTTAGAGTTCAGACCTAATGAGACAGAACACTTGGGTAGATGTACAGAAGTCTGAAGGCCATACCTGAGCCAGCGAACATGATGAAGCAAGTCACAGAAAAATAAAAGTGGATGTGGTTTTCTGTTTTACATGATGAACTGAGGGCATTTAGTGGGAGGTGGACTTGATTTTTCCAGCTATAAATACATATTGTACCATCTATTTATGTAAATAAACTGTTCTATCAGCTTTCTAATCAACACTGCCCCCAAGAGGACCAGGGGTTTCCACTGATTAATTTGTTTCACAAACTCAGAAAAAAGTCAGTCTTTAAAAAGAAAGTATATTAATTACTTTCTTTGTGCTCAACACTGTTCTACACACTGGCAAAGGGTGACCCTCTTCAGACCCTTCTTTCAGGAGGCTTATCCCAGGGGTGAGAGAGAGAAAAAAAAAAAAGCATATATATCAAAAATATTACTAGCAAGAGTTAAATGATAAAACCAGAAGTTGAGATAAGTAAGAGGTAATCAGCCAGGCAAAGATCTGGGTAGCACATTGCAAAAAATTAGAAAGAATCTGTGGTCAGGAGGTAATTGTCACAAAAGGAGAAGGCTAGGTATTTTGACAGTGATCACTACTACATTTAGTCTATTAGTCTAAAGTAGCCTCACTGTTAACCATCTTTGCATGACTAGTTGATACTTCAACCATTTTTAGTTTTGGATTGCTCAGGGAGTGTGTCATCAAACAGAAAAAAAGCATCATTTCATTTTTTACTCACATACTCTAAAGAGTTACTAGAATTCTTTCCCAATCTTTAAATATCATCTTTCTTATCCAGTTGCTGCTGCTGCTGCTAAGTCGCTTCAGTCGTGTCCGACTCTGTGTGACCCCATAGACGGCAGCCCACCAGGCTCCTCTGTCCCTGGGATTCTACAGGCAAGAATATTGGAGTGGGTTGTCATTTCCTTCTCCAATGCATGCATGCATGCTAAGTCACTGCAGTCGTGTCTGACTCTATGTGACCCTATGGACAGCAGCCCACCAGGCTCCTCTGTCCACAGGATTATCTAGGAAAGCATACTGGAGCGGGTTGCCATTTCCTTCTCCACCTTATCCAGAGATGCCCACTAATCAAAACTATTGTCTCTCTTCATTCTGCCTTTCCAATCTAGCCTCACACCCCAGCCTCTGCCTTATTAGGGCAAGTCATGTAAGGGTTCAAGAATTCTGGAAGTATTTACTCAAACATGATACATCAAGACCAGATAGAGTTTGTTTTCAGGATTAGTTTTTCCTTGAAAAATGACTATAAAATCAGATTTGCCATCAAAATCCACCTTTTATTCTGTGTCCAAAATTGGATTTGCTCTCTTCAATATGATTTTATCTCAATTTGATTGCTACTGATATTTATCAGTACCTTGATGCACACACTCATTTTTACTTCTTTTCCTTTTATCCTGGGGCATTAAATATTTTTAGAATACACACTATATAATAATATCATTAATATAAAACTATATTTTAAAATTTCATTTAGTACATTTTATATATCTATAATAATAATAATGAATGAAATGCACACATATTGTTATAACTATTAATTATTTTGTATATATAATTTTTTAGCCTCTAAGCCCCTAACTACACACTGTAGTCACCACCAAATATGACGATGGAATAAGTAGAGTATTTAAATTTTACAAGTCATGCTGGGGACTTGTACCCAATTTGCATCAACATCCTCCTTGAGGTAAAGGGACAAGTTAGCTATTTTTCAAATAGCCCATTGTACATTATCCTTGGCCATTTGAAATTACGTTTTGTAGATTTTTTAAATAGTCTTGCCAATGGTATAAAATGAATACTAAACATTTGTGCCTGTCTTGCTTGGGGAAGGAAGCTCTTTGGGGTTTTCAAGTTGTTTGGAGATTGTCACTTGATGCATTGCTTTAATCATATTGCTGTTTTAATCAATGTGCACATGTGCTAAGAGAGATCTGATGAGCATAATGTAATGAACTCCAAAAATAACAATCAGAAAAACCTCTGGGTCCTCTCCAATTCCAAAATATAATGTAATCTCTGAACCAAATGAAAGTGTCCCCAGTCCAATTTGTTCAAGGGAAGATGATCAATTTATCTCCTCCCAAAGAGAAATAAAGGGAAGGAAAATGTAAAAGTAGTTGAAGCCTCAAATATATTCAGAGATGCTCTGAACACATCAAATAAATGTCACTTTCACCTAAGGAAAAGATTTTTAGAAATAAATGTCTCAGAGATACACAGGAGAGTCGTTTTAGTATTCTAAAGGAAAACAAAATATGTTTAAGCATCTGGACGTGAATGAACCATGGTAAAATTTAGTTTTCAAAGTTTTTATTCAAATAACATTTATAATTGCTCTAATGGTTATGATAACAATTATCATTTTTTATGTTTGCCAAATGGCAGGAAGAACATTAAAAGTGTTACCCCATTGTGATGCAATCTACAGCATGGTGACTATAGTTAATAATGCCATATTGCATATTTGAAAGTTGCTAAGACAGTAGATCGTAAAGGGCCTCGTCTTAAGACAAATAAGAAAAAAAAAAGTTATAACTATGTATAGTGACAGATGCTAGGATAAATTATTGAGGTGATCACTTTGCCATATATTAGTTCAGTTTAGTTCAGTCGCTCAGTCATGTCCAGCTCTTTTTGATCGCATGGACTACAGCATGCCAGACTTCCCTATCCATCAACAACTCCCAGAGCCTATTCAAACTCATGTCCATTGAGTCCACCGACTCCATCCAATCATTTCATCCTATGTCGTCCCCTTCTCCTCCTGCCTTCAATCTTGCCCAGCATCAGGGTCTTTTCCAATGAGTCAGTTCTTCACATCAGAAGGTCAAAATATTGGAGTTTCAGCTTCAGCCTCAGTTCTTCAAATGAATGCACAGGACTGATTTCCTTTAGGATTAACTGGTTGGATCACCTTGCAGTTCAAGGGACTCTCAAGAGTCTTTCTCCAACAATTTAAAACCATCAATTATTCAGTGTTCAGCTTTCTTTATGATCCAACTCTCACAACCATACATGACCACTGGAAAAACCATACCTTTGACTAGATGGACCATTATCAGCAAAGTCTCTGCTTTTTAATATTCCGTCTAAGTTGGTCATAGCTTTTCTTCTAAGGAGCAAGCGTCTTTTAATTTCATGGCTGCACAAATCATCTGAAGTGATTTTGGAGCCCCACAAAATGAAGTCTGTCACCATCTCCATTGTTTCCCCATCTATTTGCATGAAGTGATGGGACTGGATGCCATGATCCTAGTTTTCTGAATGTTGAGTCTTAAGCCAAACTTTCACTCTCCTCTTTCACTTTCATCAAGAGACTCTTTAGTTCTTCTTCGCTTTGTGCCATAAGGGTGGTGTCATCTGCATATCTGAGGTTATTGATATTTCTCCTGGAAATCTTGGTTCCAGCTTGTGCTTCATCCAGCTCGGCATTTCACATGATGTACTCTGCATATAAGTTAAATAAGCAGGGTGACAATATACAGTCTTGATATACTTCTTTCCTGATTTGAAACCAGTCTGTTGTTCCATGTCCGGTTCTAATGTTGCTTCTTGACCTGCATACAGATTTCTCAGGAGGCAGGTAAGGTGATCTGGTATTCCCATCTCTTGAAGAATTTTCCACAGTTTGTTGTGATGTACACAGTCAAAGGCTTTGGTGTAGTCAATAAAGCAAAGTAGATGTTTTTCTGGAACTCTCTTGCTTTTCTGATGATCCAACAAATGTTGGCAATTTGATCTCTGGTTCCTCTGTCTTTTCTAAATCCAGCTTGAACATCTGGAAGTTCACTGTTCATGTACTGTTGAAGCCTTGCTCAGAGAATTTTGAGCATTACTTTGCTAGCATGTGAGATGAGTGCAATTGTGCAGCAGTTTGAACATTCTTCAGCACTGCCCTTCTTTGGGATTGGAATGAAAACTGACTTTTTCAGTCCTGTGGCCACTGCTGAGTGTTCCAAATTTGCTGGCATATTGAGTGGAGCACTATCACTGCATCATCTTTTGGGATTTGAAATAGCTGAAGTGGAATTTCATCACCTCCACTAGCTTTGTTCATAGTGATGCTTCCTAAGGGCCAGCTGACTTCACATTCCAGGATGTCTGGCTCTAGGTGAGTGATCACACCATCATGGTTATCTGTGTCATGGTCTTTTCTGTATAGTTCTTCTGTGTATTCTTGCCACTTTTTCTTAATATTTTCTGCTTCTGTTAGGTCCATACCATTTCTGTCCTCTATTGTGCCCAAGTTTGCGTGAAATGTTCCCTTGGTATCTCTAATTTTCTTTAAGAGATCTCTAGTCTTTCCCATTTTATCATTTTCCTCTATTATTTGCCATATATACAAATATCAAATCATTATGTTTTATACCTAAAACTAGTACAATGTTTTACATCAATTCTACCTCAATTTAAAAAAATGAGAAATTAGAAAAAAATTACTCCATTTTAAGTTACACAAGAATCTTAGAGGAATGGTAGTTCTTATTTTCTCCATTATTAGAAAAGAACAAACTGAAACTTATAGAGTTTAAGCAACAGAGATAAAAATTAAGCAAAAAATCTATCCAATTAAACTCTTAGATCCTTTGCCATTTTCAGAAAGCCTTTGATAACTCTAATGTTTTGTATATGTGTGAAGAAGCTATGTTTTAACAGGAGACTCAGACCCTTTGTTTTTAGACCTTCCACAGTTCTCACCTTCTTCATTCTGACTATTTTACATGGTAACTCATTCCTAATATCCCCTAATTTGACAGGTCCTTAAACATCTCTGGATTTTTGTACCTCTGTTTTATTATTTTTTCATTCTTTCCAAAACAATATTCTTCTGTTCCTCTTTACCTTTTTGCCTATTCCTGCTTTTAATAAATGGTTCAATGATCCTCTTTTTATTAAATTTTTCCTTAACTCCCAGTCTCTCATGGGACTCACTGGGTATTCATGACATATTGTACCTAGATTTTCTTTCCTATACATTCCTGTGATTTTTTAATTGTTGTGATTTTGTTTTTCAATCTCCATAACAACATTGTCTCATTAACCCCAAATGTATAAATAAAAATAAATGAATTATTTTCTCTCTTATTGCTTTACTGTGTCACTCAGCAATCTATTGGGTTAAAACAGAGAATAAAAAAGGAAAACATTTCTATACCAATAAGAATGCATTATGCTTGCCTTTAACTTTTAAAACAATAAATATTCTGGGGCTGACAGGCACCTAAATCAAATGAAATGTTATTTTGCACTCATTTCAGAATTGTGTAAACAGAATAGCTGCATTATATACAATGATTTGAAGACTAGAAGACTATTTTCCTTTTAGTTTTAATTACTCATACTTCTAACTTTAGTCTGCAAATAGTATTCTGAAATAATTGTTAAATGAAATATTGTGTTTCATTTTTAAGGAAAGTGAGAAGGAATTCAGGGAAAAAATAATTAAAAAAAAAAACCATAAATCCAACAATAGGAGAATGACAAACCCAATTTAAACATAAACAAAAGTCCTGGACATATACCTCACCAGAAAAGATACACAGCTGGCAAATGAACTTATGAAAAGATACTCAATTTCATATGTCATTAACAAATCGTAAATTGAAACAACAGGAAACCACAAGTATTAAAATGGCCAAAATCCAAAGCACTGACAACAGCAAATGCTGACAGAGCTGTGGAACAAAAGGAATTCTCATTCACAGATGGTAAGAATGCACCTCTTTTAGCCATTTTGGAAGACAGTTTGGCAGTTTTTTAGAAAAATAAAAATACTCTTACCATATGATCCAATAATCACAGTCTTTAATATTTACCTAAATGAGTTTAAAATAGGTTTTGTCCACCCAAAAACCTACAGATATTTATAGCGGCTTTATTCACCCTTGAACTACATATAGATGGAATAAATCCAAGTCAGCAGAGTAAAGGCAATGATTGCTAAACAACAGCTTGAAGCACTGCTCAGACTTCAGACTAACCTGTGAACCATGTACGCTCAGATAGAATGTTTTGATACATTTCGACCAACGCACTAAAGACTTAGAGAAATGATGTACTATTTGAACTGCTGTCTACAAGAGGTGAGACAAAACTTATAGTCAAAACTATCTGGATTGATAAACTGCTAAAACAAAAACAAGATTCTCCAGAAGATTTTAACTGGAACCAGAGTTTACACAAGAAAGGGTTCAAAATTTCCAGGATACAACCCTAAGTTACACAATGAACAATAATCCAGAAAAATGCGGCCATTTCTCAAGTAGAAAGAAAATTAAGATATATTGCTGAATGTGTTCCTTCAAAATTCACATTTTGAGCCCTATACCCAATGTGATGGTTTTAAAGGTCAGCCATTTGGGAGGTAATTAGAATTATATGAGAGTTTGAGGATGGAGTCTTCATGAATGGGATTAGTGCCCTTATAAGAGTCACAGGTGAGTTTGTTTCCTCTCTCTCTCCACCATCTGAAACTGCAGTGGAAGATGAGCTTCTACAAACAAGGAAGTGGGCTCTCACCAGACAACAAGTATTCTTTGAATACTTGTACACTTTGTATACAAGTATTCTTTGAACACTTGATCTTTGAACTCTTAGCTTCCAGAATTACAAGAAATTTTTATGGTTTAAACAATCCAATCTATGGTATTTTTTATATAGCATCTTGAACTAAGATATGATCTCCAAGATCATCTAAATTTTGGAATTATCAGATAAACATTTAAATCAGTTATTATAGCTAATATAAACCAAAGGGAATTACATGAAGCACTTAAAATTACTGTAATACTCAGGAGAGAAATAGAAACTATAGAAAAGAACCAAATCAAAATTCTAAAACTGAAAACTACAATTTCTGAAATTTAAATAAAATACAAGATGATATCAATAGTAGAATATACGCATCACAAAAAAATAAGCAGTGATCTTGAAAATAGGTCAATAGAAATTACACAATCTGAATAAAACAGATATACAATTTCCATAAAATAAACACAACTACTGGAGTAAAATGTTACCAAAAGAGTGTACTAGAATAGTAGAACAAAAGAGAGAGATTGGGACATAAAAAACAACCAGTGAATATACTCTTCAAGAATAAAAGTATTTACAAATGAAGGAAAAAAAGAATTCAGCAATAGCCTAACTGCTCCATAGGCATTGCTAAAGAAATTCCTTCACACTGAAGAAAGATGACAACAGATGAAATATGGATCTTTAAGGATGCAGTAATAATACAAATAACACTGGTAAATACCTGAGCAAACCCATTAAAAAACTAGTTTCCTCTTAAGTTCTGTAAAATACATGTGACTGCTTAAATCAAATATCATAACAGTGTCTGGTATGATTCCTGAATATATAGGAAAGTAATGTATATCACTCCTGTAGCATAAAGGTCATTGAAGAAGTTGTTAAAGGTACATATAAGCCTGCAAGATTTCTACATTTTATATCCAGTGTAATGATATTAATTCTAATCGTGAAAGTTTTTTTGTTATAGTATACTTCCTAGAGCAAACACATACACACTGATATGCAATGCTCCCACACGAACATGTTACAAACAGCCAAAATGAAGGTAAATTTAAATGGGTTAACAACAGATAATGCATAAGAGGGCATCCAAGGAGGGAACAGAGGAACAAAAGGAAAAGTAAGAAGCATAAAACAAATAATGAACTGGTAGACCAATCCAACCATATGGATCATTACATTAAATGTTAATAGCCTGAACACTACAATTATAAACAATTATTGAAAGAATGGATAAAAATTGTGACTAATCAAATGCTGCCCTTAGGAGAAAAATTTTAATAAGGCACAAGCAGGATAAAAGTAAATGGATGGACAAATCAATGCCATGAAACAGTAAGGATAAGAAGCCTGAGCTAACAATTTCAGTATCAGATGAGTTCATGACAAAGCTTATTACCAGGGATAAATATTGATCTTATGTAAGTATTAATGGGGCAATTCATTAGGAAGACGTAACAATTATAAATGTATACACATCTAGTAACAGTGCCTCAAAAATACATGAGGAAAACTGAAAACATTAAAGGGAGAAACAGACGATTTCACAAATACAATGTAAGTTATTATTTGGTTTGAAAACAAACCAAAATAAACCTCTTTGCAATTCCATGGACTGTCCATCGAATCCTCTAGGCCAGAATACTGGAGTGGGTAGCCTTCCCCTTCTCTAGGGGATCTTCCCAACCCAGGGATCAAACCCAGGTCTCCTGCATTGCAGGCAGATTCTTTACCAGCTGAGCCACAAGGGAAGCAAGGAGACTGGAGTGTGTAGCCTATCCCTTCTCCAGGGGATCTTCCTGACCAGGAATCAAACTGGTGTCTCCTGCATTGCAGGCAAATTCTTTACCAACTGGGCTATCAGGGAAGACCTGAATGCTCAATACCAGATCTTTAAATGGTTTCTAGATTTTAATTATTACAAAAAAAGTCTTAGGAACACACATACAAAATTTATTTTTGTGAATATTTTTTAACTTTTATCTGCTTATGCTATTATTTATTTCCAAACTTTCTTGGAAAATCCTTGCTATTTTTATACTCACCATGCTTTTTCTTCTGCTTTTCATTAAAAGTATGGCAATACAATATAATTATTTATGCAAAAGTTTATCCAAGTGATTTTCACTCCGGGCATGTGTTACTATGCACATATTTTATAATAAAAACGTTTAAGCTTAATTTTTTGAGTATTCTCAAAGCAAGAATTACACTGGGTAGTATTAAACAGACAACATCAAATTCATTCTGGGCAATAAGGACAAGAGGCCAGAACAAGGTCTGAACTTAGCTCCGCTGAAACAAAAGAGAAGGGTTTGTAAGCGCTGCGTGAAGGGCACTGGAGTTCGGGGTTTGGTAACTGGCTTTACCCAAAGGAAGAGTAAACTTTTTTGTATCTTCATGACAGGTGGTAGTTTTACAACTTGGAGCAAGTCTCCCATCACAGAGACTGGGGAATAGTCTCTTCCTTAATGATTATTAATACATTGCAAAGAAACGGCTCCCAGGTCCTTGAGAAAGACAGCCTGTAGTGGTCAAACTAGCAAGAGGAATGCATGTATGTATGTGTGTATTTCAGATATAAAGGACATAACAGTATATTTATTCCAGGTGTATGATGAAATGGTTTAATGGTTTTATATTTGTGTATCTTGTAAAATGATGACTACCCTACATTCACTTAACATCACCATACTTTTATTTTTCTATTGTGATGAGAATTTTTAAGATCCATTCTCACAGTTACTATTAAGTATCAAATACATTATTATTAACTATAGTCACCATGCTGTACATTATATTCTATTATTTACTCATTTTATACGTGGAAATAGGCACATTTTGACCCCCTTCAATCATTTTATCTACACACAACCCTCTGCCTCAGGCAATCACCAATCTGTTCTCTCTATGCATGAGGTTGGCTTTGTTTATTTGTTTAAGATTCTAAATATAAGTGAGTTCATGTGGCAGTTATCTTTTTCAGTCTGACATTCTACTCAGGTAATGCCTTCAAGGTCCATCTGTGCTGTCTCAAATGGCAAGATTTCATTATATTTTTATAGGCTGAATTTTATTTTGTGTGTGTGTGTGTATATATATCACATTTATTATCCATTTATCCATTAATGGATGTTTAGATTGTTTCCATGTGTTGGCTATTATAAGTAATGTTACAATCAACATGAGGGTGCAAGTATCTTTTTTGAATATGTGCTTTTGTTTCCTTCAGGTAAATCCCTGAAGTGAAGTTGCTGGATCATACAAGAAGCTTCTTGAAATATTTAAATTCTCAAAGGGACAGAGAAAGAATTCACAACAACAAGTTTTCTAAAGCAAATGTTCTAGCAAAAAGGAGGGGAGGGACCTGTGTGATTAGACCATCTTGGACTCCTTAAGGTTCAGGGTGAGAGGGAAGTTAGGAGCCCACAGGCAAGAAGCAGTCTATCTAGTTTTCAGTAAAACTGAAGGAAAGGTCAAGGCTTCTTGTCCAGTATCAAGTGCTAAACAATTTCTAGTTCGATTATGAATAAATTTAGCATTTCAGGATTCTTGGGGTTCAGATAAATAACTGCAATGATTTAAACTAGAGAGGAATGTGTGAAACTTTCACTGCTTTATAATAATTGGAGGATGCAACTTATTTTTTTTTAATTTTGAGGTAAAAAATTAATGTTTTATATATAAATCACAGAAGATGCCATCACAAAATTTTGCAAATAATAATGCTAATGAAAGTAGCCTAAGTTAGCACAATGACTATAAGAATTTCAGAGTGCTTTCATTCTGAAACAGTCTGATTTAATTTGGTTAGCAATTTGAAAACATAAAAGTTGTACTATAGTTAATATTGCTGAAAGACCTCCCTTCTACATTTTGATACTCTTTTGTCTTAAAAGGGTGTTGGTATTAAGAGCACGTCTCAATTTTTTTCAAGTATGTTATATCAATATATGGCAAGTACATAGTTAATCTGATCATGTTTTAGGCTATGCATTTGTATATCTTATTTTAAAGTAATACCTTCCATTTACCTGCTATGTTTAAAATATTGTGAAGATTAATGTGGTATTATTATCTCAATTTTTCAGATGAATACCCTCAGGATCACAGAATAAATAACTTTCCCAAAGTTATGTTATAGTGTTTGTATGAACATAGATTCAACTCAAATTTGACTCCCTGCAAACCGTAAGCTATTTCCCATGTTGTGCACCCACCATCTGAGACCAAAACTACAGTAGGGGTATTTTTATTAGTCTATGTACAGTGACCATTTTACTTTATAAAATATAATAAAAATAGGACTAAGAAGATATTTATAATTAGATATTTTAGGTAATAGATAGGAATGTCAATAAGAATACTGTTGTCCTCAACATTGAGATACAAGTTCATCTATTCCACAACAATAATTTTTAAGTTTTCCAAAGCGAGAAAGAAACACTTATTAGAAAAAAATACTGTTTTCAGAAAGAAAACATGTGAAAAAACGAAAACAGCATTTTTTTGGTATACAAGAAAGGAAACGAAGAGAAAGAATGAATGGTTTACCGTCTGTTCACTGCAAAACGATTACCACCCCCATCAAGCAGAACCAAACCAAAATAATTTACATACACATAGCTCATCTCCATACATATACATTCTCACACAGATTAGCACTTTTGCCCCTAGCTAGTCCCTGAGGGTCTATAATTCAGACTACTCAAGTCAGCAAAAAATCTAAAATAAGATGCTTGGGCTTTTTATTTAAGAATTCTGAAAATAAAATTTGTGGACTGTTTCCAAACATAAGTCTCCAGCTTCACTAACTTCAGAATGGGTCACTTCTGAGTAAAGCAGAAATATTCAGGTTTGCTTTATGAACTGTTTTTTCACTCAATTCACTAAATGGTGTTTTAGCCAGACACGATCAAGAGGATGAAAATTATGTCTTTAACTATGTTAGCAAGTGATCAGTGCACAAAATAAAAAAAAGAAAGCCATTATGACAAGCTCTGGTTGGTACCTCTATCATGTGAGTATCAGCTGCAGGCATGGAGGTAGTCAACATATTTCAAATGTTACTAGTATATATATTCATTCTCTTGATTTCTCCCTTTCTCTGTAAAGCGTAGTCAGTGAAACATTCAACCACTGTCCATTGGCCCATTCCCCCTATATTTTTATTCTTATTGACTCATGTACTTTATTTATATATGTATTGATATTTTTAGATGGAATATTTCATAAAACCTCTTTCTAGAAAATAATTGAAAATGCAATACTCTAAGTTTCTCAGGAAATAGGTTTAAAAATATTCTTGGCTATAGGCGCTCACTGTGCATGCATTAAGTTTATGCCTCAAGACAGAATTTAGTAAAGTCAAAGGATAAGTTTTAAGTATGAATTCGTGTGAGTAAAGTGAGGTCTGATCTTCTGTTTTGTTTTGTATTGCCAAAGGGTGAGGTACAATACACTGAAGTAAAGTTATAATTTTCCACCAAAAGTTGTTTATTTAGGGTAATCTTTGAACTATTTCTGTACTGGCTATGTATATACTATTTCTGCAATCTGTATTGAATTTTTTTTTCCCCAAAGGTTCTAACTATGTTTAAATTCATTGCACCTTATTACATGATTTTTGGCTCTGAAGCTCAGGACAAAATTGAACTTGAGTAAGATTTGGCAGAGCAACAGCGGCAGGAACAAAACCCTTCTTTGTTGGGGGTGATTATTTATTAGCCAATGAATGCTATTTAGCTAATTTGGTACTTTTGTGAATAAAGCTACTGGTCAAATCACTAAAGTGTGTTCCTCATTCTGACAATCAAATTTAATTTTCCTTTGTGTAAACAGATGATCAGGCATGTGAGTTCAGATATTCTCAGTGAGAAAAATTAATTAGTCCAAAATATTAGTCATTTGGAGTCAGGAGCAAGAGTCATATTCTAATATAGCTTCTCAAACAAATAACAGTAACATGACTATTATATAGTCATATGGATTAAGCTTCTATTACGATATATAGTGAACTACATAACTGACTTGTTATATTTTACATAGATTTCTTAGAGATTTTTTATTATTGTGTTTTTACAACATATTTCAAATGTTACTAGTATATATATTCATTCTCTTGATTTCTCCCTTTCTCTGTAAAGTGATAATAACAATAATGCAGGCGAATATTTTCATTTGCTTCAATATAAAGTGTCTCATTTCAAAACTGACCTGAAAAAATATGAGCTATTTCATGCAGCTTGAAAATGACAGAATGTGAGATAGGCTTACATGACTACAGGTCCCTGAAGAAGAGTGAAAAATACCTGTAACATCCTGCAGTGGGTTTCCCTACCTACAACCACACAGGGACCAATTATACAGATTGAGGATAGCTTGACAGAATCAAGGATGAGTTCAGCAGTCCCTGAAAGAGAATCGAAGATTAGATCAATACAGTTCTGGCATAAATGAAAAAAGAGGTAATTAATACAGGAGGCCAACCAATAAATTAGCCAATTGTGTTAAGGAAATGGTGTGGGACTTTTACTGCTCTAAATTTTCCTCTGTAATCACAGGGAAAGGCTTAATTTAGTTTGGATTCCCTTCCATAAATAAAGTTTCCTTGCTTGACTTCTAAGATCTATGAGCTAGACACATGGTATAAGAGTGAAAATTAAAATTAGGACTTTAGATATATTAATAATTACTGAGCACAGAAAGAAAGAAAATCACAATGTCTGATTCTTGTGTGTCAGTATCTAGTGGATATTTAAGAGCAAAATTTTCATTGTAGATGATATTTCCTAATATCTGAAGTTTTATACTTATAATTTTAAATATGTAATTCTTCATAAAAATCACAAAATTAAAATACATCATAGCTAAATAAAATCAATGGTGAAAAATTAGCAAGAATTCAGAAAAAAATTTTTTTCAAAATTGATTATTAAGGCATCATACCACATGGGAACTGTTTTAAAATGTACAATTACAAACTTTATCACATTTGCAGGAAAAGAGACGTGAAAATCACATATGAAATGTTGACACCATCTAAAATTTCATAAAACTCTGGGAGTTCTTTAGTTAGCCTTGTGTCTATATTCTGAAGTATCCTTGTCATATGGTAAGGCTATAGTTTAGATAAATGATCAATTAAAAAGTACATCTCTCTCTAACCACAGATTGCTAAAGTGTCCACAGTTGACTGTCAAATGACATGTATTGCTCTACTTCTCCCAAAATATTACTCCTTCATGACATCAGTTTAAATACTAAGAAAATTATTCAACCAAAAAATAAGAAAATAGGAGAACAAAATTATTTTTTCTGTATAAATTATTTAAAAATTTGGAAGCGAGTTTTGAATAACTGATAATGTTTTCCACAAATATACCAAGTGATTTTCAGTTCAGTTGTGCAGTCGTGTCCGACTCTTTGAGACCCCATGGACTGCAGCACATCAGGCTTCCCCATCCAATACCAATTCCCAGAGCTTGCTCAAACTCATGTCTATCAAGTCGGTGATGCTACCCAGCCATCTCATCCTCTGTTGTCCCATTCTCCTCCTGTCTTCAATCTTGCCCAGCATCAGGATCTTTTCCAATTTTTGTTTTATTTGTTTTCTATTGCTGTGTCACAGATTACTACAATTTTAGTGGCTAAAAGTAAATGATTTATATTACAGTTTCTAGATGTCAGAGATCTAGGCTTGTCTTAGCTGGGTTCTCCTTTCAGGGTCCCACAAGGAAGAAATCAAAGTGTTAGATTGCATTCTAATATGGAAGCTGAACTAGAGAAGTATTCCCTCTAAACTCTTCCAGGCTGTTAAGAATAATTTCCTAGTAGCTGTGATTCAGGCAACTTGCTCCTTGAGAGTCAACAACAAAGGGAATCTTTTCCTCTTCATGCCTCTAACTTCAAAGATTGCCTGACCCTCTTTTAGAAAAATCACATAATTAGATCAGACATACCAGATTAATCACTTCCTTTTATTTAACTTAGAAGGAACTGACAGAGACCTGAATTAAACTTGCAAAATTTCTTCACTTTCGTCATACAATATGAACATGTCCTTAAGTCTTACCCCACTCAAGGGGAGTGACTTTTATGGAGTGTATACAACAGGTAACAAGGATTTTTAAGGGCATCTTAGAATTCTGCCTACAACACAAGTCCCAAGTATCCTTTCACACTATATTTTCTCTCTCTGAGCAGTTCACCTAGCCAGATGAAGTCATGCAATTTTTAATAATGAATTGCTTTTGTTTTCACTGATCTGAAATTTGAAACAACAGAACTAAGCACAAAGCTAGGTTCATTGTAGTTAAAAAACTTAAAGTAAACCATTGCCTTAGCATCTCTGTTCACAATATTTTTTGCCTTCTCTTTTGGTTGAGGTATAATTCACACAGTGAAACACACAGATCTGAACTATAAGGTTGGATGATTTTCACCAAATGTTTAGACTCACATAACCCACACCCAAATCAAGAAACAGGGTATTTTCATTCACCCAGAAAGATCTCTCGTGCTTCTTCCTAGTCAATGACTATCCGTACTCATAGAGGCAATAATCTCTCTACTTATTCATAGATTAGATATGCTTACACTAAAACATGTTTGGAATCATTTCATACATCTTTTGTCAAATACATCTTTAAGGTTCATATTTTAAATTTTTAATTGTCTCTGACTACTGGTAGGATTCTTTACCATCTGGGGTAAAAGACAGGGAGGCCTGGAGTGCTGCAGTCCATGGGGTTGCAAAGAGTTGCACACAATTGGGCAACTGAATAACACCACCACCACACTGGTAGGATATCACTTTGTTTATCAACAGTTTTAAATGGGCATAGCTGGCTAGACAGCTGATCTCTACAACAGAGATGCATAAAAATCACCACTGAGATCATCTGCCTCAACTTCAGTATTTATCAAACAGCTGTAGATGGTTCAGGCAGAGACAAAGCCTATCTGTATGTGAAAAAAGACCGTGGGAGGCTTACCCCTGGGTGTTTCTTGTGCTTACTTAAACACTTTTTCTGCCCTAAAATATTTGCATTTTAATAAAAGTCTAACATGAAGAAACTTTGTGGAGTTTTGCGAGTCCTTGAATATATGTGACCTTTTGAGATCTTTAAAGTTTCAGCAGTGTTGGGATTTTCTTTTGTTGGTTTTGGTTTTTAGCTTCCTTTATATTTTCTAAATGTTGTAGATGTGCTGGTGAATAAAGTGAGTTTTACTTTTTCCTACCCAATTTGGATACCTTGTATTTCTGTTTCTTTGCTTGTGATAGAATCTATAGTAAAAAGTTAAATATAAGTGGTTATCTCCTGATGTTGGGAAGAATTTAGACTTTCACTATTAAATAAATATTTATCTTAAGTTTTTTAAGTATTTATTTTGAAATAATTTTAGATACACAGGAGAGTTGCAAATGCAGTACAGAACATTCTCCAAGCAGTTTTCCCTATTGATGTCTTACCTAACTATGGCACATCCATGAAGACTAAAACATAAACATTGATTGCTTCAATACTAGTAACTACAGGCTTTAAGTAGATTTTACTTAATCCACTAATATTCTTACTATTCTAGAATCCATTACAAGACAATACATTACAGTTAGTCATCATGTCTTTTTAGTCTCTTCCAATCTATGAGCGATCCCTGATTTTCTTTTTCATAATCCTTAACACATTTGAAAACTATTAGTCAGGTATTTTATAAAATGTCTCTCAATTTGAACTTGTATGGTGTTTTCTTCTGAACAGGAATAGGGGAAAGTAGGTATATATTCCCAGAGCAGCATCCTTAAAAAAAAATCCAGTAACTTTTCCAGAATATGTCCTGGTTGTGATACTTCTTGATCAATTTCTCAGGCAGATGACATCTATTTCAATAGATAGCCTTGTGTGTATGTGTGTGACTGTTTAATTTTAATTTTAGGAAAATTTTCTTGACTTACAGAATTTTAATATATTTATTCTGTTTCCACGAGGCTTCTCCAGTGGCTTAGATGGTAAAGAATCTGCCTGCAATGTGGAAGACCCAGGTTCAATCCCTGGGTTAGGAAGATCCCTGGGAGAAGTAAATAATAACCCATTTCAGTATTCTTGCCTGGAGAATTCCATGGACAGAGGAACCTGGAGGGCTATAGTCCATAGGTTCAAACATGACTGAGTGACTATCCCTTTCAATTTTATTCTGTGTTCTTACTTTGGTTCTTCAAGGATTGCTATGTATTTTACACTTTATTTCCTTCTGATTTTTAAGTTTTTGTCTTCCACATTTTTAATCTTCTATTTATCTTGAGGTATCACCTGTTATCTTCATTTGCTCTTGTGCTCTTTGTAATTTAATTGTTACGGGTCAGTTTTCTAAGGACATGTTTTCACCATCAGTAAGAATGTTACTCTGCAACTTGTTCTCTTTTCCTTTATGATTTTGTATAGGACTTAATTTTTACCTATTTCTATTGCTGATTCTTAGGTGAAATTTGTTTTCCTGAACTTTTGGAATCACATGTGTTTCAGGAAAACTTCTTAATATCCCTGAGCATTCTTATCTGTTACTTATAACAAAATACCATGAATATGAGTGACTTAAATAACAGAAGTTTATTTCTCAGTTTGAAGGTTAGAAGTACCAGATCAGCATGTCCGCAGGTTTGGTTTCTTCTGAGGCCTCTCTCCTTGGCTTGCAGATGGCTGACAAAGGTCATTCCTCGACCTTTGTGTCCTCTGTATTCTAATATCCTCTTCTTACGAGGACAACAAAAAAGACAGTATTAGGGCTCACTCATACTTTATTCTAACTTAATTACCCCTTTAAAGCTCTTCTCTCCTGATACAGTCACATCCTCAGATATTAAGGATTAAGACCTCAACACATGAAATTTTTTGGCAGGAGGGCTTACTCAGTCTTTCTAACATGAGGTCACTTACAATTACCCAGTATTAAAAAGGGCAAAACCCTTCCAGGTTTCAGCTGTTTCACTCAGACTGGAGAAACCTACTCTCTGGGAAATATTTCCTGACTATTCCATGGTTCTTCCATTCTTGGATCTCAGATACTCTTTCAGTTCATTCCTTCTTCTTCTCATAGACTTAATACAATGTGGAACTTTAGTTCTTACTGGTTTGTCTCCATCTGCTTATATGTTAGAGTGCATTAGGACTTACTACCTAGTTCTGCTGTATATGCTTATTGTTTGATGGTTTTACTATTGTGTTCCTCTGAACTTCCTTATATTGGTATTTTATGTTTTCTTTACTTTTCTTAGTCTGTATTTTGACAATACAGGATTATCAACTTTAAATATTTTAAAAGATGTGTCCTTCGGTTTTATCGTTCATCTCTGTTTTTCCATTTTCTATTCCATTGATTCTGCTCATTAATATTCCCATCCTTATACTTATTACTTAAGATTTAACTTGCTAACATTTTTGTAGATATTTTGATGCTATGTTTTCATTATCATTAATCTCAAAATATTGTTTGATTTCTCCTTTTGATTATTTGGAAGTATGTTACTTAATCCTCAGATAATTGGGGATTTTTCAAGTGTCTGTTTTAAAATTGGTAACTAATTTAATTCTGTTATGGCCAGAGAATGTATTGTGGATGATTTAACTCTTTTAAAAATGTATTATATCATTTTATGAAATAATATATGGTACCTTTTTGTGAACTTGAAAAATATGTGTATTATTGGTTTGTTGCTTAACAGTGATTTATTTCTGTTGACTAGTTTCATAAGCTATTGGTATAATATTCTCAAGTCTTCATATGATTGTCTAATTGTTTTATCAATTGCAGGATGAGAGGTGTTCACATCTCGAACTATGAACTGACTCCATTATCATTACCAAATATCTATCTCTGGTATATATATAAATGTTCTTTATCCTGATGTCTACTATGTATAATATTTACAGACATACTCCAATTTTCCCACAATTCATGCTTGCAGGGTATAAACATAGAAAAAGAACAGTAAGTCCCGAACAACCAGGATTAAGCTAGGCACTAAGAGCTCTGTCTAAGAATTGCTTTCCAGTGAGGTTCAGAGTTTTTAATGAACAAGATTCTAATAATTGGTTGGCATTCTTTTCTGCTGACTCTACTGTCTGTCATTTCTCAATCCATTTCTGTTGACTCACTCTGTTCCTAGTTATTGGTGACACATTCTGAACTCTTCACATATTTAGTAATGTTTTCATTGTATTCTTGTACTTAAGATGCTAAGTTCTTGAGCACCTAAATTTCTCTGATATTTTCTTAATAGACAGTTTTTTCCCCTACAACAGTAAGTTTATTTCTTTGCCGTTAAGCTTAATCTTTTGATGCTTACTTTTAGGCATTGTTAGGAGATATCAGAGTAGATTTTACTCTACAGAGTTAAATTAGTTAATTTGAAATTATGTGGGTTTTTTTATTTACATTTGTAATGTTGTATAATTAATGCACATTATTCTATTTGTGCCATCTGTACAACTTAGTATTGATATTTTATGGACTGTACTCTATATAAAGTTACTATAAAATATTGTCTACATTTTCTCTGCTCTCTGTTGCATCTTTGAATCTTGTTTATTTTATACTTAGCTGTTTGTACCCCTTAATGCCCTTAACCTTTCTTGCCCACTCCTCATTAGTTACCACCAGTTTTTTCTCTGTATATGTTTCTTTTTTGTTACATTCACTCATTTTATTTTCTATCTTCCACATATAATTGAAGACATACCAGTATTTGTCTTTGTCTGACTTATTTCACTAGGCATAATACACACTAGATTCTTCCATCATGTCAAAAATGGCAATATTTCATTATCTTTTATGGTTGTATCATATTCTATTGTGTATTTATATATATCACACCTCCTTTACCCATTCATTTGTTGATGGAGACAGGTTATTTTTATATCTTGATAATTGTAAACGATGCCCCATAAACAATGAGGTGCACATATGTTTTCAAATTGGCATTTTCATTTTCTCTGTGCATTGGCAATAGTGGTTTTCACCTTAGCTGGGAGTAATGCTGAAACAGAAAAGGCTTGAACAGGAGCCCAGTGTGAAATGGGATGCATGCTGGGGTGGTCCTGACAGGGTGGTCAAAACATCAGTAGTTTTCAATTTAGTGCCTTTGTGCTGGAACTGGGAGCAAGCAAGTCTATGTGCGTGTTCTTCAACAGTGAAGTCTGTTTCTTACAGCCCTCTATAAGCCCTCCTGGTTTTCAAACCATCTAAGGGGACTTATCTTTCTAGTGTCAGACCCCAGGGATGGGGTGACTTATATGGCGCTTGTACCCCTCACTCCTTAGTGAGGATGCCCAAGCCAATGATATTCCCCTGCTCTTCTGGGTCACCAATTAGGTGTGTAGTTCCCAATTAGATCACTTCTCTTTCTGCCAGGTTCCTTGTCTTTCTCTCTTTAAAGACTTGGTTATAGAAGAACTCTTCTGCTAGTATACAGGTCCTTCTCAATGACAGTTGCTCTGTGTAGTTGAAGAGCTGATGTATTTATAGAAGAAAGTAAGTTGAAAGTCTTTTTAATTCACCATCTTGATCCCACCCCCTATCCAATTTATGTGTTTTTAAGATTTCTATCGGCAGGAGCTTTCCTTATATCTGGCTGCCTTTGAATTCAGCCTGTGAAAGTACCGCAAGTTAACTAAATTGTTTTCAACTTAAGTCGTTATGTATTTATATTAAAATGTATAGACACACAAGATGGATAAATTCAAGATTGTATAATGTATTCAGTCTTGGAAAGTATAGATTCAAATTTACATCTCATTAGTTTATTTTAACACATATCTTGAAGAATGACTACAGTTTTGCCACATGAGAGTGAAAAGATCTGCAGGGAGTTCCATCCTTGCAAACCTTATAACATGAGTAAAGATTTGAAAGTCTATTCTTGCAAGAAGTCTTGAAGAAATATCTACTCGGGAATCATAGCTGTGCATTGCAAAGCTGTTGTTGTGGTGTGATAAGACATCTTTATTATAGGAGCCAAAGCAAGAAACTTGCTAGTTGTTTGGGCTAGACATAAGCCCTTCAAGAGTATTTTTATCATGACTTCAATTTTTGTTTTGACTAGTGTCATAGATTTGGAACACAATCTGGCACAAAATGTGCAGTTCTGAAAGGACATCTCTAAACAGTCATTCATGAGCTTAACCAAATTTCTTGGTGCTACTATTGCTATAGCCATACATAGCAACATTTAACACCCACACAAAGTCCCTAGAAAGAGGGCAAGATTCTCCCTGTAAGTGCAAAAAGAAAACATTTAAAGAATTATTTACATTTATTTGGTTCTTTCCTATGCCTCAAGAGTATTTCTGTAGGGAAAAATTATTTAGGTTAATTGTTTGGAAACATGACACTGGTATCCATCCAATTTTTATCATTTTCATTATATCAAACAAATTCCACTTTCATCTTTCACTAGCAAGACTCTTCGATGTCAAGATGGGCTGAACTAAAGCCAACGACAGGATTTTGCATGCTTCATATCAGACAGTTAGTTCCTCCTTCTCCTGGATTACTAACCTCACATCTGATTTTCATATTCTGAAGTTTCAAATTCTTCCCTTTCTCTAGTAGCATGACTTGCATCTAACATGCCATAAAATTCTCATCAAAGCACTTTCAAATATATGCAAATGTAATGTAAATAAGGGATTAATTCAGAAATTTTAAATAGAAATGAATTTTAAATAGATAAAACTTAAATTAAAACTTTTCTTGATAAAAGAAACCTTATAAGTTTGATATATAAGAATGATATATCACACAAGGCCAAAAATAAAAGAGAACTACAGACCATGCAGTACTTGAGTGGGTTGTGACTACACTGTTGATACAGCAATGGTACTCAGAGCAATCTTTCTGCACCTGAATGAGGCTGAACACTACATATGAATGATGCAGTAAAATCTTGCTCTTGTAAAACTACAGCACAGAAATAATGCATTATTTTGAATTATCTGTAAAACATGAAGAAACATCAGCCCAAGGACACTGAATACAGCCTTTTGTAACAGCTAAAGCTAAAGCATTACTAAGCACCCTCATTAAGGCATCACAAGCCAAGCTTTCTTTTCAAACCAGATTAAAAAACACTGTTATATTTCGAGGGTTCAGATAACTATCATGATGCATAAAGAAAACTTTTAAAATGTAAGTATTAAGAAGAAAAAAGATTTTCATAGAGATTTCAAAGGAAAACAACTTGAAAAAAATCTATTAATAAGCACAAAAGATAGAATTGGCTATGATCCATATTATACAAGTATCCCAAAACAATTTTCAAACAGTATTCTTCATTGTACCTTAGCATACAGAGGATCACTTTAAGTACAAGAAGAGAAAAATGTAAAACAAATCTCTATCTTTCAAAAGCAACCGAAGTTTGCCAGTTTATTGCTGTATCTAAAGGGAATTAATTAATAAAGTTTCTCCATCACTCCCAGTTTGAAGTTATAGGAAAGGAGAAAGAAGTACAGATATGGAAAAAAAAGCCAAGTTCTGCAGGTATAACATGAAAGAAATAAAGAATAACCTTCATTGAAACAAACCTATCTTGTAATTTAAGAGAGGTACTAGTAAGTTAAAAACAGGGTCATTCATTTTAGATGTTCTTTTAGTGAGGATCAAAGTATGCAAAAGAAATATTCACCTTTGAAGTTAAATTTTCTTCTTGAATTCACATACCCATAGTGCTTTTCACTTTTAATTTGCCTTAATGAATTTATTTATATATAAGTAATTCTATACGCAAGCAGTCTTAATTGCTGCAAGCATACAACAGAACAGTGTAAGTTTCTTATATCTAGCAACTCACAGTCCAGCAAGTAGGGAGGGCAGGAGAGAATCACATGACCACTACAAAGTTTTTAAAGTTGTATTCTGCACATTGATGGCATATCTATGGCAGTACTGTTCTCACAGGCATCATAGATTTGTTATTTATTAAAACAATTTTTGGCCAATGACAACAAATTATCTTACTCTTCTGAGTCTACGTGTTTGTTTTGTTTTTCATTTGAATATAGATACTTGGTAGACAACAATCAGCAAGGCTGTGGAACTATCAGCAGAAAACTTTCCAAATACAGTCCAAAAGGATTAATGTTGGTAAATTAAGTGTAGCCCAAATGCTAGCCTCACTCTTCCATGCTCACAAACTTGACTGGTAAACATATATCAGTGATTCCTTCAAGGAGCAACTATGATGTTTCCAAAAGCATCATGAAAGTGCATAGATTTATGTGGGCAAGAGAACTATCATGTGAATCAAAATGCTTGCATTTATAGAACCAGTGCATTCTCTTCCTGCAAGCACCGTGACAACGAAAGACAGTACATAATGAGCAGACGGTTTCTCTGGTGGCTCAGAGGTTAAAGCCTCTGCCTACAATGAGGGAGACCCAGGTTTGATCCCTGGGTTGGGAAGATCCCTGGAGAAGGAAATGGCAACCCACTCCAGTATTCTTGCCTGGAAAATCCCATGGACGGGGGTGCCTGGTAGGCTACAGTTCACGGGGTCGCAAAGAGCGGACATGACTGAGCGACTTCATTTCACTTTGATGAGAATCAACATAAGAGTAATAACATAAACAGATATTTACTAGCAACAGGGTTAAAGTACCTAGTGTGCATAAAAGCATAAATACATATTCGTAGTTGGGTGTCTCGATATTGAGTCCATAAAATTCAAATGCTATGGATAAATGCCTAAACCTACCTTGTATAATTAGGATGGAATCATTAAACAAGTAGTAATATCTCATGTCTGTAGATATGGCTTTCTTGTTCTATATATATATATACATATGTATATTTGCATAAGTATCTCTGTTAGTGTCTCTCTTTTTTTTTTTTTTTTTGAGTTTTTATTAATCAACTCTTCTGATTGATTTCTATTTTGTGTTAACCCCTTTCCACTGTCACTGGTACAACTGCTGGTTTTCTGACCCTTTAGAAGCATGACTACCATTTAATATATTGCATGGTGACTTTTAAATATGTGTCAGAGAACACATGATTATTCAGTTGGGGGTGAGATAGAGAGTATCCAAATTTGCAGAATAATCATAATGGATATTCCCTGAGCCTCAGTCTTAATAATGATTACTAATGTAAAATATTATTATGACTACTAGCAAATGTATCCCTTTGTAGGTTATGACACTGAGTATCGAATGTGTTTAAAATGAGAACTATTCACACAGAAAAATAATGAAATTTTGTGTAAATGCATGCTTTCATTATCTACAGGAATCAAACAATAGTCACTAACATGCAATGTAAGAGAAGGAAATAACAACCAAAATATTTTCATAATATTACACTATCTTTCTAGTAGCCTGACTATATACTTAACAAAAAATATATAAAGGTTGCTAATGCTATCTTGTCTGAAGATGTACTTCCTCTAAATTTCTGTAACTTATTGAAAATGCAAATTCTTGAACTTTAAAGACAGCATCAATTGACTATTGTTCAGTCACTAAGTGACATCCAACCCTTTGTGATCCCATGGACTGCAGCACCCCAGGGTCCCCTGTCCTCCACCATCTCAAGGAATTTGCTCAGATTCACGTTCATTGAGTCCAACACATTGGAAAAGACCCAATATTGGGAAAGGTTGAGGGCAAAAGGAGAAGGGGACAGCAGTGTATGAGATGGTTAGATATTAAGCATCGCATTAATTGAATATTATATGCCAAAATGGGCTGATGCCAGTAATGTGAATGGGGGAAAAATAATAGTGGTATCTCAAAGTAATTAGTTAGGGAACAGAAAGAATTAACAGCAACAACAAAAAAGGCATTACAAAAATACAAAGCCATTTAAAACCTCTGAAACCATAAATTCTTTAGGCAATAATTAGATTAATGTGAAAATAGGAAAATTTAAAGCTCTTCTTCCAACATAATGCTATTTCAATTCTATTTGATTGTTAAACCTTTATAAATTTATTCATATTAATTATCAAAGGAACAAATATACCCAACAGCCACATTATGGAGTGAAATGCAAAATATGTATGCTGTATTAAAGTAAATCATAAAACTTCAAAGAAATTTGGGCTTATACAAGTTTGCTTTGACTAACGCTTCCAAGACCCTTGATAAAAAAAAAAGCAGCAAGTTTATATGAACTATAAGGTCATACCTAGCTTCAAATTTAGATATATTTTTTTGGGGAGGGAGTGTCAAAATGTTTTGGTTTCAGATAACAGAAATGCACTAATACTTTAAAAAAAACTTACCTTGTACAAAATATAGTACAATACTGGTTTTGGGGTCCTACCTGGCACTGGGGCTAGATATGAGACTCACTGTCATTTCTTTCCTTTTTTATTAGGCTACTTCTTTCTGTGGTGACCTCTGGCAACGCTAACCCTGCATTATCCTCACCCCTACCTTCCATTTCCCAATAGTTCCAACAAAATTCCTAGAATTAGCTTTCATTCTCTTCATGCCCATCCCTGAATATTTCACAGTAGCTAGTGGGCAGAACTACATGATTTGACAAGGTCTTGATTATGTGCCAATTCCTTGAATGAGAGTGGCAACAGATTTTATCACAAAGGGAAACTGAGGGGCATTAATCATAATACTGTCCATCAGCACTTGGTGCCAGCTGAGCTTTCAGAAAAGATTCACAAATGGTCATCTGCATCCTTGTTCCTCAGTATTCTCAGTTCCATCAAATGCTGGGTTATGGTTTATTTTCTTTCAACTGCCATTTTTGCTCACTCAGGGTACCATCAAGTATTGGACAAGAATTCTTCCCTTGAATCATTCCAAACCTATGGGAAAACCACTATGTGGAACTGATATGATATATCTGTCACTAATAGTGGGCTCATGGAGTAATTTATCACAACACAAATATTCCATTCAGTTCAGTAACTCAGTTGTTCCTGACTCTTTGTGACCCCATGGACTGCAGTGCTCTATGCTTCCCTGTCCAGTACCAATTACCGGAGCTTGCTCAAGCTCATGTCCATCGAGTTGGTGATGCCATCCAATCATCTCATCCTCTCTTGTCCCCATCTCCACCCACACTCAATCTTTTCCAGCATCAGGGTCTTTTCCAATGAGTCAGTTCTTCGCATCAGGTGGCCATAGTATTGGAACTTCAGCTTCAGCATCAGTCCTTCCAAAGAATAGTCAGGACTGATTTCTTTTAGGATGCACTGGTCTGATCTCCTTGCAGACCAAGTGACTCTCAAGAATCTTCTCCAACACCATAGTTCAAAAGATTCAATTCTTCATGCTCAGTTTTCTTTATGGTCCAACTCTCACATCCATACATGACTACTAGAAAAACCATAGCTTTGACTAGACAGACTTTTGTCAGTAAAGTAATGCCTCAGCTTTTTAATATGCTGTCTAGGTTGGCCATAGCTTTTCTTCCAAGGAGCAAGTGTCTTATTATTTCATGGCTGCAGTCACTATCTGCAGTGATTTTGGAGTCCAAGAAAATGAAGTCTCTCACTGTTTCAATTGTTTCTCCATCTACTTGCCATGAAGTGATAGGACTGGATGCCACGATCTTAGTTTTTTGAATGTTTAGATTTAAACCAACTTTTTCACTCTCCTCTTTCACTTTCATCAAGAGTCTCTTTAGTTCCTCTTCACTTTTTGCTATAAGGGTTGTGTGATCTGCACAACTGTGGTTATTGATATTTCTCCTGGAAATCTTGATTCCAGCTTGTACTTCATCCAGCCTGGCATTTCACATGATGTACTCAGCATATAAGTTAAATAAGCAAGATGACACTATTCAGCCTTGACATACTCCTTTCCTATTTGGAACTATTCTGTTGTTCCATGTCCACTTCTAACTGTTGCCTCTTGACCTGCACACAGGTTTCTCAGGAGGCAGATAAGGTGGTCTGGTATTCCCATCCCTTTAAGAATTTTCCAGTTTACTGTGATTGACACAAAGAGTTTAGCATGATCAATGAAGCAGAGGTAGATGTTTTAAAGGAACTGTCTTGCTTTTCTATGATCCAATTTATGTTGGCAATTTGATCTCTGAATCCTCTGCCTTTTCTGAATCCAGTTTGAACATCTGGAAGTTCATGGTTCATGTATTGTTGAAGCCTGGCTTGGAGAATTTTGAGCATTATTTTGCAGGTGTGTGAGATGAGTTCAATTGTGCAGCAGTCTGAACATTCTTTGACGCTGCCTTTCTTTGGGGTTGGAATGAAAGCTGACCTTTTCCAGTCCTGTAACCTCTGCTGAGTTTTCCACATTTGCTGGCATATTGAGTGCAGCACTTTCAGAGCATCATCTTTTAGGATTTGAAACAGTTCAGCTGGAATTCCATCACCTCCACTGGGTTTCTTCAGAGTGATGCTTCCTAAGTCCCACTTGATGTCACATTCCAGAATGTCTGACTCTAGATGAGTGATCACCATCATGATTATCCAGGTCATTAAGATCTTTTCTGTATAGTTCTGTGCATTCTTGCCACCCCTTCTTAATATCTTGTGCTTCTATTAGGTCCATACCATTTCTGTCTTTTATTGTGCCCATCTTTGCATGAAAAATTCCCTTGGTATCTCTAATTTTAATGAAGATATCTCTAGTCTTTCCCATCCTATTGTTTTCCCCTATTTCTTTGCATTGATCACTTAGGAAGGCTTTCTTATCTCTCCTGGGTATTCATTGGAACTCTGCATTCAAATGGGTATATCTCTCCTTTTCTCATTTGGCTTTAGCTTCTCCTCATTTCTCAGCTATTTGTAAGGACTCCTCAGACAACCATTTTGCCTTTTTGCATTTCTTTTTCTTGAGGAAGTTCATAATCACTGCCTCCTGTACAATGTTATGAACCTCCATCCATAGTTCCTCAGGCACTCTATCAGATCTAATCCCTTGAATCTATTTCTCACTTCCACTGTATAATCATAAGGGATTTGATTTAGGTCATACCTGAATGGTCTAGTGGTTTTCCCTACTTTCTTCAATTTAAGCCTGAATTTGGCAATAAGGAGTTCATGATCTGAGCTACAGTCAGCGCCCTATCTCATTTTTGCTAACTGTGTAGAGCTTAGCCATCTTTGGCTGCAAAGAATATAATCAATCTGATTTCAGTATTAACCATCTGGTGATGTCTGTGTGTAGTCATCTCTTTTGTTGTTGGAAGAGGGTGTTTGCTATGACCAGTTCTCTTGGTAAAATTCTGTTAGCTTTTGCCTTGCTTCATTTTGTACTCCAAGGCCAAGTTGCCTGTTACTCCAGGTATCTCTTGACTTCCTACTTTTGCATTCCAGTCCCCGATGATGAAAAGGACATCATTTTTGGGTGTTAGTTCTAGAAGGTCTTGTAGGTCTTCATAGACCTGTTCAAATTCAGCTCTTTGGTATTAGTGCTTGTAGCATAGACTTGGATTACTGTAATACTGAATGGTTTGTCTTGGAACAGAGATCATTCTGTCATTTTTGAGAATGCAGCCAAATATTCCCTTAGAAGTTTTATAATATTAGAACTATACATCACACCCAGTACCACGAGGAATCTTGGTCTCAGAGCTTTGTATTCAGGGAACATAGGGGATGGAATGTCTAGAGCAGTTTTGTCCAGTAGAATTTTTTTGTGAAGATGAAAAATTTAAAATGCTGTGCTATGCAATATAGTAGTCATTGGTCATGTGTTGACTTTTAAGTACTTGAAATATGACTAGTTTTACTGAAAACTGGAATTTTATTTAATTTTATATACTTTAAATTTAAATAGCACTATGGGCTATTGACTACATATTGGACAACACAACTCTAGACAAACTACATGGGGTCACATCTCTGTGGTTCACCATCATATTCTTAGGCAGTAAAATTTCTGCAGAGAGCCAGGCACCTAATATGTGTGTTGTTGCTGACATACAGCAATAGCTGACATGTATTCAGTCAGGCACTCTGCTAAGCTTCTTTAAGAACTTTATACAAATATCTTTTCAAAGATGCCCCACATCTAACTTAATAATACAGAACATATCTTAGAAGTCCAGAATGTTGTGGTAGACAGTGAGAGACTCCAGCCCATAATAATGTATGAGTTGAATAGCCTCAATTCAACAGTATAAACCCCTAACAGCCTATACATTTACACCATCATCACTTTGTTTTTTATAAACTTTATGGAGGTATGACTGGTTGCATTTTTCTATCTGTAAACTGGGGTGAACAGCTGTACTCACCACATAGTATTATGAGGATCAAATTCAATATGTGTAATATACTTAGAACACCTTCCAGGAGATAGTCAATGTTTAATAAATATTTGACATTATAATAATTATTAATGTTATCAACATGGCTGCTATAGAATGTTTCTCCACCTAGTTCTACCTAGGACATTTCACCATGTGACAGAAACCATTTGCTCCAATTAACTCTGGAGTACACTGAAGCACCACTGGATCCCTCAAACTCCAGAGCAGAAGACTATAAGGTCTACCTGCCACTATCTTGTCAGTATCCTCTCATCAACTCTCCAGATTCGAGAATTCCTATTTGTTAATTCCTAAGATTAACTTTTCTTGGGTGCCAAAGTCACTTGGACAGTGAATGCAGACCCAAAATTAATAAGACACTTGCTCCTTGGAAGAAAAGCTATGACAAACCTAGAAAGCATATTAAAAAGCAGAGACATATCTTTGCTGACAAAGGTCTGTATAGTCAAGTTATGGTTTTTCTAGCAGTCATGTACAGATGTGATAGTTGGACCATAAAGAACACTGAGAACCAAGGAATTGATGCTTTTGAACTACAGTGCTGGAGAAGACTCTTGAGAGTGCCTCGGACAGCAAGGAGATCAAACCAGTCCATCCTAAAGGAAATCAACTCTGAATATTCATTGGAAGGACTCATGCTGAAGCAGAAACTTCAATACTTTGGCCACCTGATGTGAAGAGCCAACTCAGTGGAAAAGACCCTGATGCTGGGAAAGATTGAGGGCAGGAGAAGGAGCAACAGAGGATGAGATGGTTGGATGTCATCACCAACTCAATGGACATGAGTTGGAACAAATTCTAGGAGACAGGGAAGGAGAGGATAGCCTGGCATGATGCAGTCCATGGGGTTGCAAAGAGTCAGACGTGACTTAGTGACTGAACAGCAGAGATTATCTTTGATAGTAATAATAGTCTTTCAAGACTGACTATATCTCCTATATTCTAAGAAAGTTCATATTTTATTACTTCCAGTAGACAATCATATCAGGATATTCAAATAAACTCTGATAATTAGAAACATAAAACCCAACTCAGAAGGTTTCTGTAAAAGTTTTTAAATTTTACAAAGTAGCTATATGTTCACTGCTCCTTTAATATGATCTTCACAACAGCTTGTAATAGAAGTATCAGCAAACATACTTCATAACTCATGTCCATGAATGAGTGTGAGTTGGTGATGGATAGGGAAGCCTGGCGTGCTGCAGTCCACAGGGTCACAAACAGTCAGACACAACTGAGCAACTGAACTGAACTGATTAGGCTTCAAGGTCGTTTATTTTTTTTAAAAAGAATCAAACTGCATATTTGGCTGTTGTTGTTGAGTCGCTAAGTTGTGTCCAACTCTGCAACCACATAGATTGTAGCCCACCAGGCTCCTTTGCCCATGGGATCTACCAGGCAAGAATACTCGAGTAGGTTGCCATTTCCTTCTCCAGGGGATCCTCCCAACCCAAGGACTGAAGCTGTGTCTCCTGCTTTGGCAGGTGGATGCTTTACCACTGAGACACCTGAGAAGCCCTTGGATTATTCTGCTGTACCTCAAAAAATTAACTTCATAAACTTTTCAGAAAGAAAAAAATAACAAGGAGGCCACTGTTCTACTAGAAACAGGTAGTTTCAACTTCAGTCTACTTTACATAAGGACAGTAAGGAAAAATGATCATTAGTTACATTTTACTTTTTACTCAAATGTCTGGTTTCTGTACTATAGTCCAAGGGATCACAAAAGAGTCAGACATGTCTTAACAACTAGACAACTTCTTTATGCTCCATGTATGCTGCCTAAATAGATACAGTGTTGCTATTGAAACAGATGCTTATGTGCTTACTTCTGTATCAAATATTGTTTTCTCTCTGGGAATAATTAATTTTCATCATTGTTCTTTCATACATATATTGTTTTCTCAGTTTCTTCCTCAATCTCAAAACTTTTACTTAAAAGAAGAAAATAAAAGGCACAAAGAGATTTGATGTCAAAGCAAAGTACCTGACTGAAAACTGTTCGAGTGCATTCTATATCTGTTATCTTAAAATAAAACTTCAAAGAAAATGATGAAAGATTTTCAAGCTCCTGACTCTGTATATATAAAAAAAAATTAAATGATGAAAAGCCACGAAGATGAATAGGTCTTTTTAATTGCACGTGTGGTTGCCTACTGGACTCATTCTAGCTTTTCATTTATTTCTGGCTTTTCTTTTGGTGGAAGGAGATTATCCTTCTTTAATAGAGGAGCATTCCAAATGATTTTAGTACAACATTTAAATATACTCCATAAAAGGGTTTATTTAATCGAGGGCTACGATTTCATGATACCATTTCTGATCCACGGTACAAGAACTGGCTTTTAATGCATAAAGATATCTGGTTACCATGACTATAATTACCATAATTTTACACCTATTAATTTTGTCTGTAGAATTAATTTCCATAACTTATGACTTGAAACAAAAACATCAGCCTTGTTCCATAGTTTCCAAGAGCAAAATTATGATAAACCTCATAAATGCCAAATGGTATTATTATTTTTTCCTTTTTGTTCTCTCTGAATCCTCCAAACTGGTTCCCTCTTATTAAAATTCAAACAGCTGTGAAATGGCCAGGCAATTTGAAGATGAAAGTAAATGTGAAGTGACCTTCATCCATGCTGAACAAATAGAATATTATAAACATACTTTCCAGTTGAAGTTACACAAAGCAAATTAAGAAATACCTAGGGCTATAATTTACTATAAAAATGTTTCTTAAATTTCTGACAGTTTCATTTAACTGACTAATTAAATTTGCTTGTAGGCATTTTAGAGATGGAGTCTAATAACCACACTGTCATTTGGGAAGAAAATGAAAATTACTTTTTTGTGTGTGAGATACATTTATAATGGTCCAGGTCTCATACTAAACATTTGACAAATATCTGTAAGTACTTCTGTGTAGCTGTATTAGATAATAATGCCAATTCTATTAAAAGATGATTAAAAGAAAATCTCGCATGTAATAGCTTGGAACTGTAAATTTGTATTTTCTAAAGGACCTGCCAAGGAAAGAAGTTAAAACATATTTCTACAATAAGAACAAATATGCACTTATTGTATATTTAGTTTACTCACTTCATGAGAAATTAGCATGAGAGGATAACCCATTTTATTATTCCCCATGTTTGACCGGGTGCTACTTCTTCGCCTCAATGTTCTGGATAAACCCCATCCCCACGAGATTGCCTTTCTAGATGCCAGCCAGACACTGTTGTGGAGGACTTAGAATTCAGTTTCCTAGTATATAAGCTTATATGTTCAGAGGGCTAATAGATTTTTTATTTTCTTCTAAAGAAAACCCCAAATACAATCTCTTTTTTGAGACATGGTGTAAGGCTGTAAGGGAAAACATTCAAATAGAGTTTTGCAACGAGTGTCTTCAGGTGAATATTAGAACAAAATACCCTACAATCTTCTATAATTATACCCTCAAATTGTGGATAACAGTCAAAACACTGATTTTCTCTTTTCATTCTCTTTAGAAACAATTCAGGATCTTGGCATGTAAAATATAAAACACGTGATGACGTTTAATAATTATCTCCTTTCATTATGTGTAATTGTGTTATTCATTTCACGAAAATGACATTTAAGAGCTACAATTATATAATTATTTTGCCAAAGCTCTGTGAAAATCAGACTCTCTCAGGGTTTAAAATTTCACTGAATCTATGTGTAAAATTATTCACATTTATTTTAGTTCCTCTCTTACCTCCTATTAACCTGTGAACTCTCTGAAGCTGTGAAGTGGTATCTGCTCATGGTGGAATATCCTTCAGCCATTTCCCTGACGGTTCATATGGTAAAGAATCTACCTGCAATGCAGGAGATCCAGGTTCAGTTCCTGGGTTGAGAAGATTCCTTGAAGAAGGAAATGGCTATGAATTCCAGTATTCCTGCCTGGAGAATGCCATGGACAAAGGAGCTTGGCAGGCTACAGCCCATGGGGCCACAAAGAGTCAGACAAGACTGAGCAACTAACACTTCCAACACTAGTATACTACCAGACATATAGAAGTCATTCAGTATGCATTTGCTGAATTGAACTGATTGAAATGTTTAAAATGAAAATAAGCTAACAGGGTATGGCATTCAGAAGGGGAAAGTTAAAAAGATTAAATCTCTGTGGCCTCTGTTATTCTTGCCTCTCTAGTGATTTCATGCTCCCCCCCCCCCACCTAATTAAAAAAAAAAAAAAGAATCAATGCTCAAATTTGTAGCAAAGGTGAGAAAATCCTTCTGTTATGGCAAACTTGATACTAATTTTGGTATTAATTAGAGAAACCTAGGAGGAGTTCTACACTTCAAATTTCTCTCACTGCATAGAAAATTTAAGTCAACACCGCTGGAGTCCCTTCTATTAATACCATCCCAACTTTATTTTTAATAAGGAACCAAATCATAACCTTAGCCTATAATTTCAGACTACACTCTAAGTTAAAATTTACGGAGACAATTTAGATGGTCCGTTTTTGCCATAATCCCAATAATGAAGTCAACTGATCAAAGACAACTAGAAAACTGCAGTCATACAGTTTAGGTTTATTTAGCCTTCTGCAGTGACTGAGAGCGTGTACCAGAGGAACCATGGGAATCTCAGCACCAGGGAGTCTGAAGGGGTATATTACAGTGTTTGTGTTTATTCCGGGTGATTTTAAGGCAAATGTAGGGAAGCAGGTGTCAACTTAGATTGAGTGCCATTAGGAAGTGAAGACAGTGTGCTTCTTGGTTATCTCAGTAATTTTTTGTCTGAGAAGCCTGAAAATCAAAGGAGAAGTATAGTTGCCAAGGGTAGAGAAATAATAACCACTGAAATTTGGCCAGAAGAAGGAGGCTTACCAGTGCTATTACTATTACAAGTTTTGGTTGCTTAAGGTACATGTCCCTGTCTTGTTCCATCATGTTTACGGAGTGACTTTTTTGAGTGATGTTTATACTCCATAAATATCAGTTAGAAACACAACATCCTTATTGAGAACTCCTAGCTGCCAGTTTCTAAGGTCAGTCAGTCAGTTCAGTCGCTCAGTCATTGTCCGATTCTTGCGACCCCATGGACTGCAGCACGGCAGGCTTCCCTGCCCATCACAACTTGGGGAGCTTGCTCAGACTCATGTCCATTGAATCAGTGATGCCATCCAACCACCTCATCCTCTGTTGTCCATTTCTCCTCCTGCCTTTAATCTTGCCCAGCATCAGGGTCTTTTCCAATGAGTCAGTTCTTCGCATCAGGTGGCCAAAATATTGGAGTTTCATCTTCAACATCAGTACTCCCAATGAATATTCAGAACTGATTTCCTTTAGGATTGACTGGTTGGATCTCCTTGTAGTCCAACAGACTCTCAAGAGTCTTCTCCAACACTACAGTTCAAAAGTATCAATTCTTTAGTGCTCAGCTTTCTTTACACTTCTAAGGTAAGTTTCCCCTTTCTTATAAAACATTCTAATTATTTATAACTATTACTTTTTAAAAATCATGTGATAAAACTATAAAGACGATCACATTTTATGGAAGAATGGGGTTTTGGAAATCCCTGCTCCATCTTTCTGCTTCTTACCCACTACATCATTTTCAGAATTTCCTTTATATTAAAATAACTGCAATTGTTACAGGTGTAGAAACAATCTATGATAAACTCTATTTTTCTTCATGTAAAATATTTCTAGCTTCATGATTTGAAAATAATTAAAACAAAATAAAGTGATTTACCTATATTAGGTAGGAGGCATAAAAGAAAAGTAAATAGGAAAAAATACATGAATAAATTTAAAATCTTTTTTTGCCATAAAAAAAAAAAAACCTAGACCATTCATGAGGAGTTTGTGACTGCTTCATCTAACATAAACCTACTCATTATGAAGGCAAGCTTATTCTTTCTAACTCAGATCTTTCAGTTCAGTTGGTCAGGAAAACACCTAGAGACAGGAAAAAAAAAATGATCTAAGATCCTGTTTCTCTGGCATAAGCAAAAGCAGAATGCTTGGTAATAGAAGTCTAGGGTTCAAATCGAAAATCTCCTATTCATCTTGGGAATTTCTCTTTCAGGTAGGGTTTCATAAATCCTTATCATACTACAGCTCCATCTAGATGTAACAATTACTCATGTGATATTGCACTGTATAGATCTTGGTACAATAAATCCCTTATCTTATGTAAATGTAGGCTGAGGTAGTTGTTTTTATTTTCTAGAACTCAAAATATAGGAAATTAACTAGTACCAATCAGGAAAAAGAAGGATTGCTCATATCAAACTTGCTTCATTGAGAACAGGCACTGGGATTCACCAGCCAGTGCTAAAAAATGGTGAACCAAGCATGACTTAAATACCTGAGGATGTGAAAGGGAACCAGGCACTTTTGCCCAAAGGACCCTGAGTCACATTTGGAGTGTGTTGTGTGTTTCTTCTTGGCACACTCTTAAGAAGTGTGCCCTAAAAGGAAGCAGAGATGGGGATGTGATGGAGAATATGCGTGGGTCCAATATTATTGGAAGCTACTAACTATAAATGACATTTTCCCATGAATATCAGCTTCTCTGATTCAAGACATACTCACACACTGATTTAAATCCCAGAAATAATAAAAATTTCTAAGAGAAAAAGAGAGCTTGAACAATATTGAGTAGGAAACTAATTATTTAGGGCACTTTTCTATCTTAGACAGTGGTGTTCACCTGGCATTTTGTTTTGTGTTTCTCATCATTCCACTAAAGTAGAATATACATCTTTTTGATCCTTCTGATCAAGAATTCTATTTTACCAGAAAGGAAGTTCAAGAATGGGCTATGGAAGCTTGCATTCAGGATCAGTCATACCAATGAATATTCAGGGTTGACGTTCTTTAGGATTGACTGATTTGATCTCCTTGCTCTCAAAGGGACTCACAAGAGTCTTCTCCAACACCACAGTTCAAAAGATTCAATTCTTTAGCACTCAGCTTTCTTTATGGCCCAGCTCTCACATCCATACACGGCTGTGGAAAAACCATAGCTTTGACTAGACAGACCTTTGTCAGCAAAGCAATGTCTCTGCTTTTTAATATGCTGTCTAGGTTAGTCATAGTTTTTCTTCCAAGGAGCAAGCATCTTTTAATTTCATGGCTGCAGTCACCATCTGAAGTTATTTTGGAGCCCAAGAAAATTAAGTCTGTCACTGTTTCCTTTGTTTTTCCATCTATTTGCCATGAAGTGATGAGATCGTATGCCATGATCTTAGTTTTTTGAATGTTGAGTTTTAAGTCAACTTTTCTCACTCTCCTCTTTCAATATACAATGAAGATTTTAGAAAGCCCTGGACCTAACAATCATAATGATGGGTATATTAATTAAGACTCATTTTAGTGATGAGTTTAGAAACTCACACTAAGAAGGGGAAGCAAAAAGGAATGTAGTGCTTCACATGACTAGAATGTCTGGAGATTAATCTTGAAGAACAGCTGGGACTCAAATAATATTCAACCTTGGTTTCTCTGTGTATCTCCTTTATCCACTTTTTTTCTGCTTCTAATTTTCTCTGTTTCATCTTTAACCTTGGTTAGGTTAACCACACACTGAAGTCCTATAGTCACCAGTTACCCAAGAGTCTCTTCCTTCCAGTTTACCAATGTATTGGATGCTTTTGGCAGTCTGCCAATAATCCCTTGGCATTTGTAGTTCCTATGCATGCTAGTGGCTTCTTCTTTTTTTTGAAGAGGAGGGTTTTATTAACGATCCTGAGACACAGACACGGAGATCACAGTCCCTGCAAATTCCCTAAGCTTGGATACAGGATCTCTGCCTATCTCTGCTCAGCTGTGTGCATCTCAGTAAGTCCTCTCCCCAACACCCACTCTCCCTTTCCCTTAGAAAAATCCTTGTTCCTTTGGTGAAAGGAGGAAAATAAAGGAGATGGGGGCTGCCTCATCTTGTCCCTGGACTTTCAAAATTCTGCTTTCATCATTTTTGCAGAAATGGTTTTGTCTTCTTTGATTGATGTCAGCCAATCCAGAAAATTCTTTGAGGGCTACTCTTTCCTGTCAAAACATAGTTATCAAGATATTTTGTTAAATACAATTCTTTCTCTAAGAGAGTTTACTCTTTACTTATCAATCTTAAGCCTTCTCTTCCTGATGACTGCTGACCTTTGCTCAGATCTTGCACATTTTTCTAAAGATACGAGGGGCTAGACAGAAATTAGGGCAAAATCCTGGTTGAGCGTTTTACTGGCAGAATGTCTAGAAAGGTGCAATCTACGTTCACATTGTAGTTTCTCTCTTGCCAGCCTGTACTCCATGCCCAGTTGTAACTGAGCAGGATGCTATGGGGCCTTCCTGGGACAAAATCTTTACCCATTCCTCTCTGCTTTAGCTCCTCTGAAGTATCTAAATAACAGTATTTGATGCACATTTCCTGAGTCACAGATATGAACAGTTACAGATATGAACCCCACCACCACCACCACCACACGCTAGTGGCTTCTTATCCCCAGCATCTGCAGTCTCTCTACCTGGGGGCCTTCTGCGGCAGCTGGAGCAAGGCAGCCAGGAAGTGTGGAGCAGTTAACAACTCTGGAGCAACCCTTCACTTCAAGGTTTGTTCTATACCATTGCCAAGGAGTTCTCAATGGGATTGAGCTTCCATTTCCCAAAGCTATCACCTGTTCATTTGCACACCCTCAAATGATTCTTTTTCCTTTCATGGTCATTCCCGGTACCCCACCAGTGTTTCTTTGGGTAACCTCTCAAATAAATTAATTTATTTTAAATGTATGCCTTAGAATCTGTTCTTGTAGAAATCCAACCCAACACAAACAGCCTCAAAAGACAAATTTTCTTCTGTTGTATATACTAGAGAAAGATGCTAAGTCTGGGGTACTTTGAGGCCTGGGTCTAAGTCACACAACCAGCCTTTTGCTAAGGGAAGAACCAATGTGTGTGTATGTTTGTTACATAAATGAATGTGTCTCTTATCCAAGAAATAATACATACAGGACAAGGAAAATACAGTATTTTCACAAGTGTTTGGCACATCTCATGAGTGAAAACAATTGTATGAAGCAGAGGATAAGAAATATCTATTTCTGGCTTACAGGGGACAGCAACTAAATTATTAATTAACTACTCACAATCTCCACAACTGTTTAGAATAACATTCTAAATTAAAATAGCCCAGTATCAAATATAACCTATTTTAGTTATTAATTTTATACATGAATCCTGACATTCAATTACATTTCTATTGTAACATGAATATTAAAAATCATCATGTGTAATACTATAAATTCCTCTAGGCTATGGGAAATATATTTTTATTATTATTTTTGTTTTAAAAATATGTGAAGATTCTGATGAAAATCAGAAATAAGGGAAAGGATACTGATAAATAGGATGTATAGATTCTGATAGATTTGTGGAAAAGCTACTCTTAACTAACTTTTTTAACATCAACTCTAGTGGAAAGCACTACCAGTGTGCTACATGTATTGTTGCCCTTGATGGAAATGCAAAAACACTAGAATTTTTTTCTTCTTTTTTTTTTTTTGCTTTTGAAGTCTGAGTCAAACAGTACACTCTGAAACTTGTCTCCATTGAAAAGGCACTAAATCCTAGTGTGTGATTCATCTGTGGGGTTCATTCTGGAGTCAGACATAGGATAGAAGTATATAATTACCAGAATCACTTCTCACTGAAAATTTTACTTTGGATTGGAGGGGACAGAGAGTCAGATAAGTATTCTAAGATGTGTATGTATCAGGAAGAAGCTACTCAGCATTGAAATCAAGCCTACAACAGAAAATAGCCACAAGTGAATAATGGGGACTTTCCTGATGATGCAGTGGATAGGAATCCATCTGCCAATACAGGGGACATGGGTTCAATCCCTGGTCCAGAAATCCTACATGCCACAGAGAAACTAAGCCCATGTGCCATAAGTACTGAGCCCGTGCTCTGGAGCCTGGGCACCGCAACCACTGAAGCCCTCATGTCTAGAGTCCATGCTTCACAATAAGAGAAGCCAATGCAGTGAGAAGCCCATGTACCATTAGAAAGTAGCCCCCACTCTCCACCACTAGAGAAAGCCCATGCACATCAACAAAGACCCAGAACAGCCAAATAATAATAATAATAATGACTCTCATTCAAAGCAGAAAACTTATCCTTATTAATATCAATACATTTGCTGGCTAATAAAGCAATGGGAAGCCACAGTCATTGGATATCACTGGGAGAAGCTCAGTATATTCAAGTTCATCTCTGAAAGTTTGATAACTATTTTGTTAAAGAATCCTTGTGATGATACAGTCAGTGCAATTCATACTCAGCACTAGGATAATGAATTCGCTCCTCTGACACTAACTGTCCTATCTGGAAAGAATCCTGGCTCCCAAGGGTAGACATATGAGGAAGTTCTGGAACAAAATTTGGTGCTGTGTGCTTCTCATCTACAATGTCACGGCATCCCAGGCACAGGTTACTGAACAGAGTACAGATTTAACAGAGTAGAAGAGCTATCATTATTTCACTTAGAATATAAAACAAACAACATAAACAAAAAAACTCCAAGTTTTAGAAGAAATAGTATAATCCTTTTGGATACCACAGGATGAGTAGCACTTTTCTGAGAGAATACTAGTAAAGGGGAAGTAAATGATCATCTTCTAAGTATGAAAAGAAAGTGGAAATTATGCAAAAGGCAATCAGATTTACCTTTCCTACTTGAATTTCTTTCAGTTTATAGCTATTGTTTTCACAGCCCTCAGTAGGGAAGGGAAGAACCCTTAGGAAGATTCCCTAGAGAAGGAAATGGCAACCCACTCCACTATTCTTGGCTGGAAAATTCCATGGATGAAGGAGTCTGATGGGCTACAGTCCATGGAGTCAAAGAGTCAGACACAACTAAAGTGATTTAGCATGCACAGTACACCCTTGCTATTTCAATTTCTATAATATTCTATGTCTTACTGTCACTTAGGGGTAACAGATGCTGTTTATGATCAGCTTGACAGTTTGGGGACAGTGAAGATATCAAAAGTTGGGAATATTTTATGGTTGAAGAAGGATTAACAGCACTGCATTTGTTAAATTAAAACAAAACAAATGTTTTTAATCTGAGAGATAAGCTATTATTTCCTCCACAGACCTTCAGGAAGAGGATCAGATGGGCTCCCAGGACAGATGTGATCAAGAGGTAATTTTGAGGAATTTCAAGTTCTTTGGTGACTTTCTAAATATTTTCTAGGTTACTACTTGAGGAAATATTTATATAAAGACTAATAGAGAAAATGAGAGGAACAAGCCAAAGAATGAGGGGGGAAAAAGAATGATAGCTGCATGGAGAAGCACACTCCTCTTTACTCTGACAGGCTGAGAAGAACAATGGCATAATGCTCTGTGTGACTGAAAGTGCACTAAAAAAAAATATTCAAGGTGTGAGCTTCAACAAGTAATAATATCACCAGACTGATCCAATGTATAAAATCTGAGAGCTCAATAAGGAGGTCTTCAATGTTCCTTTCAGCCTTAATCTCTGTAATTCCTTTTCTTGTGTAGGCTACAGGGAATGTAAAATAAAATGAACATATTTCATAATGCTACTGAGTCAAATAAACCATTTTGGAAAAAATCTTGATGCTCTATACCTTCTGAAGAAATGAAGAGTACCTTCACTTTGCTTTAGGGTGATTTTACAGGGAGTTGATGCATATATGCAGCCATGAAATTAAAAGACACATACTCCTTGGAAGGAAAGTTATGACCAACCTAGACAACATATTAAAAAGCAGAAGCATTACTTTATCAACCAAGGTCCGTCTAGTCAAGGCTATGGTTTTTCCAGTAGTCATGTAAGGATGTGAGAGTTGGACTATAAAGAAAGCTCAGCACTGAAGAATTGATGCTTTTGAACTGTGGTGTTGAAGACTCTTGAGAGTCCCTTGGACTGCAAGGAGGTCCAACCAGTCCATCCTAAAGGAGATCAGTCCTGACTGTTCATTGGAAGGACTGATGTTGAAGCTGATAAACTCCAATACTTTGGCCACCTGATGAGGAGAGCTGAGTCATCTGAAAAGACCCTGATGCTGGGAGGAATTGGGGGCAGGAGGAGAAGGGGACGACACAGGATGAGATGATTGGATGGCATCACCAACTTGATGGACATGAGTTTGGGTAAACTTCGGGAGTTGGTGATAGACAGGAAGGCCTGGCATGCTGTGGTCCATGGGGTCGCAAAGAGTCAGACACGACTGAGCGATTGAACTGAACTGAACTGATGCAGATATGATCAAACATCACACCACCATGCGGCGTGCCGGCTAGCCTCCTTTCCAACAATGCTGAACTTCAGAAATAGCTAAAAAAGGAAAGCATTTTCCTTGGGTTCAAGGTAGTAAAACTGAAACTCATAATGTCAGGATTTTTTTTTGAGATTTGGCATTGATTTGAAATGTAGCCTAAAATAAATTAGTCATTGGTTTATGTCAGTGATTTATTCACATGCAAACTTCGAAGTTAGTCCTTACCTGCTTCCGTCTTTGGCAGACATACGAAGGAGATTGGAAAGACAGTCTGTGAAAGGCCTTGAGCTGTAGCAAGGCAGAGGTACACAAACACAAGGCTGTTTGTAATCATCATTATGCTGCTGTTTATTTTTGCTGAGTGACTCCATTTGACTCATAAACTCAACATTCCAGCAGTAAAAGCAAATGTACTTTCTCCATGGAAATTCACTTCATGTGTTTTTAGGGAAGGCAAGATTACCCACTGGACAAAATTTCAGAAGGTACAATTTCACATGAGTTCTCATGGTTTTTAGCTGAAGAAGCTATTTAAAGTTTTGCTTTCTAATTTTTTTTTATTTCTGATATTCAAATCTTATTTCAATTAAATCTTAAAACAGTATCAAACATACTTTTATCTGTAGGTTTCAGACTTGAAAGATAAAAGAGAGAAAGAAAAATAATGATGAGTAGAAAATTGTATATTATCATGATTAATATATAAAAATTGGCTGCATTTCTTTACACTAACAAATATCAGAGAGAGAATGAAAAAAGAAATCTAAATTGCATCATCAAATACTTATGAATAAACTTGACCAAGGAAGTGAAAGACTTATATACTGAGAACTATGAATCATTAATAAAGAAAACTGAAAATTATTCAAAGAAATGGAACAATAACCCGTGCTCTTAAACTGGGAATAATATTATTAAAAGGGCCACACTACCCAAAACAATCTACAGATTTACTGAGATCCCTCAGTCAAATTACCTGTTTCACAGAACTAGAACAAATCATCCCCAAATTTACCATAAAAGAACCAGAATTGCCAAAGCAATCCTGAGGAAAAGGAAGAAAACTGAAAGCATAATCTACCCAGACTTGAGAAAATAGTGCAAAGTGACAGTAATCAAAACAGCATGGTATTGGCCCAAGAATAGATATATGGATCAATGGAACAGAATACAGAGTCTAGAAATAAGCCCACACACCTAGAGTCAATTAAACTTTGACAAAAGAGGAAAGAATATATAATGGAAAAAAAGACAGTCTCTTTAGCAAATGATGTTGGGAGAGTTAGCAGTATGTTAATCAAAAAAGTTAGAACATACTCTCACACCATACTCAAAAATAAATTCAAAACAGCTTAAAGACTTAAGCAGAAAATTATACTGTAAAACTCCTAGAAGAGGATACAGGCAAAATATTATGACATAAATTACACCAGTGTTTCCTTAGGTCAATCTCCCAAGGCAATAGAAATAAAAGAAAATAAGTAAATTAAGAAATAGGGCCTTACTAAACAAAAGCTTTTGCAAAGAAAAAGAAATCATAAACAAAATGAAAAAGAAAACCCACAGAATGGGAGAAAATATTTGCCAATGATGTGACCAACAAGGGATTAATCTCCAAAATATACTAACAGCTCATGCAGCTCAACAGCAACAATAAAAAAAGAACCCAGTTGAAAAATGGGTAGAAGACATAGGTAGATATTTCTTCAAAGAAGACATACAGATGGCTAACAGACACATGAAAAGATGGTCATCATTGCTAATTAATAGATAAATGAAAAACAAAAGTACTATGAGGTATCACATCATACCAGTCAGAATGGCCACCATCCAAAAAAAAAAAAAAAAAAAAAAACACATCTGTGAACAATAAATGCTGGAGAGGGTGTAGAGAAAACAGAACCCTCTTACACTGTTGGTGGGAATGTAAACTGATATAGCCACTACAGAAAACAGTATGGAGGATTCTCAAAATACTAGAAATACCTTTAGACCATGAAATTTTTGCACCTTGTTTTATGCCCCTGGATATGTTCCAGTCTCTCCAAGTTTATAATCCATGGAATGCTGAATAGAATTTGTACCCTACTGTTGTGTGAAAATTATATAAATCTTAATTATGTTGAAGTGGGTAACAGTGTTTTCCAGGTCTATTATATCCTTCTACTTCTCTATATATTCATTCTATTAATTTGTGTGAGTTTGATATTGAAACTCCAACTGAAAAATCTTATTTACTTAAAAAATTGTAATGTATAATGGAACTATATGTAACCCGATTCTGTTTTCCAAGTCTCCTATAAATGTGTTATCACACTTTTATAATTTAAAAACAACTATTTTTTGCCCACTCCTGGACAAAATTCTAATTCCAAAAGATCAATGCCCTCCTACGGTCACAACAGCACTATTCACAATAGCCAAGACACAGACAAAACTTAAATGAACTTTGACAGAGGAATGGATAAAGATAGCGTGGTATATATACACAGTGGAATTCAACTCAGTCATAAAAATGAACAAAATAATCCCATTTGAAGCAACATGGATGGACCTAGAGATTATCATACAGAGTGAAATAAGTCAGAGAGACAAATACCATATAACACTTAAATGTGGAATCTAAAATATGACACAAATGAACTTACCTATGAACAGACTCACAAAAACAGAGAATAGGCTTGTGGTTATGAGGGGCTGGGGGTAGGGGAGGCATACATTGGGAGTTTGGGATTAGCAGATGCAAAGTACTATATACAGAATGGATAAACGATGATGTCCTACTATATAGCACAAGGAACTCTATTGAATATTCTGTGATAAACCATAATGGAAAATAATACTAGCTCTATAGGTATCTTCCAACAGGCAGGATGTCTCACAGGGAGTTTTCTGCTCCCAGGTACAGGACCCTGGGCTTCCTGCCTCAGAAGCACAGCAGCCGGTACCATGGGAAGGTGAGGAGCTTCCCCAAGGATGACTCTTCCAAGCCCCTGCACCTCACCACCGTCCTCAACTACAGGCTGGCATGACCCACATTGAGAAGAAAGTCGTGGGCCAGGGTCCAAAGTGAACAAGAAGGAAGTTGTGGAGGCTGTAACCATCTTGGAAACTCCACCATGTTGACTGGGGCATCATAGGCTATGTGGAAACACCCCAAGGCCTCTGGACCCTTAAGACCATCTTTGCTGAGCATATCAGTGATGAGAGCAAAAGGAGCTTCTATAAGAATTGGCATAAATCTAAGAAGAAGGTTTTCACCAAATACTGCAAGAAGTGGCAGGACGTAGATGCAAGAAGCAACTTGGGAGGGACTTCAGTAGCATGAAGAAGTACTGCCAGGTCATCTATGTTATCACCCTCACCCAGATGCTCCTGCTTCCTCTGTGCCAGAAGAAGGCCCACCTCATGGAGATTCAGGTGATTGGAGGCACTGTGGCTGAAAAACTGGACTGGGCCCATGAGAGGTTACAGCAGCAGGTGTCTGTGAACCAAGTGTTTGGCCAGGATGAGACGACTGCGGTCACTGGGGTGACCAAGGGCAAAGACTACAAAGGGGTCACCAGCTGTTGGCACACTAAGAAGTTGCCCCATAAGATCCACTGAGGGTTGTGCAAGATTGCCTGTATTGGGGCGTGGCATCCTGCCCGGGTGACCTCTGTGGCTTGGGCTGGGCAGAAAGGATACCATCACTGCACTAAGATCAACAAGAAGATCTACAAGATTGGCCAGGGCTATCTCATCAACGATAGCAAACTGATCAAGAAAAATGCCTCTACTGATTATGATCTGTCTGACAAGAGCATCAACCCTCTAGGTGGCTTCGTCCACCGCGGTGAAGTGACCAATTACTTTGTCATGCTCAAAGGCTGTGTGGTGGGAACCAAGCAGCAAGTGCTCACCCTGAGCAAGTCCTGGAGATCGAACTCAAGTTTATTGACACCACCTCCAAATTTGGCCATGGCGGCTTCCAGACTGTGGAGGAAAAGACAGCCTTCATGGGACCACTTGAGAAGGACTGAATTGCAAAGGGAGAAGGGGCCTAATGAAACAGATTGTACAGCTGGTAGAATCTCAATAAAATAATTTTCCAGTGGGGGGGAGAAAATAATATGAAAAAGTATATATGTCAGTCAATCAGTTCAGTCACAGTCGTGTCCGACTCTTCGTGACCCCATGAATCGCAGCAGCCAGGCCTCCCTGTCCATCATCAACTCCGGGAGTTCACCCAAACCTATGTCCATTGAGTCAGTGATGCCATCCAGCCATCTCATACTCTATTGTTCCCTTCTCCTCCTGCCTCCAATCCCTCCCAGCATCAGGATCTTTTCAAATGAGTCAGCTCTTCACATCAGGTGGCCAAAATATTGGAGTTTCAGCTTCAACATCAGTCCTACCAAAGAACACCCAGGACTGATCTCCTTTAGGATGGACTGGTTGGATCTCTTTGCAGTCCAAGGGACTCTCAAGAGTCTTCTCCAACACCACAGTTCAAAAGCATCAATTCTTTGGGTGGGTGGGTGTGTGTGTGTGTGTGTGTGTGTGTGTACACAAATACATATAACTGAATCACTTGGCTATATGACAGAAATCACTGAGTCATGTCCACCTCTGTGACCCCACAGACTGTAGCCCATCAGGCTCCTCTGTCCCTGGGATTTTCCAGGCAAGAATACTAGAGGGGGTAGCCATTCCTTTCTCCAGAAGACCGTTCCCAAAACACAGGGATCAAACCCAGCTCTCCTGCATTGCAGGCAGATTCTTTACCATCTGAGCTACCAGGGAAGCCCATAGCAAAAATTAACACATTGTAAATCAACTATACTTCCAAAAAAACACTTAAAAAAAAACTTTAAAAGATTGCACAGCATATTCAAATATCAATTCTTAACACAGAGTCAGTTAATATAAAATATGACTAAGATTATTCCTCCTTTAGAATTAAACCTTGCAACTCAATATTTTGCCTCACAGAAAATTTTGAAAAACAAAAACTTATTTTAAATTCTATTTTATATCTATAATATTTAATCAAAGCTTTAATTTTGTCACTGATGCTGAAGCTGAAACTCCAGTACCTTGGCCACATCATGCGAAGAGTTGACTCATTGGAAAAGACCCTGATGCTGGTAGGGATTGGGGGCAGGAGGAGAAGGGGGCGGCAGAGGATGAGATGGCTGATGGCATCACCGACTCAATGGACATGAGTTTGAGTAAACTCCAGGAGTTGGTGATGGACAGGGAGGCCTGGCGTGCTGCGATTCATGGGGTCACAAAGAGTGGGACACGACTAAGTGACTGAACTGAACTGAATTTTGTCACTGGGTATTTGAAACTGGATGGCCATAACAACAGTAGCTATTTATTTGTCGGACACCATTTTAATAGATCCTTTCTAATATTATTTGCCAGGCAGTTGCATGAAATAATCTTTATGTAAAACTCTTGAATCAGTGCTATTATTATTTCATTTTAAATTTTAGGAAACTAAATCACAGGAAGATTGAGGAATAAATTATTGAAGACTTATAGTGACTGAAGGCACAACTGAGATTTGAATGTAGGCAGGCTGGCTCAAGTTCATATATGTATTACAATTCTACACACAGTCCCTCTTTCAAGGAACTCTACTGACATCGTAAAGACCAACCATCTGTGTCTATCATCAAAGTGTTTAACTTTGCAAGGAAATGTGATCTACTATAATTGTATCCCTCTCTGTACAACTGTACACGACAAATACATTATTGCTATTGTCAAAAGATAAAGATTCAGTTGCTAGGAAAAACTTCCAGACTTGTTAAAAATGGTTCATTTTAATTGATGATATCTTTATTTCTTCTTTGCTATAGGCCATATGTTACAACAGAAACAATTTTCATTTGAGACAAAAAGATCTGGAATTGACTTTCTACTCATGCCTCTACCATCTGTATGATATTAACCAAGCCACTGTGATGGACTTCTCTATGGTCAATTAACAATGTCATAGGCCTTCTTCATCACTGCCCTTTGCCAGATTCCTCTGAGCTCTGCCTGCCTGCCAAGATCTCTCATCTTCTTTGCTTGATCCATCACCAATTTTCTCCTCTGAACATGTGCATGTGTATAATCCTGAGTTATGGCCATTCCCACCAGACTGATGCCAATTAATCTTCAAGTGACCTTGCTGCAGGGATAGAAAATCTAGACCCTGATTACCAGTCTGGGTACCTTGACCATTATACTGCCAATTCTTTCTGCCAGACTTGAACATTATTCCTCTTCTAGGTCCTCATTCTGACTCTTCTTCTTCCCTCATTTCCTCAGTGAATGGAGTACAGACAGACTCATGTTTCATCAGGGCTCTTGGTTCTCGGCCTTGGCATCTCCTATGCTGTTCTGTTACATCATGATCAGGCAATGGCTCAAAAATCACACTTCAGAACCCTTATCTATTTTTGATAAGATCTACAGATTCAATCCTTTTTCTTTGAAATTTTCAAATTTCTGTTCAAAGAAAATCACATACTTCTCACTGGAAAAAAATATAGATTTCAGGAATATATAAATGAGTTTGCTTTAATATCTACACTATTAATCTCTCTCACACAAATGTTCTGAATATTCTGTTTGTCCTCTTAGGTATATTTTCCACAATCCTCCACCTTATGCCTTGCCCCAGAAGGCTGAATTCATCATCAGGCTACCTGGCTCTCTGGCTTTCAGTTTGGCTTGACCAATGGAAGGCTATACTGGCAGGAAACCAGTGTGAGATGGTAGAGAGAGGTTGAGATATTTGTGCCCCAATACCCACAACACAGAGTGTAGATAGAGGCTGCATCCTCTAGTTGGGAAGCCCCTTTCTTTCAACAGCAGCTCTGAGTAGGTCATGTAAACCTTTCTATCTTCTTTCTCCTCCTCACTGTTACCACTCCATCCCCCTCTTCCTTAGTCCTACCTACACACACACATACACACATTAATAAATAGCATAATCATAAAATCCTTCTTAGTCCTTTCGTATGTCACCTGCTTTTAATAGAATCTTGACTGATACAGTTCCCCCATACCAAGTTTAACAGAGTTGTGCCTCCTACAAGTGCTCCACTCCCTTTTGAGAGATAATTGGTCCCTGAACATAAAAGGAAGAAGGAACTGGCGCAAATAGTTTACAACCCTTCCTTCAGGATTTTAAAATGCAATTTCTCAGTCGTACTATATAGATATATAAGGATATATAAAGCAGTCAAATTTATAGAACATTTTATATACTTTAATAATGTTTAAGGTTTAATTCTATAAAGGAATATTTGAGGTGAAACAAAAAGAAATTAGTGATATTTATCCTTTTGTATTCAGTTTCTTTCATACTCAGATTTTTAAAACTCTTTTTCAAGTCTGGAAAATTCCCTGCTTAAAAATCAGGTCTATAATTATGATCTTGGGAGTCTAATGATTTTAGTTTTCCCTTTCCCTCTATCCCCCTTTGAAGCTGCATCATTAAATGATCATTTGCACGTCTTTTTTTCTTATACAACTGATGTATAGTACATGGAAATTCTGAATAATCAGTCAAGCAGTCATGTTAGGTTTTCAGAGAAGACATTCTGGCCTTTGCTTGGGTAATTGCAAAAGAGGACAGTTTTTTTCCCCTGGATACTGCAGTGATCATCTAATGAATTGTCCCTACTATCCAGTTCCAAATTTCAGCTTCAGATATATTTCTGTTCCACTTTATCATACAACTTATAAGATCAGTAGCATTTACTTTAGTAATTATATATCAGCAAATGTTTACAGCTTTCTCGAAAGGTATTCTGATAGACTTCTAAGCCATGATAATTCAAGATATTGCTGGGTGACTGTTGTAGCAGAGGCAGTGGCATTTCTCTACGACTGGCTTTCTCTTCTGAGCGCATCACTAGCCCACATTTTTCAGGTTCTTGTGCTCAGTTACAGTAATTTGACAGGATTCTAGCTCACTCCGAGGAAAAAAATGATGGGTGCCATTCTTGAACCTGCTCTAAGAAAAACTCAAACCATAAAATCATCAAATTTTTTTCCTCCTTTTGGCTGAATAATATGGAGATAACAAACAAGAGTGACCATGAAAACCATGTGTCATAGAAAATAGAGACACATCAGTACAGGTTGCTGAACTGTGTGGAACAGCATCCCTGCCTGCCTGTCTTCCTTTAGAATTTGCCTTTTATTGTAACTGAGCAAGAAACACACTTCTCTTTTGTTTGAGCCAATATGCATTTTAGGTGTAATTTTTTTTACAAAGAATGACTTTCCCAACACTAACAATATGACAAAATTAATTATTTCTCAGGATGATTGAAAATAGTTTTATTTGTCTAGTGAATTTTTTGGATCCTATATTTTTCTCTAAATGTTACCAATGTCTTTCCTTTTGCAAGGAAGCTTTCGAAAATGTTTCAAAAACACATTTAAAAACCACTTGAGAGCACAATAAGATTCATGCATTCTAGTTGATTTTTAGCATGAACAAAAACAGATAATTCTGTGATTCAGATCTTGTAGAGTAGACTGATATTAATCAAATAATGGCAGGAAAAATATTTACAAATATAACTATTTTGAAGGAAAGAGTAATATGAAACACCTGGTTTGGTATGGTAGCAGGACAATTTCTGATAAAGTAAATGAAATCAGTACAAGGAGTAGGATTACACCAGGTAAACAAAAGCAGAGATTGCATCCCAAACAGTAGAAATAGTATGTGCACAGAGTATGTGGATGGAGGGAGGAAACAACACAATGCCTTGGTAAAAAGCTGCTGTGCCTGGAGCACATAGCCAGCTATGGGGTTTGAGATAAGCCCAGAGAAATTGATGACAGCCAGCGCATGCAAGACTTCATTGGTCATATTCTTCTTTCCCATTCACTTTGTAAGTCACTGCGACCTGGCTTCCACATATTTGGAAAAATGACTTTGTCACTGTACCTATCAGTTATCACCACTGATTTCCATTATTACCAAACACTCCTTCTATTATCGAACACTGCTTCCTCTTCTATTGGAAACATCAGTGCCCCACTCTCTTCATTCATCTCTAAAATTATGGCAGATTGTAATTTCCAGACCTTGCCTCAACAATAATTCCAATCCATGCTGTTCTAGAACCTTGCCACTACCATACCAAGCAGTGAGCCTATTTCTTCTTTACTTGAAATGAGGTGAGCTGTTAGGCTACCTCAACATGCAGAATGTAGAAAAGGGATACTACTTCACTTCCAAGGTTAGTTCATAAAAAGCAGATAATTTCCATCTGGTTCTCTCCCTTGAGATGATCACCTTGCATCCAGCCATTATGTTGTTAGGAAGCCAAGTCCACACGAAGAAACCACATTTAGGTATTCCAGCCAAAACTGAAGCTAAGATTTCAGCCAGCAGTCATCACCAACCACCAGATATGAGCGAGCAAGCCTATAGATGATTCCAGCCTTTATATTTCATGTTGCTCTAGTTGATGAGTGAAACAAAAACAAGCTGTTCTTGCTGAGCCCTGTCCAAATTTCCAATTTATGAGCTGAAGAAATGTAGTCATTGCTTTATTTTTCCAATCTTTGGAGAAGTTTGCCACACAACAATAGGTAATCAGAGCAAATATTTTGATTTCTTCTCATTTTTCTTTATTAAGTCATTTTCTTTAGTGTAATAGATTAATAAACCATGTTCTCCAAATTAGCCTTCCTCGGTCCAGATCATCACTCTATCACTTTCTACTTATGCAAAAGTACAAATTACTATACCTCATTTTACTCACCTGCAAAATTGGGAAAACAATGGTAAATATCCCATGTGGTGTTATAGTAGGGATTAAATAATATAATTCATGTAGAGCATTTATTACAGTACCTGGCACATAATAAATGCTCTATTAAAGTGTTATTTTTACTTCAACTCTGAAACTTTTGCAGTTTCCGAGTATTTTAGCCTTAATTCTACTACTTATTTGATGTGCTCTTCCCAAATTCTTAACTATTCCCACTGCTTCAATTATCAAAGTGACATTTTACTTTTTTTGACTTAAGTAGGTTTTCAGGGCACACTAAAACCAATTGCATTTTACAATTTTTCAAAACTGTCTAGTATGGTACAATATTTATTCTTTCCTACTTCAGTATATATTACTAATATAGAATTAAGAAAAAGAACCAGGATGTGCTGAGAATTTTACATAAAAAGTATGAGTCGCCTTACAGCTAGATGGCATCTTAGAACCCAAGAAAACTTGAAGTAAGGGAAATGAAACTATTTGCTTAGGGAAAAAAAATCTTGTTTCAAACAAAGCGAATCTTGGAGAGGTATAAAGACAAAATATAATTACCTCTATTTGGAATGGTTAAAAAAGTCATTTTAAGTTCTGTTTATTTTTAAATTCTCATTGATTGTGGTATTTGCTTCTGGTTTTACCCACTAACCACCTTGTATATTTATCTGAAAATAAACATTTCTCATTCATAATTAGAAATTATGTTTTAAAACGAACACAACACTGACACTGTAAAGCAATTATTCTCCAATTAAAAATAAATTAATAAAAAATAAAAGAAAATGTTTTTTAAAAATGCATCCTTTAAATCAGTGTTCTTAGCAGAAGTAACATACTAGTGACCATCAGTGACATGACAGGGTTGGCATGCTGAAAGTGATTATTAATAGCAAAGTGAATCTTACAGAAGAGTAATCCAATAAGAATTATTTCTAACATTTCCCATACTTCACCTTGTCAAATGTGTTTTGTTCATATCTTTCTGGTTCAAGGCTAATGATGGGTAACATATAATACTCACTATGTTTCAGGAAGTGTTCTAAGCTATATAGCAGATTTAATTGTCATGAATTTCAAAACAACACACTGGTACCATTATCACCTCCATTTATTTAGATAAATAAATTGCTACAGGAAGGTTTAAGCCTACCTAAATTCTTGACAGCTACCTAAGTAAGTACTTGTTGGGGTGGGGATTTGAACAACCACTGTCTACCCCCAGAAACCTACTGGTAGTCACTGCACAATTTAATGAACCACTGAGGTCTATAGTATGTGGTCCATCTCTGCAGCACAGCCATCAAAATCTTCCCTGATCTGTTCCCAGTTCTTGTTGCCCACCTGTCCCTCCCTCCCCTTATCTGTATACCAACTAGCTCCAACTAAACTAGAAGAGTGACCATTACTCAAGAATACTTTGCATTTTTCTATCCCATTGTCTCTTTAAAAGCTCCTACATTTGGTATGCTTTTCTTCTTCCTGTGTCAAATTCCTGACAATTATCATCAGTTCAGTTAAGTCTCCTCCATGGAGACTTACTTGAGGTAACCTTATTTGTGACACAGAAACAAGTCCTATCTTTCCCTTTCCTCAGGAAATATCCTTTTTACATCTCATGTATTCATTTAACATGTTATATCCTAAGCTTTCTGAGAGTAGAAACTTTTGTACCTTCTTTGTTCCCCCAAAATTACTGGCATAAAGCCTTGAATAAAATCAGTTTTCAAAAACTGATTGGATTTGATTTAGGTTCACCATTCCATGTCACTCTACAACATAGCTAGCATTCTAAGAAATTGTGAAGAATCACTGTTCATAAAAACCTGACGAATAATATTTTCTGTTAACATGGTTTGATGTTCTGGCACCTAGTATATATGTAAGGTATGTGAAATACCCGGCCTCTACAGTTATTTTTATGTGGTAAAATACGAATGACAAAAATGTTTCCAATTATTCAAATATATTATCAAAGATGACTCAAAGGTCAAGTTGACATATTCAAGAAGCTGAAGATTACTATGTTATTTAATTAATTTAAAGCACTCTTGACATTCAGCCATGGTAATCCAATCAAAACAAGATTATGTGTTTTGTGCCTTGGGATTATTCAGTTATTTTTCTCCATTCTTCATAATTAACAACATGCAAGCAAGTGTTTTTTTTTCCCAAAATAGAGACATCACAATATGTTTCAAAAAAACAACACAATCAATGTTCATCTCCTTCATGATGTATTTGTATTTTATGTACTCTACATTGCAGAATAATTCATCTCTGTGTTAAATATTTCAAGACAACAATTATATTTTCCTACCTTCATATTTGAATTCTCCTAACAACATTTAGGCAATGGCACCCCACTCCAGTACTCGTGCCTCGAAAATCCCATGGATGGAGGAGCCTGGTAGGTTGCAGTCCATGAGGTCACTAAGAGTCGGACACGACTTCGCGACTTCGCTTTGCACTTTCATGCATTGGAGAAGGAAATGGTAACCCACTCCAGTGTTCTTGCCTGGAGAATCCCAGGGACAGGGGATCCTGGTGGGCTGATGTCTATGAGGTCACACAGAATCGGATATGACTGAAGTGACTTAGCAGCTTAGCAGCAGCAACAACATTTATTCTATAGAGGTACAAAATTTCCCTTAGTGGTCATCAGTCTTACATTTCTTTTTCTCTTTTTTGGTGTATGGGGAATTTAATCAGACCATCCTGTTTAATCTGTCCATTGTGTTCAATACTCTCTCTTCCACTATCTCAAGATCAATGAACTTTCACAATTTAAATGTTCATCCATAACATAAACATTCATCCATCTCAAACTATTTTTTTTAGTTTGTTTAATATGTAATAGGCAAGAAAGTGCCTAATTAAAAGGTACCAAAAACGTCTCCTGCTGTACTGATACAAAGCCACTAGAGTAACACAGAAACCAATTGCTGTGGTTGGTTGTAAAGCAACCAGAGAAACATTCCCAAGGGCTAAATAATACTGTGGCTCAACCCTCTACAAGTAGGAGTGTTTGATTATGTACACTCTCAGGGAGTTTATAAACCAGGTAGAACAATCAGGGAGTGCTTAAGTTTAAGCACCACTACAAGGAGGATATTGACTAAATGAATTTTCTCTACAATAGAATTACCCTGCTGTGTATAACCATGCATTTCAATCACTTTGATGTATTAGCCAATCAGTTCAAGCAAGTTTAGTTTTCTTAATGGAGCTTAATCAGACTTTTACAGAAAATATCTTTATGTAAAATAATTCACCAACATAATGATTTATTTTTCTCTTTTCTGGCATGTGTTGGAAATCTGGTCTCTTTAGCCAGACTTCTGTACACTGAGACACTAAGATTTAATACCTTTGACTTTGTAAGATGCATGAAGGGAAGCCTGTCAAAACATAATTGCATAACTGCCAAAAGAGAGTGAGCACATACATTTTACAGAGCAGAATATTCCCAGCAAGGCTCCAGACTTGTAACCTTTTCTTAAAACCCCATTTTCCTTTTAAAGCTTCTTCCCACTTTGGTTCTCATCTAAGCCATCCATTGTGGCTCTTATCCTGTTTTACCATAACTTTGTTCTTATCTGGATAACTGCATCTGACTGTGCTTATTCTCCCAAACCTGCCCTTGACATTTTAAAGGGCTACATACTTCTCCTGAGTTCTTACCTCTTTTGACTGCAGACCCAATTGCTGCTGTTTTGGTATCAAATTACCTCTAAAATCTTTGTTTAAATAGGGATGAAGCTCATAGTCAAGCTCATAGTCAAGTTCAACTTACAATGTTTTGATTTATCTTCCTAGAAAGATGTTTAAGGCAATTATAATAGCTGATGAAATATGTCATTTTGCCTGAAAGTTAAAAAACAGACTCAGGCTTGCATTAACCAATCCAGGTAAAAGGATGACCACTTTGGCCTGGATGTGTAATTCCGATGAAGTAAATGTGTACACATGTGCACACACACGGAAGTTAACAGTGAAGATTATACATCCATAAATTAACTAGATTTCTCTCTTTAGAGATTATCAACAAAATGATGTTGGGCTCTACCAGGGGATCAATTCAGGACAAACATTAAAATAAACAGTACTTCGAAAATATAACTTAAGTGCGGTTTAGAGGCATCCATGTGAATTCCTGGCATCTGGTCCCATCCCTTCATGGCAAATAGATGGGGAAACAATGGAAACAGTGGCAGACTTTATTTTCTTGGGCTCCAAAATCACTGCAGATGGTGACTGCAGCCATGAAATTAAAAGATGCTTACTCCTTGGAAGAAAAGCTATGATCCAATCTAGACAGCATATTAAAAAGCAGAGACATTACTTTGCCAACAAAGGTCCATCTAGTCAAAGCTATAGTTTTTCCAGTAGTCATGTATGGATATGAGAGTTGGACTATAAGGAAAGCTGAGCACTGAAGAATTGATACGTTTGAACCGTGGTGTTGGAGAAGACTCTTCAGAGTCCCTTGAACTGCAAGGAGATCAAATCTGTCCATTCTAAAGGAAATCAGTCCTGAATGTTCATTGGAAGGACTGATGCTGAAACTGAAACTCCAACACTCTGGCAACCTTATGCAAAGAACTGACTCATTGGAAAAGACCCTGATGCGGGAAAAGATTGAAGGCAGGAGGAGAAGAGGACGACAGAGGATTATATAGTTGGATGGCATCACTGACTCGATGGACATGAGTTTTAGCAAGCACCAGGAGCTGGTGATAGACAGGGAAGCCTGGCATGCTCTAGTCCATGGGGTCACAAAGAGTTGGACACGGCTAGCAACTGAACTGAACTAATGAGACTTCCTGATTAACTTAAGTGCTGCTTCCATTCAATATAAATATGCTTGTGGCTATGCACATTTCATACATCATTTGCACTACTCAATAACATCTGAAGAATATTAATCAGGCTAAAATAAGAGATGGGAAGATAAAGAAATTCAATATAAACATGTAGCAGAGTGAACTTTCTGACCTCTCTTTGTAGAACAGAGTTAAATCTATTACGTAGAATTAGGCAACAAATACACAGAAAGGATTTGCCACAGGGTTATCAGATTTCATAATAATCAGCAACAGTGATGTGACCTTCCTGTGAATTTGAGAACTATAGAGTTTAAATTAAAATGAAATGCCCTAGATTAGGTATTAGATAAAGTTACCCATTATATTATTAATTTTAATTAGATCCTTTGCAGCTTATGTTCTTTGATCTGAGCTAAGTAATTAAGCCTATCTTACTTTCTAATTGGATTATAGTGTATGTCTTGCTAAATCCAAAGATTTAGGCCTGAATGTATAGGCCTTATATACTATACTGCTTTGGGGTGAGTATCCTGTCTTTGGAAATGTGCATGCATGTAAGAACACATTCAAAATTTTATTTGACAATAGCAGTCATGGTGATATTTCCAGAGATATTGTAAACCATAATTTTTTACATTTATGTAATGTGTCCTGTTGAATTCCTAATGTTGAAAGCAGAGGATTTTGAAATCCAGAAGGAAGACATTTCCTAGTGGGAAGAATCTGAAGGACACCAGTGTATAAGGAGGGATCCAGGAGTCCAGAAGAAAAAAATATAGACCACTCAAAAAGGGAGATGCCTCTATGTCAAAGCAAGGCCAATGACTCTAAGCCAGACATTTGATGGTGTAGCTTTATCTTGAACCAACTGTCAGGCTGTTGAAAACTTTCAATTTTATGTTGAAGTTGACTTTTGAGGTTAAAAATAATGATAACTGCTACATTTGACTGAGAAGTTACTATATTCCAGACAGGGTAATAAGCATTTTACATAAATCATCTCTTTTAACCTAGCATCCACCCATTGGAGTAAATATTTTCTTAAGTCCACTTTCCAGAAAACAGGAAGGAAACTGAAAATGTCAAGACTAGAGGCTTAATTTGACTTGACCCTACTGCTTTGTGTCAGAAAAACATGAACCCATGTCTGTATGACTCCAAAACTTATTCATGTTTAACCACTGCCTTTCTCTATAGCAATTCTAATTCAATCATGAGTTTTAAGAACCTCTCTCTGACTCCATTTTCCACTATTTGTAATGTGGAGCCTGAAATGCCTACAACTCTTAGTGGCATTGTATAAATTAAATCATTCCTATTTTTAAACATAATAAGTGTGATATCATCAGGGAACCCAATAGACAGGTCAATATATTTCTTCTTCCCTAGATTTTTTTTTTTTCTGGCCCTGCCACATGACATGGAGGATATTAGTTCCCCAACCAGCAATGGAATCTGTACCCCCTGCTCTTTTTTTTCTGAAACCCCAGCTACCAGCTACATGTAGGAATCATCTAGTGCTTGAATACAACAGCATTTATTTAACACATTCACTTCTGAACTGATCTTCTTGCTTCCCCTCCTACTCTCTCCCCTATGGCTTATTTCCACCTATTAGAACGATCCAAATAAAATGTAAGTCATGCAGCACTTTGTCAACTTACATTGGTTTCCCATTTCACACAAAAGCTTCTTTCATAATTCACAAGGCCACCATGACCTGACTGCACAATTGTGTGACTTGGTCTCATGTCAGTCACCTGCTCACTGCACTAATTCCACCAGACAGACATCTGCTATTTCCTGAAATACTGGCAAACACTCAGCCCAGGGCCCTTGTGCTTATTATCCTTTCTTCTACCTGCATACATAAGTTTTGCTCCTTTATTAAATATGTCTCAGCTCAAATGTGACCTTCTCTGAGATGCACCCCGACTGCTCTATCAAAACACTATGAAATAGCACAAATACTGCACCAACATTACTCTTTTCACTGTTTACCCCTTACTCTCGGGTTTTTTCAAAACATGTATTATACTACTCTCTATTTACTTATGTATCTATGGTTTTTATGATTATCTTACTGAAACATAGATTCTATGAGAGAAAAGGAAAATACTAGCTTTTTATTTTTCACTGTAGCTTCTCCAGAGCAGAAAAGTGCCTGACACACTGCATTAATTCAATTTGAAAAATGATGAGTGAATGAATTGACAGACATATATTGATGCTCATTATATTAAAGGTACTATTTTAGGTATTATGAAATTAACATGGTATTACACACTTCATTTCCAAGGATCTTTTTCAATCTTCTTATATGACACAAAATCTTATATACCACTGATTTACTACACTTGAGAAGGACATATTCCTATTGGGGAGGCTCCAGGAACAGAAATGCTAGAGTAAATTATCTGGTTATTTCTAATACCTGCATTTCCCTAAATGTCAGAGCCAGGCACATTTAGCAATCTACTCTAGGTTAATCCTATTCTATATTTTAAAGGTAACCCTTTTTGTATATAATGTGACTTACACCAGTAAATTTAAAGCTGACTCATATCTTGCCTGATTTTCCAGCAATTGAATAACATACAGGAACAGAGTTCAACTTTTCCCCTACACTACCTATTGGTATTTCTGCTCCTCTCTCTCTCTGCTAACTGCTCCTATTGCCTGCTGGATATGTCCTAGTCTTTGCTGTTGGAACTTCTATCCTTTTGCCTAACCATGTGATGTAGTATCTAATCTCCGCTCTGACCTCTCATTCCACTGTTTTCATTATGATATCACTCTGAGGCCACAATTTTGAAGAATGTTTTAATTTAACAAACACAAATAATCATGACCAAATCTACTGATCGAAGAAATAAATCACTAAGTATATTTAAAGGCGATAGCTACACATATCATCACTTAATATCTACTGGTACTTATTTTCATTACTCGTTAGGTGTACATATCCTCCTAAAATGTATATGGACTATTCATCATTTCTACATTGTTACAATATGCTGTGGTAAGTTATCTGAATATGAGAAATGGGGTTTCAATGAAGCTATAAATAGAATAACAGACTTTGTGTTGGAATAAGACATTCTTGTTCTAACAAGAATGATAGGACAAGACATTCTACCGTGGTTCACTGTAATAGTTTTCTATTAATTTTTAATGACACAATAGTATATAAAATGCACTTTGTAAATTTTCAAGTGATTTAATATATAAACTACAATTTATAGAAGTGTATAAAATCTAATTCAAAGTATACATGATTTTTCAGATGTAAAATATTCTTATCACTTTGCACAATGACTCGATAAGTATGTGTTATGAATGAAAAGAATATTTTTCATCTGATACATAATAAAGATTTTACAAAGATAAATATGAAAATAACATATATGACATACTGAGAAAGCTGGATGAGATTGAATTATATTTTTAAATAATAAATTCTATGTAAATTGAAAAATAAGAGGCTTGCTATATTATATTATGAAATAAAAATAATTTGTACTTTACAGAACACCTGTCTGTGTGTTTACTTTATAATTGCATTTTTTAAATGTTAATGTGAATAATATTTCTTTTGAGCTAGACAAGAACATTAAAAATTAATTAAAATGATATTCCCAGGAAAAAATGTACTTAACATTTAACACATTATTGTAGGTGTTAATTATTAATATATTCCATCATATTTAAATGAATATCTGTGAGGGTCAAGTCAGGATGCCTATACCTTCAGACCAAAAAAATCAATAGAGCATCTTGAGTTTGGTTAGCTATTCAAACTTCTCTGCCTATTCAGCACTCTCATTTTCTATTACTAACAGTCATTGTCTCAGGTTGGCTATGCATACTTCTGCATTCTATAAAAAATCTATCATTTTTTGAAATATTTTTCTAAGGCCTATGGCCTTAGAATTTATATTTATTTATTTATTGTTGTTTGTTGTTGCTGGTTAGTTACTAAGTTGTGTCTGAATCTTTTGAGACTCCATGGACTATAGCCCGCCAGACTCCTCTGTCCATGGGATTTTGCAGGCAAGAATACTGGAGTGGGTTGCCATTTTCTTCTCCAGGGAATCTTCACCACCAAGGGATTAAACCTGCATCTCCTTCACTGCAGGGGGATTCTTGACCACTGAGCCACTGGGGAAGCCCCATCTGTTTAGTAGTGGAAATGTTTTATTAGATAAGACTTTGGGAGTGTGGGGAAAAAAATTCTCCTTGCAAAGTATACTACACTGGGCAACTTACATGAGTTTCACTTTCAATAACCCACCGTATAGCTGTGAAGATGGCATCATAAAAATACACAAAGCACCTGAGACATATTTAATAGTCAATTTCTACTTCCTTTTCTCTTAATTTCCTATTATGAATAAAAGTCAACATTGCTCAATCTTTAACTAGTATAGCCATTACCTTTTCAAATTTGATTCTTACTAATTTACATGTCCTACTTTTATATTGAATGTATCCTTTAATCAAACTTAATGTCTTAAACATGCTCCTACTAATACATGATTTTTTCTTCTATTCATACAGTTTCCTCTAATCAAATAATCTCACATAAACTTTAATTTATCTATCACAATTTTGCCCAAATTTCACCATTCAAGCAACATGTACCACTGAAACAATCTCCTATTTCCAGATCAGTATGAGCCCTTTGTCTATGCTTTAATAAAACTGGATTTCTATTTCTTTGCACATTTTTTTTTTTTCATGGCAGGAGAAGTAATTTATCTTGAAATCTTTCACAGTAGATATCCCAGTAAGATTTATAAAAAAAAAAAAAATGGTGTTTTGGGCAACTGTCTCTGAAATAAACCTACAAAACTGTTCTGCATTCCATCTAAAATTTGTAATACAAGCAGATTCTCATAAAGCTCTAGAATGTGAAGAATTTGAAAGTCAATGTTCTTTTCTACTTAAAGAAGAAAATAAGGTGTTTGGGGCTACTTTGTCATTTGTTAGAAAATTTCCAATATAAAAATTCTAAGAACAAGGTTTTGCTAAACTCATTTTTTCAACTTACTTAGCCTCATTCTTTTTTGTGTGATATTTGATTGCTTTTCAAATTGAAAGAATTTCTTTCTACCTTCTCTATTCTGCTTTGAAAAATTCACACAAACACAAATGTACTTGCATGTCCTTGAAGCTGCTCATAACTTGACTGATAAAAGTTTTACAGTTGTCATTTTTGACAATTGGATTTAATTAAAATTATCATATTGTATTCCCTTCTTTAATTGCTATTCAAATTTTAGGTGCTCCATGGAGAATAACTAAAAACTGGGTTTTTTTCAATGCAGTCTTTTTCCAAGTCACTTCTCAAAAGTATATGTCAATAGGTTCTGTTTCTTTTTGCAATGAAGATTATTTCATATCTGAATTTCTCTCGTTATAGTCACACATTTCTTACTACCATTTCTGTTGTTAACATGTTCGCTCTGACTTTGCCAGCAGGACTGATTTTGTTGATTTTCTATTGAACTGGGTAGATGATTAGCCCTGTATTATCTCTATAGATAGTTGGGCCTTCCTAAGCCATTTATCAATTCTTCTTACCATGAATGTGGGAGTAATTGAAATTCTGTGTTACCGTCACCTGCCATTGAATGTGACTTGAATTCTTTTCTGTGATACCTTCCTGGCTCTTCTCATTATACAACAACTTCTGGTAATTTATGCACTCCGTGAACATTCCAATTCAGGTGTGTGAGATATGAGATGTACAGATGTTCTGCAATGCTGCCACAAAATATTTCATAGAAAAGAAGGGAAGTTTAATATATGACAACCATATTATGTACTAGATGTTGTCTAATGTGGAATATGTGGGGTTACAGAGAAATTACATAGAGAAGCTTCATGTTTATCTTTTCTTTAATAATAGAAAAATGCCTCTAGCTAAGCTTATTAAAACATATCCCCATATGGTATTGCATTTTCTTCCACCCAATAGGTAAGTTAGGCCTGCCAAAGCCTTATGACTCAGTGAGAAATCAAAAACAGAAGTGTGTAACCCTACCTCAGAAGAAATTTCCTTATATGCTAAGGAGTTATGTCAGTAAGTACTCACTTCTCTCCTTTCAGTCACTCATACAAAAGTCATCAAGCTTGGGGTTCTGGTGTCTTCTAAATGGTAGATTCTTAAATTCATTTGAGATTGTTAAAATTTTTAAATTCATGGAATTAAATTATGGTACTTTATGTAAGCCTCCATGAAGAACAGGGGAAAGATGCATCTACTCACTGATATCTTTCAGCTCAAGAGTATCTTTTGCACTACTTGCCTATTGATTTAGCATCTGAGTGAATGCAAAGCTAAACCTGTGCGATCCACTGCTTACCCCAAGTTGCATATAAACTATAAGCATAGCCTATCCTAATTCCGTCGGGAAAATTTTTTTTCCAAAATAAGTCTTTTTCTTGAGTTCATTTATTAAACTCTGTGACTAAATATTTCTAGAATCTCTTCTTTCTTTTCCAAATATTAACAATGACTTAGTCCAAGTACTTTCTCTCCTAGATGATTACTAATAACCCTCTTTTTCATTTGACACTGTTCCAGATAGATTTTTTTGTCAGAAGAAATTCCAGTACTTTGATTTTCACATTTAATGTCCTGAAATGATTTCCCATTAACTATTAAAAAAGTAAATGCACCATACATACCAGACCCTTCTTAATCAGAATAATCTTTCCTGTTTCCTTTCTTAATATTATCCGCTTGGAAGGTAACTATAGTTCCCAATACTCAAGATGCTCACTCATATCTTTGCTTTTTTTATACATGAAATCTTCTTAAACTCTCATCCCCATCACCATATGGTCAACTTTCTACTTAGAAATCAGATCCTGATAGAGTTACCTTATAACTCTGAAATTCCACTTCTGGGCAGATATTCAGAGAAAATTCTAATTTGAAAAGATAGATGTACCCCAGTATTCATTATAGCATTACTTACAATAGCCAAGACACAGACACAACTTAAATGTCCATCAACATTGTCTGTTGATTGTTTTTTTAATCCAAGAATGGATTAAAAACATGTGGAATACAGATATGATGTTTTATATATACACACATAATGGATCATTATTTAGCCATTAAAAAAAAAGAAAAATAATGCCATTTGCAGCAACATGGAAGATCTAGAGATTATCATACTAAGAGAAAGACAAATATATGATATCACTTACATGTGGAATCTATATTATACAAATGAACTTATTTACAAAACAGAAACAGACATGGGGAACAAACTGTGGTTACCTAAAGGAAGAGAGGGAGGAGGAAGTATAAATTAGAAGTTTGGGATTAGCAGATACAAGCGACTATATACAAAATAGATATATACTACAAGGTCATACTGTGTAGCCCAGGAAACTATATTTAATATTCTGTAATAAACCATAAAGGTAAAGAATATATATATATGTATATGTATAACTTTGCTGTACGCTAGAAACAAATACATTGTAAATCAACTATGCTTCAATTGAAACAGGTCCTGTGATTCTGCAATGCCTTAGATAGTTTGATTAATTCTCATCTATACTAAAATTATTCATTCTATTATTACTGCACTATATATTGTTTAATGTTTTAAACATGCTTTTTAAAAACAGAATGATCTAAGCCATCTTTGCATCTCAAGTCTTGCAAAATATCCTACTCATGACATGGGCAATGCATTTTGATTGGAATTTAACTTGATTTAATTTAGCAGATTTTTATCATTCATTTCCTGTGGAATATTGTATTTTATGAATATATGATATATATAAAAGGGTATAGCACTTCTATACAATGTGGATTAGAAATTCAACTATGTATACAAATGGTGACATCTAATTTGTAAAAATGTATTCATTTCTCCTTCTTCATTGAAAAACCCACAGTTCTAAGAGTTGTTCTTACTCAGAAAATGTTGCTTATGCATTAGAAGCATTACCAGCAAAATTTCTCCAAACCTCATCTCATCTTTATCCTTCACAGCTGTTCTTCTGCATCCCTTGTTGAAACTTTTTTTGTCAAAGATCCTTGCAATTTCCTACTACTGAACTCCTGCTTTTAGACTTTGTTATTGCTAGACATTTAATTAGGAAAAATAATCTCTAAGTGTATTGCTACTTTCCTGGAAAAAGATCATTTTGAGTTCTGAACAAGTGACTTAACACTACAGACTTGTAATATAAAAGAATGTGTTTTTTAATTAAAACAGTAAGTATCGGAAACATTAATGCAAATAGAAATACACTCATAAAACATGAGATGCTGAAGCTTTCCTAAAGACCATATGTTTCCACCTATTAAGTTTTAAAATAAGGGAAAAACAACTAACACAGAGGTTAGCTAAAATGCTTGTCTCAAATCACACATACAGTTAGCAAAGTATCCAGAACGAAAGCTCTATTTTCACAGATTCCCAACTTAAGTCAACACCCAGTATCACAAAGCCTTTCTGAGAAAAAAAAAACAAAACAGCTACCTGGATGCCTGGTCACAGATCTGATCTGCAGTACAGCTACAAGAGAACTGGGATATTTAGACATTTTTGGCTCCTACCTGAAATATGGAAAAAGTGTCTTTGTCCCAATTTCTTACATCTGCAGTATACCTTGGAAGTTGAAATCAAGTTTGCTTTAATTGTTCTGAGAAAATGTCTATTCACATCTGTGCTTGCATAGGCCTCGAATATTGAGGAAACTAGATATTATCTTTCTGAGAATAAGTGTAGCTTGAAAAACGCAAAGCATGGTGTTGACTTACCCTGATGCAAACTTGCGTCATGTGAATTGTGCAACTGCTCCTGGCAACTATCTGTAGCTGAATTTATATGCTCTGTTAAACATCCAATCATCAAGTCAGCTACTGGTACCCCTACCATCAGAAAACTATATTTCCCTCTCCTTGCATTTAGTAAGTGCTTTAAATCCTGACATTTATTCAAGCTTGCTCAGGCCGAGTTTTATATTTCCTCTTAGTGCTGTACTGATTATTCACCCGTGTAACTACTCTGGGAATTAGCATCAAAATGGAGATATGAGGACCAACCATAAAAAAGATGTTATGAATACTCAAATCTTCAGATTTGAAAGTTTCTGCTTTAAGAGTCTAGAGCATAAATGTCAGAGAAAAACACTAACATTTGGATTTATGGCGACAACTCTGATGCCATCCAGTGGACAGTGAAGGAAATATCTCAAGTTTTCCTTTTCCTAGGCCAGCTGTGTTTAATGAAATGCAGCGCAGAAAGACAGGCTTCCCTGTCCATCACCAGCTCCTAGAGCTTGCTCAAACTCATATCCATGAGTTAGTAATGCAATCCAATCATCTTATCCTCTGTGTCCCCTTCTCCTCCTGCCTTCAGTCTTTCCCAGCATCAGGGTCTTTTCTAATATGTCATTTCTTCACATCAGGTGGCCAGAGTATTGGAGTTTCAGGTTCAGCATCAGTCCTTCCAACGAACAATCAGGACTGACTTCCTTTAGGATTGACTGGTTTGATCTCCTTGCAGTCCAAGGGACTTGCAAGGGTTTTCTCGCACACTACAGTTCAAAAGCATCATTAGTGCTCAGCTTTCTTTATGGTCCAACTCTCACATCCATACATGACTACTGGAAAAACCATAGCTTTGTCTAGATGGACATTTGTTGACAAAGTAGTGTCTCTGCTTTTTAATATGCTGTCTAGGTTAGTCATAGATTTCTTTCAAGGATCAAGTATCTTTTAATATCATGGCTGCTGTCACCATCTGCAGTGATTTTGGAGACCCAGGCTTCCCTGATAGCTCAGTTGGTAAAGAATCTGCCTGCCATGCAGAAGACCCCAGTTTGATTCCTGGGGCAGGAAGATCCTCTGGAGAAGGGATAGGCTACCCACTTCAGGATTCTTGGGCTTCCCTGTGGCTCAGCTGGTAAAGAATCCACCTGCAATGTAGGACTCTTGAGTTCCATCCCTGGGTTGGGAAGATCCCCTGGAGAAGGGAAAGGCTACCAACTCCAGTATTCTGGCCTGGAGAATTCCCTGGGGCTGCAAAGAGTGGAGCACGACTGAGCGTTGAGCAAATTTCACTTTCACTTTCAGAGCAAAAAGGGGATGGCATATAAAAATTCTTAAGTGCATCTTCTCTGACACAACATGTAGTCAAAATAATATATATTTCATGTAATAATCAATTATTGTACACACACACACACAAAGAGAGAGTACACAGATAAAAGAATAAAGCCCAAATGGTAACAGTGATTATAGATTAATGTTAATGATTTATTTTTTATAATGGAGAGAAAAATCACTTCTAATTTGCACAAAAGTTTTAACACAATAAGCAATTCAAAAACACAATATATTTAATTTTTTATATTTTGAGATAAGTAGACAAATTTGGCATGTAATATTTCACAGACTTCTCTAGTTAAGTAACACACATTCAGAAAGAAAGATTTTTTTTTTTTCCTACAGAATATGAGCACAAGAGACTGGACAGATACTTTTGTGCTATAAGTTGTTAAGGGAGTTATTGCCATCTTATTTACTTATCTGGCAAATATTTACTAGGATCCAACAACGTGCTCAACACTAGCAGTCAGGAAACGGACGATGCTCTCTGCCTTTCAGAGCATCGCCACGTAGTGAACAGATATGCAGAGGAATGGTAAGTGACTCTGCCGACCTCTGTACTGGTTGCTGGGGCAGTATGGTAGGACATCCAACTCATAAAATGGAGGAGCCAAGGTAGCCATTCAAGTGGTCCAAAAGGTGTAATTCCTCATCTGAGCTGAATGTTCAAGATGTAACAGAAGTTATAGATTTAGCCATTAAAAAAAGACAGGGGAAAGGTCAGAGTTTCTTTAGGCAGAGAAAATAGATACTCAGTCTCTGAAAGCCTCCACCATAGGAAGTATAGGCTCAGTTACCCTCACAAGATAATAAACCTCTAGCAAAACTAAGAACCCTTCTAAAAATTGACTCTGAATTCCAGGGTAATTATAAAGATAACAAAGCTGTTTGAATCACAAAACCTTAAAACCCTTTTTAAGTTTCTAGTGTCATGACTCCTGAAATGACTTTGGGGATGGTCAGGTAGGTTCCTGGATAAACAGTGAGATAAGCTTGTGATAAAAAGCTTCCTTCCTACTACAGTCCCCTTTCAGTTTCAACAGTCTGTACCCCAAACCATACTTCAAATGTGACAGGAGCTGGATGTTGAAATCAGCCTCCCTAATAATCTAGCTCTTCATTCAGAACTTTTTCTTCCAGTTTTGTTGAGATGTAATTGATACACAGCACTGTATAAGTTTAAAGTGTACAGCATAATAATTTGAGTAACCTACATCATGAAGTGGTTATCACCATATGTTTAGTGAACATCCATCATCTCATAAAGATACAAAAGAAAATGTTTACCTTGTGATCAGAACTCGGGATTTACTCTTAGCTTTCATATATAACAACATGTAAATACATCTTATAACTGGAAGTTTGTACCTTGTAACCATTTTCATCCAATCCCTCTTCCTTATAGATCCATTCTCTGGTAGCCAAATATCTGATCTAATTTTTCTATGAGTTTCTTTATTTCCATGTCTGTTTGTTGAAGTAAAATTGACCTACACATTGTGTTAGTTTCTGGAACACAACACATATTTCTGTTTATTACAAAATGATCACCAGGATAAGTCTAGTTACCATCTGTCACCACATAAAGATATTTCATCACCATGAAAATTTCCCACATTATACATTTCATCCCCAAGACTCATTTATTTGGTAACTGGAAGTGTGTACCTCAGTCTCTCTCACCTATTTTGTTCATACCCCCTTTTAAAGATCTTTGCATGCATGCTAAGATGCTTCAGTCATGTCCAACTCTTTGTGACCCTATGGAAGTAGCCCACCAGGCTCCTCTGACCATGAGACTCTTCTCCAGGCAAGAATACTGGAATGGGTTGCCATGCCCTTCTCCCACCCAGGAATCGAATCCTCAATCTCTCATATCTCCTTCACTGGCAGACAGGTTCTTTACCACTAGCGTCATCTGGGAAGCCCAACCCCAGGGATGGGGCTGAACTAATCGCTAATTAAGTCACCTAGGTCATTACACACACACACACACACACACACACACACACATGCACAATTAGGAATATATTTTCTATTTTCACCAAAGAAAATACAGATTCTTGATTTAAATAGTAGACAAAAATTGTATGAAAATTCTCGAACTTTTCAAGCTAGCTATATTAGTAAAAAAAAATTTTACCCAAGGGACACGTAAGAGGAAATTTTGATTGACTGACTCTTAATTCAACCAAGATGAATAGTTCACTTGGTAAAGAGCAGACATGCAGGTTAACCTTAGAAACTCATGGAATGAGCAACTTCAGTGTTGTAAGGACCCTCCACAATCTTTCCATTCTTTTTTATTTCATTACAAACCTGATTTTTCCTACACAGTAAGAAACAATGAACACCAGTGTGCTCATGAGCCTCATAAAGAAAGAAACAACCACTTGAAAAGGACTGATTTTCTCACTTTTAATTTTGAAAATCACAGGCATACATAATGTACCCAGCCTTGGTCCACTGGTGGTTAGATTTTTTTAAACTTAGTACTTTGGATTAGAGTAGCTGTTTTCAAACCCTGATGAGAGTTATCTTAGCTGATTTATTTAATTGTTCTCGTCTCTGACTCCTCATCTATTAAGCAGAGACCTCTGCTTTATATATTGATAGCAAAAGATTATGAAGATCTTTATGAAGATTAAAAACCACTATGGAAATGGATAGCGTTTTACCAGTGCTAAACATTAAAGAGACAGGATTTATTAAAGTCTTATGCATCATCCTTCCTTGCTTTTCAAGGGACTCATCTAGAAAATCTGTCTTGGCCCAAAGTTGTGGAAATTTTAGACAATAAGAAATCTTGGCCTTTTAGTACTTTTATTAGTCTAGAGGATATTTCTTATATCCCTGTCTGAAAACCTGTCTTGGATATGGTTTGTTAGGCAAAGTTTATACACCTCACTCATACAGAAATCAAATTATTTAGAATATTGGACTTTTAACTGAAAAAAAAAAGAAAGGTCTAAAAGTCAAAGTGAAGACATGTTATGAACCTCTTAGGTAACATTTATATTCAGGTATTACTTAATTAACTGACTCTTAAAGCTATTTTCAACAATAGCAATTAAGTAATTCTTTAAAAGCATCTTTGGAAATATGAAAAGAATCAAGAGTCAAAAGTGATACGCCTCAGCAAAGGAAATAATAAATAAAACGAAACAACAACACACAGATTGGAAGAAAATATTTATAAATGATGTGACTGACACAGGATTAGTCTCCAAAATTTACAAACAGCTCTTGACACTTAACAGCATCAAAACAAACAACCCAATCAACAAATGGGCAAAAGACCTAAATAGACATTTCTCCAATCAAGACATACAGATGTCCAACAGGCACATGAAAAGATGTTCAACATCAGTAGTTACTAGGGAAATGCAAATTAAAACTACAATAGGATATCACCTCACATGAGTCAGAACGGTTATCATCAAAAAATCCACAAACAATAAATGCTGGAGAGGGTGTGGAAAGAAGTGAATCCTCCTATACTGTTGGTGGGAATGTAAATTGGTACAGCCACTGTGGAGAACAGTATGGAGGTTCCTTTAAAACCTAAAGCTATATGCTAACATATAACCCTGCAATCCCATTGCTGAGCATATACGCAGTGTGATCCAAAAGGATACATGCACCCCAATGTTGGCTACTTTTGATAGCCAAGACATGGAAGCAACCTAAATGTCCATCAACAGAGGAATGGATAAAGAAGATGTGGTACATATATATGATGGAGTATATGTTCAGTCACTAAAACAAATGAAATAAAGCCATTTACAGGAACATGGATAGACTTAGTACCATTATCAGTGAAGCAAGTCAGACAGAGAAAGAGAAATATCATATGACCACCCTTATATGTGGAATCTAAAAAGAAACTATATGAATGAAATTACAAAACAGAAAGAGACTCACAGACTTTGAGAACAAGCTTATGGTTGCCAGGGAGAAGTATGGGGGAAAGGGACAGTTAGAGAGTTTGGAATTGACATGTACACACTACAATATATAAAACAGATAACCATCAAGGACCTACTCTAGAGCATGTGGAACTCTGCTCAATGATATGAGGCAGTGTCACAGCAGGGGAGTTAGGGGGATAATGGATACATATCTATGTATGGCTGAATTCTTTCACTGTCTATCTGAAACAATCAAAACACTGTTTGTTAACTGGCTATACCCCAATACAAAATGAAAAGTTAAAAAAAAAAAAAATGATGTGTACAGAGTGTCATTGGGTTTCATTATATTTGTGAATATGTATATGTGTAATGTAGACACTAAAATCAGATTTAAAAATCACTGTAAATTAGATAAGGAATCTGTCAAGGAAATGTAGGGGTCTGTTGTACATTCAGTCATAAACCAGGCATGGATTACATGCAGACAGAAGAGAAAATGACCTATAAGCCCATTGAGCCAAACTCCAGAGCCCACCATGGAACCCCATGACCAGCACTGAATAATCAGCCAGGGTTGCCCCAAGGACAGTTGTACCCACCATCATGATCTCAATGGCCAGAAAATAGGACAACAGAAGCATCAACATAAGAGTGAGGATAAATTAAAATCTTCCAGTATCTTAAAGCTGTAGTCCATTACTTCTGGAGTATTAAGTGATTTTAATTGGTACATCTGCAGATTCTTATTTATCTATTTCTATTTTAATATGTCACTGTGCACATGACTAATCTTACTTTGCAGAATCACTGTTTACAATTGAAGAGTATCTATTAACCTAACATGGGATATTAATATTTTGGGGAACAAAATGTAAGAGTTGCTACCTCCCAGATTTAGATGAAGATCAGGTTAACACATTTGTAATACTTTTCTCATGTCTGAATTTTTCTGAGATAAAATGGGATAAGTGAGATAAAAGGCAAGATAAGTGCAGGGCAAATGGTAGCTGCAATAGTCATAATAAACTAAGGAAACTGAGGCAGGAGAATGAAAAAGTTAACTGGCTACCTGACAGTTTTTCTAACCAGAAATAACATAAAAATCTCAAGTATGTGAAATGGGATTTTTGAATAATTGGCAAAGAAATAGAGGAAAACAGTAAAGTGGGAAAGACTAAAGAGCTCTTCAAGAAAACCAGAGATACCAACCGAACATTTCATGCAAAGATGCACTCAATAAAGGACAGAAGTGATATGGACCTAACAGAAGCAGAAGATATTAAGAAGAGGTGGCAAGAATACACCAAAAGAACTGTACAAAAAGATCTTCATGACCCAGATAATCACGATGATGTGACCACTCACACTCATCTAGAGCCAGATATCCTGGAATGTGAAGTCAAGTGGGCCTTAGGGATCATCACTATGAACAAAGCTAGTGGAGGTGATGGAATTCCAGTTGAGATATTTCAAATCCTGAAAGATGCTGCTGTGAAAGTGTTGCACTCAACATGCCAGCAAATTTGGAAAACTCAGCAGTGGCCACAGGACTGAAAAAGGTCAGTTTTCATTCCAATCCCAAAGAAAGGCAATGCCAAAGAATGCTCAAACTAACACACAATTGCACTCATCTCACACGCTAGGAAAGAAATGCTTAAAATTCTCCAAGCCAGGCTTCAGCAATACATGAGCCATGAACTTCCAGATGTTCAAGCTGGATTTAGAAAAGGCAGAGGAACCAGAGATCAAATTGTCAACATCTGCTGGATCATCAGAAAAGCAAGAGAGCTCCAGGAAAACATCTATTTCTGCTTTATTGACTATGACAAAGTCTTTGACTGTGTGGATCACCATAAACTGTGGAAAGTTCTGAAAGAGATGGGAGTACCAGGCCACTTGACCTGCCTCTTGAGAAACCTGTATGCAGGCCAAGAAGCAACAGTTAGAACTGGACATGGAACAACGACTAGTTCCAAGTAGGAAAAGGAGTACATCAAGGCTATATATATTGTCACCCTGCTTATCTAATTTATATGCAGAGTACATCATGAGAAACACTGGGCTGGAAGAGCACAAGCTGGAATCAAGATTGCCGGGAGAAATATCAATAACCTCAGATATGCAGATGACACCACCCTTAAGGAAGAAGTGAAGAGGCACTAAAGAGCCTCTTGATGAAACCCAAAGAAGAGAGTGAAAAAGTTGGTTTAAAGCTCAACATTCAGAAAACTAATACCATGGCATCTAGTACCATCAGTTCATGGCAAATAGGTAGGGAAACAGTGGAAATAGTGGCTGACTTTATTTTTTGGACTCCAAAATCACTACAGATGGTGACTGCAGCCATGAAATTAAAAGACGCTTACTCCTTGGAAGGAAAGTTATGACCAACCTAGACAACATATTAAAAACCAGAGACAAAAAAATAAAAATAAATAAAAATAAAAACCAGAGACATTACTTTATCAACAAAGGTCCGTCTAGTCAAGGCTATGGGTTTTCCAATGGTCATGTATGGGTGTTAGAGTTGGACTATAAAGAAAGCTGAGCAATGAAGAATTGATGCTTTTGAACTGTGGTGTTGGAGAAGACTCTTGAGTGTCCCTTGGACTGCAAGGAGATCCAACAAGTCCATCCTAAAGGAGATCAGTCCTGGATGTTCATTCGAGGGACTGATGTTGAAGCTGAAACTCCAATACTTTGGCCACCTGATGCGAAGGGCCAGGTCATCTGAAAAGACCCTGATGCTGGAAAAGACTGAAGGCAGGTGGAGAAGGGGACAGCAGAGGATGAGATGGCTTGATGGCATCACTGACTCAATGGACATGGGTTTGAGTAGACTCCGGGAGTTGGTGATGGACAGGGAGGCCTGGCGTGCTGTGGTTCATGGGGTTGTGAAGAGTCAGACACTACTGAGTGACTGAACTGGAACTGGATTGGCAATTATTTGAAGGACACTATGTGCAACTGAGAAGAACAAAGGTGTTGGGTACCTAATGGATGCATATAATGGTGGAGCAGAATAAAACAAGAAAGATGTGAATTGTTAAGTGGGATTCATTTGAAATTCTGTTTAATGATATTCCTTATGGTGAGATGCCCTAGTCACCCTTGGACGGAGGGCAGGGTGGTGTGAAGAATCACCTGTTTGCTTTGGTTCACATTGTTTGACTGTCAACAGATAATACCAATCATGCTCTGCAAAGACATAGATGCAACACTGTTTACCCTCCATAAAACTTCACACATGATTTGGTAACTAAAAACCATGAATACGTATAGCAAGGTCCTCCACATTGGAAATCAATTAAATTTTGGCTTTTCCAAGCTCTACTAACATCCAGACTACTTGTCTCTCCTTTTCCAGAGAGTTTCCTATAAATAAACATAATTTATATTAAAAAAATATAACAATTATATGCTTTATAAAAAAACATAATTATCTATATATGCATGTGTGTATGTGCAAGCATGTTAGACTGGGTCAATAGGTGAATAAAGCATAGTCACTGGAATATCAATAGGCACTTCCAAATGTTAGTTGGCAGCTTGATTCTCAAGCTATAAGGTCCAATGGTTGAGGGTAAACTGTTATCAGAAAGATGCTCTTTCTCGCTCTCTTATCCTCCCTTTCTACCACCAGTATCGTTCAATACATTCTCCTTGTCTGTAAATGTCTGAACCCAACCACTTTCACAAAGGTCCAACTCTTTTGGGGTTTTTTTTGTTGTTGCTGTTACCAGAAATGACCAGATTAGGTGATACTTTTATTAAAATAGGACCCTGAAAGTTCAATGTGCTATTCTGATTTGTGTTTAAACATGTGATTAATAATTTTCTTACCCTTTTTGCCCTTTCATTCTGAAAATTTTCAAACTTATAGAAAATTTGCAGGAATGATTCATTCTGAATGAACATCTGAAAAATGTTTACTTACGTATGACAATTGTTTAAGATTTTTCTAGCCACTGGTTTAATCAATGGATTTATAGAGATCAAATTATTATGTTACACACCATAACACTATAAAATATTATATTGATTCTATCTGAATGAAAGTGAAGGGAAAACAAACAAAAAATGAATTCAAAAAGATACTTGGAACAGGGGAATTATCCCTCCATTCGCATCAGGTTAAGTGTGCTCCTCTTCTAGTCCCCAAACCCTGTAGCTCTCTGTAAATACAACCACACATATGTCTCTGTGTAATTAGTTATCTAGGTAAAGTGAAAGCTGGACAGCATCCTATAAGTTCCAGGTGTCCTTTCCTGATCCAATTTCTCTCTCCCAAAGAGAGTTAACTGCTACTTTCTTTTGCAGTTATACAAACTAGGTATGCATTTTTTGTTTGTTAACTTATTTAAGTTGGAGGCTAATTATTTTACAATATTGTGGTGGTTTTGCCATACATTGACATGAATCAGCCATGGGTGTACATGTGTCCCACATCCGAAATGCCCCCCTCTGCATCCCATCCCTCTGGGTTGTCCCAGCACACCAGCTTTGAGTGCCCTGTTTCATGCATCAAACTTGGACTGGTCATCTATTTCATATATGGTAATAAACATGTTTGAATGCTATTCTCTCAAATCATCCTGCCCTTGCCTTCTCCCACAGAGTCCAAAAGACTGTTCTTTCTATTTTTTAAGTACTACATTTTTTTTTTATTTGAACCTAATAAAAATTGGTGTCTTTGTTATTTTTGTTTTTTCTCTTTGTATTTTTTCCCATATTTTGTTTTTGTGATCCAACCATGTTAGTACATGCATAAAAATTAGGAAGACTAATTAGTTAATATATGTCATTTCTTGGTAGAATAACTTCGTAAATAAAAGCTAAGTATAGAAAAAAGACTGTGGTTGCCCCAGGCAACTGGATGAGAAGATGTGTGTGTTGGTCTTTTTTTCATTCTACATTAATCTTTCAAACCACAGTATAGTCAACTTCCACTTATTAGCTGGCTTGCACAAATGTCCTTTTCCCCTTTTTGCTATCTTTGAGAATAAGGACCATATTCAAGGGCTTATACTACCAGCTGGGTTTTGGTACAACTCTCTGGCAAGAGTGAACACCAGGGAACATAGCCTAGAAATAGACATTAAAGCAGGTCTCCTTATCAGAAGGGCAAATATCAAAGCTGGTTTGGTAAGCAACCACCAAAACACAATATTTCACTAAAGTTCCCACATAAATGTGAGTTTCTATTCTAGTTGATGTCGAATATCTTCTGACTTGGTCTGAAAGAAAATAAAAAATGTTGCAATAAACATTATCAGTATAAAACTACTTTAACATTTGTAAAAAGCTGATGTAAAAAATAAAAGCAGGTTTCATATTTTCTTCCTCATAATAAGGCTCTAGGGGTTTCCATTGAAGTGTTGATAAAATAAGCAAACGGTCTTTGAGTACAGTAAAGTAAAATGTTTTACACTATTAAGAAACTTATGCTATTAATATTTCTGGACTAATATCACATACATAAGATATATTCTGAGATATAAGATAAGATACAAGGTATATTGTGAGATAGTCAACTCGTTTTAAGATATATTGTGATTGTCTCACTATACTGAGACAATTCTGAGATAGTGAACTTGATTTACTTTGCAAATGAATATGTACATTAGGTGTGTGTCAGTAGGTATAAAAATTAGGGAGATAAGCCAATCTTCCATTTGCTCTAAATTATTGCTTTTCTGGCTTCTAAGTTGTTTTCTTTTCTGTCTCTATATTGCTCATTTCAAAAGGAGCAATTGTTAAAAGTAATCTTGTTCTCCACAGGCATATAGTAAGTCTTTTGTCATTTTTGGCTAATTTTTGGCTAATTTTGGCTAATTTGCCATGACTAAATAAAATAGGAAAAAGAGCTAATCTACTGAGGGATTAAGTAAAACAGGCAAATGATTAAAATAACATCACTGAGAAATATATATATTTTGAATCTGCAGTCTTAAGGAGAAACATATTATTAACCTTGAAATTATAATTTAGGTCAAGATGATTTTAGGTCAAGATGGCAGAGTAGAAAACATGCACTGATCTTCTCCTGCAAGAACTCCAAAATTACAACTTGCTGCTAAATAGCCATCAACAGGAGAATGTTGGATCCCACCAAAAACAGATACCACACATCCAAGGAGAAGTCCCAGCAAGACAGTAGGAGGGGCAAAATCACCTTTAAAATCAAACTCAATACCTGCCAGAGACACTCAGAGGGCTCAAACAAGCCTTGTGTGTACCAGGACCCAGACACACCACAAAACTTAAGCCAGATTGTGTTTGGCTATCTCCTGCAGAGGTATGGGTCAGCAGTGAACTGCAGCAGGGGCTCTGGGTGCAGTAGACTTGGGTATGGCATAAGCCCTCTTGGAAGAGGTTGCCATTACCCCACCATGGAGCCACCAGAACTTACAAAGGACTGGGGAAACAGACTCTTGGAGGGCACAAACAAAACCTTGTGTGCACCAAGACCAAGGAGAAAGGAGCAGTGACCCCACAAGAGATGGACTCAGACTTGCCCAGAAGTGTCCAGGAGTCTCTGACGGAGGTGTGGGTCAGTGGAGGCCTGTTGCAAGGCTGGGGGTACTGATGTAAGAGTGTGTGCATGGAACCTTTTGAAGCAGGTCACCATGATCTTCATTATCTCCACCATAGTTTGGCCTCTGGTCAAACAACAAGGAGGAAACACAGTCCCAACCATCAACAGAAAATTGGATTCAAGATTTACTGAGTATGGCCCAGACGATCAGAAAAAGAGCCAGTTTCCCCCTCAGTCCGTCTCTCCCATCAAGAAGCTTCCATAAGCCTCTTATCCTTCTCCATCAGAGGGCAGACAGAAAGAAAACCACAATCACAGAAAACGAACCAATTGGATCACATGAACCACAGCCTGGTCTAACTCAATGAAACTATGAGTAATGCCTTGTAGGGCCACCCAAGACAGGTGGGTCATGGTGGAGATTTCTGACAAAACGTGGTCCACTGGAGAAGGGAATGGCAAACCACTTCAGTATTCTTGGCTTGAGAACCCCGTGAACAGTATGAAAAGGCAAAAAGATATGAAAGATGAACTCCCCAGGTTGGTAGGTACCCAATATGCTACTGGAGATCAGTGGAGAAATAACTCCAGAAAGAATAAAGAGACAGAGCCAAAGCAAAAGAAACACCCAGCTGTGGATGTGACTGGTGATGGAAGTCCAATAATATAAAGAGCAATATTGCATAGGAAGCTAGAATATTAGGTCCATGAATCAAGGTAAATTAGAAGTGGTCAAACAGGAGATGGCAAGAATGAACATCAACATTTTAGGAATCAGTGAACTAAAGTGGACTGGAATAGGGGAATTTAACTCAGATGACCATCATATTTACTACTGTGGGCAAGAAGCCCTTGAAGAAATGGAGTAGCCATCATACTCAACAAGAGAGTCCAAAATTCAGTACTTGAATGCAATCTCAAAAACGACAGAACAATCTCTGTTAGTTTCCAAGGAACATCATTCAAAATCACAATAACCCAAGTCTATGCACTGACCAGAAGCTGGAGTTGAATGGTTCTATGAATACTTACAAGACCTTCTAGAACTAACACCCAAAAAAGATGTCCTTTACATTATAGGGGACTGGATTGCAAAAGTAGGAAGTTGAGAGATATCTGGAGTAATAGGCAAATTTGACCTTGGAGTACAAAATGAAGCAGGTCAAAGTATTATAGAGTTTTACTGAAAGAATGTGCTGGTCATAGCAAACACCCACTTCCAACAACACAGGAGAAGACTCTACACATGGACATCACAGACGGTCAATACTGAAAACAGATTGATTATATTCTTTACAGTCAAAGATGGAGAAGCTCTATAGAGTCAACAAAAACAAAACCAGGAGCTGACTGTGGCTCAGATCATGAACTCCTTACTGCCAAATTCAGACTGAAATTGAAGAAAATGGGGAAAATCACTAGACCATTTAGGTATGACCTAAATCAAATCCCTTACTATTATACAGTGGAAATGACAAATAGATTCAAGGGGTTAGATCTGATAGACAGAGTGCCTGAAGAACTATGGATAGGTTTGTGACACTGTACAGGAGGCAGTGATCAAGATCATCCCCAAAAAAAGGAAATGCAAAAAGGCAAAATGGTTGTCCAAGGAGAAGCTGAGAAAAGAAAAGACTTGAAAGGCAAAGGAGAAAAGGAGAGATATCCATTTGAATGCAGAGTTCCAAAGAATAGTAAGGAGAGATAAGAAAACCTTCCTCAGTGATCAATGCAAAAAAATAGAAGAAAACAATAGAATGGGAAAGACTAGAGAGCTCTTCAAGAAAATGAGAGATACCAAGGGAACATTTCAGGCAAAGATGGGCACAATGAAGGACAGAAATGGTAGGGACCTAACAGAAGCAGAAGATATTAAGAAGAGGTGGCAAGAATACACAGAAGAACTATACAAATAAGATCTTAATGATGATGTGATTACATGAATAATCATGATGGTGTGATCACTCACCAAGAGTAAGACATCACAGAATGTGAAGTCAAATGGGCCTTAGGAGGATCACTATGAACAAAGCTAGTGGAGGTAATGGAATTCCATTTGAGATATTTCAAATCCTGAAAGATGATGCTGTGAAAGTGCTGCACTCAATATGCCAGAAAATTTGGAAAGCTCAGCAGTGGCCACAGCACTGGAAAAAGGTCAGTTTTCATTCCAATCCCAAAGAAAGGCAATGCCAAAAAATGCTCAAATTACCACACAATTGCACTCATCTCACATGCTAGTAAGGTAATGCTCAAAATTCTCCAAGCCAGGCTTCAGCAATATGCGAACATCCAGATGTTCAAGCTGGTTTTAGAAAAGGCAGAGAAACCAGAGATGAAATTGTCAACATCTGCTGGATCATCAAAAAAGCAAGAGAGTTCCATGAAAACATCTATGTCTGCTGTACTGACTATGCCAAAGCCTTTGACTGTGTGGATCACAATAAAACTGTGGAAAATTCTGAAAGAGATGGGAATATCAGATCACCTGACCTGCCTCTTGGGAAGTCTGTATGCAGGTCAGGAAGCAACAGTTAGAACTGGACATGGAACAACAGACTGGTTCCAAATAGGAAAAGAAGTACATCAAGGCTGTATATGGTCACCTTGCTTGTTTATCTTATATGCAGAGTACATCATAGGAAACAATGGGCTGGAGGAAACACAAGTTGGAATCAAGATTGCTGGGAGAAATATCAATAACCTCAGCTATGCAGATTGCACCACCCTTATGGCAGAAAGGGAAGAAGAACTAAAGAGCCTCTTGATGAAAGTGAAAGAGGAGAGTGAAAAAGTTGACTTAAAGCTCAACATTCAGAAAACTAAGATCATGGCATCCAGTCCCATGACTTCATGGCAAATAGATGGGGAAACAGTGGAAACAGTGTCAGATTTTACTTTGGGGGGCTCCAAAATCACTGCAGATGGTGATTGCAGCCATGAAACTAAAAGTTGATTATTCCTTGGAAGGAAAGTTATGATCAACCTAGACGGCATATTAAAAAGCAGAGACATTACTTTGTCAACAAAGGTCCGTCATGTCAAGGCTATGGTTTTCCCAGTGGTCATGTATGGATGTGAGAGTTGGACTGTGAAGAAAGCTGAGCACCAAAGAATTGATGCTTTTGAAATGTGGTGTTGGAGAAGACTCTTGAGAGTCCCTTGGATGGCAAGGAGTTCCAACCAATCCATCCTACAGGAGATCAGTCCTGGGTGTTCATTGGAAGGACTGATGTTGAAGCTGAAACTCCAATAGTTTGGCCACCTGATGTGAAGAGCTGAGTCATCTGAAAAGACCCTGATGCTGGGAAAGACTGAGGGCCAGAGGAGAAGGGGACGACAGAGGATGAGATGGTTGGATGGCATCACCAACTCAAAGGACATGGGCTTGGGTGGACTCTGGGATTTGGTGATGGACAGGGAGGCCTGGCGTGCTGCAGTTCATGGGTTTGCAAAGAGCTGGACACGACTGAACCACTGAACCGAACTGAATTGTGAAGAACTGACTTATTTGAAAAGACCCTGATGCTGGGATAGTTTGAAGGCAGGAGAAGAAGGGGACGACAGAGGATGATACGGTTGAATGGCATCACCAACTCTAACTGAACTGAAATTATAATATACTTCTTAACCTTGAAATATATCCTTTCATGTTTACATTAGGGTTTTACATAAATTTCTACTGTATGTCCTTGAAACATCAACACTAGTTCCTTACTCATCTGTCCCTACCCATATACATAATAAGGTTATCAAGCTATCATTTATTTACTGTTTAAAAAATTTCCCTATACATATTGCTTTTGATCTCCCAAACAACCCTCTTAGACAGATTTAGTTAGCAAATATTTACTGGATATCATCCAGCTGTACATTTCACACTGTGCCAAAGAAAAGGTATAATATATGAACAAATATAATTCATGCTCTCAAAAATTTTGTCCTTTGGTGGTGAAACCCAAGGACAAATTACTTCAATTAATTATAAATGCCTGGATAATTATAAGTATCAAATGTTGTGAAGGAGAAGCAGTCTGCTATCATGGTAAAGGAAGCAAAAAGAACTTTTACCAAGTATTGAAAGTATCTTGTTTGTTTTCTTCCTTCCTGTTTTCATCCCCTTAGGTACACTATACTTTCTCTTCTCTCAAAAGATTTATCCCCCTTTTCCAAGACAATTTTATAGGTTTTCTAGGAACAAGTGAGTTTTTTTCACTTGATGTAGACTGTTCATATATAATTGAAACCTGCAGAAGCCAACAGAATACTGTAAAACAAATATATTCCAGTTAAAAATAAATTTTAAAAAAAGAAAAATAATGGAAATCTTCCAAGAAACTGGCATATGGTTTTCTCAGATGTGTCTTCAATGGCTATATGATGACATCATTTTGTTTATGTTATCAGTGATGTCATCATTGTTGTTCTTGCTATCTCCCCCATCCTCTGGCAATAGGGAAAGAAACGCTCATAGTAATTCTAGTCTTTTGAGCCCTCAGGGGATTTAGAAAATAATCTTACTTATTCTCTCCAGTGGCATTTATCCCACAGATTTAGTTATCTTTTTTTTTTTTTAAAGCAGAATAAACTTGTAAATAAAGGTTTCTCTGATTTTAAGGAAAAAGAAGAACAAGTTTCAGCATAAAAACTAGCAATTACTAACCAAGCCTGATAGCCTGAGTTGAACCTTCTCTTGAGAAAATATCCTCAGTAGAGAAAACTAAAACTTGAGTACATCTTACAGGGTTAATAGAAAGTTACAAGAATAACAATTTTCACATAAAATGTTATGTGATCATCATCTAGATTTTATATGAAAAAAAATATGATTCACACCCTGCAATGAATGGTCATCTGAGGCTCTATTTCTGTGGTTTGTTCAGGGATAATGAAGAGGCATACAATATTGTAAAGTAATTAGTCTCCAACTAATAAAAATAAATGGAGAAAAAAAAGAAAGAAAAAAAAAGAGGCATACAAGCAAAGCAAAAGATAAAATATACAACAACTCCTGCAGCTCAATTCCAGAAAAATAAATGACCCAATCAAAAAATGGGCCAAAGAACTAAACAGACATTTCTACAAAGAAGACATACAAATGGCTAAAAAACACATGAAAAGATGCTCAACATCACTCATTATCAGAGAAATGCAAATCAAAACCACAATAAGGTACCATTACACGCCAGTCGGGATGGCTGCCATCCAAAAGTCTACAAGCAATAAATGCTGGAGAGGGTGTGGAGAAAAGGGAACCCTCTTACACTGTTGGTGGGAATGCAAACTAGTACAACCACTATGGAGAACAGTGTGGAGATTCCTTAAAAAACTGGACATAGAACTGCCATATGACCCAGCAATCCCACTCCTGGGCATACACACCGAGGAAACCAGATCTGAAAGAGACACGTGCACCCCAATGTTCATCGCAGCACTGTTTATAATAGCCAGGACATGGAAGCAACCTAGATGCCCACCAGCAGACGAATGGATAAGGAAGCTGTGGTACATATTACACTTGGAACATTTTAGATTTTAAGATTATCTTCATACCAAATGCAAAACCAAACATCAAGAAAGACATCAAGGAATCTCATATTGAAATATACAGATACTCTTGATGATTTAACTCTATCAAGAAAATTTCCTTTATGAACTTTGAAACAGGAAATAAGGAAATTCACTTTTATATTCATACCTTACTTCCTTAAGGTAGCAATGCTTCTTGGTTGATCTAGATGATGGAAAATGTTGTCAGGATCTCCAGGAGTCTTCAGCGCAGCACTACTTCTTAAGAGAAAAATCTGCAACAGTACAGAAAAGATAGCATGGCCTGTTGGCATAAAAAGGTCACAGCATACCATCATCAATCCCATAGATACTAATGCCAGGAAAGGGAGACCTCCTTAGGACTAAATCTATGGCTATGGTTTGGAACAATAAAGGAGAGATCTGAGAGGTCAAAATCATAAGAGAAAATATCTCTATATTACAGAAGTGAAGAATTCCTATTTATCCACAATAGCTAATACTGTCTAGAGAATTCTCAGGCAAGCAAAGAAGAAAAAAAGAAATCAAGCTGGCCCCAGATGTCCAGAATATGCACCTTCATTTATTGTGCGGTCACACAAGAGAAATGACCTCTCCAGAGGGTGCAATATGAATGATTTAAGCTCCCTTTAACACTTCAAACTACTTCCAAAGCTCAGTGGGAACTCTGCGTTGCATTACTGGAAGGAAAAAAAAAATGAGTAAATATAAATACTCCACTTTTCCTCTTTAGGTCTCATCTTTGACTTCTTCCTAAATACTCTTTCCAATATAGGAATCACTATTTCTTCTCCTAAACATTATAGATGTCATAGCTTATATACTTTAGAAGAATGAATGCTTGGATATAATCATATAAAAGAATTTCCCTTATTCTAAATATAGCATGTGTGAGTTTTTTTATCTTTAATGGTTAAAGTGCTTTATTTGTTACATTAGATATATCTTCAGCTAAATGAATCCAGCTAGCTTTTCTTGTATTGGCACCCATATTAAATGTAAGAACTGCTCACAATGATGAACTTTAAAGAATATGTATGAAAGCTAGAGAGTTAGTCTCTTTTCTAACAAATGAATAATCAGAAAGAAATTCAATAGTAACTGAAAGTAAATAAATAACATGGAAGCTGATTGAAAGCTTTCAGAAGAGAAGTAAACCCTATATTAAGGATTACATATATCAGGAAATAAAATAATGATATCTGGGAGTAAGAACAAGTAATTTAAAAAATAGAATAAAATTTGAGCATCTATAAATATAAAGATACAATATACCAAGTATGGAGTTTTTCTCAATTAAAACAAGGGCCTTTATTAAAATGTTTTTTGCATATTAATCCCCTAATCAAAGCAGACACTCAAATAATTGTGGAAAGGAAGGAGGAGAGTAGGGGGAAAGAGGGTGAGAAAGATAAAATGAAGCAAAAGTCAATGGTGAGCATACCAGAACTTTCCTATGCCCTCTTGACACAGAATCACCCCTCCTGACACAGAAGCATATCCTTATCTGTTGTTTCTCATCTTTTCCTGCCTTACATGAGAGAGAACCAATTTTGCATTCTGTCTCCCATCTTCTTTCACATATATCTCACTGACTTGTTGTAAAGCACACTAAGTTGGAAAATTAACTCAAGAATCCATTCTTGTCTGTCTCAGACCAGATCCAAGGCAGAAGTCACTGATAGACTTTACCACCCTCTCGCTCTACAAAGAAAGAGGTAAAAGCTGTATTGCTAGGTAATTTAACCAGATTTTACAATGGGTAGAGGCAGTGTCCTTTGTTAATGGAAGAAATGAGTTAAGACCACAAGAACTGATTTCCAAAGATGTTTGCTGTTGTTGCTAGTTTTTTTAGTCATCAAAGTGTAACTCCTAATCAATAAAGAGCCAGACTCCTTTATGTGAATAAAATTCCAGAAACAAATCCAATTGCATATTCCATTCCAATCAATGAATCAAGTGAGACAGAAGTATAAGAAACCATGCTGGTGTCCTTTTCATAGAGTAAAAGATTTTTTTTTCCCCGGGAAAGAGCTTACATGCTAAAATTTGCTTTCATGAGGATGAACGGATTATCATAATTTAGAAAGATTAGCCACTCAGTAAGAGCCATAATGCTCACAGGAACCACATAAAGGATTAAGCATGGAAGTCTTACAGTCTTATGATCCAGTGTATGATTTATACATAATTCAGGTTCTAGAACTGGTAGGTATATCCTAACCAGTTGCATTTGTAATAGTCACACTTTCCATACTCTGTGGCTCAGATGGTAAAGAATCTGCCTGCAATGCAGGAGATCCAGGTTCAATCCCTGGGTTGGGAAGGTTCCTTGGAGAAGGGAATGGCTACCCGCTCCAGTATTCTTGCCTGGAGAATTCCATGGACAGAGGAGCCTGGAAGACTACAGTCCATGGAGTCACAAAGAGTCAGACACGACTGAATGATTAACACACACACACACTTCTATAATTTCAACTAAGCAATGGTTGAGGATGGTAATGAATGTTCTCTAAGATAGCACCTTAAGAAAAGGTGACCTGAGTGCATTAGCTAGCCACAGCTTAGCTTGCATTTAGGCATCATTTAAAGAAAACAGAACTTGCTATGTGCCTACTGACTTCCCCATCTTTATATGACCACAGACAGAAACTGTGCCGGTGATCTACATTACCCCTTGTCTCCTTTGTCATCATGCAGCTCACCTTTTTTTTTTTTTTTTTTTTAATGTAAATATATTTGTGTATTGCCTACAAATATCGAAGAAGTGTTTTAGAAGTGGAAGTCTAAAGGGTGAAAAATAAACAGTAAAGTTTAGGTGAAGGACAACAAACCAGAAATTTCACAACTTATAGTGATTATCTGTATGATTGGTGCCAAGCTCTAGTCACAGAACTCCAAGAAAGAAGAGGAAAACATGTTACTTATTTCTTAGGTCAATATAAATTTTCCTTAGTTTCAGTAATTTGAAGATTCATTTTTTTGCTTTGTAAAAAGTAACATGAATGTCTCTAGCTTCACCCATTTGGGAGTACAAACAATATCAGTATTCAAACCTCATTAGTTTGTTAACATGGTCCTATATAATATCTAAACTCAACCTCCATCTTGCACTGTATCCTCAGTAATTTCTGGGATTTCAGAAAGGTTTTCTCATGTGCATACATGTATTTGTATTCTCCAGTTAAAACAACTCTCTTCACCATGTAGAGAGAAACTCACAGGAGTTCAATATCTTTCAGTGCGCTGTGCTGCTTCATTCATGTCTGCTTCGTTCTTTGATATTTGTCTGATTCTTTGCAACCCTATCAACCATAGCCCATCAGGCTCCACCGCCTTGGGATTCTCCAGGCAAGAACACTGGAGTGGGCTGCCGTGTCCTGCTCCAGGGGATCTTCCCAACCCAGGGATCAAACCTGCATCTTTTACATCTCCTGCATTGGCAGGCAGGATTTAACACTAGCGCCACCTTGGAAGCCCAGTCTCTCTAGAGTCAGGGACAAATGTCACACTAGTCTCTATTTTAATGTATCCTTTCCTCACAACCCACTCCAGTATTCTTGCCTGGAGAACCCCATGGACAGAGGAGCCTGGTAGGCTACAGTCCACGGGGTCGCAAAGAGTCAGACAGGACTGACTGAGCGACTTCACTTTCACTTTCCTCATTTTGAGCATCTGCATACATATGTTCTCCTTCCTCCACAAAATTGGTTTCCCTAATCCTTTCCCATTTAAAACAAATTATCAAAACCCTTACATATATCAACTCACACCAATGAATGATGGGAAGCAAGCTGTATCACCCAAAAACACTCTCAGTCTCCCAAATGGAATCTAACTTTTCATAAGATTGAGACAGTCGCTGAATTTGTCTAGGCAACATATTTTTCATTTTTAAAATGGTAATTTTTAAATCTCTGTGGCTTTATTAAATATAACTTTTAAGATTGCAAAAAGCTATTTTTTTGGGGGGGGAAGTAAATAATCACGTATTTTATAGGATCTTTTTTTAGTTTTGAAAATCTTTTTAAGATGTCAGAATGTATTTATACCTATAATTTCTCTATACAATTCTTCCAGAGTATTTCACATGGACATTTAATGTGTCGGCTTAAGTATTTGGATTAATAGTTTCCTATTATAAGATGTCCTTGTAGAATAATGCAGGTAGAAGCAACATTCTGAAAGATAAAGTATATGTATAACAAGTCTATAAATTTAAAGAAAGCAAATTCCTCTTCACACAATTATGGGTCCCTCTTTCCCCCCAAAATATTGCTAACGTGTCCATCGTAAGAAAATAACTAGAATATTTGCTTAAAAATTAATCTGGTACTGATACAGATGGAACTGTGAGTGCTGGGAATGAAAGAGTATTTATATAAATAAAATATAAAGTAAATAAAAAATACAAAGAACTACTAATCCTCCTCAAACTTAAATCACACACATGACACAAGTATAAATACTGGCCTATAAAAATAATTATGGAAGTTCTGAGTGACTTTTAAAGCGTTACTTAAGGACAAATTCTGTAACCTGATTGAAAGGAAGCGCTACAGTCATATGTCTCATTATATGGCATACCACCCTAGACTACAGTAACTGCACAAAAAGTCAGCAGCAATACTGGGAAGCATTCTTTGATACAAGTCAGGTTTCACAAAATTAAACGAGATTAACTATTCAGTTTGTCCTGAATGACTTATTCCTAAGAAGCTACAGTCATTTTTGTGGTTTCATGCAATGCTTCCCACTCATGGATCCTTAGAAATACAAAGCAGAAATCTTCTCTTTCCTATGCAATAGACTTAACCATGTTATTCTTAGACCAAATCTCATAACACATCTATACTTTATTGAACCTCTAAAGCAGTAAGAAAGGGGAAAAGACACAAATGGAACTAGAATCATTGAATTCAGTCATGGTTATAATTTATAACTTCCAGTCATTATTTAAACAAACAAAAAAAAAGCCTGTATTTTTTTAAGTTTAGTTTTTATTTTATTCATTTAATTTTATCTGTTTAATAAAACTCCAGTGGAATGGTAAGCTATAAACAGCCACAATTTTAGGTTTTTCCCTCCTTTGATATTGCATTGTTTTATTGCAATTTTAATAAAAGGAGGCACAATATATTTAACATTTTTACTCTAAGTTACAAATAATTTTCAAGCTAAATTTAGGAAAATTATAGTTAATTTACTATTATGAAGGTGAAAAAGTGTTACAGATAGCAAAATGCCTTATCTTTGTAAATATTCACACATCCAAAGAAATCAGATACTACTGAGTGAAATATAATAGGTTATATTACTGTCTAAAGCTTTGAGAAATGACATGTTTTCTTCTTCTACCGTTGCCATTACTTCTTATCACCAATAGGAAATCAGTTTATCCATGTGTATCATTGGGAGAGACATGAAATGAGGAATAAAAAAGATGATAGCATCTATGCTTATTTGAAAGGTCAGTACACATGAAATACTCTTAGGGGCTCTTATAACAACCACCTAATACCATAGCATAATATGGTCATTATTATTACCAAGTCGTTATTCTGTGTATGAGTATCTGGCTGTCAGAGCCACCTGTCAAGTGAGACTCAGTTAAATGGAGCAGCTTTTGCAGAAATAAATACCCCAGGAGTATCCTGTCACACCTCATACCAACACCCTACTGGTTCATCCTCACTCTATGACTGGAGACATGCCCAAAACCCACCAGAGAAAAGAATGACCTAGAATTGTTACAGAACTTTTCAAATTATCTTTTCCTATAAATATTTTGGTCATAGAAAGTGAAAGTGTCAGTAGCTCAGCTGTGTCTGACTCTGCGACTCCATGGACTGTAGCCCGCCAGGCTCCTCTGTCCATGGAATTATTCAGGCAATGATGTTGGATTGGGTTGCAAATTCCTTCTCCAGGGGATCTTTCCAACCCAGGGATCAAACCCAGATCTCCCTCATTGCAGGCATATTCTTCACCCTCTGAGCCACCAGGGAAGCCTGGTCAAATGCCTTAGTAAAAAAAAAAAAAAAAAAAGCAGCTCTCAATTTTTGATACAATTTCTGCATTTCTTATTATTTTTTTGATCTACCACTTGTACGAATAGGGATAACACCTTTAACTGCTGAAGATACAGAAAAAGTAATTAGCATTTTTGTTGTGTTGTAAATATTAAGTACTATATATAGAAAAATTGTGTGATATAGTACAAAGTGTTTAGAGATGACTAATTAAACTAAAAGTTAGTTTAACTTCTGGTTTAATGAAATTAAAAAAACATTTGTATTCAAATTTCAAAATGAGAGTTGCAAATCTACTGTATTGACAACATGATTTTCTTAATATTTTATCTGATAGTTAAACATGACTTTTCTCTTTAAATATATTAAATAATAAACTATACTAAAATATTTTTAAATTTTGCATTACCCTTGCATTTCCAAAATAATATCCATTTGTTTAAAACTATAACATTCTTTTAATCTCCTTCTGCATACTGATATTTTATCTAACATCTTCATTTTAATATTCATAAGTAAAATATAGTTCTAATTTTTGTGAAAACATCATGTTTTGCCTTGATTTTATCCTCACATAATAGAATTAGGAATTTTCCTTCTTTTTTAAAGCAAAGAAAAAGTTTCAAAATTATAGGCAGTATCTGCTCCTTAAATGTTGGTAAAATGTTTCTATTTACACTTTCCCTATATTCTGCTTTTGTGAGTTAAAGATAATGTTCTAAAACTTTCTTTTTTGAAATTGTTCAATTTGAATGTTTCTTTTCATCTAGTATCAGTTTTGGAGAAGGCAATGGCGACCCAGTCCATTTTCTTGCCTGGAAAATTCCATGGACAGAGGAGCCTGGTAGGGGCAGTCCATGGGGTCACGAAGAGTCGGACACGACTGAGCGACTTCACTTTCACTTTTCACTTTCAGGCATTGGAGAAGGAAATGGCAACCCGCTCCAGTGTTCTTGCCTGGAGAATCCCAGGGACAGGGAAGCCTGGTGGGCTGCCATCTATGGGGTCACACAGAGTCAGACATGACTGAAGCGACTTAGCAGCAGCAGCAGCAGTATCAGTTTATAAAATGTATTAATGTATATTCCTAAGAAAGTACCTTTTTTTTTTGCTTCTTTGATTTGTTTTGTTTTCACGGCCACATTGTGCAGCATGCAGGATCCTATTGAAACTGTGTCCCCTGCAATGCAAGCACTGAGTCTTAATCCCTGGACCAGGGAAGTTCTAGGAACTATCCTTGTTAAAGTGTTTTCAAATTTATTTACCTAGAGATGATTAAGAAAAGCCCCATTATTTTCTTAATTTGCTAGCCTATCTCTTAGTTTTTACTATGCTGGATCAATTTTTTTTTTTTTTTTAATGTCCTTGAAAAAATGTAGCTTCAAATCTTCTGGTTCAGAAAAGTTGCACTGAATCCTATTACTTTCTTTTTGCTTGATACGACTATTATGGGGTTTTCCCTTGAGATCAATTATGCTTGTATTTAACTTTGTGTTTGCTGCAGTGCGCTCTCCCTCAGGAGGGCAGTGGTTGAATAATGTCAGCAGTCAGGCCTCTGGGAACTTGCTCAGCTGAAGAGATTTCCTTTATCTAAGATTCATCCTGTGTTGCCTACCTCCAATTACTAACACTTGCAGGTACATAAGACTTGAGCTTTGGCTCAGATTGTTGATAACTTCGATGGCCATCCTAGTTTCAGCATCCTCTACTGGTTCCTGTGAAGTTTTCTTATGCTTGTACCTCGTGAAAAACTCTCCCTTTGTCACCTTTTTTTTTTTCTCCATCTCTCCACAAGTAGATATTCTGACTGTTGTGATTCAGTCGCTACGCTATGTCCAACTCTGTGACCGCAGAGACTGTAGCATGCCAGGCTTCCCTGTCCCTCACTGTCTCCCAGGGTTTGCTCAAACTCGTGTCCATTGAGTTGATCATGCCAGAGCCAGGAGAAAATAATGAGGAGTTCAGTTCAGTTCAGTCATTGAGTCGTGTCGGACTCTTTGTGACCCCATGAACCACAGCATGCCAGGCCTCCCTGTCTATCACCAACTCCCAGAGTCCACCCAAACCCATGTCCATGGAGTCAGTGATGCCATCCAACCATCTCATCCTCTGTCACCCCCTTCTCCTCGTGCCCTCAACCTTTCCCAGCATCAGGGTCTTTTCCAATGGGTTGGCTCTTTGCATCAGGCAGCCAAAGTACTGGAGCTACAGCTTTAGCATCAGTCCTTCCAATGAATATTCAGAGCTGATTTCCTTCAGGATTGAATGGGTTGATATCTTTGCTGTCTGAGGGATTCTCAAGAGTCTTCTCTACCACTGCAGTTCAAAAGCATCAATTCTTCAGCACTCGGCCTTCTTTATGGTCCAACTCTCACATCCATACCTGACTACTGGAAAAACCATAGCTGTGAATATATGAACCTTGGTCAGCAAAGTGATGTCTCTGATATCCTGATAGCTCTCTTAAATAAACGTCCTGCATTCTCACTTCCATAAAAGGCTTGGTTTAGGAATGACCAAAATATAGCAGACACTAACATTGTATTATGGTGATGGATGCCCATTAGTTATCAATTGCTGTGTAACAGCTACTCAGAATTTATCAGTTTGTAACATTTATCATTTCAACCAAATTCTGAGTGTTACGCATCCAGAGTCACCTCAGCAATGTGGTTCTGCATTAGGGTCTCCCAGGAGGTGGCAGGCAAGCTGTCAGGCAGGACTTCATTCATCTCAGGCTCCACTGAGGCTGAAGGATCTGCTCCCAAGCTTTCTCAAGTGGCTGTCGGCAAACCTCAGTTCCTCATTGGCCACTGGATGGAGAGTTCAGCTCCTTACCACATAGGCCTTTCCAAGGGGATGCCTCATTACATGGCATCTGGCTTCCCACAGAACAAATATCCAAGGGAGACAGTGATAGCTCAAGATCAAAGCCGCATTTTTTTTATGAGCCTCATCTCAAAAGTGACATACTTAACATTTCTGCTGTATACTATGGTCTTGGAGAGCAATCCTGTATACTGTAGGGCAGAGCTGCACAGAGTATGAATAATAGAATGCAGGAGTCGTCGGGGGTCATCTTTTAGGCTGCCTACAACAAATCCTCATGAAAAGGCTGAAGTGTTAGTTACACGTTGCTGTGAAACTGATTCTCTTGAGAGTCCCTTGGACAGCAAGGAGATCAAGCCAGCCAATCCTAAAGGAAATAAACCCTGAATATTTGTTGGAAAGACCATTGCTGAAGATGAAGCTCCGATACTTTGGCCACCTGATTTGAAGAGTCTAATCATTGGCAAAGACCCTGAGTCTGTGAACAATTGAAGGCAGGAGAAGATGGGGATGACAGAGTATGAGATGGTTGGATGGATCACCAACCTGATGGACATAAATTTGAGCAGGCTCCAAGAGTCAGTGATGAACAGGGAAGCCTGGCATGCTGCAAGTCCATGGGGTTGCAAAGAGTCAGACATGACATCGATTGAACAACGACAAGTGCAACTAATTACCCCCAAATTTAGTGCTTTAAACAACATTTATTACCTCACCAAGATAAGATGCGTCAAGAGGTTGGACAAAGGTTAGCCATATCTTCAGTTTCTGAGCCTCTTACAAGTCTGCAGTTATCTCAAAGCTTGACTGGAAAGGATTTGTTTTCTAGTTCACTCACAGGGTTGTTGGCAGGAGTCGTTCCTCATGGACTACTGAAGTAAGGTCTCATTTCCTCATAAATTGTTGGCTGGAATCCTTTATCAGTTCTGTGCCATGGGAACCACTCCATAGAGTAACTCATGACACACAGTGGCATCAGACCAAACAAGAAAAAAGATAGGAGAGAATGCCAGCAAGTGAAAAGTCATAGCTCTCTGCAACCAAACCACGGACAGGACATCCCATCATCCTGTCATATTGTTTGCTAGAAACAATAAGTAGGTTAACCAAAACTCCAGAGAAGAGGGTTATACAAGTGTGAAGATCTTTGCAAGTCACACTACAGCTGGAAACATGTACTCTATCAGAGTTTGTAGGAAGAGTTAACTGCAGACACTAGGTGGCTATGTAATTAAATATAAAAGTTACATAGCTGATGAACTAGAAGTTACGCTTGTAGGAGGAACTATACTAGAAATCTACAAAATCCAAAGAATATGGAGGACTTATTAATAATAACAATAATGGAAAGAATGATTGTTATTGGATACAAGTGATTCTTTAGAGAGGACAACGTAGGGCTGAAAATGATTAACTGTCAATTAAAGGCTAAATATGGGAGCCAGTGGGCCTGCCTGGCAGCATATAAATCATATTTCTTGCAGCTGGATGGCAAAGAAAACTGAGGAACAGGCTCATGACTTAGAGCAGTAACAGAGCTCCAAAGATGATCAAATTCTCAACCTAGACATGCTTGTTATGCCAAATGTAGGGCCCTGGTGGGCAATAACTGCACCCTTAAACATGGGATAGGAATATCTGTGTTAAAGAATACTTAGTGATGACTGTTCAAGCAAGAGATGTTCAAAGCATGGGTGTAATTCAAGGGATTTCTGAGCAGTGCCACCTACAGAGCAGCAATCCCATGGCTGGCCATTCCAACAGTGAGTCTTTAAAACTATCAGTAATAAGTTGCCTTTCCAAGTGCAGTGTTCCCTGAGTGGTGTGCCATCTTAAGCCCTAGTCAGCAAGCATCAAATACTAAAAGCTTAGGAGTGATTGGCATGTCACCCCTGAAAACAAGACAATATTATCAAGAAGGAAAATGGAGCAGAAATTTCAGAAAGAGGAAAATGGTGTTACACTGAAGACAAACTATGTCAATCTTCTTCCCAATTTTGCCAGCCATTACTGACAACTGAAGGCCGAGCAGCATCTAACAATGAGTTCAAAAATCAGTCCAAAATGTCACCATTGCCAAATAACTGTATTTTTCTGGGTTTCGGCAACCTTGTCAATGAATCGGAATAATATTATTTTCATTATGAATATTCTACAGAGGTTCAGAAAACCATTCATTTAGTATTAAAGTTATAGTCTTAGTGTAGAAACAAAGGAACTATTTCTCAAATGTTCACTCACAGCAACTGGGGGCATGTGTCAGAGAAAAAACTCAGTATCTGAGACAAGTTTTGGAGACTGTTAAAACAAAAGCAAGACAAGGTTACAGAAAGCTGAAAACAGGAATACTCTGAAGACCATCAGTGTTAACCTTTGCCCCCTGCTCACTCAGAGGATGTGGTCATGTTTAAGAAACTTGTTTGTGCTGTCTTCCTACTCTGCTATAAAAGAAGGAAAACATGCAGAGAAATGTAAGCTCCAAATAATCACTAGCTGCCAACCCCTAGAAGCAGGCCCCGAAGCGATGCTCCGACCCTATCCGTTGATCTGGGCAATGAGTCCCCATGACGCTCATCTGTTTACTCTTGCCCGGTCAAACAGTCTTCCCCTCACCAGACAGCCTTGCCCCCAGGCCTCTCCTCAAGTTTCCTGGTCCAGGCATCCAAGACGTTACACCTCAGGTCACCCTGCGCCTGCTCTTCCCTATCTCACAGGACTGCACAGTTATTCTCCAACTTGTTTTCCTCTCTATGTTATATGCTGTTAACTGTTTCCTTCAAAGTCAATCTAGTTGCAAAAAAAACCCATTTGACTGTAGAAGGTAGTGAAGTAGTGAAGTGAAAGTCGCTCAGTCGTGTCCGACTCTTTGCAACCCCATAAGACTGTACAGTCCATGGACTTCTCCAGGCCAGAATACTGGAGTGGGTAGCCTTTCCCTTCTCCAGGGGATCTTCCCAAACTAGGGATTAAACCCAGGTCTCCCACATTGCAGACGGATCCTTTACCGACTGAGCTATTTAACTGTAGAGCAACGGTTTAAAAAGAAAATATATATATATATATTGGGGGGGGGGGGATATAGTAGCTGGATATGAATCACTCAGAATTGTTTTAACTATTTTCATCCTATTAATTATGATTAAGTAGGTTGTAATTATATTCATCTGGCTTTACTCCTCTAAAGAACTCAAAACAGACACAATATATTGAAAAAGAACCTCTAAAAAGAAACTGGGGCTTCCCTGTTGGCTCAGACAGAAAAGAATATGCTTGCAATGCAGCAGACCCAGGTTCGATCCCTAGATTGGGAAGATCTTCTGGAGGAGGGCATGGCAATCCACCCATTCTTGCCTGGAGAATCCCACAGACAGAGGAGCCTAGCAGGCTACAGTCCATGGAATTGCAAAGCGTCAGACACAACGAGCGGCTAATTCTTTCCCTTTCAGGAAGAAATCACTGGATATTTAAGAAATGAATATTTTTCAAAGATACTTTATTATTTGTACCATTTTCTTTTTATTCCCTTTTCGGAGAGTACATGGTAGAAATCATCTTAATGCCAGATTTCTTCCAGGGACGAGAAGTCAATTTCTAGTTACCTCCCTCTTTGAAGATCTCTCTTTGATGATTGTATTAGTTTGCTAGGGTTGTCATAGAAAGGTACCTCAAACTAAGCATCTTGACAGAAATTTGTTGTTTCTTGGTTTTAGAAGCTAGAAGCCCAATATCAAGGTGTCACAATAGTTGGAGGGTTGTGAAGGAAGACTCTATTCCACTACTGACTTGTAGATGACGTCACCTCCCTGTGGATGTGTAGATATGCCTTAACATCATCTCCTCTCTCTGTGTGCCTGACTCTGTGTTCAAATTTCCCCTTACTATAAATGACATATTATATTCGATTAGGACCCCATCCTTCTCCACTCTGATGACAGTCTATCCTAACAAATCACATCTACAATGACTTCCAACTAAGGTCATGTCCTGAGGTACTAGTGGTTAGGATATTGGCACATAGATTTTATGAAGACACAATTGAATATTTAAAAATCATGTTAAAGTTTGCTCCAACTTTTCAAATACGCATCCATGAGAAGGAAAAAAAATGATAGATTAAAATGTGAGATCTAAAGAGAAAAAGTTTCAACTCTATTATTTTTAGTGTGTAGCTTCACAACCTTGAGAAATTCCTAGAAGAGCAGTTTTATATGTACCACTGTATGTTCCTTTATGTGAACTTGAAGTTGTAAAATAGATCAATCCTAGGGCAATTCATCAAATTATAGGACTCACCAAGGCAGTCCTAAAGTTCTTTTTAATTCTACTGCTTGTATCAGTAGAATTAAAACTTGATTTCTGAAAGTTATCTCTCTACATAATAGACAAAATAGTATTCATTTACTGTGGTAAGATAGGTCTATGACTGTGATAGAAAAAGATTCAACAAAGTAAATGGAATTTCTGACTCTAACAGCTAAAATCCTAATGAATACTCATAGATACTTTCTAGAGAACACATGACATATTTCATTATTATTTTTACTCTCATTAACCAATTGTTTGGACCAAGTGATGAAGAGCCATTAGTTTGTCTTTTCTCTCTCACTGACTTAATTAAACCAACTAATTATTGGAGGCCTGGAAATCATGCAAATCTCATGCATATACATTTTTAAAGTTAAAACCTGCTAGAAATTCAGTTTAATAAACAAAGCCATCCCTTTACATTTACTCCAGCTTTGTGTAAATTATAGAAAAAATAAAGTCAGGGATTGACTGTTGGGTATCTGAGTGTGTGACACATGAGTTAAAGTTTTGATTTTCAGTATAGGCAATAACACTAGAATGCTGATAACACATTCTGCGTGTAAAAAAATGCAAGTATATTAAGTATTATTTGATATGAAGCATTAGGAAATTCAATAAGACTGTAAATTTTAATAAATATCAGGGCCATTTCTCCTCTCCCCACTATTGGTTAATATTTATCCTGATATTTAAAAGTATAAGGCAAAACTATGATTTACTTCACTTACTTCTCAGTTACAAAAATTTGTTGATTCTAAGTATTCCATTCAACATATTTTCTAGAGTGTTCTTTCTAATTTAATGTTAAAATGAGGTCAAACATTCTAGCTCATTTTTATGTGACTTCAAACAAACCCTTATTTAAAGGACATGCTTCCCAAATTACATTTCATAAACACTTGATGTGTTAATGGGGATATAACCTCTGTCTTAGTTCTTTCCCTTGGCACTAAAATTAAAGAAGGAATCTACCACATTAAGAGCTACAGCTCCCATATGTAAACTATCCATTTATATGGTCTTTATAAATTTACCTTTAATCCTTAAAGCAATCCTATCAGTTTAGGCTCTTTGCTTATTAGCAACAACTTAAAATTTAAGTGTCTTTAAATAAATAGAATAACTGGTTTACACAAACAAAAGCCCAAAAGTAGGTGTGAATATAGACAGGTTTTGATCTGCAAATTCATAGTCATCAAGATTCCAAGTGTAACTGTGGTTCTCTTATTTCTATACTTTTTCATGTGTTGTTTTCTTTCAGCAGTGATACTAAGTTTAGAAAACCACAATTGTGGCCCCCCCTAGACTGTCCCCTAGGCAACACATCTTTAACTCCATTATCTGGAGGACAAGCAAACATCTCTTTTCACAGCTTCTATGGAAAAGGAAAGACATGGTTTTTCCCAGATGCCCCAGACATTGTCTCCTCACGTCTCATTGGCTTGAATATGATCATGTTCCCTTCTATCAATGGGATGGTCTAGTTGTTTTTAATTATTCTGATCTAAGCCATATAACTAAAAACAGAGACCATTTCTTCCAAATAACATATCTAAGAACAGAAAACAGGTTTTCAAAATAAATCTTTCATCAGGATGGGTAAATGAATACTAGATATGCAAACCTTAAAAGCATCGATTTATAGTAAGTATCATTGTCTCCATTTAATAAATGAAGAAAATGAAATGTAGAGAGATTAAGCTATACTTATATCAAGATACCATAACTAGCAAGTGACAAAACATTAGAAAAACCAGTTTGGGCACTATGAGAGATCTTCAACTACACGATCATATTCCTATAGATGGGTTTAGAAGATTGAAGTTACTTTGCCAACTAGTGTGATCTTAGATCAACGACAATTCATTTCTTTCCATTTTAAAAAGACACCTTGTAAGACAAACCATCTGCTTACATATATTCTAAAGCTATTGAACAATTAATTCTTGATTATTATAGGGTAGTAACAGTGGCCAAAATATGTATTGCCAGACTATTCAGAAACATTGCAGTGATCACCCTCAGACACCATCAGCCACATATCCATTTATGGCTGTATGCAATGTGCATGCAATGTGTTACTGGTAACCAAGAACTTTAATAACATAAAAATGGAGTTCCACATGGGTTAAAATCCCTAAAAAATGGCCATTATTGAAATCTAGGTGCATCTTTGGAAAATAATACAATTATGCTAAGAGAATATATACTCTGTACATTTAATGCAATGGCATCTTCTGTTCATTTCATTAACATTACTACCCTTATGAGTTCTAAGTCATCCAAGTCCATCCAAATTAGTCTACTAAAATTTCTACAGTAAGCACCACCTCATTTCTTCAGAACTACAACACAAAAACGCCACATTGCCTCTGGAAACCTTCTGAAAACCAGGAGACTGAGAGGAGCGATGCTTAGAAATGCAGATGAGAAGGTTACCTTGTGTCAAATTTTTAAACTGGTAAAGTGACATGAAATGGAAAGCACAGTTTTTTAAGGTATCAATTAATTACAATCTGTCTCCCCTTGGTGTTCGGAAGCAACTGAGCAAGTGACATAGGAAGTACATGGAAAGGAAAACGACTTCATGATTAATGGTAAACAATAGAAGAATACAGCTTAAAAAACCAAGATTATGATGGGGCCTCCTCTGGCCAACATCCTTCTTAGTAACGAAATTACAGATTGCCGTAAACTGAAAAGGAGCATGAAGCTAAGATTCTTGCCCCTCATGTCCTCAGGCTGTCTTTTTTCTGTGAAGAAAACTAGCCAAAGAGTAAGCTTATTCAGAGAAGTGAGAAAATGCAAAAACAAAAGAAAACAGTCCAACGAGAGTAGTTAATAATAGTTTAATCATTAAGCATGGCCAAGGGCCTTTAGTTACTCTTCAAGGGATAGAGGTAATATTCTGACCCATGTCTTACGTGCTGTCCTATAGAGGCTAAAACCCTATCTAGATGGAAGAAGTTAACTACATGAGAACCAACCGGACTGTAACAATGACATTAAGCTGCCACAATTCAGAAGGCTGGCCTCAAAGAAACAGGAAAAAATTGATCCTGGAACTAAAGATGAACTGTAGTTTACACAATCAAGATGACACTGATCAGACCATTGCATGACCAATTTTAAGATGACTGTCAGAGCTGACTGTACTGTTTTTGTAAATAGACCCCCTCCCTCCATCTGTAAAAGTTCTTGCCCACTGGTTGCCAGTCAGGGGGAGTTGACCTCTGGACAGAAGTCCACCCTTCTCCACTAGTTGCTGGCCTCCAAAATAAAGCAAACTTTCCTTTCCACAAACCTTGCCTCATTATTGGATTTTAAGCAACAGTCAGACTCCACTTTTCGAAACACAACCAGTTGCTTGAAGATTCCTGTCCAGGAGAAGTAAGCCATAACTCATTTTCATAAAACATGGAGGAAACCTCCAAGAGGAACCTCTTGGTTCTTTTCTTCTCCACATATCAGGAAAAGAGCAGAGGACAAGTAAATATTGACTTGCACCCAGATCTTATAAATCAACAAGACAGAAAAACTTTCTTTTAACAGATTTGCTTTGAGGAGTGGAGGAAGAAAAAATACCTTCCTCTTTAAAAATTATGTGACCTCCCAAACTGGTACTGTATCAGATCAATGAGATTCAATCTTTCTTGTAAAAGTTTCTCTAAGCAGCATGCCCTTTCTCTCTCTTTTCCCCTTGGAAGTAATAGAGTGTGGTGCTAGGAGACCAGATACAGAGTCAAAGAGCTCAGGTCTGTGTCTTGTCAGTCAGTTCTCAGCCGTGCCACATTGAGGAAGAAATCTGTCTAATCCTTAGTTTTCTCACTTGCAAAAAAGTGCATAATCACAACACCTACCTTATAGGGTTGTTGGAGCATTACATGAGGTAGTTCATGTAAGGTATAAAGGACATCATCTATTACACAGTAAGCTCTCCAGAAATGTTAGCTGTTCTGTTAATGTAATTACTTCTATGGGCTCTATCAAAGAAAAACAAGTCAGGACTTAATAAGTAGAGACCTTTATTCAGAATGATTATTGCAAGAGAGAGAAAGGGACTATTACAAGAGGAAAAACACTGTGAGTATTAATGTCTGCAAGTGTCTCAAATAAAAGAGAAAGCTTTTTATTTAATAACATTTTAATGGAAACACAAAAGACCTCAAGTAGCCAAAGCAATATTGAAAAAGAAAAACGGAGTTGGCAGAATCAGACTATACTATAAAGCTAGAGTAATCAAGACAATATAGTTTTGAATACTGTTAAGGCAGAAATACAGAAAAATGGAACAGAATAGAAAGTCCAGAAATAAACCCATGCAGCTTTGATCAATTAATCTACAACAAAGGAGGAAAGAATATGCAATGGAGAAAAGATAATCTCTTCAAAAAGTGCTGCTAAGAAAACCAGACAGCTACATGTTAAAAGAATGAAATTAGAATATTCTTTAACACCACACACAAAAATTAATTCACAATGGGTTAAATACCTAAACAAGGAACTGGATACTATAAAACTTTTAGGGGAAAATATAGGCAGAACACTCTTTGACATAAAGCACAGCAATATCTTTTTAGATGCATTTTCTAGAGTAATGGGGAAAAAAATCAAAAATAAACAAATGGGACCTAATTAAACTTAAAATCTTTTGCACAGCAAAGGAAACCATAAAAACAACAAGAAGACAACCCACAGAATGGGAGAAAATATTTGTAAATGATGCCACTGACAGCTCATGCAGCTCAAAATAAAAAAAAAAAAAAAAAAAAAAAAAAAACCAAACAAAAAAATGATGAAATAGCTAAATAGACATTTCCCCAAAGAAATATTGATGGTCAAAAAGCATATGAAAAGATGCTCAACATCACTAATTATTAGAGAAATGTTAATCAAAACTACAATGGGGGATCATGTCACACCAGTCAGAATGGCCATTATTAAAAAGTTTACAAACAATAAATGCTGAGGAGAGTGTAGAGAAAAGGGAAACTTGCTACACTGTTGGTGATAATGTAAATTGGTACAGCCACTACAGAGAACAGTATGGAGATTCCTTAACAAGCTATTATATGATCCTGAAATCTCACTCCTGGTCATATCCTTTGGATGACCAAAGTATGCATGCATCCCAGTGCAACAATATATAAATATGTAAATATGCAACAATATTTACAATAGCCAAGTCATGAAAGCAACCTAAATATCTATCAGTGGATGAATAGGTAAAGAAGATATGGTATGTACACAAACACACACACACACACACAAACACACACACACAGTGGAATATTACTCAGTCATAAAAAAATGAAATAATGCTATTTGAAGCAACATGGACTTAGAGATTTTCATGTATAATAAAGTAAGTTAGACAAAGACAAATCATATGATAACACATATATGGAATCAAAGAAATGCTACAAATGAACTTGTTTACAAAACAGAAATAGACTCATGGATTTATAAAACAAAGTTATGGTTATCAAAAGGGAAAAGTGGAGGTGGGAGGTATAAATTGGGAGGTTGGGATTAACATATACACACTGCTACATATAAAATAAAAAACAAGGACTCATTGCATAGCACAGGAAACTCTTCTCAATAAACAACTTAAGAAAAGTCTCTACAAATGGACATCACCAAATGGTCGACACTGAAATCAGATTGATTATTCTTTGCAGGCAAAGATGGAGAAGCTCTATACAGTCAGCAAAAACAAGACCAGGAGCTGACTGCAGCTCAGATCATGAACTCCTTATTGCCAAATTCAGACTGAAATTGAAAAAAGTGGAGAAAGCCACTAGACCATTCAGGTATGAACTAAATCAAATTCCTATGACTATACAGTGGAAGTGAGAAATAGACTTAAGGGACTAGATCTGGTAGACAGAGTGCCTGATGAATTATGGATGGAGGTTCATGACACTGTACAGGAGACAGGGAGCAAGACCGTCCACAGGAAAAAGAAATGCAAAAAAGCAAAATGGCTATCTGAGGAGGCCTTACAAATACCTGTGAAAAGACTGGAAGCAAAAAGCAAAGGACAAAAGGAAAGATATACCCATTTGAATGCAGAGTTCCAAAGAATAGCAAGGAGAGAAAAGAAAACCTTCCTCAGCGATCAATGCAAAGAAAGAGAGGATAACAATAGAATGGGAAAGACTAGAGATCTCTTCAAGAAAATTAGAGATACCAAGAGAATATTTCATGCAAAGATGGGCTCAATAAAGGACAGAAATGGTAGGGACCTAACAGAAGCAGAAGATATTAAGAAGGGGTGGCAAGAAAACACAGAAGAACTGCTCAAAAAAGATCTTCATGACCCAGATAATCACGATGGTGTGATCACTCACCTGGAGCCAGACATCCTGGAAAGTGAAGTCAAGTGGGCCTTAGGAAGCATCACTATGAACAAAGCTAGTGGAGGTGATGGAATCCCAGTTGAGCTATTTCAAATCCTGAAAGATGATGCTGTGAAAGTGCTACACTCAATATGCCAGCAAATTTGGAAAACTCAGCAGTGGCCACAGGACTGGAAAAGGTCAGTTTTCATTCCAATCCCAAAGAAAGGCAATGCCAAACTACTGCACAACTGCACTCATCTCACACTCTAGTAAAGTAATGCTCAAAATTCTCCAAGCCAAGCTTCAGCAATACATTAACCGTGAACTTCCAGATGTTCACACTGGTTTTAGAAAAGGCAGAGGAACCAGAGATCAAATTGCCAACATCTGCTGGATCATCGAAAAAGCAAGAGAGTTCCAAAAAAACATCTATTTCTGTTGTATTGACAATGCCAAAGCCTTTGACTGTGTGGATCACAATAAACTGTGGAAAATTCTGAAAGAGATGGGCATACCAGACCACCTGACCTGCCTCTTGAGAATCCTATATGCAGGTCAGGAAGCAACAGTTAGAATTGGACATGAAACAACAGACTGGTTCCAAATAGGAAAAGGAGTACATCAAAGCTGTATATTCTCACCCTGCTTATTTAACTTATATGCAGAGTATATCATGAGCAACGCTGGGTTGGAAGAAGCACAAGCTGGAATCAAGATTGCTGGGAGAAATATCAATAACCTCAGATATGCAGATGACACCACCCTTATGGCAGAAAGGGAAGAAGAACTAGAGAGCCTCTTGATGAAAGTGAAAGAGGAGAGTGAAAAAGTTGGCTTCAAGCTCAACATTCAGAATACTAAGATCATGGCATCCAGTCCCATCACTTCATAGCAAATAGATGGGGAAACAGTGGAAACAGTGGCTGACTTTATTTTGGGGGGCTCCAAAATCACTGCAGAGGGTGACTGCAGCCATGAAATTAAAAGATGTTTACTCTGTGGAAGGTAACTTATGACCAACCTAGACAGCATATTAAAAAGCAGAGACATTACTTTGCCAACAAAGGTCTGTCTAGTCAAGGCTATGATTTTTCCAGTGGTCATGTGTGGATGTGAGAGTTGGACTGTGAAGAAAGCTGAGCGCTGAAGAATTGATGCTTTTGAAGTGTGGTGTTGGAGAAGACTCTTGAGAGTCCCTTGGACTGCAAGGAGGTCCAACCAGTCCATCCTAAAGGAGATCAGTCCTGGGTGTTCATTGGAAGGACTGATGCTGAAGCTGAAACTCCAATACTTTGGCTACTTGATGCAAAGAGCTGACTCACTGGAAAAGACCCTGATGCTGGGAAAGATTGAGGGCAGGAGGAGAAGGGGACGACAGTGGATGAGATGGTTGGATGGCATCACCAACTCAATGGACATGGGTTTGGGTGGACTCCGGGACTTGTTGATGGATAGGGAGGCCTGGCATGCTGCAGTCATGGGGTCACAAAGAGTCGGACATGACTGAGTGACTGAACTGAACTGACTGATATGGGAAAAGAATCTGAAATAGATTACATATATAATTAAATTGCTTTGCTCTACATCCGAAACTAACACAATGTAAACCAACTATACTCCAATGTAAAATCATAATTAAAAAAAAAATAGCATAAGGGGAGGGTAAACAGAATCTTTGGAGAGGAAGCTGGAGAAATGACCAGAAAGTTTTGATAAGCAAAGCTTTCACTGGATACTTAGCTGATTCCCAAGAAAAGCTCAGAAGAAGGCACTTAGTCAATTTGGGCTGTTATAATAAATCATCATAGACTAGGTGGTTAAACAATTCACATTTATTTCTTCATTTTGGAGACCGAGAAGTCCGTTTTATATTGTTCAGTCTGGGTTGCTTGTTGTTGTTTAGTCTATCTTCGTTATATTGCAGATGCTTTGTGCTTATGTCTGGGAGTGAGTGCTGAGAATGATTATCCAGTGGTTTCTGGCAGCCCTGTTGAAAACCCTCTCTACCAGGTTTCCCGCTGGACTGGGAAGAATCCTGCTCACATATGCCTTGCAAGTCATCATCTGTCTTTACCATCCCATTGAAACTGTATTCCTGTACTTGATGGAAAGTTATGACATTCCCTAAAAGTCTTCCTATTTCAATTCTTGCTTGAAAAGTGAAGAACTAACCTTGACCTGTCATACTGTTATTCATCATTGCAAAAGTCCAGATTCTCCTTAATTTTATCCAAGTAGATCCTCAGTGTTACATCGTTGCTTCATCTCACCTGAGATCCTCTAGCATTTTCTATAGGACAAGTGGAAGAAAAGGAATACACCTATATAATACACACTTTCTCTTTTCCAGATTCAATGCTGGAATCTCCTACATTCAGTAATATCAGTGTTCTTGTGAAACACTGAATATACAGACAATGGGCAGGCCATAAATTACTAGAGAAGGCTGACCCACAGTCTATGTAGCAAATAGTCCAGAAAGCCAGTTGACACCTCTGCAGCAATAGATAAAAGGTAAGAGTTTGGTCAATGACTGTCATCTTCTCTAATTTTTGCTCCTGCTTCCAAGTCAATACCAGCTATTACAGAAAAAGCCAAATATACTCTCCAATCAGTCACATAGAATACCTAGCTTCTAGTTAGACTGCTTCCAGCTTCCTCATTCTGTCAAAGAAAATTACAGCAGACTTTTCTGGTGTAAAAATTATTCAAAACTATTTCTATAGAGGTCAAGACCATTAAAAGAAGACAGAGAAACTGAACTGAACTCTCTGAAACCAAAAGCAGAAGGATTTTTAAATGCTGGGAAGAATTAATATAAAAACTTTGGTGGATGTTGACTGGGAGGTATGTCAATGTGATTCAGCCCACTGTGTTTATTAGTTGTTCTTATCAAAGTTAAACTCCTACACCACCAGAGACTGGGAGAGAGGGGCTCTTTCTTTTTGATGAATGCCCCTGGCTTCCTTTGTGGCTCAGCTGGTAAAGAATCTGCTGGCAATGAGGGAGATCTGGGTTCAATCCCTGGGTTAGGAAGATCCCCTGGAGAAGGGAAAGGTACACACTCCAATATTTTGGCCTGGAGAATTCCAAGGATTGTATAGTCCACGGTGGTCACAAACAGTCAGACATGACTGAGCAGCTTTCACTTTCACTTTTCAAAAGGATGACCACCCCCACCCCCCCCCCCCCAGGTCCTTGAGAAAAACAGTCCTGTGATGTGGAAGATTTACATCTCAAAGGAGAAGAGAATTTACAATTCAAGTTTTCATGAGAAAGCAAAGGAAGGTTAGAAACTTGTAGTCAGGGAAAAGGGAGTTTACACAAGCTGTGGGGGACGTTATAGACACCACAATCAATGCCAACAACCTCCAATCAAAGCAAACCTAAAACCTTCCCTAGATTTCCATTAACAAAGCTTTCTCACTGCCCTGTCTGCCTTTCAGTCTCTGCCAAACACAAATAATAGTTACTGACTTCCTTACTAGAGCAAGCTCCAAATAAGAGCCTGTGTTTGTTCTCACTTGGGTTCTCTTATTTCCACACTTGAAAATATAAGATTCACCTATAAAGGAGATCTTGATCCTGCAGACAAAAAATATTTTCTGCCATTCCAGTAAACAATACATGTTGTGTGCCATCAAGTCTTCAGCTACTACAGCCCCCCACCTCCACGCATGGTGCATCCTGAGGGGCATTCAGGATGGAAAAAACAGGAGGCATTCGTGCCCTGGATACTAACCCTAGATAGTAAAGATGCACATCTAAGGAATAATTTCAACAAACCCTGGTTCTTGTGTCTTCTCATACATAGAAAAACACCAAAATCATTACCTTGAGATGTCAGCTTTTTGCGATTAGCAACTCTTTGATATATGACTACATTATTTATTTATACTATGTACTTTTTTGTACTCCTATGTAAAATATGTCTATGTATCCTGCCTTCTCCCTTACCTCTTTGGAGTAGTTCCTTGGATCTATCTGAGAGGCTGCCTCCCAGGTTATATTCCCCAGTAAGGAAGGTCCCCAAACAAAACTTAACTCACAACTTTTAGGTTGTGTGTGTGTGTGTGTGTGTGTGTGTGTTTTCTTTTTTTTTCTTTTCAGCTGGCAATCTTTAGATATATCCAAACATTTTTTCTATAGAGTGACTGTTGAATTTTACAAATAAGTTAGGTCTAAAAACAAGGATATCTTTTGATATTTAAACTTAATAAAGAAAGCATTCTACTGATATAAACTTAGGAGTATTATTTATATCTATTTCAATAGGCTGTGAGTGCTTACCCTTATCTCCATCGTGGCATACCAAAAATGTCTTGCAAAATATAAAGGATATGAGTTAATATATGCTATGAGTGAGTAAATACAAAATTACAGACAGCAGGAGAATAATAATCCAGAGGGACACAAGGGTTGAGAGTGCAATTTTAAATAGGATAGGCAGAGTAGGTTTCATTGAGAAGGTAAAAGGTAAACAAAGACTTAAAGAAATGTAGTCTTTCAGCTACCCGGGCTAATATTATCCCAAATTTGTGATTGCAATTTGTGTTTGGGGAGTACTGAAAAGAGTCCAGCATGGTTGGAACAGGGTGCTTTCAATGCTTTTGGTGGGGATGGAGGGACGGGGATAAGATGAGAGGGAATGAGGAGATGCCAGATGGCATAGGATCATAAGATCCATTAAGGCAAATAGAAACACTGGCTTCTGCTCTGAAGCCATTTCCCCTCTGAAATGGAGAATTTGGGGCAAAATGAGCATTCTAATAACTTCACATAATAGGATTACTACTTTGCAGTAGAAATCAGTACTGAACCTCTCTTGAATGCCAGTTCTGCCACAAACATGGAAGAAGTCCTTTCATTGGACACTACTGTAGTTTCTTTACTGGTAAAGGTTGGGCTAAGCAATCTTACCAGCTGTTTGCTGTTATGGTTTGGCTGCTCCCTACTTGAAAGCCAGTACTCTAGAGATAAGTGCTGGTTTAAACGAAAAGAGTGCTTTATTCATGAGGTTCACTACCTGGGGAGAAGATAAATTCATGTCCAAAAACCAACTCTGAAGATTCTGCTTGACTAGGAAAGTTTTTAAAGGGAGTGTTATATGGGAAGGGAGTCAGAAACATTTGTTGTTCAGTCTTTCAGCCATGTCCAACTCTTTATGACCCCATGGCAGCACACCAAGCTTTCATGCCCTTCATTTTCTCCTTGCGTTTGCTCAGACTCATGTCCATTGAGTCAATGATGCCATCCAACCATCTCATCCTCTGTCACCCCCTTTTCCTCCTGCCCTCAATCTTTCCCAGAATCAGGGTTTTTCCAATGAATTGGCTCTTTGCATTAGGTGGCCAAATTATTGGAGTTTCAGCTTCTGCATCAATCCTTCCAAGGAATATTCAGGACTGATGTCCCTTAGGATGGACTGGTTGAATTTCCTTGCTGTCCAAGGGCCACAAGAGTCTTCCCCAGCACCACAGTACAAAAACATCAGTTCTTCAGTGCTCAGCCTTCTTTATGGACCAGCTGTCACACCCATAAATGACTACTGGAAAAATCATAGCTTTAACTATATGGAACTTGGTCAGCAAAGTGATGTCTTTGCTTTTTAATATGCTATCTAGGTTTGTCATAGCTTTTCTTCCTAGGAACAAGTGTCTTTTAATTTTGTGGTTGCAGTTGAGAGGGTAACAGGCAGAAAGGCTAGGGGTCCCCAAATGGAGGAAATAGGCTGTAAGTGTAAGACTTTTTTTTCTCTGTCTCTTAAGTGGTAGGAGGAAACAAACTACAAGAGTCATATTTTTCTCCCTTCTCAATACAAAATTAAAAGAAGGTTTCTTTTAAAATTCTGTGTTGCCATGACAGCACCTGGTTCCACCTGAACTCTTCTCAAACCTTGAGCTAACCAATGGGTTTTTCTTATGGAAACATTTTTCTTAAGCTATGTTAATGAACTATGTATTTACCCAAGACTCTGTCTTTCTTCAAGTCAGTTACACATAAGACTCAGAAATGATAATGGTTCCACAAACCAGTATGTTTTACTCATAAAATTGTTCCCCTAATCTATGTTAATGAGGCTATGCATTTGCTTGGAAACCTGCCTTTCTTCAAGATTCACCTCAATCATTCTATGGCCTGCGATGAATCAACTTGTGCCAACATGATCCTAAAATGCATGTTGTGGGTGAGGGGCCTGGTGCCATTCCCTGAGTTATGAGACCTTTCTTTTCTCTAATTAGCAACCTGCTAGTAGGTGTATAACTTCCTGTTAAAGACTAGCAGGGAGACATTCTTTCTGCCCTCTTCTGATGTCTATGTCAGAATGTTTCTCTATCTCTTTCATACTTTAATGAAACTTTATCACACAAAACTCTGAATGATCAAGCCTCATCACTGGCCCCGGATTGAATTCCTCTCCTCTGGCGGCCAAGAACCCCGGCATTGTTCACAGCTCAACAACAACCATTCACAGTCACCATCTGCAGTGATTTTGGAGCCCAAGAAAATGAAATTTGTCAGTTTCCACTTTTACCCCAGCTATTTGCCATGAAATGATGGAACCAGGTGCCATGATCTTAGTATGTTTTATGCTGAGTTTTTAAGTTAGCTTTTTCTCTCCTCTTTCACTTTCATCAAGAGGCTCTTTAGTTTCTCTTTGCTCTCTGATGAGGGTGGTGTCACCTGCATGTCTGAGGTTATTTATATTTCTCCTGGCAATCTTGATTCCAGTCGTGTTTCATCCAGCCTGTCATTTCATAAAAAGTATTCTGCATGTGTATGTATATATATATATATATATATATATATATACATACACACATATATTCTGCATGTATACACACACACACACACACACATATATATATAGTCTTGTCATACTCCTTTCCGAATTTCGTACCAGTCTCTTATTCCATGTCTGGTTCTAATTGCTGCTTCTTGACCTGCATACAGGTTTCTCAGGAGGCAGGTAAGGTGGTCTGTTATCCCCATCTCTTTAATAATTTTCCAGTTTGTTGTGATGCACATAGTCAATGGCTTTAGCATAGTCAATGAAGCAAAAGTAGAATTTCTTCTAGAGTCTCCTTGCTTTTTTTGTATGATCCAACAGATGTTAGCAATTTGATCTTTGTCTTCTCTGCCATTTCTAAATCCAGCTTGTACATCTGGCAGCTCTTGGTTCAGATTACCTTCCACTTTATGCCCTTTTTCTTTTGATTGGTTGGTGGTGAGGTAACAAGGCAGTGTTCTGGGACTCCTGTGTTCAGTCTGAAGTCACCATCCTCCACCTTGTTGGGGGACTTATTTCCTAGTGTGCTCAGAAGTGTCTGCAGCCCACCAGGCTACTCTGTCCATGGGATTTTGCAGACAAGAATACTGGTGTGGTGTGCCATTTCCTACTCCAGAGGATCTTCCCGACCCACGGATTGAAGCCATGTCTCCTGAATTAGCAGGTGGATTCTATGGCCACCAGGGAAGCCTTAGATCCTAGAGGAGAATTCACAGGTATTGTTATGAGTATTCCTTGATGAGGCAGAAGGACCAGGGCTTCACTCTTGTTTCTTGACTCTCTTTTTTTCCTGCATTCCCTTCCTTTCCTGATAAGCAACTGCTTGAATCTACCCTATAGAATTCAGGAAAGGTCAAGAAAGTGGAATGAAGTCCATTTTTCTAAAACAAGTAATGTGGACAAGGAAAGGATTTGTACCCCCACAGGGTTCTGTTCTGTTTCATTAGCACTAAAAAAAAAAAAAAAAAAAAAAACAAAAAACCCTCTGCCATGTGGAGAATACATATTGAGTTGCAGGAGACCCAGTTCCTCAAATAAATGGAAGACTGACTAATGTAAAAATCTTAATGTTATAGCAGTTGAGTAAAAAGAAAAAGGTCTGGTGCCTTCTCTTCTGTTTCCTTAATCTTCCTCGATTTTCAACAAGCTTTTAAATCTAAATTTTTTAACTTTGATTCTGATTAAAGTTTCAATGCATCAGGAAAGGGCTGCCAAGAGAAAAACTGTCTGTTCTAAAAGAACATACTTTTTGGTGGCTTATGTGGGAATATTTCCAAAAAGTAATATAGACTCCTCCTGAAAAAACAGGATCAAAACTTTCCAGGAGTCGCCTGGGTGCTAAGACCATTATCACAATCTAGGTGCTTCTATTAGCATAACAAAGTCAACCAGAGCACTTTGGTCAATAATCTTCTCAACTAATAACAGGGGAAAATTCAAGTTTCTAAATGAGTTTCTTGAGCTAGATAAGGGTCTCATTATAATGAGAAGAACAATTTGCATTTTAGCCAGGGGAAATAGAGGGTTTTTTTTTTTTTTTTTTGAGAAACACATCTCTTCACTCTCACATTCAGACTGATTTTTTTGTAAAGGATGTGATTATTGCCTTTGTCCTGTGAATTTCATTTAATATGTTTTGTATTTTCCCACCACTTTTCACTAAAAGGCAAAAATAAAGAATAAAAATTGCAAAAGTTTCCTTCAATTTAAAATTTTGTCAGTTTTCTACAATATACATTGCAGGGATATGTGTTTCTCTCATCATTGTCGATGGTGGGGAACCCCTGTTTAAACTGTCTCAGAGGTGGTTGATAAATTCCTGGGGTGGGGGGGGGCAGGTAGCAACTGTTGTAAGAACTTAAGGACCACTTGCAAAGCTTCTGTTAAAATGAAGAGACAGGGTATAGAGAATGTTCTGTATAGCATGCCACATCTCTCCCAGGTAAAAATTAGTTCTAATCAATACAGAGGGAAAGAGAGGAGAGAGAAAGAGAAAAAACAAAGGAAGCAGCAATGGCTAATGCTCTTATAATATGGAGCCTAATTTTATGCTATTATCTGACAGTTTAAGCAAAATAAAGTGACAACGATCTTGAAACGTGAGAATGAGGCAGAACAAGAGACTGTTTGTTAGAGGAATAATTTCAGACACCCGTGGGGCTTCACATAAAACTAATTTGCACATAGACAGGGCTCTCTTATGGATGATGGATAAATGTAATTCCCAGTTACTAGTATATTTCTTCTTATACTAATAATAAGACAGAAGAATGAAACTCAAGCTAAAATCGCTTTGAAAATTAGAACAATTTCTAAATGAATTGGATTTCTAAATAACAAGACAGTGACTTTTTGGACAGCTTCCTCAGGTCACTAATGCAGATCCTCTTTACCAGTTACTCCTGTGATATTCAATATTCTTTAACAATATTGCTCAATGAAGGAAAAGAAAGAAAAAAAGTGAAAATGGGCTATGAGTTTTAATCAATACATGAAAGACTTCAACTAAGTTTTACATGAGAGAAAACATATAAGGACTGTAATCTTTCAAGCAAAATCTTCCTGAAAAAGAGAGATGTGGGGAAAATTTTTAAAAGAAAAAAAAAAAAAAATCAAAGCTGATTACAAATGTATGAGTGCCATCTGGTGTTAGAAATAAAAACAATCACAGCCTTTGGCAGGGAAATGAGCTCCCCTTCGTGGGTTCATCTCAGTACACTGTGGTTATGGGGTACTAAAATGGTAATTCTTGAACTGGAATTCACCTTGTGTCTAATACTCAAATGCAACTAGTTATCATTTGCTTTAAAACTCAATGAACCTAGGGAAGTGAGGTTGGTAGAAGCAGTGAGTTTGCCAGTACTCATACCTTCCAATATTCCAGGGAAAAATGCAGTTGCTCAAGACTTTATATATTTGCCACATACTTAAATGTTCCCTGATATGTGAAAAGTGTATCTATACTTTCAGAAGCAATGCATCTTTAGAGATACAGGAAAAACAGATGGGTAGCATATTTTTAAGGAAAAGATTTTAAGGCTTATCATGCTAATGTGTTAAGATAAATTTAGCAATATATTTTTTTAAAAAGGAAATTTAAGTACTGGTATTTGACTGTCTTGAAAATTTATGCATTTATCTATTAATAGAACCTGAAAACTATACTGCACTCCATCTCACCCTGCAAACTGATTTTTACTACATCTGTACATTTAAAATGCAATAACTCACCCTATTCTCTTATGTTCCTAGTATACTCTGAGCTACAGAGGTTTTCTGACAATTTCAAAGACCCACAGAATATTTCACAAATGAGAATACTTACTACTCAAGAACGGTCAGCCCTCTGATATCAAGCAGTCTTTAGACATGTTCTCTGTAGTTTGGTTGTATTAATGAGGGAAATATATGAATGATCCTTTCTTTGAATAATGCATTAGGCAAGATTTTAGCTATGCTCTTTTCCTACAGATATCTAAGTAACAGGCAGCACAAAATACAGCCATAAAAAAGCATGAAAGTAGAAGCTATATATCTCTTGTCACACAGAATAAGCGATTTGAGTAGTTATAATCTATGTTTCTTTTGTTATAAAAGCTTGACTTCTATTAAAAGACAAAAACTAGATGTTGGCATCTAATTTTGAAGCAACAGAGAGAGGTTTTGTATGTTTCCCAGGGGATAATTGCCTTCCAGAAAGGCCCAGACCAAGAAGCCCTAGGTGGGCTGGCCACACATATCTTCCTCATGTCCCATGACAAATGACGAATGTGGCAAAGGAGGAGACAAACTGCTGCAACTGGGAAGTCTTAGCATCTTGAGACCTACTCTGACTTCGGGGCTGTGGGTGGCTTGGCAAGGAGCAAGACGCGGCTTGAATAAGATAAAAGCATCCAAAATGTTGGATCCACTGGAGGAGGGAATGGCAAACCACTCCAGTATTCTTGCCATGAAAACCCCATGAACGGTATAAAAGATATGACACTAAGAGATGGGCCTCCCATGTCAGAAGGTGTCCAATACGCTACCAGGGAAGAGTGGAGGACTCCTACTAATAGCTCCAGAAAGAATGAAGTGGCTGGCCAAAGCGGAAATGACACTCAGTTGTGGATGTGTCTGGCGGTGAAAGTAAAATCCAGTGCTGTAAAGAACAATATTGCATGAATCAAGAAAAACTGGACATGGTCAAGCAGGAGATGACAATAGTGAACGCTGACATCTTAGGAATCAGTAAACTAAAATGGAAACGAATGGGTGAATTTAATTCAGATGACCATTATACTACTGTGCGCTAGAATCCCACAGAAGAAAGGGAGTAACCCTCACTGTCAACAAAAGAGTAAGAAATGCAGTATTTGGGCATAACCTCAAAAACAACAGAATGATCTTGGGTCATTTCCAAGGCAAGCCATTCAAATCACAGTAACTGTGATTCAACAACCGATGTTCCAACAACTGATGCCAAAGAAGTTGATCAATTCTATGAAGACCTACAAGTCCTATTCATCACAGGGGATTGAAATGCAAAAATAAGAATTCAAGAGATACCTGGAGTAATAGCCAAGTTTGGCCTTGGAGTACAAAATGAAGCAAGGCAAAGGCTAACAGAATTCTGCCAAGTGAACATACTGGTCATAGCAAACACCCTTTTTAAACAATACATGAGACAACTTTACACATGGACATCATCAAATGGTCAATATCAAAATCAGACTGATTATATTCTTTGTGGTTGAAGATGGAGAAGCTGTATACAGTCAGCTAAAACAAGACCTGGAGCTGACTGTGGCTCAGATCATCAGCTCCTTATAGCAAAATTCAGGCTTAAACTAAAGAAAGTGGGGAAAACCTCTAAGCAAGCCAGGTATAACCTAAATTAAATCCCCCATGAATACACAGTGGATATGATGAATAGATTCAAGGGATTAGGTCTAGTAAGCAGTGTGCCTGAATAACTATGGACACAGGTTCATAATATTGTACAGAGGGCAATGAACAAAATCATCCCAAAGAAAAAGAAATGCAAGAAGGCAAAGTGGTTGTCTGAGGAGGCTTTACAAACAGTGAGAAAAGAAAAGAAATGAAAAGCAAGGGAGAAAGGGAAAGGTATACCCAACTGAATGCAGAGTTCTGAGAATAGCAAGGAGAGACAAGAAGGCCTTCTTCAATGAATGATACAAAGAAATAGAGGCAAACAGAAGGGGAAAGACTAGAGATCTCTTCAAGAAAATTGGATATATCAAAGGAACATTTCATTCAAGTATGGGCACAATAAAGGACTTAATAGAAGCAGATGAGATGAGGAAGAGATGACAAGAAGGCACAGAAGAACTGTACAAAAAAAGATCTTAATGACACGGATAATCATGATGGTGTGGTCACTCACCCAGAGCCAGACATTCTGGAGTGTGAAGTCAAGTGGGCCTTAGGAAGCACTGCTGTCAATAAAGCTAGTGGAGGTGGTGGAATTCCAGCAGAGCTATTTATAAGTCTATAAGATGATGCTATTAAAGTGCTGCACTCAGTATCTCAGCAAATTTGGGAAATCCAGCAGTGGCCACAGGACTGGCAAAGGCCGATCCTCATCCCAGTTACCAAGAAGGGCAGTATGAAAGAATGTTCAAACTTTCAGACAATTGTACTCATCTCCCATGCTATTAAGGTTATGCTCAAAATCCAAGTGATGCTTCAGCAATACATGAGCTGAGAACTTCCAGATGTTCAATCTGGGTTTTGACAAGGTAGAAGAACCTGAGATCAAATTGGTGACATTCACTGGACATAGAGAAAGCAAGGTAATTTCAGAAAAATATCTACCTACATTTCACTGACTATGCTAAAGCCTTTGACTACGTGGATCACTACAAACTGTGGAAAATTCTTAAAGAGATGGGAATACAAGACCACCTTACCTGCCTCCTGTAAAACCTGAGAGAGAGGGACAACAGAGGATGAGATGGTTGAATGTCATTACCAATTCAATGGACATGAAATTGGGCACAGTCCAAGATATGGTGAGGGACAGGGAGGCCTGTCTTTATGCAGCCCATGGGCTCGCAGAGTTGGAGACAACTTGGCAACTGAACAACAATATCCAAAATGTTTCCTGAGAAATGATAATATTCATACCAGGTTACAAATTTCAGAAGGTGCTCATAGAGAACTGAAGTTTTGCCTTAAATCAAGATCAAAACTTCAGTACTAAATTCTTTTTTTCCTGGAATTTAATACTAATTAGATTAGCTATATTACTCTAAATGTCTACTGTTTTCTGGAAATTAAAAAGACACGAAAAAAGTTCTGCTGTTTACATAAAATCAAAACTCAATTCAAGACTTATTCTCTCATAGTAATCAATATATAAGCAGGGGAAATATGTTCCTAGAATACATAAATTTGCAGGAAATTGATGAGCAAATTTTTCCTTTTCATTTTTTTTCAATTATCAAGAGCTTTGTTCCCTAACACAAAAAATAAGATTGCTGAGTACTACATTATGGCAGCATCAATTTTGCATATTGCAAACATTTTATTCAATTTTCCCATGATTTACATTTGAATATAGGTTGATTTTTGCAAACTTAAAAGTACAAAATAACTTGACTTTTCAAAAAGTTTTCTAGCATTATCTTTAACATTTAGGAATATATGTCCTAAATTAACATTTTTTTTTTCTTAGTTGTGGTTTGGCCTTTTCTTATTTTTTTTTTCTCTAAATTCTGATCAAATTTTTGTTAATTCCAAATTTATTTATTTTAGATGTTTGTGTCAGCATTGATGATATAACATTAATTATGAATATCTGGGCAGAATTATTACATAATATAAATAAGTTTTTACATTATAAGGGTAATATTTACAAAAATATTTTCAGAAACTACTATTGTACATCTCAATAATAAGGTTACAGGATACTAACAAAGAATAGTAGATATTACTTTCTACCAGTTGAAATTATGTTATCATGTAACAAAAGCAACCACCAACAATACAGCACCCATAAAAAAGATTCTCAGTCCTTCAAATTTTATGCACAAAGTGGGACTATTAATGTATGTATATCTCAACAGTTTAATATTTACAAGATCCAAGTTAGATAAATACAGCTTCCTGAGCTTGGTAGCTCAGTCAGTAAAGAATCTGCCTGCAGTACAGGAGACCCAGTTCAATCCTTGATTTGGGAAGATCCCCTGGAGAAGGAAATGGGCAACCTACTCCAGTATTCTTGCCTGGAAAATACTAGGGACATAGGAACCTTGTGGGCTATAGTCCACGGGATCACAAGAGGAGGACACGACTTAGCAACTAAACCATCATTCACACAGCACTCAACGTTTTATAAACATTAATTCAGTTATAGTGACAAAGGCTCTCATGAAGCAAATGACATTATGTCTATTGATGAATGTGGAAACTAAACCTCATAGAGTTTAAATGAGATATGCAGGTTGAAACAGTTAATTACAGACAATTCTGTGATTTAAACCTACTTCTCTTTGCTCATTCCACTGCTGAACACTGTTTTAAAATTCGGTTCTTACTCTTGGTATACGTCAACACTGAGCTATATGTTTCCAAAGATTTAGGAGAAACAAACTCAGAGAAATTCTTCAGGAAGCGTATAATCTTTGAGAGATTACACACACACACACACACACACACACACACACATACACACACACGATAACATACAACGTTAGTAAGTTGGTGTGTAGAGTTGACCGTTAATATTATAATACAGAGGGGATGGTCCTAAGATGGTGGAGGAACAGGACAGGGAGACCACTTTCTCTCCCACAAATTCATCGAAAGAACATTTGAACACTGAGTAAATTCCACAAAACAACTTCTGAATGCTGGCAGAGGACATCAGGCACCCAGAAAGGCAGCCCATTGTCTTCAAAAGGAGGTAGGACAAAAGATAAAAGATAAAAAGAGAGACAAAGAGGTAGGGATGGAGATCCGTCCTGGGAAGGGAGTCTTAAAAAAGAGGGAAGTTTCCAAACACCAGGAAACACTCTCACCGGCGAGTCTGTGGTAAGCCGTGGAACCTCAGAGGACAACATAACCGGGAGGAAACATAAATAACTAAAATCCACAGATTATGTGCCTAACGGCAACTCCCAGTGAAGAAGCAGCATGGACGCTCGCATCCCCCACTAGCAAGCCGGGACTGGACAGGGAGGCGCCGACTGCACTGCTTAGGGTAAGGACCAGGCCTGAATGCCCCGAGGGCAATCTGCGGGAACTAACTTGAGATAGCAACCCCCAGACTGTGGGATAGCTATCCCGCACAAAGCCCTCACCTTAGACACCGCCAGGCCCGCTCACAGAACTAAGGACTGAGCAGAGCTAGCCGGCTGTGGACCGGCCCATCCCCCGCCGGAGACATGCAGGCAGAGGGCAGCTGGAGAGGAAGGGGGCAGTCACGGCCCAGAGAGACATCACCTACCAAACTGCAAGCAGGCTTCGTTGCTAACCAAGACTTCTTGGGATTCTGGAAGGTCGACATCTGCCAGGAGGGTCGCAGCCAGAGATCAGCTCCCCAGAAGAGACACATGGCACACCTGAGAAGGCGCGCCAGTTGTACATCCAGAAAACCGAGCGGCTGGGACGGGGGAGGCGAGAAGACACAGCCCCCAACTGGGGGCGACTGTGCTCGCCAAGCACCTGTTCTGAGCTGCTCGGACCTGGGAAGGGCACAAAACGCAGACCCAGCTGAGTCTGCGCCTTGGTGAATTACCCCGTGAACCTGAACCTGGGTGGCTTAGCCCTGGGAAGTGCACGCAGCCCAGCGCCCGCCTCAGACAGTTCCCCTGCGAACAACCTGGAGCCTGAGCAGTGTAGACTGGGAAAGCACACACGCCATGAATGGGGCAAACCCAGTGTGGCCGAGACACTGCGAGCGCTCCCCACACACGCCAGGGATACTTGTTTCCAGTGTTCCCGCCTTCCCACAGCAGGATTCAACAAGCAGCCTTTGCCCACCTTTGCCCCCTTGTGTCAGGGCGGAAATTAGACACTGAAGAGACCTGCAAACAGAAGAAGCCAAAATAAACAGAGGGAACCGCTTTGGAAGTGACAGGTGCAACACATTAAAACCCTGTAGTTAGTGCCGACTACATTGGAAGGGGCCTATAGATCTTGAGAAGTATAAGCCAGATCAAGGAACTATCTGAAAATGAACTGACCCCACACTGTCCACAACACCACCAGAGAAAGTCCTAGATATATTTTTACTATTATCATTTTAAATTTATTTTTTTTTTACTTTTAAGTCCTCTATTACTCCTTTAATTTTCATTTTTATAACCTACTATTATGTTGAAAAAAAAAAGACCCTATTTTTAAAGCAAACTTTATATATTTCATGATTTTGGGGACTTTGTTTTTTTTCTTTAATATTGTAACTTTGAGCGTCTAACCTCTACTCTAGATTTTACTCTTTGCTTTTTGGTATTTGTAATCAATTTTATACCTTTAAGAACCCAATCTTCAGTACCCATTTTTACTTGGGAGCAAGATTACTGGCTGGATTGCTCTCTCCCCCTTTGGACTGTCATTTTTCTCCATCAGGCCGCCTCTATCTCCTCCCTACCTCTTCTCTTCTCTACCCAATTCTGTCAATCTCTTTGTGTGTTCCAGGTTGTGGAGAACACTCAGGGAACTGATTACTGACTAGATCTGTCTCTCTCCTTTTGATTCCCCCTTTTATCCTCCTGGCCACCTCTGCCTCCTTCCTCCCTCTGCTCTTCTCTGTGTAACTCTGTGAACATCTCTGAGGGATCCAGACTGTGGAGAGCACATAGGGAAGTGAATACTGGCTAGCTTGCTCTCTCCCCTTTTGATTCCCCCTCTTCTCCTCCTGGTCACCTTTATCTCCCTCCTCCCTCTTCTCCATAACTCTGTGTACCTCTCCAGGTGTCCCTCATTGTGGATAAACTTTTTATCATTAATCTAGATGTTTTATCATCGGTGTTGTATAGATGGAGAAGTCTTGAGGGTACTGTAAGAATAAGACTGAAAACCAGAGGCAGGAGGCTTAAATCCAAATCCTGAGAACACCAGAGAACTCCTAACTTCAGGAAACACTAATTGATACGAGCTCATCAAACGACTCCATACCTACACTGAAACCAAGCACCATCCAAGGGCCAACAAGTTCCAGAGCAAGACTTATCACACAAATTTTCCAGCAACACAGGAACATAGCCCTGAGCTTCAATATGCAAGCTGCCCAAAGTCACACCAAACCCACTGACATCTCAAAACTCATTACTGGATACTTCATTGCACTCCAGAGAGAAGAAATCTAGCTCCACCCACCAGAACACCGACACAAGCTTCCCTAACCAGGAAACCTTGACAAGTCACCGGTCCAACCACATCCACAGCGAGGAACCTCTACAATAAAGAGGAACCACAAACTGCCAGAATACAGAAAGGCCTCCCCAAACACAGCAACATAAACAAGTTGCAAAGGCAGAGAAATACCCAGCAGGTAAAGGAAGAGGATAAATTCCCACCAAACCAAACAAAAGAGGAGGAGATAGGAAATCTACCTGATAAAGAATTCCAAATAGTGATAGTAAAAATGACCCAAACTCTTGAAAACAAAATGGAGTTACAGATAAATAGCCTGGAGACAAGGATCGAGAAGATGCAAGTAAGGTTTAACAAGGACCTAGAAGAAATTAAAAAAAGAGTCAGTATATAATGAATAATGCAATAAATGAGGTCAAAAACACTCTGGAAGGAAACAACAATAGAACAATGGAGGCAGAAGATAGGATAAGTGAGGTAGAAGATAGAATGGTAGAAATAAATGAAACAGAGAGGAAAAAAGAAAAAAGAATTTTAAAAAAATGAGGACAACCTCAGAGACCTCTGAGACAACGTTAAACGCCCCAACATTCAAATAATAGGAGCCCCAGAAGAAGAAAACAAAAAGAAAGACCGTGAGAAAATACTTGAGGAGATAACAATTGAAAACTTCCCTAAAATGGGGAAGGAAATAATCACCCAAGTCCAAGAAACCCAGAGAGCCCCAAACAGGATAAACCCAAGGTGAAACACCCCAAGACACATATTAATCAAATTAACAAAGATCAAACACAAAGAACAAATATTAAAAGCAGAAAGGGAAAAACAACAAAGAACACACAAGGGGATTCCCATAAGGAAAAGAGCTGATTTTTCAATAGAAACTATTTAGGCCAGAAGGGAATAGCAGGACATACTTAAAGTGATGAAAGAAAAAAATTCTACAGCCCAGATTACTGTACCCAGCAAGGATCCCATTCAAATATGAAGGAGAAATCAAAAGCTTTACAGACAAGCAAAAGCTGAGAGAATACAGCACCACCAAACCAGCTCTCCAACAAATGCTAAATGATCTTCTCTAGACAGGAAACACAGAAAGGGTGTATAAAATTGAACCCCAAACAATAAAGTAAATGGTAATGGGATCATACTTAACCATAATTACCTTAAATATAAATGGGTTGAATGCCACAACCAAAAGACAAAGACTGGATGAATGGATACAAAAACAAGACCCTTATATATGTTGTCTACAAGAGACCCACCTTGAAACAAGGGACACAAACAGACTGAAAGTGAAGGGCTGGAAAAAGATATTCCACACAAATAGAAACCAAAAAAAGCAGGAGTAGCGATACTCATATCAGATAAAATACTTTAAAACAAAGACTGTGAAGAGAGACAAAGAGGGACACTACATAATGATCACAGGATCAATCCAAGAAGAATATAACAATTATAAATACATATGCACCCAACATAGGAGCGCCACAATATGTAAGACAAATGCTAACAAGTATGAAAGGGGAAATTAACAATAACACAATAATAATGGAAGACTTTAATACCCCGCTCACACCTATGGATAGACCAACTAAACAGAAAATTAACAAGGGAACACAAACTTTAAATGATACAAAGGACCAGTTAGACCTAATTGATATCTATAGGACATTTCACCCAAAACAATGAATTTTACCTTTTTCTCAAGTGCACATGGAACCTTCTCCAGGATAGATCACATCCTGGACCATAAATCTAACCTTGGTAAATTTTTTTAAAAAATTGAAATCATGCCAAGCATCTTTTCTGACCACAATGCAGTAAGATTAGATGTCAATTACAGGAGAAAAACTATTATAAATTCTGACATATGGAGGCTGAACAACACGCTGCTGAACAACCAACAAATCACAGAAAAAATCAAAAAAGAAATCAAAATGTGCATAGAAATGATAGCACAACAACACAAAACCTATGGGACACTGTAAAAGCAGTGCTAAGGGGAAGGTTCATAGCAATACAGGCTTACCTCAAGAAACAAGAAAAAGTCAAATAAGTAACCTAACTCTATACCTAAAGCAACTAGAGAAGGAAGAAATGAAGAGCCCCAGGATTAGTAGAAGGACAGAAATCTTAAAAATTAGGGCAGAAATAAATGCAAAAGAAACAAAAGAGATCAGAGCAAAAATCAACAAAGTCAAAAGCTGGTTTTTGAGAAGATAAATAAAATTGACAAACCATTAGCCAGACTCATCAAGAAACAAAGGGCGAAGAATCAAGTCAACAAAATTAGAAATGAAAACCGGGCGATCACAACAGACAACACAGAGATATGAAAGATCATAAAAGACTATTGTCAGCAACTATATGCCAATAAAATGGACAACTTGGAAGAAATGGAAGAATTCTTAGAAAAGTAAAACTTTCTAAAACTGAACCAGGAAGAAATAGAAAATCTTAACAGACCCATCACAAACACAAAAATTGAAACTAATCAGAAATCTTCCAGCAAACAAAAGCCCAGGACCAGATGGCTTCACAACTGAATTCTACCAAAAATTTAAAGAAGAGCTAACACATATCCTACTCAAACTCTTCCAGAAAATTGCAGAGGAAGGTAAACTTCAAAACTCATTCTATGAGGCCACCATCACCCCAATACCAATACCTGCCAAAGATGCCACAAAAAAGAAAACTATAGGCTAATGTCACTGATGAACATAGATGCAAAAATCCTTAACAAAATTCTAGCAAACAGAATCCAACAATGTATTAAAAAGATCATACATCATGACCAAGTGGGCTTTATCCCAGGGATGCAAAGATTCTTCAATATTCACAAATCAATCAATGTAATACACCACAATAACAAATAGAAAAATAAAAACCATATGATTATCTCAAAAGATGCAGAGAAAGCCTTTGACAAAATTCAGCATCCATTTATGATAAAAACCTTCCAGAAAGCAGGCATAGAAGGAACATAACTCAACATAATAAAACTATATATGACAAACCCACAGCAAACATTATCATAAGTGGTGAAAACTTGAAAGCATTTCCCCTAAAGTCAGTAACAACACAAGGGTGCCCACTCTCACCATTACTATTCAACATAGTTTTGGAAGTTTTGGCCACAGCAATCAGAGTAGAAAAAGAAATAAAAGGAATCCAGATTGGAAAAGAAGAAGTAAAACTCTCACTCTTTGTAGATGACATGATCCTCTACATAGAAAACCCTAAAGACTCCACCAGAAAATTACTAGAGTTAATCAATGAATATAGTAAAGCTGCAGGATATAAAATTAACACACAGAAATCCCTTACATTCCTATACACTAACAATGAGAAACAGAAAGAGAAATCAAGGAAACAATTCCATTCACCACTGCAATGAAAAGAATAAAATACTTAGGAATATATCTACCTAAAGAAACAAAAGACCTACACATAGAAAACTATAAAACACTGGTGAAAGAAATCAAAGAGGACCCAAAGAGATGGAGAAATATACCGTGTTCATGGATCAGAAGAACCAAAATAGTGAAAATGAGTATACTACCCAAAGCAATCTATAGATTCAATGCAATCCCTATCAAGCCACCAATGGTATTTTTCACAGAACTAGAACAAATAATTTCACAATTTGTATGGAAATACAAAAACCTCGAATAGCTAAAGCAATCTTGAGAAAGAAAAATGGAACTTGAGGAATCAACTACCTAACATCAGGCTCTACTACAAAGCCACATTCATCAAGACAGTATGGTACTAGCACAAATACAGAAATATAGATCAATGGAACAAAATAGAAAGCCCAGAAGTAAATCCATGCACCTATAGACACCTTATCTTTGACAAAGGAGGCAAGAATATACAATGGAGAAAAGGCAACCTCTTTAACAAGTGGTGCTGGGAAAACTGGTCAACCACTTGTAAAAGAATGAAATGAACACTTTCTAACACCATACACAAAAATAAACTCAAAATGTATTAAAGATCTAAACATAAGACCAGAAACTATAAAACTCCTAGAGGAAAACATAGGCAAAACACTCTCTGACACAAATCACAGCAGGATCCTCTATGACCCACCTCCCAGAATATTGGAAATAAAAGCAAAAATAAACAAAAGGAACCTAATTAAACTTAAAAGCTTTTGCACAACAAAGGAAACTATAAGTAAGGTGAAAAGACAGCCTTCAAAATGGGAGAAAATAATAGCAAATGAAGCAACTGCTAAAGAATTAATTTCAAAAATATACAAGCAACTCCTGCAACTCAATTCCAGAAAAATAAACGACCCAATCAAAAAATGGGCCAAAGAACTAAGACATTTCTCCAAAGAAGAAATACAGATGGCTAACAAACACATGAAAAGATGCTCACCATCACTCACTATCAGAGAAATGCAAATCAAAACCACCATGAGGTACCATTACATGCCAGTCAGGATGGCTGCTATCCAAAAGTCTACAAGCAATAAATGCTGGATAGTATTCATGACAATGTATGACAAAAAACTATTACAATATTGTAAAGTAATTAGCCTCTGACTAATAAAAATAAAAGGAAACAAAATGCTGGAGAGGGTGTGGAGAAAAGGGAACCCTCTTATATTGTTGGTGGGAATGCAAACTAGTATAGCCATTATGGAGAACAATGTGGAGATTCCTTATAAAACTGGAAATAGAACTGCCATATGACCCAGCAATCCCACTGCTGGGCATACACACTGAGGAATCCAGAATTGAAAGAGACACGTGTACCCCAATGTTCATCGCAGTACTGTTTATAATAGTCAGGACATGGAAGCAACCTAGATGTTCATCAGCAGATGAATGGATAAGCTGTGGTACATATACACAATGGACTATTACTCAGCCATTAAAAAGAATACATTTGAATCAGTTCTAATGAGGTGGATGAAACTGGAGCCTATTACACAGAGTGAAGTAAGCCAGAAAGATAAACACCAATACAGTACACTAACGCATATGTATGTGGATTTAGAAAGACGGTAACAATGACCCTATATGCGAGATAGCAAAAGACACACAGATGTACAGAACAGTCTTTTGGGCTCTGTGGGAGAGGGCAAAGGTGGGATGATTTGGGAGAATGGCATTGAAACATGTATATTATCACATGTGACATGAATTGCCAGTTCAGGTTTGATGCATGATACAGGGTGCTCAGGACTGGTGCACTGGGATGACCCAGAGGGATGGGATGGGGAGGGAGGTGGGAGGGGGGTTCAGGATGGGGAACACATGTACACCCATGGTGGATTCATGTCAATGTATAGCAAAGCCAATACAATATTGTAAAGTAATTAGCCTCCAATTAAAATAAATACAGTTATATTAAAAAAATAAATATAATACAGAGGAGTTGGAGTTAATCAGCTGAGGGATCCCTAATGTCAGTCTCATGGAAGATGAACATAAGCTAGTATCAAATTATAATGCATAGTAATGAGGAATTTGATCAAGTTTTATGTAGAACCTTATAGAAACACACACAAAAAAAGAGCAATTAATGCAGTCTTAGGTTTGGGGTGCATTTTTAAAAACATCCCCTAGAGTAATATACTTGAGAAAAATTTTGCGGGTCAATTAGGAATTTTAAAAGTGAAGAGAATAGAGATTTAAACACATTACAGACAGAGAAAATAGCACGTGAAAAGTTTCAGCAGGGGGAGAACAGGTGGTAGCTGGTGAAATTACAATTTAGTTGCTGACAGCAGATCTATACTATATGTATTAGAATGGCAAGAGATAAAACCAGACTGGAAGGGACAAGTCAGGAAGGATCTTTTATATTTAAGATGATTCGGCATCATGGAATATTTTAAGCCAGTAACTAATGGATTGAATTGACAACAATAAAGAAACACATTACAGGGTCTTGTTATGAGAAGCCAAAAAAAGGGATATTGATTTTTTTTAGTTAGCTGGTCAAGAAAATGATGAGCCTTGAATAATGGATTAAGACAAATAAATGTTGAATATATATGACACACAGAGAGATAAAATGACACAATAATGATAAGTGAAACATATTGATATATATTTACCTATTTTTCATATTTATGATTTTTATAATAAAAAAATATATAAATATCACCTATAATAAATGAAATGATAATATAATATTCATCACATTGTGATAAAATATTATCAGCAAATGCAACAATATGAAAATATGTTACTTGAGGCACACTGGGCAATTTCTAAAATCTGTTACAACTATAATTTTCTACATTTTAAACTTTTTATAATTCTATGAGAAAGAATCACAGACTCTAAATAGTTTTTAAATGATATAATTAACAAAGAACATGTGGGAAGAAAAGAGAAAATTCCGTGTCTCTAAAATAAACAAGATTCTATTTAGAAATGAAGTCTACTAAAATGTTCTCCTACTAATCAACTAAAGGAAGAATGATGCATAAGTAAACTATTTTTATGCTTAACGAGTTCACAATGTTCTGGATTTTATTATTAAAAATTACCTTTTAAAAAAATATATTTTAATGTGTTTTATACCTGTACTTATGAAAACCTTTATTTAGTATATCAACTCTTTCTCTACAGTTTTAGAGGTTATTGAAAACATCATCAGATACATAAATAAAGTTCCAGTGCATTGTCTTGCATTAAGTAGTTGTTAGCATTTAAATTCTGGGAAGTAATATTATGTTTTCTACTACTAAGCTATGATAAGTCTGACCGAGTACTAAGAGGTCAAAATTTAAAAGCCCAAAGCAAGAATTAAAAACTTTTTTATTACCACTTAGTATGTGACTTAGATGCAGAAGGCATGAAATTGCATAGGCTTTGGGAAAGGGTGTCACAAAAATGTGAATTCTCTACATTGTGTGGAGTAGGGGGAAACTTCAAAATCACTGTATTCATATTAATGATGGAGATAAAAAATATGTTTGTCTAAACCTTTTTTTACTTTTAAGGAAACAGGTATAGACATATAGAATGATAGCACTGGAGGAGCGTGCCAGAAAAAAAAGAAGCTATAGAATGTTCAAGAACCCTGAGTCTTCCAAGAAACTTTTTGGCTTTACATAGTACAACTTATACAAGTCTTTAATTCTATGAGGCAATGTTGCTGCTTCTATGCTCAGTCATGTCTGACTCTTTGTGACCCCATGGACTGTAGCCAGGCTCTTCTATCCATGGAATTTTAAAGGCAAAACTATCAGAGTGGGTTGCCATTTCCTCCTCCAGCAAGTCTTCCTGACCTAGGGATTGAACCTATGTCTCCTGCTTGGCAGGTTGATTCTCTGCCACTGAGCCACCTGGAAAGTCCCATATGAAGCAATAAGTGGTGATACATAATTAAATATTTGATGCTGTTTAGTCACTAAGTTGTGTCTGACTCTTTTGGAACCCCATGGACTGTAGCCCACCAGGCTCCTCTGTCAATGGGATTTCCCAGGCAAGGGAATCTTCTGACCCAGGGACCGAACCCACATCTCCCGCATTGCAGGTGGATTCTTTACAGCTGAGCCACCAGGGAAGCCCAAATGATTAAATATATAAATAGTTGCATTTTCAGCTTTAACATGGTAAAGAATCTGCCTGCAATGCCGGAGACTCGGGTTCAATCCCTGGGTCAGGAAGATTCCCTGGAGAAGGGAATTGCAATCCACTCCAGTATTCTTGCCTGGAGAATTCCATGAACAGAGGAGCCTGGCGAGCTACAAGTCCATGGGGTTGCAAAGAGTCAGACACGACTGAGAGACTAACACTTTCACTTTCATGTAGATACTGGATATTTAACTACTTGAACAATGACTCCTAATAGATTTGGAACATTTACAGTAAATATATGTAAGAATTACATATAAGACACATCTATAAGAATTATATACAAACTTCTACAGGAGCACAGTAGAATGGAATTGTTTTCACTCTGGAAGGGTTGAAATGGCTTATTTGTGATACATTTTGAAGGAAGAGTTTGAGTTTAATGATAGAAGATGTAGGGTGCTAGATATATTCTCTAAAACTAAATAAATAAATTTACTTAAAGCAAAATAAAAACTCGTCTTTTTTGACCAATGAAATAAACTTTTTTAAAATCTTCTTTGTTGCTGCCCACTACCAGAATGTAAAAGTATAGAAAAAGAATGAGACTTCTTTAATAAGTCACAGGGACTAAAACTCTAAAAGAATGATCCCTAATGGTAAAAATATTCAAATGTCAAGAACAACTCAAAGATGACCATAAATATACAACTTTATAGCAGTATGCTAAATGTCCTAGTTAATACAATACAGAAGCAAAAAGTTACAAACATACTCAGGAGGATAAATGCAAAATTAAAAAATCAACAGCTCCCTAAATAACAGTAACACCTAATTAAAGGTAATGAAAAATTATAATATCAATTTAAGCTTTAAAATATATAGGAATTAACATAAAAGCAGTAGGGACATTTAATAAAAAGAAATTCTCAAGAGAAAAGGGCTTCTATAAGGGAACCCTACATTCTACATGGAAAGACTCAATATTTTTACAATGACAGTTCTTTTAATAAATCAAAAGTAATTGAAATAATAAATAATATGGTTTATGCATCTTGACTTCCAGATTACAAAGTTCTTCTGGAAGGGAGAAACTAGTGAGTAGGAAAGCATACATTTTAAAAGAAGAATAATGAGGAAAGATTGGTCACACCAGGATAAAAAGTAAAAGTCAAAAGAAATTGAAAGAATAAATATGGCATAGGAATGAAAAAAATAACTATCTTAGTCACTCTGAGGCGCTACAGCAATTTACCATAGACTGGGGTGGTTTAAACAACAAACATTCATTTCTCACAGTTCTGGAAACTGAAACTTTAAGATCAGAGACTGCATGGTTAGGTTCTGCTGAGGATTCTTTTCAGGTTTGCACCTTGCCTCAGTTCAGTCATTCAGTTGTGTCCAACTCTTTGCGACCCCATGAACTGCAGCATGCCAGGCCTCCCCGTCCATCACCAACTCCTGGAGTTTACCGAAACTCATGTCCATTGAGTCGGTGATGCCATCCAACCATCTCATCCTCTGTCGTCCCCTTTTCCTCCTGCCTTCAATCTTTCCCAGCATCAGGGTCTTTTCAAATGAGGCAGCTTTTCGCATCAGGTGGCCAAAGTATTGGAGTTTCAGCTTCAACATCAGTCCTTCCAATGAACACCCAGGACTTATCTCCTTCAGGATGTACTGGTTGGATCTCCTTGCAGTCCAAGGGACTCTCAAGAGTCTTCTCCAACACCACACCTCCTACCTCCACTTATATCCTGACATGGCAGAAAGAAGAGTAGCTAGATCTCTAGCCCCTTCTAAGGCCAATAATGTCATTCATGGGGACTCCACCCTCATGACCTAAGTACTTCCCACAGGCCCTTCCTCCAAATAATATCAGGGTAGTATTTAAGTTTCAACATGTAAATGGAGAGGACTGGATGGAGATCCAATCAGTCCATTGCAAGAACTGATTCAAAATAATTAATAATCCAAAGACAAACCCATGACTATACAAGAATGCATTATATGATAAAGATTGCATTAAAAATAAAAATGGGAAAGATAGGCTTTTCAATTTATAACATTAGAATAATTTTTCACCCATACAAAAGTAAGAATTTTAAAAGTAGGCTAGAGCCTTACATTAAAATATGTAAAATTAAATTTTAGGTGGTTAAAAAGCTAAATTTCAAATGAATAAAAAAATATTAAAATAAAAATAGAAGAAAATTGTAATTTTGGTATGAAGATACTATTCTCTAAACCACATATATCCAAGATATCATAGAGAAAAAGAATGACAAATTTAACTGCAGAAAAAATGAAAATCTTCTTTAACTATAAATTATGAGACTTCTGATGCATTAAAGAGTTAAGAATTTATGCTATAATTGGTGGAAATGTTTGCAAATGGCATAATATGTAATGGATTAATATTCAAAATATATAAACAGCTTCAACTAATAATAAAAAATGTAAACCTAAGAGAAGCTAAGAAATTCATCAGAGTATTGCAAAACGGTTGAGTTTTCAGACTGTAATTATCTATTCTATGATTTGTTTGAGTCAAATACAAGAGAGAAATAGAAAGTGAAAGTTACAATAAGTTATTTTTATGCTCTAAATCAGTGCTGCCCAATATGAGAGCCACATAAAACTTTAGTACATACATTTAAAAAGGTAAAAATAAACAGGTAAATTTTGCTTTAATTTTAATGAACTTATAATTAAATTAACTTTAATGTTTCATTTAACAAAAATATTATCATTTCAACTTTTAGTCAACATGAAAATCACTAATTAAATGTTTACATCATTTTTCTTACTGTGTCTTCAAAATCTGACATGGAATTTACAAATACAGCACATTCCAATTAGTACCAGCCATGTTTCAAGTTCTCAGTAACCACACGTGTGACCTGTGTCTACTATATTGGACAGTAGATACCTACACTGCATTTGGTCAGACATGATATTCATAATATTAAGCTTAGAGCTCTGCACACAGGCCTGGGGAGCATGCCTATAACACAGAATCCTCTGTTACAGCCACCACAGTTACCACTAGAGATTAGCACCCAAGCCATCTGCTGTGTTCTTATTAATGCACACTTAGTACAAAGATCTGAGTGACACCAGTATTACAAACTTGCTTTGGTGAACAGAAGGCAGCATGGAATCCCGGAAAAAGAATTAACATTTGTGATCAGTAAATATCTGCTGAATGAATGTTGAATGAAAGGGGATGGGTTTAAGGAACCGTAGCCTAGTTAGGCAGTTAAAAGCTGTGTGATCTTGACCAAAACATTTTGTGTCTTTTGACCTCAGAATTCACATAAACCTACCTAACGAGGCAGTAAAGCTGTTGGTGGAATCAATGGGATGATTTTCCAAATTTCCTTATTTATGCCTTCTCCCAAAATGAATTAATCAGTGAAAAACTTGAAGACATATATAGCATTCAAACAATAAAAGTAGAGTTTTTTAATTAAAAAAAGTGGAAAACAAAAATCAAGATAGGAAAACGAAAATGATAGCAAGACTGGAATCAGAGCTCAGTGGGCTACCATACAGTTCTTTATCATTATGTGAATTTTGCCCCCCAAATGTAGTTTTGTTTTTTTTTTTTAACCAGTCAGAGCAGTGAAAACAAAATCATAATTTGATTAACAAAGCTCTATATGTAGGGCTTGTAGCTATGACTCAGTTCAGGCTGTTTGAGAAGGAATTCTAGGCACACCACATTGTATGTTTGTGTATATGTATATGTATACTGGACTTACCTGTCCCTCAGGTTCTTCATGAAGAAGAATTATAACAGTAGTATTTACCTTAAAATATTTACCCCACAACGATTAAATGAGACATGATATATAAAGTTCTTGGATGTTTACTTGTGATATTGTGTGATATAAATGTTCGGTGCAATTATTTTCTTACCAATGAAATTAAAAATACAGCGATGACACATGTGTTCAGTTCAGCTCAGTTGCTCAGTCGTGTACGACTCTTTGTGACCCTACGGGCTGCAGCACGCCAGGCCTCCCTGTCTATCACCAACTCCCCGAGTTTACTCAAACTCATGCATTGAGTTGGTGATGCCATTCAACCATATCATCCCCTGTTGTCCCTTTCTCCTCCCACCTTCAATCTTTCCCAGCATCAGGGTCTTTTCAAATGAGTCAGCTCTTCACATCAGGTGGCCAAAGTATTGGAGTTTCAGCTTCAGCATCAGTCCTTCCAATGAATATTCAGGACTGATTTCCTTTAGGACGGACTTGTCTCATCTCCTTGCAGTCCAAGAGACTCTCAAGAGTCTTCTCCAACACCACAGTTCAAAAGCATCAATTCTTCAGTGCTCAGCTTTCTTTATAGTCTGACTCTCACATCCATACAGACTACTGGAAAAACTATAGCCTTGACTATACGGACGTTTGCTGGCAAAGTAATGGCTCTGCTTTTTAATGTGCTCTCTAGGTTGGTCATAACTTTTCTTCCAAGGAGCAAGTGCCTTAATTTCATGGCTGTAGTCACCATCTGCAGTGATTTTGGAGCCGCCCCTCCCCCCCCCAAAAAAAGTCTGCCACTGTTTCCAATTTCCCATCAATTTGCCACGAAGTGATGGGATTGGATGCCATGATCCTTGTTTTGTGAATGTTGAGCTTTAAGTCAACTTTTTCACTCTCCTCTTTCACTTTCATCAAGAGACTCTTTAGTTCTTCTCCTTCTGCCACAAGGGTGGTGTCATCTGCATATCTGAGGTTATTGATATTTCTCCTGTCAAATCTTGACACTTGTGTAGAACACAGCAGAAGGCCTGGCATATAATAGTTATTTAATAAGATGTTATTTAATATATGTACATATATTTTTTAAAATCTTAAACTTGTATTTAGCACTTTATATTAAATACTAGAAGATCATTGCCAGAAAAGAGCATATAAAAGAAGTCTCTTTAAGAGACATAAGCTCATCTATTTCTAAGAGGTCTGGATTGCCATCTCTGCCTATTCTGCTGATGTTGCAGCCATTATCCCTTTTGGAAATGAGCACATAAAGAAAAATCTCAATGAGTAGTAGCTAATGGGAACTCTGAAGTGGAATGCAGAAATGGATTGGCAATTTGAACAAATACAGTCCTATCAGTAAGTGACCACTGTTAAAGACCATGCCATATTGTCAAGGTAATTATTCTTAAAGTCCTTTTCTGCTATGCTACATAAAATTCTATCCTACACCATTCCCCTCCTCTATAATCTAACTACCAAATCAGTTGTGCTATCAAGTTAGAGACACTCCATAAAGCACTGTTGATTCAACTGAATTTACACATGTGGATTGTCAAATTCCTTTATGATTTACCACCTAAAGGAAAATAGAAACATATGTAGTAATTGTCCTAAGTTTACACTGTGAAGGGAAAGTGTTAGTTGCTCAGTCATGTCTGACTTTTTGCCAGCCCACAGACTGTAGCACACCAGGCTCCTCTGTCCATGGGATTCTCCAAGCAAGTATACAGGAGTGGGTTTCCATTTCCTTCTCCAGGGAATCTTCCTAACCCAGGGATTGAACCCGGGTCTACCTGCAATGCAGGTAGATTCTTAACCATCTGAGCCACCAGTGATTGTAACTATTAGCAAAATTAGCTTTTCTGACCCTTCCAAATGATAAATTGCCCCTGTATGAAAATTTAGTTAATACATATCTATGAACAATTCAGACAGTAAGGACCTCGGACTTTATATATGACAGGCTTGCAGGTCACCTATACATGTTTGCACATAAAAATATGTGATTTAGAAATGGAGTATAAGTTCTCTTGTTTATACAAATTCCCATTTGTAAGTATAACTTATAGGAAACACCTTGCATAGAATTATGTGCTCTTTTCAGTTCCCCAGTTCATTAAAAACTTGCATCTTTAGTATAATTCCTCTCAAGATTTTACTGGGCGCTCACTGCAATTACAGATACATATGGCCTGTACTGTGTTGGAATCCTTTTATAGTTTCTCATTGAGTAACTGCTCTTAGCATACAAAGAGAAAAGTGAGGCTGATTGATTTGTCTTCAAGAGCATAGGGACTACCCCTAATTAGAGAAATAGCTTAGTATTTTCCAGAAATATCCCCTAATCATTTTTATCCCTCCTCAATTTCAAGCTTGAATTCTGTATCCTTTAAATTTTAGGAAATTTTATTTTTCATTTTAAAAATCTTTTAAAATCAACTCCTGTCTTACATTTGTTATTCACTAATTATTTTTATTTACTATTCTTTCCACTGTGCACTTTCCATATGTTAATGGGGACATCCACATTATACAGGCAGAAGGAGTAACTGCACAAGCTTTCTGGATGGAAATTTGAGAATGGGTATTAAAGTCTAAGAACCACCTCTAGGCCTGTAATTCACAGATTCTACTTTTGGTGCCCCTAATCACTTATTACAGGGAGGTTTATGCAATAATGCCACAAATGTATCTAAGGTTGCTTGTGTATATGGAAATTGGTCAGATAATTCTTTGTAGTTGCTTCAAGTGAGAAACCAAATATACATATGAAAAACAAGGATTAATTTAATCATGGTCTATACACCTACTGAGAAATATATAGGTGTTTAGAAATATTATAGAAGGATGTACACTCAAATAGAAATAACTTCCTAAAATTTAAAAGATGCACTTTATACAAATATAATCCTGAATATGCATAAAAAGAGACAAATATGACTATGCATACAAAATTTTAGTAATGGCTATCCCTGACTTTTTTAACAGATTTTTATTTCACTTGTGATTTTTTTGTGTTTTCTGAATGTTCTATCATAAAGAGGCTTTTCTCTGAGGTCATAAAAAATTACCACTATCCGGAGGGTAGAAATGATGCAGTAAAGGAATCTGCTTCCCATATTGTGGTAAGCAACAGCTTCTTGCACACAGAGAAAAAAGCAAATGCATTCACAAAATCCAAGGCATATTATATATTTCACTTGTACTGTGACTCTAACCTAGTTCAAATCCAGTAACTTTAGGCAAAGCCAGAAGGCAGAATCGTCCTCTATAATCTCAATGTCGCTTTACAGTGATGAGGATCCCCCGACTCTCCTATCCGTCCTTGCATTTATACACTCAGCATTTCTGTGTGTCCTAGTTTCACTCTACTTTTATAGCTTCAAAATGATGAAACATAGCAATCAGGCATCCCTGCCCTCCCTGGATTTTAACAAAGGAGGATAAAATAAATCACAGTAATTTTGCATGCTGTTGAAAATTAATATTCATTGCCCAATTAATGAAGAAAAGGTCTGATAATATCATGTAAGTCATTAGGTCTGTGGGTGTCACTTCTGTACCATCTAAATTATAATATTCATCATTTTTTGGTCCTGCATGGCTCTTATAACAGAGACTGCAAACAATATCTTAGAGCTTCCCGGAAGCTGGGTACATGCTAAGAACATGTTAAAGGACTCAAAAAATCCTTGATACTTAATATCATCAGGGGCAAGAGAGTATTTGGGAGACAATGCAGCAGAATAAAGATAGGTTGGCAGGCTTTCTGCCATCTAAAAGTTATAAGGCAGAAAAAAACCTAATTTCTGCATTCCCTAAAGAGACTGAATGAGCACAGCAAAGCAAACTATAATGTATTTCCCTAAAAAGCCATCCTACTATTCACTCTTCTTGAAATATAAACACCAAGCATGGGATTAACTTGTTTTCCAGTATGCGGGGTTTGTCACACACATTTAAGGTAAGCCTTTGCCTTAAGCTAGTTTCTTTGAGACTGAAATACTCAACTTACACCACACCTGAAATAAGACAAATAAGAAGGAATTTTCCAGCATCTTGCTAGAAATTGAGATTCAGTATCATGATTTTGCTAGAAAAAAAATAATTGCAAATACTCTAAGCTGATTCTCAAACTTTACCTTCTGTGAAAAGAAATTTGAGAGAGGAAACAAATTTTTCCCCTTTTTCTAGACCTAACGCCTTTTCCTTGTTTGACCAAATACCATTCCTCTTTAAACATTTTCAGTTGTTAATAATTACTGACTCTGGCTAATTCTGGGCTAACCTTCTCTGCTTTTGTCACCTCACCTTCTGACACAATTGCTAACACGCAACGCAAAAGCCGGAAGTTAGGGAACAGGAAGTCAGAGAAGCAGTTCGTACTTTTTAAAAGAGGCCTTTCAGAAGAAAGGTAACAGCCAACATGGATAGAAGGATTCGACATAACACGTGGATACTTAGATAGGCACTTTGATATGAACTTCTTCATATATGATAAACATCAGGAAAATAATAACTATGTACTATTTCTCAGGCCAGGAACTGAATTGACTGCTTTATGTAATTATGTCAATACAGTAATTATAATACTGTATGTATAAATATGTATGTATAAGTGCCTTACCTACAAGTTTGTGTGTTGATTATTCATATAGCAACTTAAATCACATACCTCTATGTATATTATGGAATATTAAAATGCCCTATGAAAATGAGACATTATTATGAATTTACAATGAGAAAAATTAAGGTTCCAGAGGCTTTAAATAACTTCTGCAGAAAAATAATGGGTAGAACTGTGTGAGTATTTGAAATTAGTTCTATCTTACATCAGTTTTCTGTTTACAATGCCATGAAGCCCCTGTGTACTTGAAAACTGAAGAAAATACATTAATCGTATCAAGTGACTTCAGAAATAAGAACTTGACTCCATCTTCTTTGTCTGCCAAGTTGTTTCTGGGCAAATGAACTAGAAAACCAGACTGATGGGAGATCTGGAAGTGGATTTGAATCCACATATGCACATTTAGAAACAATTACACAATTTACACAATTAGAAACCGACAGGTGAAGAAAGAGAAACAACAAATTTAAAAAGTTGAGGAGAGGATAACCCAGGTACCTTCAGAAGAGGAATAATGAGAGATGACACTTAATCCAAATGTAGCAAGTAGAGAGCTACCCATATTTATCAGGAATGCAAGACTACATTCTAAGAGAGATATTAAAGATGTGAAGGAAAAATAAAATGTGATTTAGAAGAGAATGCTAAAATTTTGCAAATGAAAAGGAACACTATTTTTGAGTACTAGGAAGCTTAAAGACAAGGGGAAAATTTTTAAGTGTTTAAACAGCTTATAAATCAGCTCTGTTGATTTCAACAGAGAAATCACCAACAATGACAAAATGACACGCAAGTCTTTCTCTTATTCCTTTCTTTTATGATACCTGTCTTCCTAGTATTTGTATCAAACATTGTTGGGTGTGCGTGTGTTGTGTGTTATGTGCATGTTAAAATTTTTAAAACTTAGGTCCCAAGATATTTCCCCTATCCCTACAGTTTTCTATTGGGATGATTATTCTTCAAGTCTCTTTCAACTTTTTGTTTTGCCACATAATCATTCAATGTCTTCATCTAACTCTCAACCACGGGCCTTGTACTATACTAAGCATTTCAGATAGATAAAAATACATATGTATACATATATGTACATACATATACAAACATATTCTATATACATACATATGCACATGATATATGCATACACATATCTACATATATATGATATATATGTCGATCAAAGTTATTGTAATCAAACTTCTATCATTTTCTACTTCAAAAGCATACTCTGCATTCTTTTTTACACTGCAGTTTCGATCATATGTTTGCTTAACTTGCTTCATCATATTAGAATAAAAACTGTTTTATCAGCAGCCTGTCAACTAGAAATCTCTGTTTACGGGTGCTCTTGCTCATTTGCAGTCCTCAGTCACTCCTGGTTAGGAAATAAGAATATCTCATATATACAAATAACCATTTGCACAGTTCTTACCCCTCTTCTCACTCATTCAAGATTTTTCCATCACAGTTATTACTCATAAATTGTCTTATGAAAACAACACCAGGGTGTCTATTTCCTTGACTTGTGACATCAGTTTGAAAAGCGTCAATCCCTAAGCACATGTTCTAAGTCAGGGTCTGTACTTGGTATGGGGCTACACAGGGGGTTCAGTGGTAAAGAAATTGCTTGCCAATACAGGAGACGCCAGAGACATTCAGGTTCAACCTGTAGGTCAGGAAGATCCCCTGGAGTAGGAAATGGAAAACCACTCCAGCATTCTTGCCTGGAGAATACCATGGACGGAGGAGGTTAACTGGGCTTTGGTCCCTGGGGTTGCAAAGAGTCAGACACAACTGAGCAACTGAGCATACACACATGCGTGTGGTATACTGCAAGCATCACCGCTTTCAAAACTCTTAGGAACATACGAGGTAGAGATTTTCACCTACATTTGTCAGTGAAGAGAAACAGATGTCAGAGAAGTAATACAGTCTGCACAAGGTCATATACCTTTAGTGTGTGAGTGAGATTATGCCTGGTGATTGTTTTACTGAAGATATTTTGATCTCTCAGGCTCTGCAAATTGAAAAACCCTAATACAGGACATGAAAAGCTAACAGCAAGACCTCTGTTGATTCACACTCTTTTTATTTTAATGAATTGGAACATTCTAATGAGATACCCAGAAATGTAAATCTCCTGTTTACTTGAAAGAATTCAAAATCATTTCACTGCATATAGCTTTCCATAATGATTCTACCACTTCTGCTCCTCTTTTTTTCCAAGAACATATAAAAGGTCACCTGGTACTCCATTTTGGCTGTTTTATAAACATTCATTTCAATTCAAGTAAGCATGCATTTTAATTGCTCATAATTTCATGTCTCAGTGTAATGGATTTCTATTCAAAAACAAACCCTTCTGCAGTGATCCTGGTTTATTTTTACTCTGTTGTCACTGAAATCACATTATCCTAGTCTGCTCATTCGTCTTCCTTACATATGTCAGAAATCTATAAGAAAAATATTTTAAAAGGTTTTAAATTAAGGTGAAACATCTGATACCTTATTAAAAATATTGAAAAGTATATTTTTCTCAAAGAGATATGAATAAGATAAATTAAGTAAACAAATAAGCATCTTTTATTTATAGGGCTTTGAGGTGTTTTCCATCAAGCAAATGAATGTCATGATTTATTCATTAAAGATTCTCTTTTGCAAAGAATATTTACAAATAGCAGCCAGCAATCCTAAAGACTCAAATGCAGAAATAGAGAAAAGTCTACTGAAGTAGGCAGTGAAACATAAAGGAAAAAATAATCCTGGGAAAAATAAGGGCTACTTTTGCAGGAAACAGTTTTTACCTGCTTATTTCTTCAAAAAGAGTATCAAATTTGAGTTTAGATTTGGAGGAAAGTTGATGGAATGGAATCTTCTCCCTTTATCAGAAACTCCCTTTGACTATCTAAACTTTTCTTTTAAGAGTTTATCTATCGTAAGATAAATAGATGTTGGGAGTTTCCTTTAGGACCTTTTGAGTGCTATGATGAAACCAGTATATTGCATGGCTTCATGAGTTTGCCATTTGGGGAGGAACACAGATAAATTGGGCTTTCCTGGTGGTTCAGACAGTAAAGAATTTGCCTGCAATGCAGGAGACCTGGGTTTGATCCTGGGTCGGGAAGTCCCCTGGAGAAGGAAATGGCAAACCACTCCAGTATTCTTGCCTGGAGAATTCCATTCCATGGACAGAGGAGCCTGGCAGGCTACAGCTCATGGAGTCATAAAGAGTCGAACTTGACTTAACACTTAAACTTTCACAGATAAAATAACAATTATAATCAACCATGATGAGTGCTGAAAATATAGAAAAAAATTAAGACAGTGAATTTAATCTTGAAAACTCAGTAAAATCTTCCTGAAATATATGGCTTCTGGACAGCTGAAACATGAGTGGAAGTTACCTAGGTGACTAGGTGATAAGAATGAAAGAAAGTATAGGAATGTCCCAGAACAAGATTATCAGAAAGTAAAAGAACCTGCAAAAAGAAAATGCACTGTATTTCCAAGAAACTGTTCGTTAATCAGCAAGGCAGAGAAGTGGTCCTGAAAGTTGTTTTTATTTGACCAGTCTTTAAGGCATGGGACTCTTTCCTTAAAGAACCATGCATATGGAGACCCAATATATACCCTCTCCCTGTTCCCCACCTATATAGCTACTCTGAACATGAGGCTTCCAAGCAGTCTTGGAGTGAGGTTCTGCCCCAATTGCTCCTGCATTCTTCAAGACAAACTCACAACAGAGACACACACACACACACACACACACACACACACACACACACACACCCACCCAACAGTCTCTGAAAGTACTTTGTAAAAGCCTAACATTCTTTGGGACATGGTTTTTAAGTCCCTAAGTTAGAGGCTCAAGCATGATGGAGATGACAGGAAGAAAGGGAAACAAGGTGATAAATGGACTGTGAAGGACTTTGTAAATTATTATTGAAGTTCACATGTGAGTAGACCTTTGAAGCTACATGTGCGTTTAAAACTCATATTGAAGGCAGTGATGAGATAATTTTCAGGGGGCAAGGGTGGGTGATCCCATTATGCTTTAAAAAATTACTCTCACCATCAAGGCAGGGAGTTATAAGATATGAGACCCTGAGATAATGACAGCTGAGAAATGACAGGCCTGAACCAAAGTAATGAGGAGGAGAATGAGTGAAAAGAAGTAAGTAGACATGAAAGTTTTTGAGGAGGAAAACTGTCAAATGAAATGATAATTGTCTGACAGTAGCTTATCAGCTGAAGGGTTTTGTCTCCCCCAAAATTACGATGTTGAAGTCCTAATCCCCAATATGACGGTGTTAAAGGGTGGGGCTTTGGGGATATGATTAGGTTGTGAGGGGGAGCCCTCAAGAATGGGATTAGTGCCCTTATCAAAGAGACCCCCCCAAGGAGTTTTCTCTGTTCTGTGAGGTATCAGTGAGAAGACAGCCACCTGGCAACTGGAAAGTAGGTTCCCACCAGATCTCACACTTCCAGTCTCCAGAACTTCAGAGAAATTCATTTCTGTTGTTTATAAGTCACTCAATCAATGGTACTTTCTTACAGCAGCCAGAATTAACTAAGAGAGTAATCAAAGAGAAAAATATTTCTTCCCTATTCACCAAAAGGACAGCATCACAACTTACTGAAATATGGAACATGGAAGGAAGACTAGCGAAAGGTAATGAATACATTTAATTGAGGATATGTTGAGTCTGTGTTGTTTATATGAAACTCATTTAATTGGGTTTATTTTATAATTTAGATTTAGTGGCATTCATTGAGATAATATATCTGGTAAACATGAACAATAACTTTACTCTCCAAGCACCCCAACCTCCACTCATTCCCTTACATTAAAGAACAAGGAAGATAGGGAATCTAAAGTTTCTGATTAATAGTTTCCCAGGTATGCCTGATTTTTCCATGTCAGCTTCAATATTTTTTAAACTTACTTCCTGGTTCAAGTCTTAGTCCACTCTGAATAATCAAAGCTCCACTGACCCAGGGCTTTGCTGGTGGCTTAGTGGTAAAGACTCCACTTGTCAATGCAGGAGACATGGGTTCAATCCCTGGACCAGGAAGATCCCCTAGAGAAGAAATGGCAGTTCACTCCAGTATTCTTGTCTGGAGAATTCCATGGACATAGGAGCCTTACAAGTTACAGTCCATGGGGTTGCAGAGAGTCAGACATGACTTAGTGACTAAACAACAAACAACTCCTCCTGACTCAGTTCAGTCTATATATATGAGGTTACCTGTAAAAAATCAAGTTATTTCTTTTATTTCTACCTTCATTCTTATTGTCATAGAGGCTGCAGCTGTGGGGAGATTTTCTTCAATGGATGAAGAGCCATGGGTAGGTGTGGAGAGCTGTATTACTGTTTGTGGTTATGGCATTGCTGACTTGGGTCACTGGGGACATAAGCGAGTCTGACCTCCTACTTTTTACACTGGCTATTTCTCTGCTCTATTTTAGAGCTCCATTTTCTGATCACTGAAGACCTAGCAGACGTTAACCATACAAATCAACAAATAATACAGGAGAAATATGAGTCCTTCTCTTAACCAATGCCAGACAATTCATTCCATACAATGTTGATCTGTCTTTGTTCTCCTGGACAGTCCCTAATGCAGATGGGGTGGTAGACAGCCAACACTGCCTTCAGCTCCTTTTCTCACCTTACTCAAACCCACAGAATACATATGGATCTGGCTCCTTGGCTAACTCTGATCAGCAATATTTGCCCTTTCCCACAGTGCTGTTCTGCCCTCTTCCTAAGTTCTTTCTCCATGTTCTGATAAGACTGAGGTGACTCAGTAAACAACCGGCCAGGAATAAGATGCAGATGTGTCCAATTTCACACTGTCTTATCTTGAAGCACTCACAAATGTGAAGTGAGCACAGTAAGTGTATTCCATTCTGTTGCTACAAGTTGAAGGATGAGGGGAGGAGGAAGAAATCGTCTATGACTTTGTGAACTCATTTCTCCTTTACGATGCCTACCCTCACCTTTCAACCCTCATTCTATTAGTAGAAAGTAGAAGGCAAGGAGTCTGCTATACAAGTTTGGCAGGAATGCCACCTCTTCCTAAATCTGGAGGTGATTTATCTCCCTCAAAGAAGAGGATATTTCTTTGACCTCAGAATATAAAATACACAGACAGTCACTGTCAGGTATGAACTATCTCCATGTAAACCTTACAAAGTTTAGTAAGCCTGGATATTAGGAAGATTACTAGTTCTTACTAAAATTTCTAAAAATAAGACTGCTATAGATACGTAGATAAGGAGTTCTATCAACTCCAACTCTGTTAAACATTACTCAGTTGTTTCTGAAGGGGCATGTTTCTGATAATAGCTATTGCTCCATTCCTGTCTATTTTTTAATTACCTATTTCCAATATGCCTCTGATGACATTTAGACCCACAAACACTGGTGACATTAATGCATGTTTGTGTAAATGTGTATGTGTGTACGTTTGTAAAGCTTAAATAAATATTTTCCCTTTGGAGAAGCTAAGAAGCAGAGTTCCTGAGGGAAACAAACACTTTTTTCCAATCAGTATTGGGATTAAACTTCCAAATAAAATCAAAGATACTCATTGTATGCAAACCATAGTAACAGCTGGAAACATATTCCTTCATTTTTCTTGCAGCCATCTTCTGCAGCTCCAGGAAAGTAAACACTGACTTGGAGTCCTTACACCCAACAGTTCAGAAATTTGGAGACACTCATCCTCCCTCCACATGCAAGCTGAAGGAAACTGGGGCTTGAGAAATGATGGAGTTGGTCAGAAAAGTCAAGTTTGGGGTCCTCTCCCACATAGCCATCCACCTTGTTAGGGAGCCATGCTTTTAAACATTCACTGGCGGTATTATGTTGTGCTCAGGTGTGTCTGACTCATTGTGACCCCACGGACCAAAGCCAGCCAGGGTCTTCTGTCTATGGGGTTTCCCAGGCAAGAATTCTGGAGTAGGTTGCCATTTCCTTCGCCAGGGGATCTTCCTGATCCAGGGATCGAACCCTCGTCTCTTACGTCTCCTGCATTGGAGGCAGATTCTTTATCAGCTGCACCACCTGGAAAACCCCCACATGCCAATCCAATCATGTTTCTCTCATTTGCTTATCCTGTGTACTGAAGAAAATGCTAGCTGCTAGTATCCTTCCATTTATCCTTCTTCCATTTCTCACTAAAGCAAAGCACCTGCAAAGAAGAAATCAGAACCTTGGGAGAAACATAGCCAGAATTCTGCCAGTGGGACACACATGCATGCACACACAAATGTAAATGCAGTGCATCATAACTGTGCTGCTCAGATCTAGCCAGATCCTTTATAATAATGATTCATGGCTACATAGCACTTTTTAAAAGAGCATATAAATATAATTCTGTCTGATCTTAAGCAACTACATAAGCAAGTCAGAACCACTATTTTTTTCCCTGTTTTAAAGATGGAGAAAGAAATGCCAATGATAATCAAGACAAACTTACCTGTGTATAAATTCATTTTTTTGTACTGAATCTAGTGCTTTTTTTCCTCTAAAGTTTTCTTGAGGTAAAATTGGCACAAAATTAAAACCATATTTATTTAAATCATACAAATTGATAACTTTTGCCATGTGTATACCAAAAAAAAAAAAAAAAAAAAACCACCATAATGAAAACAAAATAATGGACTTCTACATGACCCACAAGAGTTTCTTTATACTCCTTCGTAATCCCTTCCCAAATCTCAGTTCTTTTCATATCCAGGCAACAACTGATGAGCTCTCTCTAATCATAGTTTGCTTTTTTTTTTTAAGAGTTTTCTATACATGGGATCATATTATATTGATAATAACATTCTCTCATCTGCATTCATTCACTCAAAAAAAAAAAGTTTTCAGATTCATGTTAGTTTAGTTAGTCAAAGTTGCTCAGTCGTGTCTGGCTCTTTGCGACCCCATGGACTGGGACAGGCCAGGCTCCCCATCCATCTAATTCTCCAGGCCAGAATACTGAAGTGAGTAGCTGTTCCCTTTTCCAGGGGATCTTCTAAACCCAGGGATAGAACCCAGGTCTCCCACATTACAGAAGGATTCTTTACCACCTGAGTCACCAGCAAAGCCCAGATTCATGCTACTGTGTGTCAATTATCTATTACTTTTAAATGTTGAATGGTATTCCATTGTTTGGGTACTATAAATATACTACAGTTTATTTACCCATTCACCTGATAATAAACATTTGGATTTTCCCCAACTTATGGCTATTACATTTGTCTTTGTGTGTGTCTTTGCACATAATATTTTTATCTTGAGTAAATATCTGGGAGTAGAATGTCTGTGTCATATAGTAACTAAATTCTTAACTTTGTAAGAACTGTCAAAAAAAAAAAGAACTGCCAAAATATTTTTCAAGGTGGTTGTACCACTTTTTCACATACCAACCAACAGTACATGAAAGTTTCACTGGCTCCTCATGTTCTCCAGAATTTTGAATGGTCAACCTTTTATCTATGCCATTAAGTGTTCAGCAGATTCTTATTGTGGTTTTCATTTGCATTTATCTAATAATTAATGGCACTGATCCTCTTTTCATGTGCTTATTTGACATCTATCTATGAGGGCCTGGAGTTTTATTCATGGGCTTTTTTCAGTTAATGTATTTCATTAGTAGGTGTATGATTCTTATTGAAATACTTAGGTATTTGTGTATTTGGATTTAATGATCCAAAATTCTTAAGAAACAAATTAAACCTAAAGTAAGCAGTATGTATACTTAGTCGCTCAGTCATATCCAACCCCATGGACTGTATCCCACCAGGCTCCTCAGTTCATGGGTTTTCGCAGACAAGAATATTGGAGAGAGTTCAGTTCAGTTCAGTCGCTCAGTCATGTCCGACTCTGCGACCCCATGAATCGCAGCACGCCAGGCCTCCCTGTCCGTAACAAACTCCCAGAGTTTACTCAAACTCATGTCCATCGAGTCGGTGATGCCATCCAGTCATCTCATCCTCTGTCATCCCCTTCTCCTCTTGCCCCCAAATCCTCCCAGCATCAGGGTCTTTTCCAATGAATCAACTCTTCGCATGAAGTGGCCAAAGTATTGGAGAGGGTAGCCATTCCCTTCTCCAGGGGATCTTCCTGACCCAGGGATCAAACCTTCGTCTCCTGCATTGCAGGCCAATTCTTTACTGTCTAAGCCACCAGGGAAGCTCCAAGTAGTATATAGGAAATAAGAATAAAAGTAGCAGTTAATGAAATAGAAAAGAGTGATAATAGTGATAAATAGTGATTAATAAATACAAGTAGCCCAAGCAATCTTGAAAAAGAAAAAACAGAGCTGGAGGAAATAGGCTCTTGGACTTCAGACTACACTACAAAGCTATAGTAATCAAGACAGTCTGGTACTGGCAGAAGAACAGAAATACAGATCAGTGGAACAAGCTAGAAAGCTCAGAGATAAACCCACACGCCTATGGTCACCTTATCTGAAAGTCACTCAGTCATGTCCGACTCTTTGCGACGTCAAAGACTACACAGCCCATAGTATTCTCTAGGGCAGAATACCAGAGTGAGGAGCCTTTTCCTTTTCCAGGGTATCTTCCCAACCCAGGGATCAAACCCAGGTCTCCCACATTGCAGACAGATTCTTTACCAGCTGAGCCACAAGTGAAACCCAAGAATACTGGAGTGGGTGGCCTATCCCTTCTCCAGCATATCTTCCCATCCCAGGAATCAAGTTAGGGTCTCCCGCATTGCAGATGAATTCTCTACCAACTGAGCTATCAGGGAAGCCCTATCTTTGACAAAGGAGGCAAAAATATACAATGGAGAAAAGATAGCATTTTCAATAAGTGGTGCTGGGAAAACTGGATGGCTACATGCTAAAGAATGAAATTAGAATACTTCCTAATACCATATACAATAATAAACTCAGGATGGATTAAATAGCTAAATGTAAGACCAGACCATATAAAACTCTTAAGGGAAAACATTGGCAGAACATTCTGTTACATAAATCTCAGCAAGATCCTCTGACCCACTTCCTAAGGTAATGGAAAGAGAAAAAATAAAGAAACGGGACCTAATTAAACATAAAATCCTTTGCATAGCAAAGGAAACTATAGACAAGATGAAAAGACAACCACCAGAATGACAAAAAATAATTGCAAACAAAGAAAGTGACAAAGGATTAATCTTCAAAATATACAAGTGGCTCAGGCACTTCAATATCACAAAAACAACCCAATCAAAAAATTGGCAGAACTACACAGACATTTCCCCAAAGAAGATATACAGATTGCCAACAAGCACATGAAAAGATGTTCAATTTTGCTCATTATTAGAGATATGTAAATCAAAACTACAATGAGGTATCACTTTACACTGATTAGAATGGCCATCATCAAAAAAAGCTAAAAACAATAAATGCTGGAGAGGGTGTGTAGCAAAGGGAACTCTCTTACTCTGTTGGGAATGTAAATTGATACAGCCACTATGGAAAACAGTATAGAGATTCCTTAAGAAAATAAAAATAAAGCCAATATATGACCCAGCAGTCCTGCTACCGGGCATATACCCCAAGAAAAATATAATTAAAAAATACACATGTACCCTAATGTTCATTGCAGCAATATTTACAATAACCAGTACATGGCAGCAACCTAAATGTCCGTCAACAAATGATTGAATAAAGAAGTGTTGGTACATATATAATATTACTCAGCTATAGAAACGAATGAAGCTGGGTCATTGTTATGACTTAAATGAACTCAGAGTATGTCATAAAAAGTAAGTCAAAAAGAGAAAAAAACAAATATATATTAACACATATATATGGAATCTAGAAAAATGGTACTTATGAATCTATTTTCAGGGCAGAAACAGAAACACAGATGTAGAGAATGGACCTGTGGACACTGTACGGGAAGGAGAAGGTGGGACAGATTAAGAGAGTAGCACTGACATATCCTTACTACCATGTGTAAAACAGATGGCTACTGGGAAGCTGCTCTATAGCACCACTCAGCTTGGTGCTCTGTGATGATGTAAGGGGTGGTGTGGGAGGGAGACTCAAGAGGAAGGGGATACATGTATACCTCTAGTTGTTTCGTGTTGTTCTACAGCAGAAACTAACACAACAAGGAAAACAATATACTTCAATTAAAATAAATAAATATTTTAAAGATACAATAAGTAAGCAAGAGCCAATTTTTTTAAAAGATCTCTACTTTTGACATTTCAAAGTACTTTACTAAAATGATCAGAAAAACAGAAAAGAGACTCAAGGTACAGGAAAAATATCACTAATGAAACAGAATAGTAAGGAAATATTATAGCAATTATTTTTATAAGTTAAATTATATTCTTTTAACACATGATGTACTAAATCTTAATCATGAAGAACTCCATAATATTTGTAACATAATAGGTAGCTAAAAAATTATTTTCATAGTTAAAAATCTTCCCATGAAGCAATCTCCAAACTGACCAAAAGGATAAAGAAAATATAATGTCAGTTCTGCATAAGCCCTTCCAGGGAATAGGAGGGAAAAAAAAAAGCTTCACAACTCATTTTATGATGCCACTATTATACTAATACCAAAACCAGAAAATCATTACAATAAAAAAATCAAAAGCCCACAGAACATAAAGTCCCATAGAAAAAGATACAAAACTCTTAACTAAAGACTATCAAATTAGATTAAAATATGGTAAAAGAATACTACATCATACCAAATTAGGGAAGTTTTACCACAAAGCATGGCTTAACATTTGAAAATTAAGCTATAAAATTTGTCACATTAAGAAACTAGCAAAGAAAATCCATGATAATATCAAGATGTGTCAAAAGTTTTTTGCAACGGTTAAGTTAGTATTTGCCATGATTAGAGAGATAAAATTAAAATATACAATAAAGGAACACTGCTCTATAAGATATAATAAATTTCTAACATTAAACAACATAATGAAAATCTTAAACCACAGACTGTCTTGCTGAAGACATAATTAATGAGCTAGAATGTTGATCTAGACAAATAATCTTCATTTTAGAGCTGCTGCTGCTAAGTTGCGTCAGTCGTGTCCGACTCTGTGCAACCTCATAGACGGCAGCCCACCAGACTCCAGTCCCTGGGATTCCCCAGGCAAGAATACTGGAGTGGGTTGCCATTTCCTTCTCCAGTGCATAAAAGTGAAAGTGAAGTCGCACAGTCGTGTCCAACTCTTTGTGATCCCATGGACTGTAACCTACCAGGTTCCTCTGTCCATGGGATTTCCCAGGCAAAAGTACTGGAATGGGTTGCCATTGCCTTCTCCGACTTTAGAGCTAGAAAGATAATTTTTAAAAATAGAGAAAAGATAGAATATAGAAATTTAAGTTAACTATGAAGAACTACAAAAGAAGAGCATAAAGAAAATGAGTTCAAAGGAAATTCTCAAAGAGGCAATGACTATGATTTCTTATAGAATTCAGGAAACACACACACACAAAACTTGATTATCACACCAAAATGTCATATTGATTCCCAATCAGGATAGCTAATAAGGAATTAGCACCTATTCATATTATAGGCAAAATGAAGAACACCAAATACAAAGAGAAATAAAAAAGATAACACATATTTTACACAAAAGACTTATCACCATCAATTAGAATTAAATGAAAAAATGATTTTAAACTGGGAAAGCAATGTAACTTCTGATTTAATTTAAAGCCAACAGTAAATCATTCTAAAGTTTATGTGTCAAATCATTCTAAAGTCTGTGTCATGTCAAGTCCATGAGATAATAATAAGGTAGAGGTGTATCAATTAAAATATACATCAGATAATATGATCCTACCTATTAAAACAATAAAATAGAACTACAGCCAAGCTAATAAAAAGAAATACTTGATCAATTCAAGAAAAATGAAGATGGAAAATAATGGAGCTTAGAAAAAAATGTTGAGTGGAAACCACTAAGATATTAGCAAAAACTCAAGCTATCAATGCTTACAATAAATACAACAGAATATGTAAATACAAAAGAGTCTCAGATTGAATAATAACACAAGAATTCATATTTAAAAGATGTTTCTAAAATATAAAAAAGCCCATACTTGGAATTGTGGAGGACCCTTGGTCCCAAGGAAGCTAGAGCTGGGTTTCATCCATTTCCATACACATGTTAGGCAACTTGAGTCTCTGGGGCCATGAGTCTTATCAATTCACATATGGAAACATATAATATATATTTATTCAACATAAATATACATAAACTAATATATTTTATAGCATAAATATATTTAACAAATATATAGACATATTTCAAAATGAATGAGATCTATATATATCATATAAATAACAGAATTAAAATATTAAGTGAACAAAGCAAGAGGCAATATGATACAAACAATATGGTGTGTGTGTGTGCACATGCACATGTTGCATGCATCTTTTTATATATTAGTTGCCTCTGATGAAAGTAAGGAATTGAATATGGGGAACAGATATATACTTTAATTCTTTATATATATAACACCAATACTATGAAATATTACAATTAATAAATTCTGTTTCTTATGTAAATTGGTATAACTTGTTTACCAGTAAATTTTTCTATGTTTATATAAAATTAACAGTTTCAAGAAAAAAGGGAACACAACAAAGATGAAGATAATATATAGATCCATTTGCTAAAATTCAAACTATCTTATTTAACCTTGTTTTCATAAAAACAACAAGAAAGAATTTAGAAGTTTGACATTTTCAATCATCATGATGTTCCTCCTGAACTGGGTTTACAAATAGAAATAAACTGTTTAAATTCAAAGAGAAAAATTATGAGAAGATAAAAAATAGCTTTGTGCATAATCTAAAAGGTCATCAGAAAATCTACTCAAAGATTATCAGTACATATTGCCAAATGCTCAGAAACTGTTATGTTTATTCTTTTATTTATTTAGAACAGTTTTTACTATTTCATTTGTGTATTTATTTAATATTATACAAACGTTAATTAATTACCTCAGTTTATGATGATGAGAGTCATGAAAGGGATTTTATCAAATTACAATGAAAAGACACTTGCTCCTTGGTAGAAAAGCTAGACAGCAATCAACCTAGACAGCATATTAAAAAGCAGAGACTTTACTTTGTCAGCAAAGGTCCATCTAGTCAAAGCTATGGTTTTTCCAGTAGTCATGTATGGATGTGAGAGTTGGACTATAAAGAAAGATCAGCACCGAAGAATTGATGCTTTTGAACTGTAATGTTGGAGAAGACTCTTGAGAGTCCCTTGAACTGCAAGGAGATCCAACATGCCAATCCTAAAGGAAATCAGTCCTGAATATTCATTGAAGGACTGATGCTGAAGGTGAAAATACAATACTTTGACCACCTGATGTGAAGAACTGACTCATTGGAATGAACCCTGATGATGGGAAAGATTGAAGGTGGGAGAAGGGGATGAGAGGATGAGATGGTTGGATGGCATCACCAATGCGATGGATGTGAATTTGAATAGGCTCTGGGATTTGGAGACGGACAGGGAAGCCTGGCATGCTGCAGTCCATGGGGTCGCAAAAGTTGGACACAACTGAGGGACTGAATTGAACTCAACAATCTCTCTGAGATCCCAAGAGAGAACTGTTACTAGTTAGAGTGGGTTTTGTTACAGTGTTTACTGAAACAAAATTGTCAAAATGCTGCTCAAAAATCTATTTTTTAAAGGATAAAGTTAAAGCCTTGTTGAATATTGGCGACAGTTCTTAGGAACTGACATTAGTGTGAGTGTTAAAAAAAAAAAAAAAAATAGCTTCTGAAGGTGTGCTTATCTAAGAGGGTAATCCAGCAATAAGAAACAGAAATCTCAGTCTCCATGGATGAAGGCTGATCTTGCTTTGAAATTCCCATCTTCATCCCACTCCATGAACAGAGGTCCATCGTCTCTCAGAATCTGAGGGTCAGGGTCCAGACAGGCACTGGCACTCGTTTTCCTAAAACCTAACCAGATATTTGACCTCAGAGTACAGGCAGAGATAGAGGGAAATATACTTAGAGCCCAACTCTTCCCTATGGAAACAGCACAGATGTTATCCCACAGTGACTAGATATTTAAAGCTGAAAGATCTGAAGAAGTTTAATATGGTGATGGAGGTGAACCTCTGTAGTAGGTCGCCATTTTACTGGGAAACATGGAAGGGAGAGACATGCAGAGTCTGCCAAAACTGTTGTATGTGAAAAAAAAAATTTTTTTTTGAAATATCTTTCCTTACACAGCCCACAGACATTCTAACTGAACTGGAATTAAAACTGTAGCTACAAATGGCTATTTGATGGGATAATGTAGTCTCAAGTGAAAAGGGAAGGATCATTAGCTTTGGGGATGGTTTGTAATGCAGAGCTCCTGATTTGTTATATTTTAGAGAGAATCAGGCATGAAAGACATTGAGGAAAAAATAGCTGATTGCTTCAGTGGCTGTGAAGATACTCAGTGAGGAGTCCAGTGTGATGGGCCTAGCAATATCAGGGCTGGTTTATGTTCATACACACATTGTATGTATATATAGCACATGCATGTTCAGTCACTCAGTCATGTCCAACTCTTTGCCACTCCGGGGACCACAGCCCACCAGGCTCCTCTGTCCATGGGACTTTCCTGACAAGCATGCTGGAGTGGGTTGCCATTTCCTCTTCCAGGGGATCTTCCTGATCCAGGGATCGAACCTGTGTCTCCTGCATCGCAGGTGAATTCTTTATTGCTAAGTCACCTGGGAAGCCCATGTACATATAGTACTATTTCAAAAATTGTTATTAACTAAACATCTGCTAATTACATCAGTTTGCTAGAAGCTGAGATAAGATTATCTTTACAGTGCTATTTATTTATAAGATTAAAATACACATAAGTTCTCCCACTCCCATTTTCAGGTAGATTTTAATATTTATTTTCATGTGTTGATGTTAAGTCCACAGAATTTCATGCTACACTCTTATCACTTGTCCCCATTCTCCTCAAATACTTTGAAAGAAATTTTGACTATTTCCATATCTCCCTAGGTAGGGGGAAATAAAAGCATGGGGGTGGAGGGACAGTTAGGATTAATGTCATTTATCTGAAGAAAAAAAAAATCATATGTCTGTAGACATACAAAGCAAAATTACACTGCAGCATCCCAGCCCATTTCCTGAAAGCCAGGGGTTAAATGTAGACATCATTTCAAGATTTGGGATTCTAAATAGCCAAGCACATGACAAGATAAATCCTTCTGCATATACCTTGAGAGACTGCTGTTAATATTCCAAATATGGGCAGATCTCTGACATAGGCATTTTTCTAAATCTCTGTGGTGATATCCCAGGAAATAGCCATCTTCTGGAAAGGGCTATGTCAGTTCAAGGTACATCACAAAAACCTGCATTTTACAAGAATGAACATATTCTTAAAAAACAAACAAAAAACTCTGGCAAATGTACTATTTTCTGGGAAGAATCAGCACAAGTGTTTTATCTTTGAGTGGAATTTTCTAGTGAGAAGTGGAGGAAAACTCAAAATAAAGATGCCTATATCAGCAGTTCCTAGAAAAAGCAAGAAATCTCACACGTGATATTTTGTAATGCATCTTGAATTAATTTGACATTAATTATCCACTTGATAGTCCAAATTATACATTTTCTTTGCACAAAAACCAGGTATGCTCCAAGAATCCAAAGCATCTGCTACCTTTTGCACACAAGTCAAGGGGGGATAGTATTATAAAATAAGAACATAGCAAAAGGATGATTCTAGTCTTTACTTTCAGTGGAATAAAAAAAGGCAGTGAATTAAAGATCCATTTTCTTTTGTTCTTCGAAATAGAATGTGTACTTTGGTACTGAAGCAAATCACACAAAATTTAATGAAGATACATACATTGACCTCAAACCTCAAGAAAATTTTGCTTTCATTTAGACACAAACAAATCCAAACAATGTCAGACTTAACATCCTATTAACAGTCTATTTTCTACCATGGGCTATTAAAAGTGGCATGTTCATAATCATGCTATCCTAAGGAGGATTACTGTCCTCTTGGAAAGAATTACAAGTTTATAACTGTTTCAAGACATGAGCCCTTGAGATGAGCTAAACTTGAATGATTAATCCGTGAAGTTATTCAAAGTGTCAGTGTTGCAGTAGAAAGCTTTATATTTTTAAAGCCCAAAGTCTAGGAAAATGCTTAGATGAGAGGAACCTTCATAAAAAGCATGGAGGAAGCAATGGAAAGCTTGCCTGTGCCTGTGTTTGCAACAAAGACTGTATGCATCTGTTCATGTAAGCAAAAGACAACACAGTATTTGGTGAGGTGTGACTGGTGAGGTAATTCCACAGAATAAAGCATGTTGAAGAGTACCCAGAGCAGGCTTTTCCTCGGTACTGTAATTAGGCTCTTTTACACTTTCTGTTAAGATCTACTTTTAATAAAAGAAAATAAGACATATATTCATTCATCCACAAATCATATGACTTTAATTCAGGTGAGGAATAAGCAAAACCATTGCTTTCTCTTTCTCAAATGAGAAGGGGCATATCTTCCTGACCCCCCTTTCCCCTCCAAAAAATTCAAGCAACTTATATTACATCTGCTTGCTCAAGGAACTGCTTAAAATAACTGGTAGATAAACCGTTTCTTTAAAATTCTATGGTGGATTAGGTTTCAACACAGGTATTTTTTTTACAATCATGATACTATCTTATAATTTTTTTTCCTCTCTTATTTGCCAGCTTTCAGCCCAAAGGAAAAGTTGATGAAGACTATCTCCAAGCACATTTTTGGGGAAAAAAAACTTTATTCACAATGCTTTGTTACTTAAAATTCATCACAAAATTAGTCACTGTAAGCAAAAAGTATAGGCAGCAAATATGGGGAGCAGACATTTTTATGTGGAATTTACAGAAAACAGTAAAAATCCCTAGTGCTGTCAATATCCTGGTCTCAACCAAGTCTAAAGATAATTCTGTTTAAGGAATGTTTTTCTTTTCAAAGTTCACCTTTGTCAGAAGTTTGACAGTGATGGGAAAAGTAAAGTCATTATCAACGTTTTAGTGAAGTGCTTTACCAAGAAACAGTTCACATCTTGTTTCTAATTTACTTCACTCACTGTCAAACTTTGAAAAATAAACTCAGCCTATTTGTTAACAAAGATTATATTTCTCTATTACCAATGCAACAAATCGTAAACTAAAAATTTAGCAAAATAATATTTCAGGTTTTACATATACACAAATAAGAGGATATAATTATTTTATACTCAACAAAATAATCTCATTTAATTGACAAAGCTACTAATACTTGATTTTACATAATTTTGACAGAATTCCTCAAATTATACAGTAATACAATATGCCAGGAATTGCTATAATCACTAAACATAATGGTGAAGTGAACACTGCCCAGACATATAAGCATTTTAGTACAACAATTAATCATGACAATAAACACATAATTGATAAAGTCTATTATAAGTGAATGCAAACAACTTGAGTAGTGTTCTTAAAAAACATATTCTGTTATCATAGTCCACCATATTTTGGTATAACTTTTATTTTCAAGTATTCAGCTCTTAAATTCAGAATTTTTATATAAGGTTTTACTGCCTCAGCTTACACTAATAAGATATGTTCAAAAGCAAAATTCATATTGGAGAATAATTATGTCATGGATGCTTCACCTGCCTATTTTGTATATACAAAAACAGATGAAAACTTCATAGGTATTTATAGAAAGCAATTTGATACATCAGAACTAATGCATAATCAAAAGACTATATTAATTTCTGTAGGACAAGGAGACAAGTAGATAAAATTGCCAATATTTGTTGCATCATTGAAAAAGCAAGAGAATTTCAGAAAAACATCTACTTCTGCTTCACTGACTACAACAAAGCCTTTGACTGTGTGGATCACAACAAACTGGAAAATTCTCAAAAAGATGGGGATACCAGACCACCTTACCTACCTCCTGAGAAACTAGTATGCAGCTCAAGAAACAAGAGTTAGAACTGAACATTGAACACTGGTTCAATATTGGGAAAGGAGTATGTCAAAGCTGTATATTGTCACCTTGCTTATTTAACTTACATGCACAGTACATCATGTGAAATGCCAGGCTGGATGATGCACAAGCTGGAATCAAGATAGCCGGAAGAAAGATCAATAACCTCTGATATGCAGATGACACCACCCTTATGGCAAAAAGTGAAGAAGAACTAAAGAGCCTCTTGATGAAGGTGAATGAGGAGAGTGAAAAAGCTAGCTTAAAACTCAACATTCAAAAACGAAGATCATGGTATCCGGTCCCATCACTTCATGGCAAATAGATGGGGAAGCAAAGGAAACAGGGACAGATTCTACTTTCTTGGGCTCCAAAATCACTGCAGATGGTGACTGCAGCCATGAAATTAAGCAAGGACTGCTTGCCCCTTGGAAGAAAAGCTATGACCAGCCTAGACAGCATATTAAAAAGTAGAGATATCAATTTGCCAACAAAGGTCTGTATAGTCAAAGCTATGGTTGTTCCAGTAGTCAGGTACAGCTGTGAGAGCTGGACCATAAAAAAGGCTGAGCACTGAAGAATTGATGCCTTCAAACTATGGTGCTGAAAAAGAATCTTGAGAGTCGCTTGGACAAGGAGATCAAATCAGTCAATCCTAAAGGAAATCAACCCTGAATATTCATTGAAAGGACTGATGCTGAAGCTGAAGCTCCAATACTTTGACTACCTGATGTGAAGAACTGACTCACTGGAAAAGACCCTGATGCCAGGAAAGATCGAAAGCAGGAGGAGAAGGGGGCAACAGAAGATGAGATGGTTGGATAGCATCATCCACTCAATGGACAGGACTTCAAGCAAACTCCAGTAAATAGTGAAGGACAGGGAACCCTGAAGTGCTGCAGTCCATGGGGTCACAGAGTCAGACACAACTTGCAATGGAACAAAAACAAATGTGAATCTTAAGGAATGAATCAAAGAGAGTAGGTAACAAGGTTAAGTTTTATAAAGCATTTTACACTGCCCACTGTATTCTACTATTATGTCTTTATTCACTGAGGGTAATTGTGTTCCTTTGCAAATTTAAAACTAGAGCTAAACGAGAACATATGAGATATTTAAAAGGAATAATGTAGTGACTTTGCTGGCAGTCCAGTATCTAAGACACCAAGTTCCCAATGCAGGGGATCCAGATTCAACCAATGCTAAGGAATTACCCGCACATGCTGCAACTAAGACCAGGAGCAGGCAGATAAATTAGCAAATTAAAAAAAAATATTTAATTAAAAACAAAAGGAATAACTTCAGAAAAGTATTTTTGTATCATGTAAATATGACTATGACACATGACTACTTTTTATCTACTAGAAACATATCCAAATTTTCTTTGTAGTTTTCCAAGACATAAAATACCATTAATTGAATATTTATGTTTTGGGGTTTTTTCCTGGTTTTCCCTCCCACACAAAATTCTTCTATTTCCAACTTTTTAAAATTTAAGTTAGGAACTCATCATAAAATAGAAGGGAATTATCATTCATTTTTAAGTGAAAAACCAAGGTACAAGGTATCAAAAAGGTTGAGGGAGAACACATAACTGAACTCTCATTCCAATCTCCTTCCCACTTAGATACCTAATATTTCCCCCTGTTGGTAGAACCTCTGTGACAGCATTCCCTCCACTGTACCATATCATTCAGCCTGGCGTGCTGCAGTCCACAGGGTCACAAAGACTTGGAGACGACTTGGCAACTGAACAACAACGGTAACATACCCGGAAGGGTAATATAGGATCTACCTGGGAGGAGGGAGTCATGTCTTATGTAAAGTAAGACTCCTTAGCAGCCTTGAATCTACAATGCTTAAAAAGTCACTCAACAAATATTAAAGCAATTAAATTGGCAGCACTTGAATTTTTTAATAGCTTAGTAGTTAACCGCAGTATAAAGAGCGATGAGCGCACAGACTGCACACTTCGCATGCGTAAAACAAGGAAATCATTGGTCATCGGCACTTCTTAAATCTTGTTTATGAAGGGAAACAATGCCAGGAATTGCTGCCTCGGAACCATGGTAGGCCCAACAATGATGTTTCAGTGCCAGAAATGCTAATTTACCAGGGCTCGATCATCAATTGTTGAAGCACTTCTCTTAGGAGTAATGTCACTGCATGGCAAGTTGGCAATTATTTGAGGAGTTATTTCAATAACTGCACAGCTCTTTGTCTGATTAATGAAACTGCCAATAGATTTACAACTCCTGTTACGGAAATGTATCACTGGAGATTTGCTGAATGTTGTGCCATAAATTCCAGACACCTGAGAAATTACGACAGAATTTGATTAGAATGGCTACTTCCATCTTCCTTTTTTCACTAAATTCACTTCTCATTAACTACCGCTACCACTGTCTGGACTAAGAGAGGGCTATTTATTACAAAATATTCTGTTTGCTAAAGCCATTCTTTCTTTCCCTGTCCATGCTATCTAAATTTCCTTGAGGATCATATTTAAACATGCCAATGTAGATTCAATGCATTGAATAGAGATAATGTCAAAGAAGAAAGTTTCCTTGGAGTCTCTAATGTTTCTGGTAACTGGAGGTGGATAGTAAAAATATGCAGAAACAAAGCAGTAAGACTCAGCAGAATATAAGTTATGGCCAAATACTTTATGCATTTTTAGGAGCAAGGACTCAGGTCATTAGATGCACAGGGCATGAATTACTATTCTATAACTCAAACCTCAAGATATCCAGATGAATTTAAAAGTAAAAATATTCTTGTTGTTTCTTTAAAAATATTATATTTTAAAGGTAAGTTTGAAAAACACTACTTTAATACAAACTAATTTCAAACTTTTATTTTATTAATGATGAAATAAACTATATCAAAACACACATAAATTAGCAAAAGTTGTCTTCAATTCTACATAATCTGTAAAAATGTATATTATCACAAGTTAATAAAAACAAATTAACATGTCTCAAAAGGTTATCAATTTGAAATAATCTTTTTCCACTAACATAAAAATGTATTTTGGACTAATTAGGGAGTTAAGATTATTAATTACCAATAAATGGTTTGTACAAACAAAACAATATTAAGAATGCAATGATGATCAGCCTTTACAATGGGGTCTCTTTTGATACAAACCAAATAAAACCAAACCTATCTTAAAAGCTGAACAAGTACAAAGAAAACAAGCATAGAATAAACCCCAGTACAAAGCAATGTAAGCAGCAATTAAATTATAGGACTGTAATCTGCTTTATCATATTTAGAAATAGATAAGAAGTATATCCCAGAGATGAATTGATGTCCCTTGTTTCAACTGAAACCATATAATATGCCTCCAAGCATTATAATGCATGCTAGAATGTACATTTTAGTGAGCATCAGATGTTTTCCTAAAGCAAACAGAAGAGAAATATAGCCAGGGAGTAATGACTCATTTGCAATAGAGGATACCTGCCTAAGACTTCCCCACTCCTGCGTTAGTAGGCACATTCTAGGTACTCGTCAATCCACTTTACATATATCAGTTAGTCTCTTGTCCATAATGATTCTATGAGTCAGGTACTAACAGTATCCTTGTGTTGTAATTGAGTAAAGAGACACAAAGATTACAGAACTGATGCTTCATGGAGCAGCAACTTAGTCTGTCATTCTAGTTGGATAGCCCATGCTCATTTCCACTCTGCTACACAGACTTTAACACCACCGTTCTCCAGAGGAGCCTGTATAAAAACCACTCAATAACATGTCTTAGTTAAATTTCCTCCAGTATGTATTTCATTCATCACAGTGATAGGAACTGACATCTCCTTGTTGTTGCAGACCATTCTTCCTCTAATTTCCATTGCTCTACCTCCTATTCTTTTCCCTTTTCCATATTCTCATACTCAGTTTTCCAAAATGTTGCTTTTTTAACTTGCAAGAATAAAGCCCTGATAATTTCAGAAGTATTCCAAGAAAGTACTCATCGTTGGTACTTATGTGGTTCAGCTGGGCCAAATGGAACCATATACTTTAGCTGGAATAGGCAACAGTTACTTAGAAAATCAGCTATTTATCTTGTATTTTAATATGCTGTGAACTAGAAGAGGAATACATTGAATTCAAAAAAGTGTTGGTGATTTTTATGGCATTACACAATCATTACATTCATTATATTACACTGAAAATTCAAGGCAGCAACATATGAAAATTATTTTTCTCATTCTATGAATGAATCTTTTGAGTGCTGTATGGAGAAATCACCACCAGTCAAAATGGGGAAATCCCATCAGCAAAACAGATTTGCTATTAATTTTTTTAATAAAATATAATTAATAGTCCCTTTATGCTCAGTCACTCAGTCATGTTCAATTCTTTGCAGTCTTATGGTATATAGCCCACCAGGCTTCTCTGTCCATGAGATTTCCCAGACAAGCATACAGGAGTGGGTTGCCATTTCCTACTGCAGGGAAATAGTCCCTTTATAGGACTTAAAAAAAAAATAGTCCCTTTATAGGGCTAATAAAGCTAATAGTGGAAGAAATAAAAAAAATAGCAAGCAATATAGTCATATTATAAAATCTGCGAGAACTTTCAACTAGAATTTCATTTTCTTTTTTAAGCTGAAAGAACAGATTTCTCTTCCTCAATTTCTGAAGCTTAAAGAGAAAGTTTAAAAAGAGGGGGAGTAATGATATTTTTTTTTATGTTGTAAGTGTGATGGATCCTCTCTAATGAGACACTTGGCGTAAACAAAACAGCCTGAACTCCTTTATTCAGATGTGGGATTAGAGAAAACACAAAGAAAGCCTCAAAACTCTCCAGAAAGCCTCAAAACTCTCAGAAACAAAACTCATGGCATTTCTAAACTCCATGAGCATGGAATTCTTCTCAGCAGGGACACCGTTTCAGATTTAGAAAACAGAAATAAAGCAACTAAAAGAAAAATAAAACAAACCAGGCAAATTTGCCCAATAGGCCTCGGCAGTCATTGAATAAAATGAAGACTTTTTAGAAACGCCAAACAAGGGTACTAAAATTCCCCATATAAGTGTCACTGGAGCCCCACTACTTGTAAGCAAAAGAGCTCATTTTGCATAGTTCCTAACACACAGAGTAAAAACAATTATACATGCATTTCACTGGGCGCCGAGATTCCATGGAGGGTACCATACTAAATAAAGTTTTACTCACCCCTGCTGGGACAGTCAAGAAAATGCACCTTTCACCAGTACTCTGAGAAACAAATTTGTTCTGGGAGCCCAGTGTCCCTGAAGAGCTCCAAGACCCTCTCTATAGCCCAAACCTTACTTGGGAAATTTAAATACAATGGGAGTAATTAGATCCTGGTGTAGAAGGGGCCAGGTGCAGGCACTCTACTGCCAAAGGCAAGGTGTACCTGATTACCTTAATGAGCAGAGTTAAAGCAGCAGTCGGTATTATCTGACTCATAAAGGCCTGCGGTATTGACTAGTTGTTCACGGTGTCCCTAGAAGTAACATAGATAGGAAGCCTACTAAATTCTTCCTTGATCTCCATGAGCAAAAAAATTCCTGGTTGAATGAACAAAAGTCTAACTTGAATCATAAAATTAGAGCGTCAGAGTATGTTATTCAATTCCCAGAACTGAGCATTTAATAGACCCAGAACCGCTTGCATGATAAGGAGGCAGGGTCTCTTTAAAGCAAGATCCTGAGGTACTACCAAAAATTTACTGTTAAACTTTCACCCAACCTTTTGGAAAGCACCAAAATCCTCTGCTAGGGAAACTGTGCACTGGGAGAAAAAGAAATAATCAGATTTTCCAAGGACTAGGGGAAACTGCCCCTGAACTGATAGTGATTCCAAGAGCCCTTCAAACATCACTGTGCCCCATCAATCACATTAGGGGCTTATGGCGGTCAAATTGAGGGAGTTCAAGCTTGCGGCCCTGTAAGGAGGAGGTGAACATTCTCACTCATACTTTACCTAAGCCTTGTGCAACAATGAATTTTGCCCAAGCACTGGCCTTTCTTTAGGTTGGGAATTAAGGATCACATAGCACAACGTCTTATGGAAATACTTTTCTTAGGCTCTATGTTAATGATTATAATCATAACAAATTTTGCCTGGGAAACTGTTTCTCAAGACTTGTACCCCTGATTACACAGCAACAGTGTGATCTTGCCCAGAGACACCGCCCAGAACCTGTTCTCCCAAGCTAATCTTGTAGGAAGTTATCTCAGGATGTATACCTTGGGAAAGGGTCTTGTGGAACCCTTAGAACCTTGAGGTATTATTTTTATCTATTCTCAGCAACCTGTTGAGAAGCACATAAGGCCCCACTTAAACTAGTGAGGCAGGTACTCTCCTGATGTCCACATCAGAAGCTTTATCTGTCACTTTCACTTTAAATAAAAATTTACACAAAACTCTGAGTGATTGAAACTGTCTTTGGTCCCAGAGTTAAATCTTCTTCGGAGACCACGAATCCACGGTGCTATTCACCGTTCACCGCTAAGGTATCAAGATCATCGACCGTTTTAGTGCAAGTCCATCTGCACAGTGATTCAGTGGACCTTTGATCCCATCCTATTTCTCAACTTCTTGGATGAATAATTGGAATAGATATAATCAGCAGCTGTCAAAATCCCCACATTAGTCACCTGATCTTGTGGAGTCAGGGTTACCAGGGTGAGAAGGACCAAATGGAAGCCCCTGCAACTGCCGCTACATAGCAAACTAGTAAACCTAAAGCAATACCACATGTCTGAAGCTACTGCAGAGATTAGTGCTATCATCAAAGACTTAAAGGATGCAGGAGTGTTGACTCCCACAATATCACCACTCAACTCACCTATTTGGTCTGTGTAAAAGATGGATGGACACAAGAGAGCTGACAGTGGATAATCGTCAACTTAACCAGGCAGTGACTCCAACTATAGTAGCTGTATCAGCTGTGGTTTCATTGCTTGAGCAGGTTTTGTTGCTGTTGTTCAGTTGTAAAGTTGTGTCCCACTCTTTTGTGACCCCATGGACTGTAGCCCACCAGGCTCCTCTGTCCAAGAGATTTCCCAGGCAAGAATAGTGAAGTGGGCTGCCATTTCCTCTTCCCGGGCATCTTCGTGACCCAGGAATTGAACCCAGGTCTCCTGCACTGGCAGGCAGCTTCTTTACCATCTGAGCCACACGGGAGCTTAACACGTCCCTTTGTATCTGGTATGCAACTATTGATCTGGCAAATGAATTTTTCCCCATCCTTGTAAATACAGTCCACCAGAATCAACTGGCATTCAGCTGTCAAGACCAGCAGTACACTTCCACTCTTCTATATCAGCAGGTATATCAGTTCTCTAGCCCAAAGTCATAATTTAATTTACAAGAATCTTTATCACTCTTCTTTTTCACAAGATATCATGCTGGTTCATTTCATTGGTTATATTATGCTGATTGGATCTAGTGATCAAGACATAGCAACTACTCTAGACTTACTGATAAGACATTCCCATGACAGAGTTTGGGAAATAAATCTAAGAAACACCATAGCGGGGGGACCTCTACCCAAGAGAAATTTCTAGGGGGTCAGTGGTATGGGGCATGTTGAAATATCCCTTCTAAGGGGGAGGAGAAGTTGCTTCCTCTGACACCCTCACACATAACCTAAAAAACAGCAAATACCTAGTGAGTCCTTTTGGATTGTGTTAAACAACATATCCCTCATTTTGGCATGTTACCATGGCCCAATCACCAAGTGACCCCCAAAATTGCTAATTCTGAGTGGGGCCCAGCAAAGGAGAGGGCTCTGCAACAGGTCTGGGTTGCTATACCAGCTGCCTTGCCACTTGGGCTATGAGAACCAGCAGATTCAATGGTGGCTGAAGTATTAACAGCAGGTAGGGATGCTGTGTGGGGCCTCTGACTGCTGCTGCTGCTGCTGCTAAGTCACTTCAGTTGTGTCCAACTCTGTGCGACCCCATAGACAGCAACCCACCAGGCTCCCACATCCCTGGGATTCTCCAGGCAAGAACACTGGAGTGGGTGCCATTTCCTTTTCCAATGCATGAAAGTGAAAAGTGAAAGTGAAGTCACTCAGTTGTGTCTGACTCTTAGCGATGCCATGGACTGCAGCCCACCAGGCTCCTCCATCCATGGGATTTTCCAGGCAAGACTACTGGAGTGGGTTGCCATTGCCTTCTCTGGGGGCCTCTGGCAGGCTCCTATAAATGATCTATGGCTCAGACCCTTAGAATTTTGGAGCAAAACCCCAAATCAGGTAACTACTCTCATGTTCAGAAACAGCTGTCTGCTACTAGACCTTATAGATGAAGCTCCAATACTTTGGCCACTTGATGCAAACAGCCGACTCACTGGAAAACACCCTGATGCTGGAAAAGATTGAGGGCAGGAAGAGAAGAGGGTGGCAGAGGATGAGATAGTTGGATGGCATCACCAAATCAGTGGACCTGAACTTGGGCAAATTCTGGGAGATGGTGAGGGACAAGGAGTCCTGACCTGCTGCAGTCCATGAAATTGCAAAGAGTTGGACACAACTTGGTGACTGAACAATGACAGATCTTATAGAGACTAAACATCTAACGATGGGCTACCAAGAGGGCATGTAACCTGAGCTGCCCGTCAGGAACTGGATGTTATCTGACCCACAAAGCCATAAAGTTGGGCATGTACAACAGCACTCCATCATCAAATGCAAATGATACATACATGACTGAGCCCAAATGGGCCCTAAAATTATAGGTAAATTACACGAAGTGGCCCATGTGCCCATGGTTCCCTCTCCTGCTACACTGCATTCTCTCCCCTGCACCCTCATGGGGAGTTCCCTACGATTGGCTGACAGAGGAAGAGACAACTTGGGCCTGGTTCACAGGTGGTTCTGCACATAAGCATGCACCACCCAAAAGTGGACAGCTGTAGCACTCCAGCCCCTCTCTGGGATAATCTTAAAGGAGAAAGGTGAGGAGAAATCCTCCCAGTGTGCAGAATTTCAATCAGTGTATCTGGTTGCCTAATTTGATAGAAAGGAAAAATGGCCAGATATGAAATTGTATATTAATTCATTCAAGGAGCAATAGTGTGGGTGGATAGTCACAGATTTGGAGGGAACACGACTGGAAAATTGGTGACAAAGAAATCCAGGAAAGAAGTATATAGACCAAGCTCTCTGAACGGGGAAAATCCTGAAGATACCTATGTCCCAAGCGAATACTTACCAAAGGTCACTTCAGAAAACCATTTTAGTAATCAAGAGGATAGGATGACCTGTTTTATGAATACCAGTCAGCCTCTTTCTCCAGCTGTGGGCTCATTAACAAAGCTTCCATGGTGGCAGAGATGGAAGCTTTGCGTGGGCTCAGCAACAAAGACTTCTATACTCACCAACATCAGCATGGATACAGTCAGTACTGTGTCCCCAATATCTCAACAGCAGAGAACAAGACTGAGTCCCTAATTGGCACCACTCACTGGGATGATCAGTCAACCATCTGGGGACATGCTGATTACATGGGTTGACTTTCATTATGGAAGATGCAATGTTTTGTTCTTACTAGAATAGATATACACTCTAGATACAGACTTGACATCCTTGCATGCAATAGTTTCTACCAAAATGACGTACAGAATGCCTCATCTACTATCATGGTAGTCCACGTAGTATTACTTCTGCTCAAGGAACTCACTTCTCAGCAAATGAAGTTCAGCCATGGGTCCATGCTTATAAAATTTACTGGTCTTACCATGGCCCCCACCGTCCTGAAGAGGCTGGTTTGATAGAATGGTGGAATGGTCTTTTGAAGACTCAGTTACAGTACCAGCTAGGTGGTGTATCTTGTAGGGCTGGGGTAAGGTTCTCCAGTAGGCTGTATATGTGCTGAATCAGCACCCAATATTTCTATTAGGTAGAAATACTATTTCTCACACAGCCAGATTCCCAGGTCCAGGAATCAATGGGTAGAAATGAGAATGGCATTATTCATTATAATTCTTAGGTACTCATTAACAAAATCATTGCTTCCTGCTTCTATGACATATACAGATGAATATGTATCAGATATTTTTGTTTTCTTTCTTTTAATATTCTCTTTATCATATAAGATGTATTGAGTTTATACTATAGTACTTAAGACTTGCTAATTTTATATCCTACTATTTAAGTTACAGGATATGAAGGAGAATAAAGACCTCTCAACAACTCTACATACCTCCTCTTTAGGGAAACAGTGACTGCATTTTTGGTTGCATACAGCATATTGTATCGTGTTAGGATAATCTTGGTCTTGTTATTGTCTTAATTTTGAGATTAAGTCTGGTTTGAGAAGATGCTTATTGTATCAAGCTGACAAAGGGTGGCCTTGTGAGAGTTAACTTGACTGAATCATGGAAAGCCCAGAAATCTGGTTAAACATTATGTCTGAGTGTGTCTTTCACTACTTCTGAAAGATACTAACACGTCATTCAGTAGACTGAATAAAGCAGGTGGCTCTCCCAGTGTGGGCAGGCAACATCTCCTCCACTGAGTTTCCTCAGCAGAACAAAATGATGGAGGAGTGTTGAAATCATATTCTGCCTAACTGGATGAACTGAGACAGTGATCCTCTGTATTAGACACTCCTGGTTCTCAGATCTTTGGACTTGGACTGGAATCCATAGCATCAGGTGTCTGGCTTTCAGACCTGGGAATTACATCATCAGCTTTTCTGAGTTTCTAGCTCACAGACATGGAACTTCTCAGCCTCCATAGCTGTGAGTCAAGTCCTTATAATAAATCTCATTCTAGACATATATATGTTCTACTCAATCTGTTTCTCTGGACAACCCTGACATAATTTTTTATCTCATGTAGTCTACACACAGCCTTAACTGTCAGTCTCTTGCTATGTACCTTTAGGTGTAATGTAACACTACGTATCTTTATTTTTACCTGAGTTATTTCCAGTGAGGATAAAAAATTTAGGAAGAGAAAAAGCTAGACAATTCTTATGTGTATCTAAATGGAGCCATTTAAAAACTTTTTATTATTAAAGCACTCTTAAGAAAGCCCTTGATTACCAAAAGACACATGAGGTCTATGACTGTAACATTAGTGTACTTCTAGAAAGTCCTGTCACATCATTAAATCATATCCAAATATTTTATAAGTCTGGAAATTATTTACATTAGACTTGAACCAAATCATCTCAGGGCAGGACAAGGTGTGACCTAGTAAACTATTTTCAGTGTGAATGACAGCCACCATCTCTTACAAGAACTTCAAATAACCCCTTAAAAATGAACCTATGTAAAGAATACTCTTTTAGACAGGCCTTAGGTGCTGGGAACTGTCCTTACTTCAGATGACCTAGATGGGGCCTAAGTGGTCCTTTTCTGGAGGACAGATACTAAAGCCTGAAGTATAAAAGCATATTTGCTGGAAAGTCAAGTTGTTGAATCAGTCTTTCTTCCATCCCAAAACAAAGCCAAACTTTTCTAAATCAGAACTGGTCTCCTAATAGTCTACTGTTCTTTCTTTTTCCTCAAAAATTTTCACAGTCTCCACATGAATGCACTTCAGTTTCATCCTTTAGGGTTTTAGATTAAATATTACTTCTTCAGGGTAGTCTTCTATGGCCCCCAAACTAAAGGAGTGTGTACTTTCATTATTTACTATCCCAAATATATGTGTTTTAAAGCATTCACATACGTATGGGTCAGCTAACTGAAAGAATTCACAAGCTTCTATAACATATACTAACCTAAGGCTTTAATAAAGATAAAGTGTGTAATGCTGCTAGTGGTAAAGAACTACCTACCAGTGCAGGAGATGTAAGAGACACAGGTTCAATCCCTGAGTCGGGAAGATCCCCTGGAGGAGGGCAAGGAAACACATCGAGTATTCTTGCCTGGAGAATTTCATGAACAGAGAAACTTGGTGGGCTACAGTCTAGGGGTTGCAAAGAGTTGGACATGACTGAAGTGACTGAGCATGCACAAAAAGGGTGCTGTATAGCAAAGACAAAGAAAAGAAAGGCAAACATCAATGTAATTTGATACGTTCAGAAGCCATGTCCTGGACCATTTTCTTGTAGCTCTGGGCCTTAATCCCCATCCTTTTTATCTTCAGATTATAAACCACCATGATCCATGCAAGATACTCCTGTCTGAAGGCACAAGTTAACTGTTCTTTTACTGGTCACTTGGCTAAAGCCAGTTTGTGGAACCCAACTGCCAAATATCAATCTATAAAATTTTAACAAACAATGTACATATGTTATAAGATGCCTCCAGAGGAGTCCTGGATTTCATACTGCATATCATAAATCACTATTTGATACAATGCATTCTTATCCTGGCCAAGGTTCAGTGCCAGACTTCTGTCATCCCTAAAGATAAGCATAATGCTACCACATATCAGCTGCAAATTAACCACATCCATATATATCAGCCTTCAATTATCTTATTATTTTGCGGTCTATATATAAATCCTATTATTTATTGTTTGTAGGACTTATTGTTGTATCATCCATTGTTTGCAAAGCCTAGAACCAGAAAATAAATGAAGGCCTCAGGCTAATGATCTGTCTCATTCGTTTTTCACTTTCAATCCTTTGAATACCAGATCCATGACCCATTAACACCCTTAGGTCTCAGAGTGTGAACATCATTGGGTGCTGTGTGAACCTCAAAGTACTGATCCAGGGAAGAGTCTGAAATAGGCATTGGAAGGAAGTAGTTTAAGGTCATTTTTGTGGGGAGTATTGGAGTCCTGATTATCCACAGTATGATCTCCTTTGTACTAGGCTTGTGGTTCCATACACTTGACTCTGTATTTTCCACTGAAGTGGGGGCAGAGCCAAAGGAAGACCTAGGTGTGGTTCTCTAAAAGAACAGGAATTAAATTAGGGACCCTAGGGGCCCAGGTCTATTACCAATAATGTTTGTTTCTTGTGTTTTAATATTAGCAGGCTACATGGCAGCCAGGACTATGATAGTTTTTTGTACAATCACAAGTCCTGTGTTTAGCATGTTTTATAGTGGGCACCTAAATAAGGATGAATGGATGCATGGTTGGAAGGATGGATGGATGAAAGAATTGACAGCAGCAAAATAACTTCTGAGAATATAAATCTGTTCCAGTCTTGTCATTTTTGAATGTGACATTGGAATAAAGAACATAGTTAGGAATAGAAAAACTATAGATTAACATGTAAACTCAGTTCTTATAAACAAATTGCTATTACTAATAGAGATATTTATGGATTCAAATCAGCTGTATGATTTGAGAAGTTGTATAATTCATGTCACTGACAAACCTAATGAATTAATGATGTAACTTGAATATTGGAGATACAACTTAGAATTTCACTACATGTTTTATTTAAAATTCGATGCACTCTGCAAATAAATCTTTAAAATATACTCCTAAATCAAACTGTAAATAAAAATGTAAAGAATAGCAGTCTGTAGGAGTGAGGAGGAAAGATGATTAAATCACCATAGGTATTCAACCTGCATGGAAAAGAGAGGAAGTTTGAAATGAGAAGGACAGAGAAAGACTAACAAGAGAGGAAGCAGGAAGAGAAATCTATCATTATCTCATGTCACCACCATCAATATTTACTATGCTGGGGCACTCTGTATTTTGCATTATCCTAGATGCCATGAGACACAGTTCTGTCAACTCTAGTGTTGATGAATCATCTGGAGATAGAAGTAGGCCAGATAGGAGAGAACTTGGTTGTCCAGAAAAGTTACTCGGGCTATTTATGATGAGCAAAACTAAACCAAAACAAAAAAACAAACAAACAAAAAAGCCTTTCTGGGTGAAATGCTACTGTAGCAATGATTCAAATGGCTCAGGTTCTAAAAGAATCCTTGTGAATATTGTTCCCTATAGTCTGTACATGTTCATCTCCCTCCAACTTTGACTCTCCTTGGGATATAGCCCCTACCTCTTCCAACTACCCCTTTTGGAAGCCAAAATTTGGACATTCTACAATTAAGATCAACGCTTTCTCTACTGATTTCTTTCTTCTGTAATTTGCTCATTCTCATCAATCACAATTTCATTTTGTGTTTAAGTCCAACTCCCATTCTGCTATTCCTTATACAGCTCACATCCACCAAAGAGGAGAACAAAGAAGTCTTGAAGACATTCAATAAATCTTTATTCTTTTTTCAGGTACTCAGTACAGATATTTCACTCTAAATTTCTTACAAATGCCACAAACCTGATATAATACCCTTAGTGAAATATAATAGTAAGATTTTCCTAGTTTCTGTTTGTTTTTTCATTTTTCTTTTTCTTACTTAGTTTTCTCTAGTTGGCTTCCTGGATTTAGCTCCAATGTGGAAGGAATATAAAAGTTTATCTTCATGAAATATGTTACCTCATTTTTTTGTTAATTTAAACTTATTTGTTAGCAAATAAACTTTTGAAAATACAGAATGAGATTTTTAAATCATTAAAAAGATTGGTTTCCTATTTAGAATGATATAATTTTTCTTAAAAAATATATTACCACTTGTAATCCTAGACACAGCTAGGTAAAATTGAGAGGTCCAGTTAAGATATTCTATTTTCATCTGCCACCATGCTAATCCTTAAAGCCTTTCTTGGTATGCAAGGCTTTAAACCACATACTCCTGGCCTACCCAATTCCACAAGGTCCAATGGATTCATCTCATTGCAAAGCCCATTTCCCCCCTCGGGAAATAACCCTTATTGCCCATATCATCATTTATCATCATTTGTCTACTCAATACTAATTACCAATTGACTTCCCTTCTACTCTTGTATTACAAGTGTTTTCAAATGCTGTCCTCACAAGTGTATTCTCTCTCCTGCTGTGCTCTGTTGCTCAGTCATATCGAACACTTTGCGACCCTATGGACTGTAGCCCACCATACTCCTCTGTCCATGGACTTTCCAGGCAAGAATACTGGAGTGGATTGCCATTTCCTGCTCCAGGCGATTTTCCTGATCCAGGGACTGAAACTGTGTCTCTTGAGTCTCCTGCATTGGCAGGTGGATTCCTTACCACTACACTTCCTGGGAAGCCCATTTATTTTTCTTACTATATCATAAGTATTGTTTCATTAACCAGATCATAAGCTATATCTTGGGACCTTACTTCCTATTTCTTAATCCTACATAACACTGAAAAAAGCCACAAACACAGTGGCAAATCAACTTTTAAATTTTGACATTTTAGTTACCAACACATTTGGAAAATGGTTTACATTTTGAAAATTGACTTTATATAGACTAGTCTATTCAGTCCTTTTTAAAACTTTTTATCAGCCACATATTAGAGATCATTAAAAAAAAGAATTCTAGGAAGGTTGGGTTACACAATAAGTGAAAAGACAAGAAGCAAATCAAAACATTTAGACTCCCAGGGCAGTGACCTTTCTGCACTATTTGGGAAAAACACAAGAACTACCTACCTCTGTACTGGGGTTGGATATGAAAGTAACAGCAGGGCTTAATGAAGTTCAGCCAACAATGCACAGGTGTGGGCTTGGTGAGTGGATGAAAATAACACAGTCAGAGAAGGGGCAGCCACTGTGTCTCTATCATACACTCACTTTGCAAGTTACAGTTGTATCTCTACTACCTTTAAGGTGATTGTATTAATATTTAGTGATACATATGTAAGACCTAAAATACATAGAATACAAAAAAAAGAGAGAGAGAAAATTCACCAGTGGGGGGAAGAAACGGGTGACATTTATGGTACATGGTATATATACCCACTCAAATGTTTATTTATTGTCTTGTGTGGATCTCTTCTAAATAGCTATAAGGATGAATACACTCATTATAAAGAAAGGCTGCAGGTATATTTGGAGATGGGAAAGCCATATAAAACCTGCATTATTTATAAAGATGAAAACTAATTTTTCACTGGTGTATGTTGCAAGATAAAATGGTCATCACTGTTTTCTCTCTGCATGGCACAGGCTAGTGCTGCTTTCTTCATTTATCAGATAATAAAATTGTTATGCCTCAGGTGATAAACAAAACTAATGGCACAAATAGAAAGGAGCCTGGACCATTTAACTGCCAGTTGTCTATTTCTGCTATAAAATAAAATTCCATTTTTGAAAGCAGCATCCTGACTCAAAGGCATCCTGATTACATATACACACTGATGTCTTTCTTTTATGCAAAACTGACTGGTGTCAAGTCAAGCAAATACACACTAAAAACACTCTGTGTTCCTTCCATCTTGATTGATGAAAAGCTATTTCACTAAAGCTAAAAGTTTTCTTATTTTTCTATAATCCAACCTTAAGCATCTGAATAAAAGAAATACAGTGGATGGTGTTTAACACACTGGGGATTTAGCTCTCCCTTGAAAAACAATTACCATATGAAACCACAGAAAGTTCTCCTTAAAAAATGCCTTTGATTAAAGATAATACATAATGATGAATTGATGTTAAATTTCTGCTAAACGTTTCATTAATTCTGTATTGCTATTAAGCTAATACCAGCAATCATGTTAAGGTTCTGCCTGATTATCCATCAAAGTGCTATATACCACTTCTACACTGTTAAGCCCCAGAATCATGCTTTACTAGGTCCATTATAGGTCTTTACAAGGTCCATTCTCTAGTCCATGCTTGGCTTTTCTCTGATAAGTAATTTCTCTAATTTTTAGACTTATTTATTGTATCTATTACCCAGTACATTCATTTGCTTTCTCTAGTCTGTAATTTTCAGTCATCCAATTTGCTTTAGCTTTATATCTTTATGAGCTTCCCTGGTGGCTCAGATGGTAATGAGTCTGCCTGCAATGCGGTAGACCCGGGTTCGATCTCTGGTTCAGGAAGATCTCCTGGAGAAGGGAATGGCAACCCACTCCAGTATTCTTGCCAGGAGAACTACACGGGCAGAGAATCCTGGTGAGCTACAGTCATGGGGTCACAAAGAGTTGGACACCTGAGCGGCTAACACTTCACTTGACTTTATATGTTTTTATTATATTTCTAACCCTGCCTTTGCTGTTATGTGAAAGCCATGTGTAAAACTCAAAGCAGAGGTTAAATGACTTTGCATAACAGAACTCTTAAAGTTCTGCTGTGCTAACTAGATCAATTTAAGCTAAGATTTTAAAATATGTGTATAATGCACAAAACTACTAAAACACAGAAAAGCAAATAAGAAAAATATCACAAACACCAGAGATAATAATCTGGTACATGGTGTGTCTACAATATGTATTGACAGTCTTTTACTTATATTTGTACATCTTTGGATTTATATAACACATATTATAGTATAGTTTTATTTGCTTTTATACACAGCAATTAATTGTTGAATATTTTACATACTATATTATATTTTCCTTTATCACTGATGCAAAGAATTGACTCATTAGAAAAGATCCTGATGCTTGGAAAGATTGAAGGCAGGAGGAGAAAGGGATGACAGAAGATGAGATGGTGGTTGGATGGCATCACAGACTCGATGGACATGAGTTTGAGTAAGCTCTGGGAGTTGGTGATGGACAGCAAAGCCTGGGTTGCTGCAGTCCATGGGGTTGCAAAGAGTTGGACACAAGTGAGCGACTGAACTGAACTGATTTATCACAGGCATTGCCTAATTTCAACAAGCATTCTTCTACAGCACTGTATGCGCCAGTATCTTATTGGCTTCTTTGTCATTCCTCCAACATATTTCAGTTTCAGACTTTTGAACTTGCCATTCCTTCAGCCTGAGATTCTATTTTCCATGAATATCATCATCCCATGGTCTCTTGCTTCTTTCAGGCCTCTGTCAAATATTACATTTCACAAAACCCTTCCTTGGAGAACCCTATCTAAATGATGAGCTCCAATATGCTATTCATTCTCACAGCATTCTTCACCGTGACACTAGACACTACCTGACATCATATATTGTTTATTTTCTATTATATGTCATATAATCACTGGTTTGTTTCCTACCCCTCTCATCAAAATGTAAGATACACAAAGGTACAGGCTTTGCATGTTTTGTTTACTATTCTTTATCCAGTGCTCAAGACCATTTAGAGCAAAAAGTAAAAACTAATTTTATACATCAATAAATGAATATATTATTCCAACACACTTTGGTAATTAATTTCAATAGTCCAAAAACTTACTTTCCTGTAGAATTTCCCAAATTATTTTCTAATGGAAAGTAGGAAAGATTACAACATCAAATCCCTCCAACAATCTCTCCACTTGAACAGAGTTTGTTTTATTGTGATTAAAAAGGGTTAAGTTCATCTGTCACAGAAAATGGAAGTTTAGAAACTTTCCCTAGTGTGGCTTATTTTTCCTTGATAACTTGTTGGAGGATGAATAACAACTATACCAATAGGTTTACAGGCTGTTAGCTTCAATTCTAGTTTCCATACATCCCTGTGTTTTATTACAGATTATTCAATATTTTTGCAAGCACCCTGAGGACAGTTCCTGTAGGGTTTTTCTTTTTTAAATTATTGTTATATTGGCTTATTATTCTTGTTCTTTTTTAGAAAAATGAAAAATCAGAATAATAGTAAATGCTCAACAAATATTTAGTTATTTATCACTTGCTAATTACCCCAACTCTGGTTCCAAAAACTCAGTAAATATAAAAAGTAAAAGAAGGTAGAGACAATGTACCTCAGCAGAAAATTTCAGGAAATTTTAGTTGAGTTGTAAAAATTATCTTGCTCAGATATACTTCTCCCTATACTAAATTGTGATATTCAATTCAGCAGGAAATCATCCATTATCCATGATAACACAGATTTTAAAAAATTTATCACTATAAAATAAGTACATGAGGCAGTATCCTTTAACTACAAAAATGAAAAGTGAGGCCATATAATGTTAAGCTCAAGGTTTTTGGATATAGACTCACATTTCTCTGTATCTATTATTCAGAAATAATAATTTTATTTATTTCTGACTTTGAATAAGCTACCCAACAACTGTCCTATTTCCTTAGGAAATTTAACAATAATTTAAGTTGCCCCAGTTTCCTCATCCAGAAAATATTAATAGCATCAACATTAATACGAATATTAATAGTACTTGCCTCAAAGGGTCATTGGAAGATGAGTCAAAATATGTAAAAAGCTTAGAATAAAATACTACACCTGAGACATAGTGTTTACTAGTATATCAGTTACATCAGTTCAGTTCAGTTCAGTCACTCAGTCGTATCCGACTCTTTGCAACCCCATGAATCGCAGCAGGCCAGGCCGCCCTGTCCAACACCATCTCCCAGAGTTTACTCAAACTCATGTCCATTGAGTACATGATGCCATCCAGCCATCTCATCTTCTGTCGTCACCTTCTCCTCCTGCCCCTAATCCCTCCCAGCATCAGGGTCTTTTCCAATGAGTCAACTCTTCACATCAGGTGGCCAAAGTATTGGAGTTTCAGCTTCAGCATCAGTCCTTCCAATGAACACCCAGGACTGATCTCCTTTAGGATGGACTGGTTGGATCTGCTTGCAGTCCAAGGGACTCTCAAGAGTCTTCTCCAACAACACAATTCAAAAGCATCAATTCTTCGGCACTCAGCTTCCTTCACAGTCCAACTCTCACATGCACACATGACCACTGGAAAAACCATAGCCTTGACTAGATGGAACTTTGTTGGCAAAGTAATGTCTCGCTTGAAAATATGCTATTTACGTTCATCATAACTTCCCTTCCAAGGAGTAAGCATCTTTTAATTTCATGGCAGCAATCACCATCTGCAGTGATTTTGGAACCCCAAAAAATAAAGTCTGGCACTGTTTCCACTGTTTCCCCATCTATTTGCCATGAAGTCATGGGACCGGATGCCATGATCTTAGTTTTCTGAATGTTGAGCTTTAAGCCACGTTTTTCACTCTCCTCTTTCACTTTTATCAAGAGGCTTTTTAGTTCTTCTTCCCTTTCTGCCATAAGGATGGTGTCATCTGCATATCTGAGGTTATTGATATTTCTCCCAGCAATGGTAAATGTTTTGTGCCTTGTGCCAAGTCATTTCAGTTGTGTCCAACTCTTTGTGACCCTATGGACTGTAACCTACCAGGCTCCTCTGTCCATGGGATTCTCCAGGCAAGAATACTGGAGTGGGTTGCCATGCCCTCCTCCCGGGGATCTTCCAGACCCAGGGATAGAACCTGTGTCTCTTATGTTTCCTGGATTGGCAGGCGGGTTCTTTACCATTAATGTTAGCTATTATTTAAAGTTGGCAAGATATATGCCTTGTGTCCTCAAATTAATCTTCCCATTTACAAAAGTTCTAATGTGTTATATGTATATAGGTGAAAAATAACTGCTTTGAGAATATTTGTGAGTTTTTCCCAATGCCCTTGTATCTTCCTTGTGAAATAGTCAATTAAAAGCCTAAACCAAAAGAAGATGTCAAATCCACTTAATAGCTATAAGAAAAGGGGGAGAGAAATATATTAAGAACCAAGTGAATAGGGGTTAGAGAAAATGAACTATTGCAGAGATAGGGCAGCTTGTACTCTGTCTGACAAAGAAGAAGGTCTGGATTGTGTTGGAGAGAAAACTGCATAAAGTTAATTGGGGGTAGAGAGCTAGGAAGCCCAGAAAGTGTTGCTAGGATTCTCATCTAGTTTCCTTTTAATGCACTTTCAGAGTCTGAGTAAAGAATGGAATTCTCTCCCTCTCATCTCCTCTCCTTATACATCTTCTCCTATGAATTGTTGTTTTTTCATGACACACTATCTAGGAATGAAAGAGTCTAACATTTGAATAAAGTTCACCTAAAATATTTATATTTGCCTCACTCAAAGCTCACCCTATTTCTTCCCCTGTTTTCCACTAAAAAATGGATGTATCAATATGTATGCTCCATACTTGCATTAATCTCTTTCAGTCCTCTCTACCACTTTTGGCTCTTAGTTCAGTTCAGTTCAGTCGCTCAGTCACATCTGACTCTTTGAAATCTCATGGACTACAGCATGCCAGGCCTCCCTGTCCATCACCAACTCCTGGAATTTACTCAAACTCATGTCCATTGAGCCGGTGATGCCATCCAACCATCTCATCCTCTGGCTTTTAGCTATATGGAAAAAAATAATAAATATAAGTTAAAAAAACTGCTTTATTTTCTCTATCTTTGTGACTCTATTGTGTTAGAATCCCTGTTATTGTTTAGTGGCTAATTTTAGGTGCCAAGAATAAGAACTAATGCTCATTTTCATGGATCCAAAGGCATTGTAGTGACAAAGCTCCACATTAATTGTGTTTTTTTAGATGTTTAGCTGATTATCTCAAGATAATTTCTTGAATTAGACAATGATTTTCAAATAGGGATCCACAGAAATCTAGATATCCTTTCCCTTTTTTTATGACTGTTAAATATGTTTGCAGTATAATTGCTTTTCAATGTTGTGTGAATTTCTGCTGTACAGCACTGTGAATCAGTCGTATGTATGCATATATTCCCTCTTTGCAGAGCCTCCTTCCCACCACCTCCATTGCATCCCTCTAGGTGACCACAGGGACCAGGCTAAGCTCCCTATGTTATACAGCAGCTTCCCACTAGCTATATATTTACACATGGTAGTGTATATGCGTCGATGCTACTCTCATTTCATCCCCTCACTCTGTCCCCTTCCCTATTTGTAGAGAGTCTACACATTGCTTCCATATTAATCTTTAAAATGTACATTAATGATCAGGTAATGTACATTTTCTTCTCAGAAACTTAAAAGTATTGTAAACAAGACTCATCTCCCGGTTTGAGCATTACATGCTGTTCATCTGGCAGTATAAACAGCAATTACTATCCCTAGGGCAAAATATTATATGAATACCTAGTAATATGATGTCCTTGCTCTCTTTTTTAATCAAGGAAATTGTGTTTGGCAAAGAAAGACTGAGTTTTTTGTTTTTAATAAACTCAAGTTTAATTTTATAGACTTAGCAATATCCCCTAAATATATCTTAATAACTGATATTAATTATCAGTAGCTTAATTTTATTATACACTTCATTTGATTGCAACCCTAGATTTTCTTGATGTAAGAATTTTTAGAATATACTATTATAGACATATTAACGAATTTTTCATCACTTTTCATTTCTAAAGAGGAAAGGAGCATAACATTTTTATTCTTTTCCATCATTATTGTGTTCTTAAACCAGACTTTTTCACATCCAAATTCAGTTCTTTAAATTCAGGCTTTTGTCTGCCCCAATATGTCTGTCTCGTGTGTGTGTGTGACTGAGCAAGTGAGAAGGTGATAGAGCTTGTCTGTGGGAGACAATTGTGGTCTTAGATACAAAAAAATAATAATAATAAACAAATCACAGTAGGTTTTGAGGCACTATTTAATAGTACTACATGCAAGGAGTCCTAAATAACATATTTTATCTTGGCCTAGGCACCCTTTTCTATTAACTACTTAAGAAGATATAAACACACCAAAGAGAAAATGGAAAAATGAGCTGCCATCTTATTTTTAGCTTAATGTTGGAACTACTACTGCAGAACCCTCTAGAAGCTGTGATTTAAATTCAGAGACTAAGCAGATATTTACCTTCTCCCTATAGCCCAGTCTTAATCTTACCATGAGATAAGCACTGAGCTCAAAAGATATGACTGAGCCTTGACGCCGTCAACATAAGTGAGGACCAAATAGCAGTGTTGCTAGGATTCAGTCAGTACTTTGTAAATTTGACATATTGGAAACAGAGAGCAAAAGAGTGAACAAAAGAGCTCTCTGGGCTTGTTCAGAGATAAGACCTGAGTTCTCTAACAGAAATAATCTTATGTGGTATAATAAGATTCTCTTAAACACACTTTGATGCCTCTTCCCCACCACTCACACACACATACATTTCCTGCTCCAGTCACTGCTGTAGGAACAGCTCCAACGTGTGGATCAGTTTTGCACAGGTGCAAACTGTCAGTTCTTTTGCATCAGGCTCACATCATAGAACCCTTTCATCTTGCCCCAGGGTTAATTTCCTCACACTAGCTTAGCAGAGCATCCGCCTAAATGCTCAGGGCTCACATGAGAGTGTGTGCAAGGGAATACTCATGTGCTTCTCTTGATTAATGGAGGTAGGGAAACACTGGATAAATGCTTTCCCCTCTCTTCCTCCAGGGAGACAATTCTGAGGTAAATTTCACTGCTGTTGAATTGCTAAGTCATATCTGACTCTTTGCAACCCCATGGACTACAGCACACCAGGCTCCTCTGTCCTCCACCATCTCCTGGAGTTTGCTGAAATCTGTCCGTTGTGTTGGTGATGCTATCTAACCATCACATCCTCCAGCTGCCCACTTCTCTTTTTGTCTTCAATCTTTCCCAGCATCAGGGTAAAAGTTACACTGGATCAAGGACTAGTTATCCATTGTGTTAGTCAACTTGATAATGTATCATTTCATTGTTTTTCCTTCCCTGTTTCTCTTCACCTTATAATTCAACCCTAACCTATGGAAACCTATTCTCATATAAAATACTTATATATTATCCTTTGACACAAGCTCTACTTTGAAGGGAAGCCAGGCTAAGTAAACAGAACAAAAACACGAATGGCTAGTTAATCTTTAATTTATTGTCACCATATACTGAAGAAAATATAATCCAAATCATGTTACGGAATATGACCCCAATAGAAGAGTACTTTTCTCCTAAAGTAAGGAGGGGAGGAAAGAAGTTAGTTTTTCATCCCCACCCACATATAACTCTGAAGAAAACTAAAGTTTGGTGGAGGTAAAAACCTACTATGAAAAGTTAAAAAATACAAATAATTTAAAGTATATAATATTAACCATTTACAATAACAACGTGTATAAGTACTGCAAACATATTCAGGGAAAAGAGCAACTGGCCAGATTCATACTGGAGAAGGCTTTATGATAAAGGGATGTGTGTGTGCTCAGTTGCTAAGTTGTGTCTATGCGACCCCATAGACTGTAGCCCATCAGACTCCTCTGTCCATGGGGGAGTACCCAGGCAAGAATACTGGAGTGTGTTGGCATTTGCTTCTCCAGGAGATCTTCCCAACCTAGAGATCAAACCTGTGTCTCTTGCACTGCTGGCAGATTCTTTACCACTGAGCCACTAGGGAAGCACCATGACAAAGTGCTGGACGTGACCTACTTAACTGGTAGGGTTTTCCCAGTGGTCTTGTATGGATGTGAGAGTTGGACTGTGAAGAAAGCTGAGTGCTGAAAAATTGATGCTTTTGAACTGTGGTGTTGGAGAAGACTCTTGAGAGTCCCTTGGAATGCAAGGAGATCCAACCAGTCCATCCTAAAGGAGATCAGTCCTGGGTGTTCATTGGAAGGACTGATGCTGAAGCTGAAACTCCAATACTTTGGCCACCTGATGTGAAGAGTTGACTCATTGGAAAAGACCCTGATGCTGGGAGGGATTGGGGGCAGGAGAAGGGGACGACAGAGGATGAGATGGCTGGATGGCATCACCGACTCAATGGACATGAGTTTGACTAAACTGTGGGAGTTGGTGATGGGCAGGGAGGCCTGTCGTGCTGTGATTCATGGGGTCACAAAGAGTTGGACACGACTGAGCGACTGAACTGAACTGATATAAGCAGAGAAGAGACTGGAAGTTATTCTGGGAAAGAGGTCCCGAATGGGAAAACAGAAGCATTTTGTGCAAAGGTGAAGAAATGAATGTACATATACACTGAATGTAGAATGAGAATGAGTCAGATAAAAAGGAACATTGGTTTGTGCTTCATTCCTGTCCTTTTATAAGCAATTTGTGATTTCTCCCACTTTCATTCACCAACTATGAACAATGTATGTTAAATCCTTAAGCACTTTTGTTTTTTCTGCTTCTGGGTTCTTGATTTTGACTCCCCATTAAGACTTCCTTCCTCAGTTGCTATACCTGGCTTCTCTCTAGAAGTCACTGATTTTCCTGATTTTAGAACCTGGAAAGCTTTGTACTATCCACTTCTAACTGTGAATTTCTACTGTCTGAGCCAAGCCTGTCCCTTCCTCATTCAAGAGAGGACAGAATTAGATGAATATAGTAAAGTTGTAGGATACAAAATTAACACACAGAAATTCCTTGCTTTCCTATACATTAACAATGAGAAAACAGAGAAATTAAGGAAATAATACCATTCACCACTGCAACAAGAAGAATAAAATACTTAGGAATATATCTACCAAAAGAAACAAAAGACCTATACATAGAAAACTATAAAACACTGATGAAAGAAATCAAAGAGGACCCAAAGAGATGGAGAAACATACCGTGTTCATGGATTGGAAGAATCAATATTGTGAAAATGAGTATACTACCCAAAGCAATCTATAGATTCAATGCAATCCCTATCACGCTACCAACGGTATTCTTCACAGAACTAGAAAAAATAATTTCACAATTTGTATGTAAAGACAAAAAACCTTGAATAGCCAAAGCAATCTTGAGAAAGAAGACTGGAACTGGAGGAATCAACCTGCCTGACTTCAGGCTCTACTACAAAGCCACAGTCATCAAGACAGTATGGTACTGGCACAAAGACAGAAATATAGATCAATGGAACAAAATAGAAAGCCCGGAGATAAATCCACGTACCTATGGACACCTTATATTTGACAAAGGAGGTAAGAATATACAATGGAAAAAAGACAAACCTCTTTAACAAGTGGCTCTGGGAAAACCGATCAACCACTTGTACAAGAATGAAACTAGAACACTTTCTAACACCATATGCAAAAATAAACTCAAAATGGATTAAAGATCTAAATGTAAGACCAGAAACTATGAAACTCCTAGAGGAGAACACATGCAAACACTCTCTGACATAAATCACAGCAGGATCCTCTATGACCCACCTCCCAGAATATTGGAAATAAAAGCAAAAATACACAAATGGGACCTAATTAAACTTAAAAGCTTTTGCACAACAAAGGAAACTATAAGCAAGGTGAAAAGACAGCCCTCATATTGGGAGAAAATAATAGCAAACAAAGCAACAAAGGAAATATACAAACAACTCCTGCAGCTCAATTCCAGAAAAATAAATGACCCAATCTGCAAAAGTGCCAAAGAACTAATCAGACATTTCTCCAAAGAAGACATACAGATGGCTAACAAACACATGAAAAGATGCTCAACATCACTCATTATCAGGGAAATGCAAATGAAAACCTCGGTGAGGTACCATTACACGCCAGTCAGGATGGCTGCTATCCAAAAGCCTACAAGCAATAAATGCTGGAGAGGGTGTGGAGAAAAGGGAACCCTCTTACACTGTTGGTGGGAATGCAAACTAGTACAGCCACTATGGAGAATAGTGTGGAGATTCCTTAAACAATTGGAAATAGAACTGCCATATGACCCAGCAATCCCACTCCTGGGCATACACACTGAGGAAACCAGATCTGAAAGAGAGACGTGTACCCCAATGTTCATTGCAGCACTGTTTATAACCAGGACATGGAAGCAACCTAGATGCCCATCAGCAGACAAAAGGATAAGAAAGCTCTGGTATATATACACAATGGAATATTACTCAGCCATTAAAAAGAATACATTTGAATCAGTTCTAATGAGATGGATAAAACTGGAGCCCATTATACAGAGTGAAGTAAGCCAGAAGGATAAATACCAGTACAGTGAACTAATGCATATATATGGAATTTAGAAAGATGGTAATGATAATCCTATATGCAAGACAGAAAAAGAGACACAGATGTAAAGAACACACTTTTGGACTCTATGGGAGAAGGTGAGGGTGGGATCTGAGAGAATAGCATCGAAACATGTATATTATCAAGTGTGAAACAGATCACCAGTCCAGGTTGGATGCCTGACACAAGTGCTCAGGGCTGGTGCACTGGGATGATACAGAGGGATGGGATGGGGCGGTGGGGGGAGGTGGGAGGGGGGTTCAGGATGGGGAACACATGTAAATCCATGGCTGATTCATGTCAATGTATGGCAAAACCCACTACAATGTTGTAAAGTAATTAGCCTCCAATTAATAAAAATAAATGAAAAAAAAAAAAGAAAACAGTGTGGAACCAGTTTATAGAGGATCTCTAAGGTAAAAGAGAGGAATCTGAGCGTTATCCTAAGGACTGATTCAATTTCTGATGAGAAAATTCATAGGCTTTTTCCAATTCAATTATCAAATTCAACTCTTTTACAGAATGACTTCCTAAAGCTTTAATAGACAATAAAAGTTATTAGAGATGCTTCAGGCAGGAATACAAAAAAAAGAAAGAGAGAGAGAGTGATTCAAGACCTACTTCAATGGAAGAATAAACACAGATTAGTAAACGATTAGAGGTAGGTGGTGAGGGGAACTAAAAAAGCATGATGCCTAGGTTTCCAATTTTGGCAAGTGGCTATCTTGAAAAGGGAAAGTAGGAGAACATAATAGTGAGCCCTGAACATCAACCTCCAGGGAACTTCAGTTTGGTAACACTTTTTTGCTGGGCTTCTTTTTCATTTGTGACCTCTGAACCTACTGATTCTGCATCCTGAGTATTCTATAATTATGGACTTATGTTTGTAGCTCAGTTGCGACCCCATGGACTCTATAGCCCGCTTGGCTCCTCTGTTCAAGGATTTTTCCAGGTATGATACTGGAGTGAGTTGTCATTCCCTTTTCCAAGTGATATTCCTGACTTAGGGATTGAACATGGGTCTCCTACATTGAAGGCAAATTCTTTACCATCTAGCAGTTGTTTAAAGGCACAGATTCTCAAGTCAGCCTAGGTATAAATCCTGATTTCACACTGTTTGTTTGACCTTCACCAAGATGCTTACTTTCTTTGTGCCTCAGTTTGCTTCTTATCTGTAATTATACAAAACTAATAGGGTCTTTGTGGGGAATAAAAGATGTCCCACACAGAAAACACTGGAACCAGTGCCTGGCTATGATAAATACTCAGTAAGTGTAAATTATTAGCACCTAGATTCCAAAATGGGGCTTCTGGTGGGTAAAGAATCTGCCTGCAATGAGGGAGACTTGGGTTTAACCCCTGGGTTTGGAAGATCCCCTGGAGAAGGAATTGGCTACCCACTCCAATGTTCTTGCCTGGAGAATTCTGGGAACAGAGAAGCCTGGTGGGCTATAATCCACCAGGTCACAAATAGTCGGACATGACTGAGTGTTCCAAAAAACAAAAAAGAAATTTATTTGCAAGCCCCAAGTCTACAAAACCCAACCCAACCTAGCTACTTAAATTAGTACCAGTCACTCTGTTGACTAGAGGATTAAAACGGACTGAAGAGGACATAATTTTTTTTTTAATTTTTTTATCTTGAATTTAGTTAACATTTTTAATATATAAAAGTCTCTACCTTTGGGAATTTTGAAGGTCACTTTCCAGCATTAATTCTTTATAACAGAATGCACTGGTTATCATCTGGGCAATAGCTTAACAATAGGGTTACCTGGATGCCAACTCTAGGAAGCAGCCCCGAGAAGGAACACACAGTGAGTCACACTGGGCCATGCAGCTAAACACGGAAAACTGGCAATGGATCCATAACGATTTATTTATACAAGGCACCTTTGATCCACATAACATCAGCAGGAACAGAAATCCTTGTTTCTCTTGCTTAACATGATTTACATATACAATAAGCTAAGTAGGCCCTATTTTCCTTAAGAACCACCATTCCATTGGAATTAGAACCATTGTTACTTTAAGTTTAAAAAAACCCCACCAATTTGAACATGTTTTTCCTGCACTGAAAGCGTGAATTATTCATTTCATATTTGGATTCTTCTGAATTTTTTCTTAGTGTAACTTTTAGAATGTGAATTTATAACTGAATATTGAGATATGAAATCATGATATCAGAAATATTAACAAATCAGTATAAGCAAGAACTGTGAATTGCCAATCATCACAAGACAGGTACAGAGAAATGTGAGGTTATTGTTGTTTTAATCTTCTTTTCAAATTGCTTCGTAAACAACATGTAAATGTGCTAAAAAAAAAATCTTTAAATGTGTTTTATAAGGAGAAGATATTCCAATGTGGAGTATACAGCTAGAATTTATCTTTTAAAAGTATGAATTTCATACAGCTCAGGGACCATCCTGGCACAGTTTGCACAAATTTTGCTCCCTTATATAGGCTGATTTCTGTCTGAATTTGTAGATTGTATGTCAGCATAACAGGAAAAAAAAAAGGTGGGGGGTGAAACAGTTATTTATAATCTCCATTGCCTTCTCTGGAGGACAGATTCCAATAATTGGAAGTTTCATTGTTTCTGGGGAGTGCAATGAGTGAAGTGATGCCCATATCAGGGGCATAGGTGACGCACTATATAGATAATTTACATACATTACAGATTTACATTTTAAAAAGATCTGGAAATATGAAACAAGACCTCTCCCCCAAAATTAGAGATGCAAGACTTTCAGCAGAGCGAAAATACCTAATGGAGATATTTTAAAGCATGTAAACTCTCTTCTTTATCTTCTTCCCCAGAATTTCTGCAGAATAGGACGTGATCACTTCTGCTCTACTAGGCTGAATTTCCAGCAATGCACTTGTCCTTCCCGAAGATCAATGGGAAAGAAAAATGTTGCAAACAGTAACAGAGACTGGGAGAAGACTGCCACATAGAGGTTACACTAACAAAAGACAGACAAAATGAATCTGAACTCGGGGGTGGGGAGAAATTAAACAGCTTCTCCCAGTATTGCATATCAGAAAATTCGAATATTTTCTAGAATGGACCTTTCTCCCACAACAGATTTCATTTTTTTTTTAAAGATAGGATATCAGTGATTGCTTAAGAACATAATACAATCTGAATGAAACAGAATACATTGTAAATCAATAACTGTTAGGAAATACCATAGAACACATTGGAAGCCAAGGTGTTATATGAAGAGTGAATGAACACACAGCTGGTGTATCTGAACACTTGGCTGTTTTCCTGTGATTACTGTTGGCAGCTAAAGGCAGGGGTAAGCAGGACTCTAGGAAAAATGCTAAAACGGCAATTTCTGTTTTTAGTCACAAGCCAAAATACTTTGTTTTGTGTGTTTGTTTGATCTAGTTTCACTGGGTACAAATAAAGGTCAACTAGTTAAAACAATGTATTCAAACACCGAAAAGAATTTAAACAGGCCAGCCGCTGGACTCAGGAGAGTCACTAATTGTTGCTGTAAATACTATTCAGGAAGGTCAAAAGGAGAGGCTGCAGACGGACACAGGTTGGAGCGATGACCTCTGCCCACAGGCTGTAGGGCTCCGAGTCCCAGGATGGCTGCAGTGCTGGGATCGCTGCAATCTGCTGCCAGCCTGGCCCTGTGCGACCCACGGGGGGATGCACTGGGGAGAAGGACAAGCAGAACACGGCTGCTGACCAGATGGCACTCAAACCTGCCTCCTCTGGTGAGAGAGAAGTCTGCCAAAACCAGGTGTTTCACTTTTGTTTGTTTTTTGGGTGTTTTTTTGTTTGTTTGTTTGTTTTTCTTTTTTCTCTGGCATTTTTTTTCTGCAGGTCCATTGCAAAGACTCCGATATCAGCACAGCTATCTAGGAATTATCTAAGAAAATTTTTTGTTTTTGTTTTTGTTTTTTGGTGTAAGAGATTTGAGAAACAGTTTTTGGGGGCTACCCCTATGTGGTTGGTGCACACCAAGAGTCCTTTCATCAGGTCACTGACAGCCACAGCATAAGCATGAGAGGGCTTCCCTGGTGGCTCGGAAGGTAAAGAATCTGCCTGCAATGCGCAAGGTCTGAGTTTGATCCTTGGGTTGGGGAGTTTCCCTGGAGGAGGGCATGGCAATCCACTCCAGTATTATTACCTGGAGAATCCCATAGACAGCGGAACCTGGCGAGCTATAGTCCATGGGGTCACAAAGAGTCAGACACGACTAAGCTACTAAGGATAAACACACAAGCATGAGAGGAAGTTTCCACCATCTCCCTGATAAGAAAAAGAGGCTCCTCCTTTAGCTGGCTCTGTTAGGAGCCTGAGAACCATCAGATTACTTGTATCAATCATTTTGCATGGATATTCAGCACACATTCTTTGCTCCTTTTTTTTTTTTTTTTTAAAAGGGGAGGGGCTCTTGTCTTTTTATGGAAAGAAGGACCCAGATCTGCTCTCTTCTGATCATGATGCAGTAAAAGATGACAGGGAAACATTATACAGTGACAGGTGGGGAGTGTAGGATGATTCTACACCTATTTTAAAGACCCTCTGCCTTGGTCCAAGGGAAAAGAAAGTATAGATAGATCTCATGATTCAAAATCCAGGGCATTTACGGAATCACATTTCACTGGGGTAGGTGCAAGGGCAAAGTAAGAAAACTCCAAATATTCCATACTCCCTCATCTCAGAGAAAGCTGATGTTTCCACCTCTTCTCCATCCCATGCTTCTGGCTAGGTGATTTGATTCAGGGACTTTTATGCCTCATCATGTCTCCTTAAGTAGACATGAGCAGGAAGGCATGAGCAGCCAGAATGTCTGGGAGCTAGATGAGGCAAACAAGAGAGTCCCTTGAGGGCTTGAACAGTTTTACCAGCAAACCCTGAATTTGGAGTGTCATGAGACACTGACAATATAAAATAATAAAATTTACTTACTCATCCACCAATAGGTTTCAATAGGTTCCAAATGCTGTTCTAATGTTATCATGTTTTGTAGTCCAATTAACCCATGACTTCTTGGATACTGAGTGACTTCAGATAGACTTAGCCACATAGAAATTACTTTTTTTTTTTTTTTGAGAAGTACATGATTTTTTTATGCACAACATTGGGGATTAACAGTCACATAATCATTGCTAGTTTCCTAGTTTCTGTTCCCTTCACTTTAGAGGGAGAGTGCTACTGGGCAGTGAGCATCCACGTATTGTTGGTGGACAGCAAGCTGGGTTGTGTGGAGGTGCCTTAGGCTGATGTAGAGATGGGGAGAGAGATGAGGGCTCCATGTCAACGTCTTCTGTGCAACCTTGGGCTCTGACTTTTAACTGTTTCCTATTATGGTTTGGTATGAGATTGTACTGAGAGGGAAAACCTGGAAGGAGGGGGAGAGATGGAGAACTATTTAAGATCACTCAGAAGAATAGAAAAAACACTGGTTGGAACTAAGAGAAACCTAACTTTTAATTCTAAGGTAGCTTTTTACTAATTTTATGAAATTGACATATCATTTAATTTCTTGAGTATGAATGTCCTCAAGACCTTGAGGGTATGGATCACCTCTATAAATCAAAGTGCATTACTGTAATGAAGCAAACATTTAGATTTTCTATTTTTAATCATAATACATATAGCTTGTACAATTAATGCAATTTTTTGTTTCCACTTAATAACTAGACCATTTAGATATGACCTAAATAAGATCCCTTATGACTATAAAGTGGAAGTGAGAAATAGATTTAAGGGACTAGATCTGACAGAGTGCCTGATGAACTATGGACAGAGGTTCATGACACTGTACAGGAGACAGGAAGCAAGACCATCCCCAAGAAAAAGAAGTGCAAAACAGAAAAATGACTGTCTGAGGAGGCCTTACAAATAGCTGTGAAAAGAAGAGAGGTGAAAGGCAAAGGAGAAAAGGAAAGATATAAACATGTGAATGCAGAGTTCCAAAGAATAGCAAGGAGAGATAAGAAAGCCTTTCTCAGTGATCAGTGCAAAGAAAGAGAAGAAAATAAAAGAATAGGAAAGACTAGAGATCTCTTCAAGAAAATTAGAGATACCAAGGGAACATTTCATGCAAAGATGAGCTCAATAAAGGACAAAATGGAATGGACCTAACAGAAGCAGAAGATATTAAGAAGTGACAAGAATACACAGAAGAACTATAGAAAAAAGATCTGCATGACCCAGATAATCATGAAGGTGTGATCACTCACACTCACCTAGAGCCAGACATCCTGGAATGTGAAGTCAGATGAGCCTTAGGAAGCATCACTACAAACAAAGCTAGTGGAGGTGATGGAATTCCAGTTGAGCTATTTCAAATTCTAAAAGATTATACTCTGAAAGTGCTGCACTCAATATGTCAGCAAATTTGGAAAACTCAGCAGTGGCCACAGGACTGGAAAAGGTCAGTTTTCATACCAATCCCAAAGAAAGGCAATGTCAAAGAATGCTCAAACTACTGCACAATTGCATTCATCTCACACTCTTGTAAAGTAGTGCTCAAAATTCTCTAAGTCAGGCTTCAGCAGTATGTGAACCATGAACTTCCAAAGGCAGAGGAACCAGAGATCAAATTGCTAACATCTGCTGGATCATTGAAAAAGCAAGAGAGTTCCAGAAAACATCCATTTCTGCTTTATTGACTATGCCAAAGCCTTTGACTATGTGGATCACAATAAACTGTGGAAAATTCTGAAAGAGATGGGCATACCAGACCACCTGACCGGCCTCTTGGGAAACCTGTATGCAGGTCAGGAAGCAACAGTTAGAACTGGACATGGAACAACACTGGTTCCAAATAGGAAAAGGAGTACATCAAGGCTGTATATTGTCACCCTACTTGTTTAACTTATATGCAGAGTACATCATGAGAAACACTGGGACGGAGGAAGCACAAGCTGGAATCAAGATTGCCAGGAGAAATATCAATAATCTTAGATATGCAGATGACACCAACCTTATGGCAGAAAGTGAAGAAGAACTAAAGAGCCTCATGATGAAAGTAAAAGAGGAGAGTGAAAAAGTTGGCTTAAAGCTCAACATTCAGAAAACTAAGATCATGGGATCTGGTCCCATCACTTCATGGAAAATAGATGGGGAAACAGTGGAAACAGTGGCTGACTTTATTTTGGGGGGCTCCAAAATCACTGCGGATGGTGATTGCAGCCATGAAATTAAAGATGCTTACTCCTTTGAAGGAAAGCTATGACCAACCTAGACAGCATATCAAAAACCAGAAACATTACTTTGCAAACAAAGTCCGTCTAGTCAAGGCTATGGTTTTTCCAGTGGTCATGTATGGATGTGAGAGTTGGACTATAAAGAAAGCTGAGCACCAAAGAATTGATGCTTTTGAACTGTGGTGTTGGAGAAGACTCTTGAGAGTCTCTTGGACTACAAGAAGATCTAACCAGTCCATCCTAAAGGAGATCAGTCCTGGGTGTTCATTGGAAGGACTGATGCTGAAGTTGAAACTCCAATAGTTTGGCCACCTCATGCAAAGAGCTGACTCATTGAAAAAGACCCTGATGCTGGGAAAGATTGAGGGTGGGAGGAGAAGGGGACAATGGATCATGAGATGGTTGCATGGCATCACAGATACAATGGAAATGGGTTTGGGTGGACCCTGGGAGTTGGTGATGGACAGGGAGGCCTGGCATGCTGCAAATCATGAGGTTGCAAAGAGTCAGACATGATTGAGTGACTGTACTGACTGAACTGGCTGACTGACACACAACCTTTTGTCATTGTTTTATTCTTTATTATTATCTTATTCCAAAGATCCTGATATAATTTTTCAGGTTTATCCATATAGATGAGTTGTTAATATGGATAAGAATCTCATAATCATCATCATTAAGGCTAATAGGAATTGATATCCCTCTATAATCAAATAACAGGTTTTTAAAATGGTTAGTCACCCCAGGATTAGTATTCTTGGACATGGAATCAGTATAAACAAATGAACCATTGTATAAACATCTGAACATTGAAATATAGTACTTGACATTTCCTTAAAGTGTTATTGCACTTGGTACTATAAACCCTCACATTTCTCACACACTCAGATACCACTAATCAACATCTCTCTCTTCAAACAATTGAAATATATGTGTTTTTTATTATAGACAAAAAAAGAAAATTTCTCTAACCCACCCCCTCACTCCATACATACATTTTTAAGCAGTTCATTCTTCTGTTTGGAGAACACTTTGCCCCTCTCTCTTATAAAGTTCATAAGATGCCTAAATATTCAGATTCTAACTTGACCGAAGTATTAACTGGGTCTAGGGGCTTCCCTGGTGGCTCAGATGGTAAAGAATCTGCCTAGAATGTGGGAGACCCAGATTTGATCCCTGCGTTAGGAAGATCTTCTGGAGAAGGAGAAGGATCTTCTGCTCCAGTATTCTTGCCTGAAGAATTCTATGGACCGAGGAGCCTGACAAGTTACAGTCCACTGGGTCGCAAAGAGTTTGACATGACTGAGCGACTCGCACTTTCACCTCTAGCTTAATATACGCGTGTGTGTATGCTCATGAGAAGGCAATGGCAACCCACTCCAGTACTCTTGCCTGGGAAATCGCATGGACAGAGGAGCCTTAGGCTACAGTCCATGGGGTCGCAAAGAGTCGGATACGGCTGAGCGACTTCACTTTCACTTTCTCTTTCATGCATTGGAGAAGGAAATGGCAACCCACTCCAGTGTTCTTGCCTGGAGAATCCCAGGGACGGGAGCCTGGTGGGCTGCCATCTATGGGGTCGCACAGAGTCGGACACGACTGACATGACTTAGCAGCAGCAGGGTATGCTCAGGTACTATATGCCAAAACTCTTTTATGTCTATTCTTAAGTTACATTTTGAAACTTAACTTTTTTTCTGCCCTCTCTTTTTGTAAGTCAGTTATAAACTAAGCTAAATCTGAAAGGAAAATACCATAGTTTCAGTTCAGTTCAGTCAATCAGTCGTGTTTCTTTGCAACCCCATGAATTGCAGCATGCCAGGCCCTTCTGTCCATCACCAACTCCCGGAGTCCACCCAAACCCATGTCCATTGTGTCGGTGATGCCATGTAACCATCTCATAATCTGTCGTCCCCTTCTCCTCCCGCCTGCAATCTTTCCCAGCATCAGGGGCTTTTCCAATGAGCCAGTTCTTCACATCAGGTGGCCAAAGTATTGGAGTTTCAGCTTCAGCATCAGTCCCTCCAACAAACATTTAGGACTGATTGTCTTTAGGATGGACTGGTTGGATCTCCTTGCTATCCAAGGAAATTGCAAGAGTCTTCTCCAACGCCACAGTTCAAAAGTATCAATTCTTCAGCACTCAGCTTTCTTTATACTCCAACTGTCACATCCATACATGACCACTGGAAAAACCATAGCTTTGACTAGATGGACCTTTGTTTGCAAAGTAATGTCTCTGCTTTTTAATAAGCTGCCTAGGTTGGTCATAGCTTTACTTCTGAGGAGCAAGTGTCTTTTAATTTCATGGCTGCAATAAATGCTGGGGAGGGTGTGGAGAAAAGGGAACCCTCTTACACTGTTGGTGGGAATGCAAACTAGTACAGCCACTATGGAGAACAGTGTGGAGATTCCTTAAAAAACTGGAAAATAGAACTGCCATATGACCCAGCAATCCCACTCCTGGGCATACACACCGAGGAAACCAGATCTGAAAGAGAGACGTGTACCCCAATGTTCATCACAGCACTGTTTATAATAGCCAGGACATGGAAGCAACCTAGACGCCCATCGGCAGATGAATGGATAAGGAAGCTGTGGTACATATACACCATGGAATATTACTTAGCCATTAAAAAGAATTCATTTGAATCAGTTCTAATGAGATGGATAAAACTGGAGCCCATTATACAGAGTGAAGTAAGTCAGAAAGATAAACATCAATACAGTATACTACTGCATATATACGGAATTTAAAAAGATGGTAATGATAACCCAATATGCAAAACAGAAAAAGAGACACAGATGTACAGAACAGACTTTTAGACTCTGTGGAAGAAGGTGAGGGTGGGATGTTCTGAGAGAATAGCATTGAAACAAGTATACTATCAAGGGTGAAACAGATCACCAGCCCAGGTTGGATGCATGACACAAGTGCTCAGGGCTGGTGCACTGGGAAGACCCATAGGGATGGGATAGAGAAGGGAGGTGGGAGGAGGGATTGGGATGGGGAACACATGTAAACCCATGGCTGATTCATGGATTCATACATTTCAATGTATGAATGTCATGTCATACATGTCAATGTATGGCAAAAACCACTACAATATTGTAAAGTAATTAGCCCCCAACTAATAAAAATAAATGGAAAATAAAAAAATAATTTCATGGCTGCAGTCACCATCTGCAGTGATTTTGGAGCCCCCCAAAATAAAGTCTGTCACTGTTTCCACTGTTTTCCCATCTATTTGGCATGATGTGATGGGACCAGATCCCATGATCTTAGCTTTCTGAAAGTTGAGTTTTTAGGCAACTTTTTCACCTTCCTCTTTCACTTTCATAAAGAGGCTCTTTAGTTCTTCAATTTCTGCCATAAGGGTGGTGTCATCTGCAGGTTACTGATATTTTCCCCAGCAATCTTGATTCCAGCTTATGCTTCATCCAGTCCAGCATTTTACATGATGTACTCTGCATATAAGTTAAATAAGTAGGCTGACAATATACAGCCTTGACAGACTCCTTTCCTGACTTAGAACCAGTCTGTTTTTCCATGTCCAGTTCTAACTATTGCTTCTTGACCTGCATACACATTTCTCAGGAGAAGGGTCAGGTGGTCTGATATTCCCATCTTTTGATGAATTTTCCACAGTTTGTTGTGATCCACACAAAGGTTTTGGAATACAAAGCAGAAGTAGATGTTTTTCTGGAACTCTCTTGCTTTTTTGATGATCCAATGAATGTTGGCAATTTGATTTCTGGTTCCTCTGTCTTTTTTAAATTCAGCTTGAACATCTGAAATTTCAGATGTTGAAGCCTGGCTTGGAGAATTTTGAGGATTATTCTAGCATTTGAATTTACTAACATGTGAGATGAGCAGTAATTTGAACATTCTTTGGCATTGCCTTTCTTTGGGATTGGAATGAAAACTGACCTTTTCCAGTCCTGTGGCCACTGCTGAGTTTTCCAAATTTGCTGGCATTTTCAGTGCCACACTTTCATAGCATCATCTTTTAGAATTTGAAATAGCTCAACTGGAATTCCATCACCTTAACAACCTTTGTAGTGATGCTCCCTAAGGTATACTTGACTTCGAATTCCAGGATGTCTGTCTCTAGTTGAGTGATTATCTGGGTCCTGAAGATCTTTTTTGCATAGTTCTTCTGTGCATTCTTGCCACCCCTTCTTAATATCTTCTGTTTCTGTTAGGTCCATACCATTTCTGTCGTTTATTGAGCCCATCTTTGCATGAAATGTTCCCTTGGTATCTCTAATTTTCTTGAAGAGATCTCTAGTCTTTCCCATTCTACTGTTTTTTCCTATTTCTTTGCATTGATCACTGAGGAAGGCTTTCTTATCTCTCCTTGCTATTCTTTGGAACTCTGCATTCAAATAGGTGTCTCTCCTTTTCTCCTTTGCCTTTCAATTCTTTTCTTTTCTCAGCTATTTGTAAGGCCTCCTTACATTTTGCCTTTTTGCATTTCTTTTTCTGGGGATGGTCTTTTTTTTTTTTTTTTTTTTTTTTTAATTAGTTGGAGGCTAATTACTTCACAACATTTCAGTGGGTTTTGTCATACATTGACATGAATCAGCCATAGAGTTACACGTATTCCCCATCCCGATCCCCCCTCCCCCTTGGTCTTGCTTCCTGTCTCCTGTACAGTATCATGAACCTCCGTCCATAGTTCTTCAGGCACTCTATCAGATCTAATCCCTTGAATCTATTTGTTACTGCCACTGTGTAGTTGTAAGGGATTTGACTTAGGTCATCCTGAATGGTCTAGTGGTTTTTCCTACTTTCTTCAATGTAAGTCTGAATTTGGCAATAAGGAATTCATGATCTGAGCCACAGTCAGCTCCCAGTCTTGTTTTAGCTGACTGTATAGAGCTTCTCCATCTTTGACTGCAAAGAATATAATCAATCTGATTTCGGTATTGACCATCTGGTCATATCCATTTGTAGAGTCTTCTCTTGTGTGTTGGAAAAGGATGTTTGCTATGACCAGTGCATTCGCTTGGCAAAACTTTGCTAGCCTTTGCCCTGCTTCATTATGTACTCCAAGGCCAAATTTGCCAATTTTCCATGTATTTCTTGAGTTACTACTTTTGCGTTCTATTCCCCTATAATGAAAAGGACATCTTTTTTGGGTGTTACCACATCCTTGTCTAACTCAAAGAACTATAAAATTATAATATTTAAAACTTTAAAAAATATCAATTAGGAGAACGTTTTTCTCTTCCATCTTGTTTAGACACCAAATTATCACAGTGAAAGCTAATTTTAGCCTTTTTTTTTTTCTAGCTCTGAGTTTAGCCCTAAACAACAGTAGACAACAGTAGCTGGGTTATAACTTTCTTCTTGTAAATCTGTTGCCCTACACCATGTAATGGGGCTGATTCTACTATTTACATCCTGTCATTCATAATGTCCATTGTGTTATTAGTAATCTGAACTATACAATAAATGCCACAGTTGGAATATTACAGCAGAGCATGCAGATTCAGCCTTGACCTACATCCAAATTTTACTGAAAATAATGAGGAAACTATTTCGTTGGCCAAAAAATCCTAAAACACAAACCTAACAATAAACAAAGCTTTTATGGGTTATTGAACACTAGAGAATTTTGGAAGCACAAATATAGATGGTGAAACAGAAGAATAACCTGAAAGGAGGAAAGGAGTAATTAAAATGTAATTTATCCAGCTGGAAAGACTTTTAAAAATAAAGGATGAGGATGAATTCTTTCAAAGCTGAGATTCTATAAAACCTTAACCATACATTTTCTGTCAAAACTAGATTTGTTATGTCACACTTCCATAACTCAGACCTGCAGTGCTTGGAAAATAGCTTGTTGAGACTTACTCCATAATGATTTTCTTAGCACTATTTTAAAATGCATGTTTCCTAACTTGGTAAAAAGTCATGGGTTGTTATGAAGTTGTTTTTTTATGGGTCAGTGAGTAATCAGTGAGTAGTGAAACAAGAAATAATCTTTCAGAATGGAGTGAGGATTCACCTGTCTCGAGATAATAAAAATAAACAATATTATAATATTCGTCACTCCTAGATTAAAAAGGATCCAGGTACCTCAATTAATATAATATGGCATGGTTTAAATTATGTTTTATTTTGGAGGTGGGAGACCTTGAATTATCACTGACATGGTTTCAATAGAGGAAATCTGTATGCAGGTAAAACTGTAATGAAACAGTCTCCTTTGGTAGTAAAACATCTTTAAGTGGTTCAGACTTATCCCCCTCATGAATTCTGATGACTAAAAGGTTCAAGATTCATTGATTAGAATATATGGTTTTATTGGAAATTCTGCTTCAAGTAATTTATTTTATTTTTCCAGAATTTAAAACAACTTGCTTATTTCTATTTGTCTGACTGGAACCCTGTCTCATCTGTTCATGAAGGCATTGGAAACTGTTTTCCAAAAGCCTAGATTCTTTCTTAAGGTAACAACTATGAAACACTCATAAGATAATATATGACACCTAGGAAAATAAATCATGTTGTCATTGTCACTTCTCAAAACCCACATTTTCCTCAACAGCTACCCAAGCAATTTTCAGGGTGAACTGTTAATTAGTAACTTTGCCACCAGAGTTGACACTGATCTCAGACAAATAACCAAGACTTAAATACTGCAAAATCCAGAATAATGTTTTTTGGGTTTTTTTTTCCCTTAGCTCCTCTTGATAAGACTCAGTTTCTGGATTTAATGGTTATATGAATTGTGAAAGCCATCCAATCTCAGGTAAAGTCAATTATTGTGACAGATCTTGGATTTTATTCTGATGATCTAAAGAGCATAAATATGCAAGGAGCTCATGACCTCTTACGAAAATTTCTTTCTGGTTTATAGAAACTTCAGTAGCTTGTGTAAGGTTCAAAATGGCATATTTTCTAGGGGTTCACTTCCAAGTTCTACAGATTTAGTTGAACACATCTCTCTGTTAGCATATTATTAGAATGAATTATTTGTAGTAGATGATCCCTTAATTTCTGGAACATTCGGCTATGTGTATTTTTGATACATTTTAAAGTGTTAAAGTTCATAATTCCACACATTTGGATGCATTCTCAGTTAGTACAGTGTTTTAATAGGTTTTTCATCAGTAAAGTAATGATACAAACATACTGTTTAAAAAAAAAAAACAAACACCGGGAATCTCTATAACTTAAAACCACAATCTTCTGTCTTTTTCTCATCCATCTGTGGGATTGCTAAGCTAGACTGCAAGTGATGAGTTGGATTCAGTTTCACCCCATGTGCCTCCCACTGTCCTTGAAGCAAAGGGCCAGCTGAGTCATATTCTTTTCATGCCAATGGTAGAAGTACAAAAAGGCTGAGCAGAACTGGTAAGCTCTCACTCCCATCCACATTCTATTGGCCAAAGAAGACCACATGGTCAAGCTCCAAACTAAAAGGGTGGAGAAACACATTCCATCACTCAAGGCACGTAGCAAAAAAAGGGAGAAGCATTTCAAACAAAGACATAATCTTTTAGTCTTTTAATATATGATACTGTTAGTTCTCTCATGCTGCCTTAAAAGTACCAAATTTGAAGGGCTGAGGTAAAGAAACATTTATAAAATAGACATTAGACCATCATATTATCTGTTTCATTTATTTGTAAAACTGAATTCCTGAAAAATGACTGATTCAACTAGTCAAAACATGTCTCTTTAGTAATGTAAATATTGGGTTTAAAATGGATGTTATGAGGACTTAAAATAATTTAGGGGCCCAAATTTAACAGCATTAACCACTGTTCAGTCCATGCTGTTTACAAAATAGAAGGAATATATCTTGGTATATAATTATTAAGATTCAGAGTAGGCCCTTTATCCTTATTCTGCAGTTACAGGGCTGACAGTCATTTAACCACGATGCACTGGTATCTCATGTTGGTTACTAAAATATTAAAATGCCTCCACAACAGCTGGGAATGAACCAATACTCTGAGCCTCAAACACCAAGCATACTCAGCCCAGTTCAACCAGATCCCTCTGCTGGCATCCTTGCCCACAAGCTCCTCACAGTCCAGCCACCAAGGACTTCAGGCCCAGCTCTGCAGGGGTCCACAAGACCTTGTTTGAGTCCAGATAGATAGCATTCATCCTGTTCAGACAGTGCTCACTGTCAATGCCCATGGTACAGTGGAATTGAATATTTTTAATACCATCTCCTCAGTTTAATCAAGAGCAGATATTTTGGGTTTACAATCTATCTTGAGAGGAGACTGGATTTCAATGCTCATGATAAACACTAAAAAGCTGGCTGACTCCTCTTACTGTTATCCTGCTCACTTTCTCTAACAACTCAATCCTTGATGGGAAAAAAAAGTGGTACTTTTAAGTATTAGAAATAATACCAAAATTAATCATAACATGTACCTTTGAATTGTTTCTAACAATTATTTTTCCTATTTTTTGCCTAAAATAAGCAAATAATATTTTATTGTGGAAAATAAATGTATTATTCACTATAAAAATTACTATAATGTCTGACTAAGCACACACACACATAGTGTTTGAAGTATTAGTAACAGCCAAAGGTATGGTTATTTTAAAATGGCAATAATTAAGCTAAAAACTAGGTATCTTCCCAGAGTTTTCTACTTGAGATATAAAATTATAGAGAGATATATGTAAAGACAAACCAGGGAAAAGAGAATTCAGTGAAATTGGATTGGGAGTGGAGGGTGGGATCCTAGCATTTGTAACCCATACCAACTAAAAACATAGAATGCCAAATTTCATTATTTTGATAATCCTGGCTGAAATACAGCTTTTTCTTTTGGACAGCACACTTTTTATCATTTAAGAAGAAAAAAAATGGAATATTATAGTGAAGAGGAACTTAAGTACAGACCATCCCTCTATGTGTTAGCTGTTCAGTAGTGTCTGACGTCTGACTCTTTTGTGACCCCATGGACTGTAGCCCACCAGGCTCCTCTGTCCATGGAATTCTCCAGGCAAGAATACTGGAGTGGGTTGCCATTCCCTTCTCCAGGGATCTTTCTGACCCAGGGATCAAACCTGTGCCTTCTGCTTCACAGGCAGATTCTTTACCATCTGAGCCACCAAGGAATTCCTCTGTGGGGCACACCTATAGCCTGAATTCTATGGGCACTAAGGATTGAGGGAGGGAGGGAGGGGAAAGTCTGCAAAGTGGGTGTGCTTTGTAGGGTCTGACATTCCATGTGTTGCCTTGATATCTGTGACCCTTACTGGTTCCCAAATGCCTCATGGTGAGAGCCCCTGCTCTCAGCAGATATGCCCCCCTGCCCGGAAGGGAAGGTTCCCCATCCCTACCTACTGGTTCCCGTCTCTAACCTAGACCTGCTGCACGCCCTTTGGTCCTTAATCGAGTGAGTTTCACCTGCCTATAGGCCAGAAAACTATACAAACAAGCCAATCACAAGCTCCTGAGGCAATTGATCACCTTGCCCTCTAGTTACCACACAGCTTGTCCCCCACAGTGCCCACGGGTTCACTCTGCTTCTGAGTACAGCCCCCACATGGCCCTGTGTGGTCGGCATGACCCCCTCTCCTCGGATGTGAGCACGCGGGGCCAATAAACTGCTGCCAATCTCATCTGCCCCGTTATAGCTATCAGGCATTCAGTCATTTCAGACTATTTAGAACAGAAGATCCTTCCATCATTAATAGAGTGAATGAGAGGTGATCAGAATATGGCAAAATAGACAAAGTGATAGCTATTTCAGGAGCCATATGACAATTTAAAAGATGTAGGGGCCATCGGTTATGAAATTCCAGTCCATTTTATTTGTTAGACACAGTGCTTAAGTTCTGTGAGCTTTCCCAGTGCCTGCAAAATAAATTTACTATTTGAAAAGAAGCATTAGCTCCAAAGGCAAAAGTAAAACTGTGAAATTAAACTTAATGAAGGGTTGATTCAATGCTTATAATACATAATAACTAAACTTTTATAGTTACATATAAATTATATTTAATGTGGACCATGGGTACATTTTAGTGTGTTTAATATGATGTGGGATGAATGACTTTGACAATAAAATTTATTCAGAACTTGGAAGGCTATAATTTAATAAGTAAATATTACTTTCTCAATATTGAAAAATAAAACAACTAGAACTGGTCTGAAGATAAAAAGACTGAAATAGTGTAAGAGAATAAAGGAAAGTCTGCAGTAAGGAGAAAGGATTGAGTAAAAGGCAAAATACATCAATGCAGACACATGGTGAATTGTTTTCTGGAGGACTAAGGAAGGGTCACTTTGCTTGCTATGGAGTGCCTGGTTATATCTGATAGCAAACATTAAGAGAAAGAAAATATACATTCCCTTTTATCTAATGAACTCTTAAGGTAGAAAGTAGTGAGACTCCCACATTAGGCCACAGTTTTGTGATATGTAACATATATTTAAGTCTTCCATCCAACAGCCTAGTTCAAGGACACAAAACTAAACTAAACTAACTGCATAATGGCATAGGGTTATGTTTAGAGGGCTATTAATCTAGCTCCTTTCAAACCAATTCAACTGAGAGTAAACAAATAGAAAATGAACAGTGCCAGAATGCACAGCAGAAACCCAAACTCCCAGCATCTTTTTCTAACTCATATGGAATAAAAGATCTGTATTTTTGCAAAGAGAAATGTGATATTAGTCAACACCAGGAACCTGAGTGAATGTACATAATATGTCATATTATTTTTTGTTACAGATTTGTTTTCACTTATTTTCTTGTGCTTTGAAACCAATCTTTACTTAATTTTTTTTCTTTTTTTCTTCTTCTATTTGGCATCATTCTTTCTTGTTTTCTCTTTCTTGTTGATAATTGTGATTGCAATTTTCTCAAACTGAAGGAAAGTATTATAATCTATTAAAAAAAATCAATTCATCACACATAAAGTATCAGCAGTGATCATTATTGATATTCATCAGGCTAGAATATGGTACAAAGAAATCACATATAGCACTAATTTCAAAATTCACACATAAAAAACTTGTACTTCTATGGTAACCATAATGTTTTTCTTAAACTTTAAGTGTTTGAAGATTTTTAATCATTTATTTA